>NC_091471.1:311290894-311912925 GCF_036971445.1 Narcine bancroftii
GTGGGGAACACTGCAGAACAGTTGGGAACCAAAGGGAGCAGGGGGAACGGATTGAAAAAAGTGGGGTACATAGTGGAAAAATGCAGAACAGTGGGTAAACAAAGGGAGCAGGGGAAATGGATTGGAATAATTGGGGAAGCGTGGGGAACACTCCAGAACAGAGTGGAACCAAAGGGAGCAGGGGGAACAGATTGGAAAAAGTGGGGAACCGTGGGAAACACTGCAGAACAGAGCTGAACCAAAGGAATAGGAGGAACGGATTGGAAAAAGTGGGGAACCATGGGGAACACTGCAGGAAAGAGGGGAACCAAAGGGAGCAGGGGGTAAAAGTTGGAAAAAGTGGGGAACCTTGGGGAACACTGCAGAACAGAGGGGAACCAAAGGGAGCAGGGGGAACAGATTGGAAAAAATGTGGAGAACCGTGGGGAAACTGAAGAACAGAGGGGAACCAAAGTGAGCAGGGGGTACAGGTTGGAAAAAGTGGGAAATAGTGGGGAACACTGCAGGACAGAGGGGAGCCAAAGGGAGCAGGGGAAGTGGATTGGAAAAAGTGGGGAAGCGTGGGGAACACTCCAAAACAGAGAGGAACGAAAGGGAGCAGGGGGAACAGATTGGAAAAAGTGGGGAACCGTGGGGAACACTGCAGAACAGAGGTGAACCAAAGGAAGTAGGGGGAACGGAATGGAAAAAGTGGGGAACCATGGGGAACACTGCAGGGCAGAGGGGAACCAGAGGGAGCAGGGGGTACAGAATGTAAAAAATGTGGAGAATCGTGTGGAACACGGCAGGACAGAGGGGAACCAAAGGGAGCAGGAGGAACGGATTGTTAAAATTGGGCCCATGGGGAACACTGCACAATAGAGTGGAACCAAAGGGAGCAGGGGATATGGATTGGAAAAAGTGGGAAGCGTGGGGAACACTGCAGAACAGAGAGGAATCAAAGGAGGCAGGGGGAGCGGATTACAAAAAGTGGGGTACTGTGGGGAAAACTGCAGAACAGAGTGGAACAAAAGGGAGCAGGGGGAACGGATTGTAAAAAGTGGGGAACTGTGGGGAACACTGCAGAACAGAGGGGAACAAAAGGGAGCAGGGGAAACGGATTAGAAAAAGTGGGGAACCATGGGGAACACTGCAGAACAGTTGGGAACCAAAGGGAGCAGGGGGAACGGATTGAAAAAAGTGGGGAACATAGTGGAAAAATGCAGAACAGTGGGTAAACAAAGGGAGCAGGGGAAACGGAAAGTAAGAAGTGGGGAACCGTGTGGAAAAATGCAGAACAGAGGGGAACCAAAGGGAGCCGGGGGAATGGATTGGTGAAGTGGGGAACCGTGGGGAAAAATGCAGGACAGAGGGGAACGAAAGGGAGCAGGGGGAACGGATCTGAAAAAGTGGGGAACCGTGATGAAAAATGCAGGACAGAGGGGAATGAAAGGGAGCAGCTGGAACGGATTGTAAAAAGTGGGGAACCGTGGGGAACACTGCAGGAGAGAGGGGAACCAAAGGGAGCAGGCGGTACAGGTTGGAAAAGGTGTGGAATCGTGGGAAACACTGCAGAACAGAGGGGAACCAAAGGGAGGAGGGGGAACAGATTGGAAAAAATGTGGAGAACCATGGGGAAACTGCAGAACAGAGATGAACCAAAGGGAGCATAGGAACAGATTAGAAAAAATGTGGAGAACCGTGGGGAACAATGCAGAACAGAGCGGAACCAAAGGGAGCAGGGGGAACTGCTCAGAAATGTGGGGAACCGTGGGGAACAATGCAGAACAGAGGGGAACCAAAGGTAGCCGGGGGAACGGGTTGGAAAAAGTGAATAACCGTGGGGAACACTGCAGGACAGAGGGGAACCAAAGGGAGCATGGTGTACAGGTTGGAAAAAGTGGGGAATCGTGGGGAGCACTGCACAATAGAGTGGAACCAAAGGGAGCAGGGGAAATGGATTGGAAAAAGTGGGAAGCGTGGTGAACATTCCAGAACAGAGGGCAACCAAAGGGTGCAGGGGGAACAGCTCTGAAATGTGGGAAACCGTGGGGAACAATGCAGAACAGAGTGGAACAATAGGGAGCAGGGGGGACGGATTGTAAAAAGTGGGGAATAGTGGAGTACACTGCAGAACAGAGGGGAACAAAAGGGAGCAGGGGAAACGGATTGGAAAAAGTGGGGAACCATGGGGAACACTGCAGAACAGTGGGGAACCAAAGGGAGCAGGGGGAACGGATTGAAAAATGTGGGGAACAGAGTGGAAAAATGCAGAACAGTGGGTAAACAAAGGGAGCAGGGGAAACGGATTGTAAGAAGTGGGGAACCGTGTGGAAAAATGCAGAACAGAGGGGAACCAAAGGGAGCAGGGGGAATGGATTGGTGAAGTGGGGAACTGTGGGGAAAAATGCAGGACAGAGGGGAACGAAAGGGAGCAGGGGGAACGGATCTGAAAAAGTGGGGAACCGTGATGAAAAATGCAGGACAGAGGGGAACGAAAGGGAGCAGATGGAACGGATTGTAAAAAGTGGGGAACCGTGGGGAACACTGCAGGACAGAGGGGAACCAAAGGGAGCAGGCGGTACAGGTTGGAAAAGGTGTGGAATCGTGGGAAACACTGCAGAACAGAGGGGAACCAAAGGGAGCAGGGGGAACAGATTGGAAAAAATGTGGAGAACCATGGGGAAACTGCAGAACAGAGATGAACCAAAGGGAGCATAGGAACAGATTAGAAAAAATGTGGAGAACCGTGGGGAACAATGCAGAACAGAGCGGAACCAAAGGGAGCAGGGGGAACTGCTCAGAAATGTGGGGAACCGTGGGGAACAATGCAGAACAGAGGGAAATCAAAGGGAGCCGGGGGAACGGGTTGGAAAAAGTGAATAACCGTGGGGAACACTGCAGGACAGAGGGGAACCAAAGGGAGCATGGTGTACAGGTTGGAAAAAGTGGGGAATCGTGGGGAGCACTGCACAATAGAGTGGAACCAAAGGGAGCAGGGGAAATGGATTGGAAAAAGTGGGAAGCGTGGGGAACACTCCAGAACAGAGGGCAACCAAAGGGTGCAGGGGGAACAGACTGGAAAAAGTGGAGAACCGTGGGGAACACTGCAGAACAGAGGTGAACCAAAGGAAGTAGGGGGAACGGAATGGAAAAAGTGGGGAACCATGGGGAACACTGCAGGGCAGAGGGGAACCAGAGGGAGCAGGGGGTACAGAATGGAAAAAAAGTGGAGAATCGTGGGGAACACTGCATATAGAGAGGAACCAATGGGAGCAGGGGGAACGGATTGTAAAAAGTGGGAAAGCGTAGGGAAAACTGCAGAAAACAGGAGAACCAAAGGGAGCAGTTGGAACAGATTGGAAAAAATGTGGGGAACCGTGGGTAAAACAGCAGAACAGAGGGGAGCCAAAGTAGCAGGGGGGACAGATTTGAAAAAAATGGAGAATTGGGGAAAACTGCAGAACAGTGGGGAACCAAAGGGAGCAGGGGAAACAGATTTGAAAAAGTGGAGAACAGTGTGGAAAAATGCAGAAGAGTGGGGAAATAAAGGGAGCAGGGGGAACAGATTGTAAAAAGTAGGGAACCCTGTGGAAAAATGAAGAAGAGTGGGGAACCAAAGGGAGCAGGGGGAACGGATTGGAAAAAGTGGGGAATCGTGGGGAACACTGCAGGACAGAGGGGAACCAAAGGGAGCACGGTGAACAGATTGGAAAAAGTGGGGAATCGTGAGGAGCACTGCACAATAGATTGGAACCAAAGGGAGCAGGGGAAATGGATTGGAATAATTGGGGAAGCGTGGGGAACACTCCAGAACAGAGTGGAACCAAAGGGAGCAGGGGGAACAGATTGGAAAAAGTGGGGAACCGTGGGAAACACTGCAGAACAGAGCTGAACCAAAGGAATAGGAGGAACGGATTGGAAAAAGTGGGGAACCATGGGGAACACTGCAGGAAAGAGGGGAACCAAAGGGAGCAAGGGGTAAAAGTTGGAAAAAGTGGGGAACCTTGGGGAACACTGCAGAACAGAGGGGAACCAAAGGGTGTAGGGGGAACAGCTCGGAAATGTGGGAAACCGTGGGGAACAATGCAGAACAGAGTGGAACAAAAGGGAGCAGGGGGAACGGATTGGAAAAAGTGGGGAACTGTGGGGAACACTGCAGAACAGAGGGGAACAAAAGGGAGCAGGGGAAACGGATTGGAAAAAGTGGGGAACCATGGGGAACACTGCAGAACAGTGGGGAACCAAAGGTAGCAGGGGGAACGGATTGAAAAATGTGGGGAACAGAGTGGAAAAATGCAGAACAGTAGGTAAACAAAGGGAGCAGGGGAAACGTATTGTAAGAAGTGGGGAACCGTGTGGAAAAATGCAGAACAGAGGGGAACCAAAGGGAGCAGGGGGAATGGATTGGTGAAGTGGGGAACCGTGGGGAAAAATGCAGGACAGAGGGGAAGAAAGGGAGCAGGGGGAACGGATCTGAAAAAGTGGGGAACCGTGATGAAAAATGCAGGACAGAGGGGAACGAAAGGGAGCAGGGGGAATAGATTAGAAAAAGTGGGGAAACATGGGGAACACTGCAGGACAGAGGGGAACCAAATGGAGAAGAGGGAACAGATTGGTAAAAGTGGGGAAAAGTTGGGAACACTGCAGAACAGAGGGAAACCAAAGGAGCAGGCAGAACAGATTGGAAAAAGTGGGGTACCGTGGGAAATACTGCAGAACAGTGGGGTACCAAAAGGAGCAGGGGGAACAGATTGGAAAAAGTGGGGAACCATGGGAAATACTGCAGAACAGAGGGGAACGAAATGGAACACGGCGGGCATATCGGAAAGAAGTTGAGAAGTGGGGAACACTGCAGGACAGAGGGGAACCAAAGGGAGCAGGGGGGAACGGATTGGATAAAGTGGGGAACTGTGAAGAACAATGCAGACAGAGAGGAACCAAAGCGATCACGGCGAACAAATTCGAAAATAGTGGAAAAGTGGGGAATACTGCAGAATAGTGGGGAACCAAAGGGATCGGGGGAAACAGATTGGAAAAAGTGGGGAACAGTGTGGAAAAATGCAGAAGCTTGAGGAAACAAAGGGAGCATGGGGTATACATTGGAAAAATTGTGGAACCATGGGGAACAATGCAGAACAGAGGGGAACCAAAGGGAGCCGGGGGAACGGGTTGGAAAAAGTGAATAACCGTGGGGAACACTGCAGGACAGAGGGGAACCAAATGGAGCATGGTGTACAGGTTGGAAAAAGTGGGGAATCGTGGGGAGCACTGCACAATAAAGTGGAACCAAAGGGAGCAGGGGAAATGGATTGGAAAAAGTGGGAAGCGTGGGGAACACTCCAGAACAGAGGGCAACCAAAGGGTGCAGGGGGAACAGACTGGAAAAAGTGGAGAACCGTGGGGAACACTGCAGAACAGAGGTGAACCAAAGGAAGTAGGGGGAACGGAATGGAAAAAGTGGGGAACCATGGGGAACACTGCAGGGCAGAGGGTAACCAGAGGGAGCAGGGGGTACAGAATGGAAAAAAAGTGGAGAATCGTGGGGAACACTGCATATAGAGAGGAACCAAAGGGAGCAGGTGGAACAGATTGGAAAAAATGTGGGGAACCGTGGGGAAAACAGCAGAACAGAGGGGAGCCAAAGTAGCAGAGGGGACAGATTTGAAAAAAGTGGAGAATTGGGGAAAACTGCAGAACAGTGGGGAACCAAAGGGAGCAGGGGAAACAGATTTGAAAAAGTGGAGAACAGTGTGGAAAAATGTAGAAGAGTGGGGAAATAAAGGGAGCAGGGGGAACAGATTGTAAAAAGTGGGGAACCCTGTGGAAAAATGCAGAAGAGTGGGGAACCAAAGGGAGCAGGAGGAACAGATTGGAAAAAGTCGGTAACGGTGGAGAACACTGCAGAACAGAGGGGAACCAAAGGGAGCAGGGGGAACGGATTGGAAAAAGTGGGGAATCGTGAGGAGAACAGCACAATAGATTGGAACCAAAGGGAGCAGGGGAAATGGATTGGAATAATTGGGGAAGCGTGGGGAACACTCCAGAACAGAGTGGAACAAAAGGGAGCAGGGGGAACGGATTGGAAAAAGTGGGGAACTGTGGGGAACACTGCAGAACAGAGGGGAACAAAAGGGAGCAGGGGAAACGGATTGGAAAAAGTGGGGAACCATGGGGAACACTGCAGAACAGTGGGGAACCAAAGGTAGCAGGGGGAACGGATTGAAAAAAGTGGGGAACAGAGTGGAAAAATGCAGAACAGTAGGTAAACAAAGGGAGCAGGGGAAACGGATTGTAAGAAGTGGGGAACCGTATGGAAAAATGCAGAACAGAGGGGAACCAAAGGGAGCAGGGGGAATGGATTGGTGAAGTGGGGAACCGTGGGGAAAAATGCAGGACAGAGGGGAAGAAAGGGAGCAGGGGGAACGGATCTGAAAAAGTGGGGAACCGTGATGAAAAATGCAGGACAGAGGGGAACGAAAGGGAGCAGGGGGAACAGATTGGAAAAAGTGGGGAAACATGGGGAACACTGCAGGACAGACGGGAACCAAATGCAGAAGAGGGAACAGATTGGTAAAAGTGGGGAAAAGTTGGGAACACTGCAGAACAGAGGGAAACCAAAGGAGCAGGCAGAACAGATTGGAAAATGTGGAGAACCGTGGGGAACAATGCAGAACAGATCGGAACCAAAGGGAGCACGGGGAACAGCTCGGAAATGTGGGGAACCGTGGGGAACAATGCAGAACAGAGGGGAACCAAAGGGAGCCGGGGGAACGGGTTGGAAAAAGTGGGGAACCGTGTGGAAAAATGCAGAAGAGTGGGGAACCAAAGGGAGCAGGGGAAACAGATTTGAAAAAGTGGAGAACAGTGTGGAAAAATGCAGAAGAGTGGGGAAACAAAGGGAGCAGGGGGAACAGATTGTAAAAAGTGGGGAACCCTGTGGAAAAATGCAAAAGAGTGGGGAACTAAAGGGTGCAGGGGGAACAGCTCGGAAATGTGGGAAACCGTGGGGAACAATGCAGAACAGAGTGGAACAATAGGGAGCAGGGGGGACGGATTGTAAAAAGTGGGGAATAGTGGAGTACAATGCAGAACAGAGGGGAACAAAAGGGAGCAGGGGAAACGGATTGGAAAAAGTGGGGAACCATGGGGAACACTGCAGAACAGTGGGGAACCAAAGGGAGCAGGGGGAACAGATTGAAAAAAGTGGGGAACGGAGTAGAAAAATGCAGAACAGTGGGTTAACAAAGGGAGCAGGGAAAACGGATTGGAATATGTGGGGAACCGTGGGGAACACTGCAGTACAGAGGGGAACCAAAGGGAGCAGGGGGAACGGATTGAAAAAAGTGGGGAACCGTGGAGAACACTGCAGGACAGAGGGGAACCAAGGGAGCAGCAGGAACGGATTGTAAAAAGTGAGGCCCATGGGGAACACTGCAGGACAGAGGGGAACGAAAGGGAGCAGGGGGAACAGATTGGAAAAAATGTGGAGAACCATGAAACTGCAGAACAGAGGTGAACCAAAGGGACCATGGGAACAGATTAGAAAAAATGTGGAGAACCGTGGGGAACAATGCAGAACAGATCGGAACCAAAGGGAGCAGGGGGAACTGCTCAGAAATGTGGGGAACCGTGGGGAACAATGCAGAACAGAGGGGAACCAAAGGGAGCCGGGGGAACGGGTTGGAAAAGGTAGAGAACTCTGGGGAACACTGCAGAACAGAGGGGAAGCAAAGGAAGCAGGGGGAACGGATTGCAAAAAGTGGGGCCCATGGGGAACACTGGAGGACAGAGCGGAATCAAAGGGAGCAGGGGGAACTGATTAGAAAAAGTGGGGAATCGTGCAGAACACTGCAGGACAGAGGGGAACCAAAGGGAACAGGGGGAACGGATTGAAAAAAGTGGGGAACAGAGTGGAAAAATGCAGAACAGTAGGTAAACAAAGGGAGCAGGGGAAATGTATTGTAAGAAGTGGGGAACCGTGTGGAAAAATGCAGAACAGAGGGGAACCAAAGGGAGCAGGGGGAATGGATTGGTGAAGTGGGGAACCGTGGGGAAAAATGCAGGACAGAGGGGAAGAAAGGGAGCAGGGGGAACGGATCTGAAAAAGTGGGGAACCGTGATGAAAAATGCAGGACAGAGGGGAACGAAAGGGAGCAGGGGGAATAGATTAGAAAAAGTGGGGAAACATGGGGAACACTGCAGGACAGAGGGGAACCAAATGGAGAAGAGGGAACAGATTGGTAAAAGTGGGGAAAAGTTGGGAACACTGCAGAACAGAGGGAAACCAAAGGAGCAGGCAGAACAGATTGGAAAAAGTGGGGTACCGTGGGAAATACTGCAGAACAGTGGGGTACCAAAAGGAGCAGGGGGAACAGATTGAAAAAAGTGGGGAACGGAGTGGAAAAATGCAGAACAGTGGGTTAACAAAGGGAGCAGGGAAAACGGATTGGAATATGTGGGGAACCGTGGGGAACACTGCAGTACAGAGGGGAACCAAAGGGAGCAGGGGGAACGGATTGAAAAAAGTGGGGAACCGTGGAGAACACTGCAGGACAGAGGGGAACCAAGGGAGCAGCAGGAACGGATTGTAAAAAGTGAGGCCCATGGGGAACACTGCAGGACAGAGGGGAACGAAAGGGAGCAGGGGGAACAGATTGGAAAAAATGTGGAGAACCATGGGGAAACTGCAGAACAGAGGTGAACCAAAGGGAGCATGGGAACAGATTAGAAAAAATGTGGAGAACCGTGGGGAACAATGCAGAACAGATCGGAACCAAAGGGAGCAGGGGGAACTGCTCAGAAATGTGGGGAACCGTGGGGAACAATGCAGAACAGAGGGGAACCAAAGGGAGCCGGGGGAACGGGTTGGAAAAGGTAGAGAACTCTGGGGAACACTGCAGAACAGAGGGGAAGCAAAGGAAGCAGGGGGAACGGATTGCAAAAAGTGGGGCCCATGGGGAACACTGGAGGACAGAGCGGAATCAAAGGGAGCAGGGGGAACTGATTAGAAAAAGTGGGGAATCGTGCAGAACACTGCAGGACAGAGGGGAACCAAAGGGAACAGGGGGAACGGATTGGAAAAAGTGGGGAACCGTGGGGAACAATGCAGAACAGAGGGGAACCAAAGGGAGCCGGGGGAACGGGTTGGAAAAAGTGAATAACCGTGGGGAACACTGCAGGACAGAGGGGAACCAAATGGAGCATGGTGTACAGGTTGGAAAAAGTGGGGAATCGTGGGGAGCACTGCACAATAAAGTGGAACCAAAGGGAGCAGGGGAAATGGATTGGAAAAAGTGGGAAGCGTGGGGAACACTCCAGAACAGAGGGCAACCAAAGGGTGCAGGGGGAACAGACTGGAAAAAGTGGAGAACCGTGGGGAACACTGCAGAACAGAGGTGAACCAAAGGAAGTAGGGGGAACGGAATGGAAAAAGTGGGGAACCATGGGGAACACTGCAGGGCAGAGGGTAACCAGAGGGAGCAGGGGGTACAGAATGGAAAAAAAGTGGAGAATCGTGGGGAACACTGCATATAGAGAGGAACCAAAGGGAGCAGGTGGAACAGATTGGAAAAAATGTGGGGAACCGTGGGGAAAACAGCAGAACAGAGGGGAGCCAAAGTAGCAGAGGGGACAGATTTGAAAAAAGTGGAGAATTGGGGAAAACTGCAGAACAGTGGGGAACCAAAGGGAGCAGGGGAAACAGATTTGAAAAAGTGGAGAACAGTGTGGAAAAATGTAGAAGAGTGGGGAAATAAAGGGAGCAGGGGGAACAGATTGTAAAAAGTGGGGAACCCTGTGGAAAAATGCAGAAGAGTGGGGAACCAAAGGGAGCAGGAGGAACAGATTGGAAAAAGTCGGTAACGGTGGAGAACACTGCAGAACAGAGGGGAACCAAAGGGAGCAGGGGGAACGGATTGGAAAAAGTGGGGAATCGTGAGGAGAACAGCACAATAGATTGGAACCAAAGGGAGCAGGGGAAATGGATTGGAATAATTGGGGAAGCGTGGGGAACACTCCAGAACAGAGTGGAACAAAAGGGAGCAGGGGGAACGGATTGGAAAAAGTGGGGAACTGTGAAGAACAATGCAGACAGAGAGGAACCAAAGCGATCACGGCGAACAAATTCGAAAATAGTGGAAAAGTGGGGAATACTGCAGAACAGAGGGGAACCAAGGGAGCACCGGGAACAGATTGGAAAAAGTGGGGAATCGTGAGGAGCACTGCACAATAGATTGGAACCAAAGGGAGCAGGGGAAATGGATTGGAAAAAGTGGGGAAGCGTGGGGAACACTGCAGAACAGAGTTGAACCAAAGGAATAGGAGGAACGGATTGGAAAAAGTGGGGAACCATGGGGAACACTGCAGGAAAGAGGGGAACCAAAGGGTGCAGGGGGTAAAAGTTGGAAAAAGTGGGGAACCTTGGGGAACACTGCAGAACAGAGGGGAACCAAAGGGTGCAGGGGGAACAGCTCGGAAATGTGGGAAACCGTGCGGAACAATGCAGAACAGAGTGGAACAAAAGGGAGCAGGGGGAACGGATTGGAAAAAGTGGGGAACTGTGGGGAACACTGCAGAACAGAGGGGAACAAAAGGTAGCAGGGGAAACGGATTGGAAAAAGTGGGGAACCATGGGGAACACTGCAGAACAGTGGGGAACCAAGGGTAGCAGGGGGAACGGATTGAAAAAAGTGGGGAACAGAGTGGAAAAATGCAGAACAGTGGGTAAACAAAGGGAGCAGGGGAAACGGATTGTAAGAAGTGGGGAACCGTGTGGAAAAATGCAGAACAGAGGGGAACCAAAGGGAGCAGGGGGAATGGATTGGTGAAGTGGGGAACCGTGGGGAACACTGCAGAACAGTTGGGAACCAAAGGGAGCAGGGGGAACGGATTGAAAAAAGTGGGGTACATAGTGGAAAAATGCAGAACAGTGGGTAAACAAAGGGAGCAGGGGAAATGGATTGGAATAATTGGGGAAGCGTGGGGAACACTCCAGAACAGAGTGGAACCAAAGGGAGCAGGGGGAACAGATTGGAAAAAGTGGGGAACCGTGGGAAACACTGCAGAACAGAGCTGAACCAAAGGAATAGGAGGAACGGATTGGAAAAAGTGGGGAACCATGGGGAACACTGCAGGAAAGAGGGGAACCAAAGGGAGCAGGGGGTAAAAGTTGGAAAAAGTGGGGAACCTTGGGGAACACTGCAGAACAGAGGGGAACCAAAGGGAGCAGGGGGAACAGATTGGAAAAAATGTGGAGAACCGTGGGGAAACTGAAGAACAGAGGGGAACCAAAGTGAGCAGGGGGTACAGGTTGGAAAAAGTGGGAAATAGTGGGGAACACTGCAGGACAGAGGGGAGCCAAAGGGAGCAGGGGAAGTGGATTGGAAAAAGTGGGGAAGCGTGGGGAACACTCCAAAACAGAGAGGAACGAAAGGGAGCAGGGGGAACAGATTGGAAAAAGTGGGGAACCGTGGGGAACACTGCAGAACAGAGGTGAACCAAAGGAAGTAGGGGGAACGGAATGGAAAAAGTGGGGAACCATGGGGAACACTGCAGGGCAGAGGGGAACCAGAGGGAGCAGGGGGTACAGAATGTAAAAAATGTGGAGAATCGTGTGGAACACGGCAGGACAGAGGGGAACCAAAGGGAGCAGGAGGAACGGATTGTTAAAATTGGGCCCATGGGGAACACTGCACAATAGAGTGGAACCAAAGGGAGCAGGGGATATGGATTGGAAAAAGTGGGAAGCGTGGGGAACACTGCAGAACAGAGAGGAATCAAAGGAGGCAGGGGGAGCGGATTACAAAAAGTGGGGTACTGTGGGGAAAACTGCAGAACAGAGTGGAACAAAAGGGAGCAGGGGGAACGGATTGTAAAAAGTGGGGAACTGTGGGGAACACTGCAGAACAGAGGGGAACAAAAGGGAGCAGGGGAAACGGATTAGAAAAAGTGGGGAACCATGGGGAACACTGCAGAACAGTTGGGAACCAAAGGGAGCAGGGGGAACGGATTGAAAAAAGTGGGGAACATAGTGGAAAAATGCAGAACAGTGGGTAAACAAAGGGAGCAGGGGAAACGGAAAGTAAGAAGTGGGGAACCGTGTGGAAAAATGCAGAACAGAGGGGAACCAAAGGGAGCCGGGGGAATGGATTGGTGAAGTGGGGAACCGTGGGGAAAAATGCAGGACAGAGGGGAACGAAAGGGAGCAGGGGGAACGGATCTGAAAAAGTGGGGAACCGTGATGAAAAATGCAGGACAGAGGGGAATGAAAGGGAGCAGCTGGAACGGATTGTAAAAAGTGGGGAACCGTGGGGAACACTGCAGGAGAGAGGGGAACCAAAGGGAGCAGGCGGTACAGGTTGGAAAAGGTGTGGAATCGTGGGAAACACTGCAGAACAGAGGGGAACCAAAGGGAGGAGGGGGAACAGATTGGAAAAAATGTGGAGAACCATGGGGAAACTGCAGAACAGAGATGAACCAAAGGGAGCATAGGAACAGATTAGAAAAAATGTGGAGAACCGTGGGGAACAATGCAGAACAGAGCGGAACCAAAGGGAGCAGGGGGAACTGCTCAGAAATGTGGGGAACCGTGGGGAACAATGCAGAACAGAGGGGAACCAAAGGTAGCCGGGGGAACGGGTTGGAAAAAGTGAATAACCGTGGGGAACACTGCAGGACAGAGGGGAACCAAAGGGAGCATGGTGTACAGGTTGGAAAAAGTGGGGAATCGTGGGGAGCACTGCACAATAGAGTGGAACCAAAGGGAGCAGGGGAAATGGATTGGAAAAAGTGGGAAGCGTGGTGAACATTCCAGAACAGAGGGCAACCAAAGGGTGCAGGGGGAACAGCTCTGAAATGTGGGAAACCGTGGGGAACAATGCAGAACAGAGTGGAACAATAGGGAGCAGGGGGGACGGATTGTAAAAAGTGGGGAATAGTGGAGTACACTGCAGAACAGAGGGGAACAAAAGGGAGCAGGGGAAACGGATTGGAAAAAGTGGGGAACCATGGGGAACACTGCAGAACAGTGGGGAACCAAAGGGAGCAGGGGGAACGGATTGAAAAATGTGGGGAACAGAGTGGAAAAATGCAGAACAGTGGGTAAACAAAGGGAGCAGGGGAAACGGATTGTAAGAAGTGGGGAACCGTGTGGAAAAATGCAGAACAGAGGGGAACCAAAGGGAGCAGGGGGAATGGATTGGTGAAGTGGGGAACTGTGGGGAAAAATGCAGGACAGAGGGGAACGAAAGGGAGCAGGGGGAACGGATCTGAAAAAGTGGGGAACCGTGATGAAAAATGCAGGACAGAGGGGAACGAAAGGGAGCAGATGGAACGGATTGTAAAAAGTGGGGAACCGTGGGGAACACTGCAGGACAGAGGGGAACCAAAGGGAGCAGGCGGTACAGGTTGGAAAAGGTGTGGAATCGTGGGAAACACTGCAGAACAGAGGGGAACCAAAGGGAGCAGGGGGAACAGATTGGAAAAAATGTGGAGAACCATGGGGAAACTGCAGAACAGAGATGAACCAAAGGGAGCATAGGAACAGATTAGAAAAAATGTGGAGAACCGTGGGGAACAATGCAGAACAGAGCGGAACCAAAGGGAGCAGGGGGAACTGCTCAGAAATGTGGGGAACCGTGGGGAACAATGCAGAACAGAGGGAAATCAAAGGGAGCCGGGGGAACGGGTTGGAAAAAGTGAATAACCGTGGGGAACACTGCAGGACAGAGGGGAACCAAAGGGAGCATGGTGTACAGGTTGGAAAAAGTGGGGAATCGTGGGGAGCACTGCACAATAGAGTGGAACCAAAGGGAGCAGGGGAAATGGATTGGAAAAAGTGGGAAGCGTGGGGAACACTCCAGAACAGAGGGCAACCAAAGGGTGCAGGGGGAACAGACTGGAAAAAGTGGAGAACCGTGGGGAACACTGCAGAACAGAGGTGAACCAAAGGAAGTAGGGGGAACGGAATGGAAAAAGTGGGGAACCATGGGGAACACTGCAGGGCAGAGGGGAACCAGAGGGAGCAGGGGGTACAGAATGGAAAAAAAGTGGAGAATCGTGGGGAACACTGCATATAGAGAGGAACCAATGGGAGCAGGGGGAACGGATTGTAAAAAGTGGGAAAGCGTAGGGAAAACTGCAGAAAACAGGAGAACCAAAGGGAGCAGTTGGAACAGATTGGAAAAAATGTGGGGAACCGTGGGTAAAACAGCAGAACAGAGGGGAGCCAAAGTAGCAGGGGGGACAGATTTGAAAAAAATGGAGAATTGGGGAAAACTGCAGAACAGTGGGGAACCAAAGGGAGCAGGGGAAACAGATTTGAAAAAGTGGAGAACAGTGTGGAAAAATGCAGAAGAGTGGGGAAATAAAGGGAGCAGGGGGAACAGATTGTAAAAAGTAGGGAACCCTGTGGAAAAATGAAGAAGAGTGGGGAACCAAAGGGAGCAGGGGGAACGGATTGGAAAAAGTGGGGAATCGTGGGGAACACTGCAGGACAGAGGGGAACCAAAGGGAGCACGGTGAACAGATTGGAAAAAGTGGGGAATCGTGAGGAGCACTGCACAATAGATTGGAACCAAAGGGAGCAGGGGAAATGGATTGGAATAATTGGGGAAGCGTGGGGAACACTCCAGAACAGAGTGGAACCAAAGGGAGCAGGGGGAACAGATTGGAAAAAGTGGGGAACCGTGGGAAACACTGCAGAACAGAGCTGAACCAAAGGAATAGGAGGAACGGATTGGAAAAAGTGGGGAACCATGGGGAACACTGCAGGAAAGAGGGGAACCAAAGGGAGCAAGGGGTAAAAGTTGGAAAAAGTGGGGAACCTTGGGGAACACTGCAGAACAGAGGGGAACCAAAGGGTGTAGGGGGAACAGCTCGGAAATGTGGGAAACCGTGGGGAACAATGCAGAACAGAGTGGAACAAAAGGGAGCAGGGGGAACGGATTGGAAAAAGTGGGGAACTGTGGGGAACACTGCAGAACAGAGGGGAACAAAAGGGAGCAGGGGAAACGGATTGGAAAAAGTGGGGAACCATGGGGAACACTGCAGAACAGTGGGGAACCAAAGGTAGCAGGGGGAACGGATTGAAAAATGTGGGGAACAGAGTGGAAAAATGCAGAACAGTAGGTAAACAAAGGGAGCAGGGGAAACGTATTGTAAGAAGTGGGGAACCGTGTGGAAAAATGCAGAACAGAGGGGAACCAAAGGGAGCAGGGGGAATGGATTGGTGAAGTGGGGAACCGTGGGGAAAAATGCAGGACAGAGGGGAAGAAAGGGAGCAGGGGGAACGGATCTGAAAAAGTGGGGAACCGTGATGAAAAATGCAGGACAGAGGGGAACGAAAGGGAGCAGGGGGAATAGATTAGAAAAAGTGGGGAAACATGGGGAACACTGCAGGACAGAGGGGAACCAAATGGAGAAGAGGGAACAGATTGGTAAAAGTGGGGAAAAGTTGGGAACACTGCAGAACAGAGGGAAACCAAAGGAGCAGGCAGAACAGATTGGAAAAAGTGGGGTACCGTGGGAAATACTGCAGAACAGTGGGGTACCAAAAGGAGCAGGGGGAACAGATTGGAAAAAGTGGGGAACCATGGGAAATACTGCAGAACAGAGGGGAACGAAATGGAACACGGCGGGCATATCGGAAAGAAGTTGAGAAGTGGGGAACACTGCAGGACAGAGGGGAACCAAAGGGAGCAGGGGGGAACGGATTGGATAAAGTGGGGAACTGTGAAGAACAATGCAGACAGAGAGGAACCAAAGCGATCACGGCGAACAAATTCGAAAATAGTGGAAAAGTGGGGAATACTGCAGAATAGTGGGGAACCAAAGGGATCGGGGGAAACAGATTGGAAAAAGTGGGGAACAGTGTGGAAAAATGCAGAAGCTTGAGGAAACAAAGGGAGCATGGGGTATACATTGGAAAAATTGTGGAACCATGGGGAACAATGCAGAACAGAGGGGAACCAAAGGGAGCCGGGGGAACGGGTTGGAAAAAGTGAATAACCGTGGGGAACACTGCAGGACAGAGGGGAACCAAATGGAGCATGGTGTACAGGTTGGAAAAAGTGGGGAATCGTGGGGAGCACTGCACAATAAAGTGGAACCAAAGGGAGCAGGGGAAATGGATTGGAAAAAGTGGGAAGCGTGGGGAACACTCCAGAACAGAGGGCAACCAAAGGGTGCAGGGGGAACAGACTGGAAAAAGTGGAGAACCGTGGGGAACACTGCAGAACAGAGGTGAACCAAAGGAAGTAGGGGGAACGGAATGGAAAAAGTGGGGAACCATGGGGAACACTGCAGGGCAGAGGGTAACCAGAGGGAGCAGGGGGTACAGAATGGAAAAAAAGTGGAGAATCGTGGGGAACACTGCATATAGAGAGGAACCAAAGGGAGCAGGTGGAACAGATTGGAAAAAATGTGGGGAACCGTGGGGAAAACAGCAGAACAGAGGGGAGCCAAAGTAGCAGAGGGGACAGATTTGAAAAAAGTGGAGAATTGGGGAAAACTGCAGAACAGTGGGGAACCAAAGGGAGCAGGGGAAACAGATTTGAAAAAGTGGAGAACAGTGTGGAAAAATGTAGAAGAGTGGGGAAATAAAGGGAGCAGGGGGAACAGATTGTAAAAAGTGGGGAACCCTGTGGAAAAATGCAGAAGAGTGGGGAACCAAAGGGAGCAGGAGGAACAGATTGGAAAAAGTCGGTAACGGTGGAGAACACTGCAGAACAGAGGGGAACCAAAGGGAGCAGGGGGAACGGATTGGAAAAAGTGGGGAATCGTGAGGAGAACAGCACAATAGATTGGAACCAAAGGGAGCAGGGGAAATGGATTGGAATAATTGGGGAAGCGTGGGGAACACTCCAGAACAGAGTGGAACAAAAGGGAGCAGGGGGAACGGATTGGAAAAAGTGGGGAACTGTGGGGAACACTGCAGAACAGAGGGGAACAAAAGGGAGCAGGGGAAACGGATTGGAAAAAGTGGGGAACCATGGGGAACACTGCAGAACAGTGGGGAACCAAAGGTAGCAGGGGGAACGGATTGAAAAAAGTGGGGAACAGAGTGGAAAAATGCAGAACAGTAGGTAAACAAAGGGAGCAGGGGAAACGGATTGTAAGAAGTGGGGAACCGTATGGAAAAATGCAGAACAGAGGGGAACCAAAGGGAGCAGGGGGAATGGATTGGTGAAGTGGGGAACCGTGGGGAAAAATGCAGGACAGAGGGGAAGAAAGGGAGCAGGGGGAACGGATCTGAAAAAGTGGGGAACCGTGATGAAAAATGCAGGACAGAGGGGAACGAAAGGGAGCAGGGGGAACAGATTGGAAAAAGTGGGGAAACATGGGGAACACTGCAGGACAGACGGGAACCAAATGCAGAAGAGGGAACAGATTGGTAAAAGTGGGGAAAAGTTGGGAACACTGCAGAACAGAGGGAAACCAAAGGAGCAGGCAGAACAGATTGGAAAATGTGGAGAACCGTGGGGAACAATGCAGAACAGATCGGAACCAAAGGGAGCACGGGGAACAGCTCGGAAATGTGGGGAACCGTGGGGAACAATGCAGAACAGAGGGGAACCAAAGGGAGCCGGGGGAACGGGTTGGAAAAAGTGGGGAACCGTGTGGAAAAATGCAGAAGAGTGGGGAACCAAAGGGAGCAGGGGAAACAGATTTGAAAAAGTGGAGAACAGTGTGGAAAAATGCAGAAGAGTGGGGAAACAAAGGGAGCAGGGGGAACAGATTGTAAAAAGTGGGGAACCCTGTGGAAAAATGCAAAAGAGTGGGGAACTAAAGGGTGCAGGGGGAACAGCTCGGAAATGTGGGAAACCGTGGGGAACAATGCAGAACAGAGTGGAACAATAGGGAGCAGGGGGGACGGATTGTAAAAAGTGGGGAATAGTGGAGTACAATGCAGAACAGAGGGGAACAAAAGGGAGCAGGGGAAACGGATTGGAAAAAGTGGGGAACCATGGGGAACACTGCAGAACAGTGGGGAACCAAAGGGAGCAGGGGGAACAGATTGAAAAAAGTGGGGAACGGAGTAGAAAAATGCAGAACAGTGGGTTAACAAAGGGAGCAGGGAAAACGGATTGGAATATGTGGGGAACCGTGGGGAACACTGCAGTACAGAGGGGAACCAAAGGGAGCAGGGGGAACGGATTGAAAAAAGTGGGGAACCGTGGAGAACACTGCAGGACAGAGGGGAACCAAGGGAGCAGCAGGAACGGATTGTAAAAAGTGAGGCCCATGGGGAACACTGCAGGACAGAGGGGAACGAAAGGGAGCAGGGGGAACAGATTGGAAAAAATGTGGAGAACCATGAAACTGCAGAACAGAGGTGAACCAAAGGGACCATGGGAACAGATTAGAAAAAATGTGGAGAACCGTGGGGAACAATGCAGAACAGATCGGAACCAAAGGGAGCAGGGGGAACTGCTCAGAAATGTGGGGAACCGTGGGGAACAATGCAGAACAGAGGGGAACCAAAGGGAGCCGGGGGAACGGGTTGGAAAAGGTAGAGAACTCTGGGGAACACTGCAGAACAGAGGGGAAGCAAAGGAAGCAGGGGGAACGGATTGCAAAAAGTGGGGCCCATGGGGAACACTGGAGGACAGAGCGGAATCAAAGGGAGCAGGGGGAACTGATTAGAAAAAGTGGGGAATCGTGCAGAACACTGCAGGACAGAGGGGAACCAAAGGGAACAGGGGGAACGGATTGGAAAAAGTGGGGAACCGTGGGGAACAATGCAGAACAGAGGGGAACCAAAGGGAGCCGGGGGAACGGGTTGGAAAAAGTGAATAACCGTGGGGAACACTGCAGGACAGAGGGGAACCAAATGGAGCATGGTGTACAGGTTGGAAAAAGTGGGGAATCGTGGGGAGCACTGCACAATAAAGTGGAACCAAAGGGAGCAGGGGAAATGGATTGGAAAAAGTGGGAAGCGTGGGGAACACTCCAGAACAGAGGGCAACCAAAGGGTGCAGGGGGAACAGACTGGAAAAAGTGGAGAACCGTGGGGAACACTGCAGAACAGAGGTGAACCAAAGGAAGTAGGGGGAACGGAATGGAAAAAGTGGGGAACCATGGGGAACACTGCAGGGCAGAGGGTAACCAGAGGGAGCAGGGGGTACAGAATGGAAAAAAAGTGGAGAATCGTGGGGAACACTGCATATAGAGAGGAACCAAAGGGAGCAGGTGGAACAGATTGGAAAAAATGTGGGGAACCGTGGGGAAAACAGCAGAACAGAGGGGAGCCAAAGTAGCAGAGGGGACAGATTTGAAAAAAGTGGAGAATTGGGGAAAACTGCAGAACAGTGGGGAACCAAAGGGAGCAGGGGAAACAGATTTGAAAAAGTGGAGAACAGTGTGGAAAAATGTAGAAGAGTGGGGAAATAAAGGGAGCAGGGGGAACAGATTGTAAAAAGTGGGGAACCCTGTGGAAAAATGCAGAAGAGTGGGGAACCAAAGGGAGCAGGAGGAACAGATTGGAAAAAGTCGGTAACGGTGGAGAACACTGCAGAACAGAGGGGAACCAAAGGGAGCAGGGGGAACGGATTGGAAAAAGTGGGGAATCGTGAGGAGAACAGCACAATAGATTGGAACCAAAGGGAGCAGGGGAAATGGATTGGAATAATTGGGGAAGCGTGGGGAACACTCCAGAACAGAGTGGAACAAAAGGGAGCAGGGGGAACGGATTGGAAAAAGTGGGGAACTGTGGGGAACACTGCAGAACAGAGGGGAACAAAAGGGAGCAGGGGAAACGGATTGGAAAAAGTGGGGAACCATGGGGAACACTGCAGAACAGTGGGGAACCAAAGGTAGCAGGGGGAACGGATTGAAAAAAGTGGGGAACAGAGTGGAAAAATGCAGAACAGTAGGTAAACAAAGGGAGCAGGGGAAACGGATTGTAAGAAGTGGGGAACCGTATGGAAAAATGCAGAACAGAGGGGAACCAAAGGGAGCAGGGGGAATGGATTGGTGAAGTGGGGAACCGTGGGGAAAAATGCAGGACAGAGGGGAAGAAAGGGAGCAGGGGGAACGGATCTGAAAAAGTGGGGAACCGTGATGAAAAATGCAGGACAGAGGGGAACGAAAGGGAGCAGGGGGAACAGATTGGAAAAAGTGGGGAAACATGGGGAACACTGCAGGACAGACGGGAACCAAATGCAGAAGAGGGAACAGATTGGTAAAAGTGGGGAAAAGTTGGGAACACTGCAGAACAGAGGGAAACCAAAGGAGCAGGCAGAACAGATTGGAAAATGTGGAGAACCGTGGGGAACAATGCAGAACAGATCGGAACCAAAGGGAGCACGGGGAACAGCTCGGAAATGTGGGGAACCGTGGGGAACAATGCAGAACAGAGGGGAACCAAAGGGAGCCGGGGGAACGGGTTGGAAAAAGTGGGGAACCGTGTGGAAAAATGCAGAAGAGTGGGGAACCAAAGGGAGCAGGGGAAACAGATTTGAAAAAGTGGAGAACAGTGTGGAAAAATGCAGAAGAGTGGGGAAACAAAGGGAGCAGGGGGAACAGATTGTAAAAAGTGGGGAACCCTGTGGAAAAATGCAAAAGAGTGGGGAACTAAAGGGTGCAGGGGGAACAGCTCGGAAATGTGGGAAACCGTGGGGAACAATGCAGAACAGAGTGGAACAATAGGGAGCAGGGGGGACGGATTGTAAAAAGTGGGGAATAGTGGAGTACACTGCAGAACAGAGGGGAACAAAAGGGAGCAGGGGAAACGGATTGGAAAAAGTGGGGAACCATGGGGAACACTGCAGAACAGTGGGGAACCAAAGGGAGCAGGGGGAACAGATTGAAAAAAGTGAGGAACGGAGTGGAAAAATGCAGAACAGTGGGTTAACAAAGGGAGCAGGGAAAACGGATTGGAATATGTGGGGAACCGTGGGGAACACTGCAGTACAGAGGGGAACCAAAGGGAGCAGGGGGAACGGATTGAAAAAAGTGGGGAACCGTGGAGAACACTGCAGGACAGAGGGGAACCAAGGGAGCAGCAGGAACGGATTGTAAAAAGTGAGGCCCATGGGGAACACTGCAGGACAGAGGGGAACGAAAGGGAGCAGGGGGAACAGATTGGAAAAAATGTGGAGAACCATGGGGAAACTGCAGAACAGAGGTGAACCAAAGGGACCATGGGAACAGATTAGAAAAAATGTGGAGAACCGTGGGGAACAATGCAGAACAGATCGGAACCAAAGGGAGCAGGGGGAACTGCTCAGAAATGTGGGGAACCGTGGGGAACAATGCAGAACAGAGGGGAACCAAAGGGAGCCGGGGGAACGGGTTGGAAAAGGTAGAGAACTCTGGGGAACACTGCAGAACAGAGGGGAAGCAAAGGAAGCAGGGGGAACGGATTGCAAAAAGTGGGGCCCATGGGGAACACTGGAGGACAGAGCAGAATCAAAGGGAGCAGGGGGAACTGATTAGAAAAAGTGGGGAATCGTGCAGAACACTGCAGGACAGAGGGGAACCAAAGGGAACAGGGGGAACGGATTGGAAAAAGTGGGGAACCGTGGGGAACAATGCAGAACAGAGGGGAACCAAAGGGAGCCGGGGGAACGGGTTGGAAAAAGTGAATAACCGTGGGGAACACTGCAGGACAGAGGGGAACCAATTGGAGCATGGTGTACAGGTTGGAAAAAGTGGGGAATCGTGGGGAGCACTGCACAATAAAGTGGAACCAAAGGGAGCAGGGGAAATGGATTGGAAAAAGTGGGAAGCGTGGGGAACACTCCAGAACAGAGGGCAACCAAAGGGTGCAGGGGGAACAGACTGGAAAAAGTGGAGAACCGTGGGGAACACTGCAGAACAGAGGTGAACCAAAGGAAGTAGGGGGAACGGAATGGAAAAAGTGGGGAACCATGGGGAACACTGCAGGGCAGAGGGGAACCAGAGGGAGCAGGGGGTACAGAATGGAAAAAAAGTGGAGAATCGTGGGGAACACTGCATATAGAGAGGAACCAAAGGGAGCAGGGGGAACGGATTGTAAAAAGTGGGGAAGCGTAGGGAAAACTGCAGAAAACAGGAGAACCAAAGGGAGCAGGTGGAACAGATTGGAAAAAATGTGGGGAACCGTGGGGAAAACAGCAGAACAGAGGGGAGCCAAAGTAGCAGAGGGGACAGATTTGAAAAAAGTGGAGAATTGGGGAAAATTACAGAACAGTGGGGAACCAAAGGGAGCAGGGGAAACAGATTTGAAAAAGTGGAGAACAGTGTGGAAAAATGTAGAAGAGTGGGGAAATAAAGGGAGCAGGGGGAACAGATTGTAAAAAGTGGGGAACCCTGTGGAAAAATGCAGAAGAGTGGGGAACCAAAGGGAGCAGGAGGAACAGATTGGAAAAAGTCGGTAACGGTGGAGAACACTGCAGAACAGAGGGGAACCAAAGGGAGCAGGGTGAACGGATTGGAAAAAGTGGGGAATCGTGGGGAACACTGCAGGACAGAGGGGAACCAAAGGGAGCACGGTGAACAGATTGGAAAAAGTGGGGAATCGTGAGGAGAACAGCACAATAGATTGGAACCAAAGGGAGCAGGGGAAATGGATTGGAATAATTGGGGAAGCGTGGGGAACACTCCAGAACAGAGTGGAACCAAAGGGAGCAGGGGGAACAGATTGGAAAAAGTGGGGAACCGTGGGAAACACTGCAGAACAGAGCTGAACCAAAGGAATAGGAGAACGGATTGGAAAAAGTGGGGAACCATGGGGAACACTGCAGGAAAGAGGGGAACCAAAGGGAGAAGGGGGTAAAAGTTGGAAAAAGTGGGGAACCTTGGGGAACACTGCAGAACAGAGGGGAATCAAAGGGTGTAGGGGGAACAGCTCGGAAATGTGGGAAACCGTGGGGAACAATGCAGAACAGAGTGGAACAAAAGGGAGCAGGGGGAACGGATTGGAAAAAGTGGGGAACTGTGGGGAACACTGCAGAACAGAGGGGAACAAAAGGGAGCAGGGGAAACGGATTGGAAAAAGTGGGGAACCATGGGGAACACTGCAGAACAGTGGGGAACCAAAGGTAGCAGGGGGAACGGATTGAAAAAAGTGGGGAACAGAGTGGAAAAATGCAGAACAGTAGGTAAACAAAGGGAGCAGGGGAAACGGATTGTAAGAAGTGGGGAACCGTATGGAAAAATGCAGAACAGAGGGGAACCAAAGGGAGCAGGGGGAATGGATTGGTGAAGTGGGGAACCGTGGGGAAAAATGCAGGACAGAGGGGAAGAAAGGGAGCAGGGGGAACGGATCTGAAAAAGTGGGGAACCGTGATGAAAAATGCAGGAAAGAGGGGAACGAAAGGGAGCAGGGGGAACAGATTGGAAAAAGTGGGGAAACATGGGGAACACTGCAGGACAGACGGGAACCAAATGCAGAAGAGGGAACAGATTGGTAAAAGTGGGGAAAAGTTGGGAACACTGCAGAACAGAGGGAAACCAAAGGAGCAGGCAGAACAGATTGGAAAATGTGGAGAACCGTGGGGAACAATGCAGAACAGATCGGAACCAAAGGGAGCACGGGGAACAGCTCGGAAATGTGGGGAACCGTGGGGAACAATGCAGAACAGAGGGGAACCAAAGGGAGCCGGGGGAACGGGTTGGAAAAAGTGGGGAACCGTGTGGAAAAATGCAGAAGAGTGGGGAACCAAAGGGAGCAGGGGAAACAGATTTGAAAAAGTGGGGAACCCTGTGGAAAAATGCAAAAGAGTGGGGAACCAAAGGGTGCAGGGGGAACAGCTCGGAAATGTGGGAAACCGTGGGGAACAATGCAGAACAGAGTGGAACAATAGGGAGCAGGGGGGACGGATTGTAAAAAGTGGGGAATAGTGGAGTACACTGCAGAACAGAGGGGAACAAAAGGGAGCAGGGGAAACGGATTGGAAAAAGTGGGGAACCATGGGGAACACTGCAGAACAGTGGGGAACCAAAGGGAGCAGGGGGAACGGATTGATAAAAGTGGGGAACAGAGTGGAAAAATGCAGAACAGTGGGTAAACAAAGGGAGCAGGGAAACGGATTGTAAGAAGTGGGGAACCGTGTGGAAAAATGCAGAACAGAGGGGAACCAAAGGGAGCAGGGGGAATGGATTGGTGAAGTGGGGAACTGTGGGGAAAAATGCAGGACAGAGGGGAACGAAAGGGAGCAGGGGGAACGGATCTGAAAAAGTGGGGAACCGTGATGAAAAATGCAGGACAGAGGGGAACGAAAGGGAGCAGATGGAACGGATTGTAAAAAGTGGGGAACCGTGGGGAACACTGCAGGACAGAGGGGAACCAAAGGGAGCAGGCGGTACAAGTTGGAAAAGGTGTGGAATCGTGGGAAACACTGCAGAACAGAGGGGAACCAAAGGGAGCAGGGGGAACAGATTGGAAAAAATGTGGAGAACCATGGGGAAACTGCAGAACAGAGATGAACCAAAGGGAGCATAGGAACAGATTAGAAAAAATGTGGAGAACCGTGGGGAACAATGCAGAACAGAGCGGAACCAAAGGGAGCAGGGGGAACTGCTCAGAAATGTGGGGAACCGTGGGGAACAATGCAGAACAGAGGGAAATCAAAGGGAGCCGCGGGAACGGGTTGGAAAAAGTGAATAACCGTGGGGAACACTGCAGGACAGAGGGGAACCAAAGGGAGCATGGTGTACAGGTTGGAAAAAGTGGGGAATCGTGGGGAGCACTGCACAATAGAGTGGAACCAAAGGGAGCAGGGGAAATGGATTGGAAAAAGTGGGAAGCGTGGGGAACACTCCAGAACAGAGTGGAACCAAAGGGAGCAGGGGGAACAGATTGGAAAAAGTGGGGAACCGTGGGAAACACTGCAGAACAGAGCAGAACCAAAGGAAAGGGAGGAACGGATTGGAAAAAGTGGGGAACCATGGGGAACACTGCAGGAAAGAGGGGAACCAAAGGGAGCAAGGGGTAAAAGTTGGAAAAATTGGGGAACCTTGGGGAACACTGCAGAACAGAGGGGAACCAAAGGGTGTAGGGGAACAGCTCGGAAATGTGGGAAACCGTGGGGAACAATGCAGAACAGAGTGGAACAAAAGGGAGCAGGGGGAACGGATTGAAAAAAGTGGGGAACTGTGGGGAACACTGCAGAACAGAGGGTAACAAAAGGGAGCAGGGGAAACGGATTGGAAAAAGTGGGGAACCATGGGGAACACTGCAGAACAGTGGGGAACCAAAGGTAGCAGGGGGAACGGATTGAAAAAAGTGGGGAACAGAGTGGAAAAATGCAGAACAGTAGGTAAACAAAGGGAGCAGGGGAAACGTATTGTAAGAAGTGGGGAACCGTGTGGAAAAATGCAGAACAGAGGGGAACCAAAGGGAGCAGGGGGAATGGATTGGTGAAGTGGGGAAACATGGGGAACACTGCAGGACAGAGGGGAAGAAAGGGAGCAGGGGGAACGGATCTGAAAAAGTGGGGAACCGTGATGAAAAATGCAGGACAGAGGGGAACGAAAGGGAGCAGGGGGAACAGATTGGAAAAAGTGGGGAAACATGGGGAACACTGCAGGACAGAGGGGAACCAAATGGAGAAGAGGGAACAGATTGGTAAAAGTGGGGAAAAGTTGGGAACACTGCAGAACAGAGGGAAACCAAAGGAGCAGGCAGAACAGATTGGAAAAAGTGGGGTACCGTGGGAAATACTGCAGAACAGTGGGGAACCAAAAGGAGCAGGGGGAACAGATTGAAAAAAGTGGGGAACGGAGTGGAAAAATGCAGAACAGTGGGTTAACAAAGGGAGCAGGGAAAACGGATTGGAATATGTGGGGAACCGTGGGGAACACTGCAGTACAGAGGGGAACCAAAGGGAGCAGGGGGAACGGATTGAAAAAAGTGGGGAACCGTGGAGAACACTGCAGGACAGAGGGGAACCAAGGGAGCAGCAGGAACGGATTGTAAAAAGTGAGGCCCATGGGGAACACTGCAGGACAGAGGGGAACAAAAGGGAGCAGGGGGAACAGATTGGAAAAAATGTGGAGAACCATGGGGAAACTGCAGAACAGAGGTGAACCAAAGGGAGCATGGGAACAGATTAGAAAAAATGTGGAGAACCGTGGGGAACAATGCAGAACAGATCGGAACCAAAGGGAGCAGGGGGAACTGCTCAGAAATGTGGGGAACCGTGGGGAACAATGCAGAACAGAGGGGAACCAAAGGGAGCCGGGGGAACGGGTTGGAAAAGGTAGAGAACTCTGGGGTACACTGCAGAACAGAGGGGAAGCAAAGGGAGCAGGGGGAACGGATTGCAAAAAGTGGGGCCCATGGGGAACACTGGAGGACAGAGCGGAATCAAAGGGAGCAGGGGGAACTGATTAGAAAAAGTGGGGAATCGTGCAGAACACTGCGGGACAGAGGGGAACCAAAGGGAACAGGGGGAACCGATTGGAAAAAGTGGGGAACCGTGGGGAACAATGCAGAACAGAGGAGAACCAAAGGGAGCCGGGGGAACAGGTTGGAAAAAGTGAATAACCGTGGGGAACACTGCAGGACAGAGGGGAACCAAATGGAGCATGGTGTACAGGTTGGAAAAAGTGGGGAATCGTGGGGAGCACTGCACAATAGAGTGGAACCAAAGGGAGCAGGGGAAATGGATTGGAAAAAGTGGGAAGCGTGGGGAACACTCCAGAACAGAGGGCAACCAAAGGGTGCAGAGGGAACAGACTGGAAAAAGTGGAGAACCGTGGGGAACACTGCAGAACAGAGGTGAACCAAAGGAAGTAGGGGGAACGGAATGGAAAAAGTGGGGAACCATGGGGAACACTGCAGGGCAGAGGGGAACCAGAGGGAGCAGGGGGTACAGAATGGAAAAAAAGTGGAGAATCGTGGGGAACACTGCATATAGAGAGGAACCAGAGGGAGCAGGGGGAACGGATTGTAAAAAGTGGGGAAGCGTAGGGAAAACTGCAGAAAACAGGAGAACCAAAGGGAGCAGGTGGAACAGATTGGAAAAAATGTGGGGAACCGTGGGGAAAACAGCAGAACAGAGGGGAGCCAAAGTAGCAGGGGGAACGGATTGAAAAAAGTGGGGAACCGTGGAGAACACTGCAGGACAGAGGGGAACCAAGGGAGCAGCAGGAACGGATTGTAAAAAGTGAGGCCCATGGGGAACACTGCAGGACAGAGGGGAACGAAAGGGAGCAGGGGGAACAGATTGGAAAAAATGTGGAGAACCATGGGGAAACTGCAGAACAGAGGTGAACCAAAGGGAGCATGGGAACAGATTAGAAAAAATGTGGAGAACCGTGGGGAACAATGCAGAACAGATCGGAACCAAAGGGAGCAGGGGGAACAGCTCAGAAATGTGGGGAACCGTGGGGAACAATGCAGAACAGAGGGGAACCAAAGGGAGCCGGGGGAACGGGTTGGAAAAAGTGGGGAACCGTGGGGATCACTGCAGAACAGAGGGGAACCAAAGGGAGCAGGGGTAACGGATTGGAAAAAGAGGGGAACAATGGAGAACACTGCAGGACAGAGGGGAACCAAAGGGAGCAGGGGGAACAGATTGGAAAAAATGTGGAGAACCGTGGGGAAACTGCAGAACAGAGGGGAACCAAAGGCAGCAGGGGAAACAGATTGGAAAATGTGGGGAACCATGGGGAATACTGCAGAACAGTGGGGAACCAAAGGGAGCAGGGGGAACGGATTGAAAAAAGTGGGGAACGGAGTGGAAAAATGCAGAACAGTGGGTAAACAAAGGGAGCAGGGGAAACGGATTGGAGAAGTGGGGAACCGTGTGGAAAAATGCAGAAGAGTGGGGAACCAAAGGGAGCAGGGGGAAAATATTGGAAAAAGTGGGGAACCATGGGGAACACTGCAGGACAGAGGGGAACCAAAGGGAGCATGGTGTACAGGTTGGAAAAAGTGGGGAATCGTGGGGAGCACTGCACAATAGAGTGGAACCAAAGGGAGCAGGGGATATGGATTGGAAAAAGTGGGAAGCGTGGGGAACACTGCAGAACAGAGGGGAGCCAAAGGAGCAGGGGGAACAGATTACAAAAAAGTGGAGAATTGGGCAAAACTGCAGAACAGTGGGGAACAGTGGGGAAGAATGAGTAACAGTGGGGAACAGAGAGTAACAGTGGAGACCAGTGGGGAACATTTGGCGAACATTGGAGAATGTGGGGAACAGTGGTAAAAAGTGTGTGACAGGTGGGGAACAATGGGGAACAGTGGGGAACATGTAAAAAAGTTGGGGAACTGTACTATGGAGGGCAGAAGTGGGGAAAATTGAGGAATGGAAGGAAGGGATGGGGAACAGTGGAGATCTCTGCGGAATAGTGGGCAACAGAAGGGAATAGTGGGGAGCAGTGGGGAACAGATAGCGAACTGTGAAGAATGGGAGAACAGTGCAGAAAAGTGGGGAACAGATTGGGAAATGAGGGGAACAGTGGGGGACCATGGTGAACAGTGGTGAAAAGTGGGGAACTGGTGGGAAACAGCAGGCGGAACAGTGGAGAACAGGTGTGGAATAGGTGAAGAACAGTGGGAAACAGTTTAGAACAGATAGGGAACTGATGGGGAACTCTGGGGACTTGTGGGAACTGTTGGGAGGGCAGGAAGGTACATATATACAGATTTGAAATATGCATTTGGAGTGGTACACACATTTAGGAAAATTTGGAAAGAACGAGGGATGATAACAACAAGAGGAAAAGAACTGGCTCATGAGCAACTAACTGAAAAGACTTTGGAAACATTAATCAAACCAGAAAGAATTGCCACAGTACATGTACCAGGTCATCAGAAGGGGAACTCACCAAAAGCACGAGGAAATCGGATGGCTGATGAACTGACCCAACAAGCGGCACGATCAGGAAAAGTACATCCACCTGATGGCTCTGATACCTCTCAGAGAAAGGCTGAAGAAGGTCTTATCTTTTCCCTCCCTGAAGAAAAAAAAAATGGAAAAGATGGGAGCAAAGAAGACGGAAAATGGTGGCTCCCCAATGGAAGACAATTGTTAAATAAAGAAATCACCCAGCAGATACTAGGAGAACTACACTCAGGCTCCCACTGGGGAGTGCAAGCACTGTGTGATGCATTCTTACAAACTTATGCCTGCAGAGGAGTCTATATCCTAGCAAGACAGGCAGTGAACCGCTGTGTGATCTGTTTAAAGGTTAATAAGAAAGTTATGAAAGCTATGCCTGGAGGAGGACCACCTTTAGCAATCTGGCCATTTCAGCGGATACAAGTGGATTTCACCAAACTCCCTAAGGTCCAGCGATGGAAATTTCTACTAGCAGTAGTGGACCATTTCACGAGATGGGTTGAAGCGTTCCCCACCGTCAATGCCACTGAACAAGCATATAATTCTGGAAAAAATTGTACCCCGATATGGAATAGCCGAATCCATCAATTCAGATCGGGGAAAGCACTTCGCTTCTAAAATTTACAGCCTGGTCTGTGAAACCTTAGGGATAAAATGGAAGCTGCATACTCCAAGGCATCCAGAGTGGAACAAATGAATGCCACTTTAAAAATGCAAATTACATAACTAAAAGAAGAGACTAAATTACCCTGGACCAAGTGCTTACCAATAACTCTTCTCAGAATTCGGACAGCCCCATGACAAAACATTAAAATATCCCCTTACGAGATGTTATTTGGACTCCCATATTTGGGGCAGATAGAAGGAATACCTACAGTCAAAAATAATGATGTGTTTTTAAAGAATTATTTACTGGCAGTCTCTCGTTCTCTTGCAGATTTAAAAGCTAAGGTTCTGCTGGTGCAGAGCCCACCTCTGGATTTCCCTATCCACTCTGTGAATGCTGGTGACTGGGTCCTGATCAATTCATGGAAAGAAGAAAAGCTTCAGCCCCGGTGGAACAGACCATATCTAGTACTATTGACCACAGAAAAATCAGACTGAACAAAGGAAAAGGGGTGGACACATGCTGAAAGTTAAATTAATGGGCCCCAACAGTATCAGATAGATGTTTTCGCTGTAAGAAGGAAACGGGAACAACAGTAGATTTCAATTTGGGCATGTGAGAAAGTGGAAAAGTTTTGGGAAGATCTAAATCAGGTATTAAATAAAATCACAAAAAATAACATATCAAAAAATCCAGAGATCTTTCTTCTAAGTAATATAAGAAGTAAAGAACGTGGCCTCGATTTGGATGAAGCGCAAAAATGATTTATTATGATAGCCTTAGCTGTAGCAAGAAAATATACAATGTCAACCTGGAAATCAGAAGATCGCCTGAGAATACCGCAATGGTACATGGAAATGAATAAATGTATTCCATTGGAAAAATAACATATAATTTAAGAAATAACATCACAGTATTCGAACAAATTTGGGAACCGTACATGGAAAACAACAGAGAGGTCCTACCGCGGACCACCACCCCTTAAAATGACAGAATGAGAAGTAGACGAAATGAACTGACCCAGTGTGTAAAAGTAGATTACACAATTTTCTTGTCTATTTCATTGTGTGATGACATTGTTTAATGGGTTTATTGCATTGTATATGTTGAATGTTTAGTGGGTGGGGAGGGGGGTGGGAAGGAGGGAGGGAAGGGAGGGGGGAAAAGGGGAAAAAAATGACACTATATATTCTAGAGGGAAACGTTTGTGGGTATTTTGGTGAATATGACTCAAAGTGTGAAGAAAAAAAACTTTTAAAAAGTTCCACAGAAGGAAGGAAAGAGGAGTAAAAAGGAACAGAAAAGAAAACTACAATAATGAAACTTTTCCGCTTACTATTTCAATTTGACTTATACATATCATAACTTTGCGTGATGAACCTAAAAATTATTTTATCTCTCTATGTACTAACTATGCTAAGAACCAAAATCAAACAGATTGTTGGGTTTCTGCGAAAATACCACACCATGGCAAGTCAGGAGTCCCCTTAGTAGCAATCCCTCTCTCCCTACACAAATTATTTGATATATAGACCTTGCCCAGCAACAGTGATCCAACCACTGAAGATAAATACAAAGGGTGGTCGATACGACCAAAACCAACAAAGTCACCAACTCCTCAGTCTGGAGAGTTGCTTCCTTTTGAGAAACCAACTAGGAGTTTACAATTTCATGAAGAATTGGACCGTCACATGACTGTGAATCCCGCACCCGGTAAAGGGCACATATTGGGTGTGTGGACGTAAAATTTATTCATGATTACCCGGAGAAAAGGAATGTTGGAATCAGACAAAAGGATTTATATTGACCTGTACACCTAAAGGTTGGAGTGGATGTTGTTACCTGGCTTACTTAATTCCCCATGTCCGTTAACTTAACCAGCTACCTGTGCTAGGCTTGTCCCATGGGAAAAGCAAAAGGGTGACTGAAGGAGATCGTCTCATGTGGAGGTTTTTCCCAACATATGGAGCTGCACAAAGTGCGGTTGAGATTCAAGAATAGCAGCCACCCTAGATGAACTAGTAAATAATACGAACCTGGTACTTGGGGAAGTCCAATCCCAAGTCCGGGCAATAAATACAGAAATGGCCACCATGCAACTCACAGTCCTCCAAAAATGCATGGCCCTTGGTAGAGAGAGGGGGGACTTGTGCTTTAATTGGTTCTGAATGTTACACATACATCCCGGATGAATCAGCTAATATCTCGGATTTGGAGGTCCATATTAAAAAGTGTAGAGAGGAGACTAGAGATAAATATGAAAAAGGAGGTGATTGGACATGGGGAGATTGGAAATTCGGAGGTTGGCGGCCATAGTTAATGAACTTTGCTATATCTGGTTGAATGATTCTAGTGGGCTTATTGATTGGATCAGCCATCCTACGATGTTTTATCACGAGATCCATTTGCTCAGCTATTGGAGCGAAGCAGGTGGTATTAAAAAATCCCATGGCAGATGAACAACGACAAATTCAACTCGTACAATTTGAGGAAACAAAAGGTGAACAATAATGCAGTTTAATCAGAAATACATGATAACGAGAAAAAAGGAGGAATTGTGAAAAACAGTTGAATGTGATTAAGCTCGCACCATTCTGTGAAAAATGATGGAATGCAAAGTATGTAGATAAGAGCTTGAGAGTAGACAGTACTAGCCAGTGGGCCCCTTCTTATCTCAAGCCCCAAGGATGCAAGGAACTGGTTCAGGTTGGTACAGTGACCTAAGATAGTCTATAGCTAGTACTGCGATTGCCTCATAGAGACATGAACAGGCAATGTATGAAGAGGGAAGAACTGAGCGATACCTGGATTGATGGAAGGGAGAAGGAGAATGTTGTAATGTATTGGGATTCTGATTGGAAGAAGGTAAATGAAGGTGGGGTGATGTTGAGCGCGGGACTGTACAAAAGAGTAATGATTCTGAACTTCCGGTATGTCCCCAGACCAGGGACACCCGACTCTACAGACTCGAAATAAATATGAACCTGTTCTTCAAAACTTTGTCTCCAGAGTAAGAATTGTGAACACTTTATATTTCATGGTGGGGAATGGATGGTGAACAGTGGAATACTGTGGGAAACAGTGTGGAAAAGTGGGGCACAGTTGGAAAACAGATGAGCTTCTGCTGGTCAACAATGAGGAACCATGGGGTACGTTGGGAACAGTGCAGAACATTGTTCCCCACTGTTCTCCTTTCCTCATTGATCCCCCCCCCCGCTCCCCACTATTCCCTTCCGATCCCCATTGTTCTACAGTGTTACCCACGGTTCCACACTGGTCTCCAGCTGTCCCCCCGGTTCCATTCTGTTCCCTACTTTTCCCCACTGTTCTGCATTATTCCCACTGTTCCCCACTTTTGCCCTCTGTTCCCCATTTAACCCACTGTTCCCCATCAACTGTTCTGCACTGTTGCCCATTTTTCCCAATGTTCTCCACTGTTCCCCATCTGTTCCCCATATATACCTCTGTTCCCCAGTGGTTCACACCTGTTCCTGACTATTCCCCACAGTTCCCCACTTTTCCCCTCTGTTCTCCACTCTGCCCCTCTGTTCCCCAGCTGTTTCTCAACAGGGGGAAGAATGAGGAGCAGTGGGGAACAGAGGGGCATAGTGGGGCACAGTGGAGAACAGGTGTCGAACAGTGGAGAACAAGCGAGTAACAGTGGACAAATGTTGGTAACAGATGGGGAACAGCTGGGAACAGAAGGGAAAAGTCGGGATTAGTGGAGAATAGTTGGGGAATAGTGGGATAAATGTGGAATGGGGACAGCTGGAGAACAGTGGGGAGCAGGGTGGAACAGATGCAGAATAGTGGGGAAAAATAGGGAACAGTGTGGAGCAGTGGGTTCAAATGGAGAACAGGGGAACTGTGGGGAACAGTGGGAAGCAGATTAGGAAATGATGGGGAACACTATGGACCCATGGAGAACAATGGGGAACAATGTCAACACTATGGAACAGTGGGGAACAGTGAAGAACTATGGGGAAGAGGGGAAGAATGAGGAACAGAGAGGCACAGTGGAGAGCAGTGTAGAACTGTGGGGGGGAAGATTGGGGAAAATGGGCAACAGGGCAGAAACAGAAACATAGAAGATCGGAGCAGGAGTAGGTCATTAGGCCCTTCGAGCCATCTCCGCCATTCAATGAGATCATGGCTGATTTTAAAGTTCAGTACCCCGTCACCGCCTTCTCTCCATAACCCCGAATTCCCTTATACTGAAGAAAAATATCCAATTCCCTCTTAAATATATTCAATGAACCTGCCTCTACTGCCCTCTGTGGCAATGAATTCCACAGATTCACCACCCTCTGGGTAAAGAAATTCCTCCTCATCTCGGTTCTAAATGGTTTGCCTATTATCCTCGAACCATGGCCCTGGGTTCTGGACTCCCCCACCATTGGAAATATCCCTTCCCATCCATTCTGTCCAGTCCTGCCAGAATTTTATATGTCTCTATGAGATCCCCTCTCAATCTTCTAAACTCCAGAGAGTACAATCGCAAATTGTGCAATCTTTCCTCAGAAGTTATTCCTGTCATTCCAGGTATCAGCCTGGTGAATTGCCTTTGCACTCCCTCCATTGCAAAAACATCCTTCCTCAGATAAGGCGACCAAACCTGCACACAATACTCAAGGAGTGGTCTCACCAGGGCTCTGTACAACTGCAGTAAGGTATCCTTATTCCTATACTCAAATCCTCTTGATATGAAGGCCAACATACCATTTGCCTTTTTAACCGCCTGCATGCTCGCCTTCAGTGACTGGTGCACAAGAACCCCTAGGTCTCTCTGCACTTCCCCATCTCCCAATCTATTGCCATTCAAAAGTAATCTGCCCTCTGGTTTGTATTACCAAAGTGGATAACCTCACATTTATCCACATTGTAGTACATTTGCCATGTATCTACCCAGTCCCCCAATTTATCCAAATCACACTGGAGCTTCCTGACCCCCTCTTCTGTGCACACAACCCCTCCTAGCTTAGTGTCGTCTGCAAATTTGGAGATATTACATCCAATCCCCTCATCTAAATCATTAATGTAAATTGTGAACAGCTGGGGTCCCAGTACAGATCCCTGTGGCACCCCACTGGTCACCGCCTGCCACTCAGAAAATGTGCCGTTTATCCCAACCTTCTGTCTTCTATCTGCCAGCCAGTTCTCAATCCACATCAATACTTTGCCCCCAATCCCATGAGCCTTGATTTTGCATGCCAGTCATTTATGTGGAACTTATCGAGGCCTTTTGGAAATCCAGGTACACCACATCCACTGGCTCTCCTCCATCTATTTTACCTGTCACCATCTCAAAGAATTCCAATAGATTTGTCAAGCACGATTTACCTTTTGTAAATCCATGTTGACTCTGTCCGATTCCTTCTCTGCTAGTCATATGCTTCGCTATTACATCCTTAATAATGGATTCCATCATTTTGCCCACTACTGATGTAAGGCTCACTGGCCTATAATTCCCCACTTTTTCTCTACCCCACTTTATAAATAGTGGGGTAACATTAGCTACCCTCCAATCCATGATCTTGAGTCTATCGAGTTCTGGAAAATAATTTTAAAGCATCTACTATCTGAATGTCCACTTCTTTAAGTACCCAAGAATGTAGATTATCAGGCCCTTGGGATTTATTGGCCTTCAATCCCTTCAATTTTCCCAAGACCATGTCCTTAGAAATACTGATTTATTTCAGCTCCTCCCTTGTATGTTTCCCAACATCCTTCAGAGGTTATTTGTATCCTCTCTTGTTAAAACAGGTCTAAAGTAAGAATTTAATTGGTCTGCCATTTCCTTATTCTCCATTATATATTCCCCTGATTCTGACTGAAAGGGACCTACTCTGGATTTCACCAATCTTTTCCTCTTGACATATCTATAAAAGCTTTTGCAGTTGGTTTTTATGTTTGCCGCAAGCTTACTTTCATAATTTTTTTTCCCTCTTGATTAATCCCTTTCTCCTCCTTTGCTGCATCTTGAACTGTTCCCAGTCTTCGCATTTGGTACTTTTTTTGACCAATTGATATGCTCTCCCTTTGGACCTAATGCTGTCTCTAATTCCCCTTGTTATCAACGGTTGAGTCACCTTTCTTGGTTTACTTTTATGTATAAACGATTTCTGCAATTCTTCCTTTAGATCTTTGAATGCTTTCCATTGTCTATCCACCGTCAACACCTCCCCCCCCCACCCCATAAACCACCCAATCAATCTTACTCAACTCCCGTCTCATACCATCATAATTCACTTTATTTAAATTCAGGACCCTGGTCTCGGTTATTATTTCTTCACTCTCCATGTTGAGTGAGAATTCAATCATAGTGTGATCGCTCCTACCCAAAGGGCATCGTACAACAAGATTGCAGATTAGCCCCTTTTCATTGCATAATACCCAGTCTAAAATGGCCTGCTCCCGAGTTGGTTCCTCGACATATTGGTCTAGATAACCATCCCGTAAACATTCAAGGAAATCTTCCTCCTCAGTATTTTTACTAATTTGACTAGTCCAATCGATATGTAAATTAAAGTCTCCCATAATGACAGCTGTTCCCTTATTGCACGTTTCTCTAATTTCCCTTATTATGCCTTCCCTCACCTCTACATTACTATTTGGAGGCCTATAGACCATCTCCACCAACGTTTTCCACCCCTTGCTATTCCTCAGTTCTACCCATATAGATTCCGTATCTTCCGAGTTAATATCCTTCATGTCAATTGAGTCGGTTCCTTCTCTCATCATCAAAGCTACCCCATCCCCTTTCCTTTCTTGTCTACCCCTCCTAAATATTGTATACCCCGGGATGTTAAGTTCCCAGGCTTTCCCACCTTGCAGCCATGCTTTGTAATCCCAATCAAATCGTATTTATTTGTCTCAATTTCCACAGCTAATTCATCTTCCTTGTTCCTAATGCTTCTTGCATTAACATATAAAGCCTTCAGATTTGCTTTTTTCACCCTCCTTGCTCTTTCTGATTTTTACTTTGACTGCCTAACCCAACTTTTCCTATTTTATCTTTCCTGTCCTTTGATTATCATACAGGTTCCCATCCCAGTGCCAAATTAGTTTAAACCGCATCCGATGGCTGCACCAAACCTAGCTGCCAATATAGTGACACCTTTTGGGTTTAGGTGTAACCCATCCTTTTTGTAAAAGTAATGTCTTCCCCAAAAGAAACCCCAATGGTCCAAGAAGCCAAAACCCTGTTTTTTACACCAACCCCTCAGCCACACATTAATTTGTCTTAACCTTCCATTTTTGTCCTCACTTGCACTTGGCAGAACAGATGCAGAACAGTGGGGAAATGTAGGGAAGAGTGTGGAACAGGGGGGGACAGCTGGGGAACAGATTGGACCCATGGGGAACAGTGGGTAATTCTGGGGAGCAGTGGGGAACAGATGGTGAACAGTGGAGAACTGTGAGAAACAATGTGGAAAAATGGGGCATAGATTGGAAACAGAGGAGCATCTGATGGGCAACAATGGGGAACCATGGGGTACAGTTGGTAACAGTTGGGATCTGTGGGGAACAGTGGGGAAGAGATGTGGAACAGTAAGGAAAAGTGGGAGAAATGGAGAACAATAGGGAACAGAGGGTAACAGTGGGGAACAGTTCAGGAACAGCTGGAGAAAAGTGGGGAACAGTGAAGAACTGTGGGGAACAGAGGGGAACACAGGGTAACAGGGGAGAGCAATGGGGAACAAAAGGCGAACATTGGAGAAAGTGTGGAACATTGGTCAAAAGTGTGTGACAGGTGGGGAACAGTGAGGAACAGAGGGGAACTGTTGGGGAACAATGGTGTATTGAGGGCAACAGTGGGAAAAAATTATGAATGGATGGAAGAGATGGGGAAAAGTGGGGATCACTGAGGAACAGTGGAAAACAGAGGTGAATAGTGGGGAGCAGTGGTGAACAGATAGCGAACTGTAGAGAATGGGGGAACAGTAGGGAACAGATTGGGAAATGAGTGGAACAGTGGGCAGCCATGGGGAAAAGTGGGGAACTGGTGGGAAACAGTGGGGAACCGTGGGAGACAGCTTTAACGTGATGTATGGCGCACTGAGACAGAAACTGTGACACCGGATTCAGATCAATGAGAAGGTTTATCAGTGATGAATGATAAACTGTGTCAGATACTGTGAAAACCAGGTTCACAGTGGGGAGAAGATTTATCAGTGATATAAAATAAACTCTGGCATATACTGTTATGCCGGGTTCACAGTGGGTAGAAGGTTTAATGGTGATGTATGGTAGATTGAGACGGATACTGTGAAACTGGGTTTACATTAGTGAGATAGTTTAACGTTGAGGTTCAATGAACTGTGACAGGTACTGTAACACCAGTTTCACAGTGTGGAAGAGGTTTAAAGGTGAAACGCAATACATTGTTGCAGATACCGTGACACAGAGTTAACAGTGGGGAGAAATTCTAATGGTGATTTTCGGGAGACTTAGGGAGATATTATTTCACCAGGTTCACAGTATGAAGAAGGTTTAACAGTGATGTAAGTTTGACTGAGGTAGATACTGTGACACCATTTTCATAGCGGGGAGAAGGCTTAATGCTGATATTTGGTAGACTGAGGCTTGTACTGTGACACCGGGTACACAGTGGGGAAAAGATTTCATGGTGTTTTATGGGAGTCTGAGGTAGATACTGTTACACCAGATTCATAGTGGGGAGGTTCATCAGTGACGCATGATAAACTGTCAGATACTGCTGTGACACCAGGTTCACAGTGGGAAGGAGGTTTAACGGTTTTATACGATACACTGTTGCAGATACAGTGATACCGGTTTTACAGTAGTGAGAAGGTTTAACAAGTTTAACGATAAACTGTACCAGGTTCTGTGACACCAGGTGCACAGTGGGGATAAGGTTTAACATTGATTTAATGTAGACTGAGACCGATACTGTTGTACCGGGTTCACAGTGGGTAGAAGGTTTAACAGTGATGTACAGTGATGGAGCCGAATACTGTGAAACTGGGTTCACATTAGTGAGATGGTTTAATGTTGAGGTTCGACGAACTGTGGTAGGTACTGTGACACCACGTTCACAGTGTGGACGAGGTTTAAACGTGAAACGCGATACATTGTTGCAGATACCGTGACACAGATTTAACAGTGGGGAGACATTTTAATTGTGATGTTCGGTAGACTGAGGCATAAACTGAGACTCTGGGTACACAGTGAGTAGAAGGTTCAACGGTGATTTAGGGGAGTCTGAAACAGATACCGTGACACCGGGTTTACAATGGGAAAAAGAATATAGGGTGATGAAAAATAAGCTGTGGCAGATAAACTGACACCAGGTTCACAGTGGTGAGTGGTTTAATGGTGATGACAGAAGACAGAGGCAGATACTGTGACACCGGATTCACAATGAGGAGAAGGTTTTTCAGTGATGTATAATCAAGTGTGGAAGAGACTGTGACCCCAGGGTCACGGTTGGAAGAAGATTTAACTATGGTAGACTGAGGCAGATACTGTGACACTGGGTACACAGGGGGTTGAGGATAAACAATGATGTACGGTAAACTGTGGCAGATAAAGTGACACTGGTTTCACTGTTGGGAGAATGTTTAATGGTGGGATACAATAGACAGAGGCAGATACTCTGACACCAGCTTCACAGTGGGGAGATTGTTCAACGGAGATGTACGATAGACTGAGATAGATACTAAGACAATGGATTCACATTAGGAAAAAGGTTTAACAATAATGTACGATAACCTGTGTCAGATACTGTGACAGCAGGTTCACACTGGGGAGAATGTTTAACGTGGTATACGGTAGACTTTGGCAGATTTTGTGACACCGAGGTCACAGTAGTGAAAAGGTATTTTATCGGTGATGTACGCTAGACTAGGGCAGTACTGTGACACCAGGTTTACAGGGGGAAAAGCTTAAACGATGATGAATGGTTGACTGAGTCTGATACTATGACACAACGTTCACAGCACGAAAAGGTTTAACAATAATGTACAAGAAACTGTGTCAGATACTGTGACACCAGGTTCACAGTCTGAAGAAAGCTTACTGGTGATGAATGCTAATTTGAGATAGATACCGTGACACTAGGTCCACAGTGAGGAGAAGCTTTAATGATGATAAATGGTAGACTGAGTTTGATACTGTGACACAAGATTCACAGGATGAAAAGGTTAAACAGTAATGTATGATAAAGTGTCAGATACTGTGACACCAGGTTCACAGTGTGAAGAAGGTTTAGTGGTAATGTATGGTCATTTGAGATAGATACTGTGACACTAGGTCCACATTGGGGATAAGGTTTAACGGTGATGTATGGCGAACTGAGGCAGATACTGTGACACCGTGTTCATAGTGGCGAGAATGTTTAATGGGTGTACGATAAACTGTGGCAGATGCTGTAACACCAGGCTCACAGTGGGTAGAAGGTTTACTGGTGATGTAAGTTAGACTTTGGCAGATACTGTGACACCAAGTTCACAGTAGTGGAAAGCTTTAACAGTGATGTACTATAAACTGTGGAAGATACATTGACACCAGTTTCACAGTGGGTAGATTGTTTAACGGTGGTGTACGGTAGAGTGAGATCGATACTAAGACAATGGGTTCACATCAGTGAAAACGTTTAACAATAATGTGCAAAAAACTGTATTAGATACTGTGACACCTGGTTCACAATGGGAAGAATGTTTAAAGGTGATGTATTGAGGCAGATACTGTGACACCAGTTTCACAGGGGAGAAGGTTTAACAAGGATGTATGGTACAATGAGACATATTCTGTGACACTGAGTTCACAGTGGTGAGAAAGTATAACAGTAATGTAAACTATAAAACAGTAATAAACGTTGTCAGATACTGTGACACCAGCTTCACAGTGGGGAGATTTAACGGTGATGTATGGTGCACTGAGACAGAAACTGTGACACCGGGTTCAGAGCAATGAGGAGGTTTAACAGTGATGTACGATTAACTGTGTCAGATACTGTGACACCAGATTCACAGTGGGAAGAAGGTTTAGTGGTGATGTGCATTAGAGTGAGGCAGATACTGTGACACCAGGCTCTTTGTATTGTTCATTTCTCTTATTTACAACATCTAATTTATATGCTCCATTTTTTTGTGGCAACTTCAAAACATTCCATAAACTTCTATTCTAATCAGATTTTGTTCATTTAAATAGGTCTCTTAAGTACGCCGCACAAAATTAAATTCTTTACTTGGATTTGGTTCAATGGCACTTCAGTCTGCTTCATTATTTTGTTAGACCCTCGTTTTGTGCTTTCTGCTTTGCCCAGCAGATTCACCAAATGGGCATCCAACACTGTCTTCTCAGCTTGACCCAACATCTCCTCTGTAAACTTCAGCAAACCAAGGAGACCAAAGTTAAAATTTTCATATTTGCATTTTCAAAAACAAAAATGGTGCTGTGACTTGTAGTTTCACATCTTAATCCCACTTGCTAAACTTGCAAGCAACTGCACTGCATCCTACAGCTGGAAAATTGCAATAGAACTGGTTGGTTAAAGCAAAGATTCCTCCCAGTAACCCCATTAAAGACCTCCAAGTTAACAACAGGTTGCAACCCGACAGTTAAATACAAAGATCTGTATCAGGAAGATTAACAGGCTTTTAAAAAAAATCATTTCCACTATTGAAAGAAAACTCATCAGGGAACACCAGGCTCTTGTTGAACAATTCCTGTTGTTTTTCTCAAAATGGTTTGAATCTTGATTTCAAGCAGAGTCATTTGGTGAGATTGTTGGTCCAGAACAAACCCTGCCCACACACACCCTTAAATACCTGCAAAGTCCTGGCTCAGCACTTCTCCACGCTAAAGCTATCAAAGCTTTCTGAAGAGATAACGGACTTCAGATGCTGGTACATTGAGTCAAAAACACCCTAATACTTCCCTGAAAAACACACCTCTCTCTGAAAACCAACATAAACCTTCCTGAACGGTAAACATTTACCTTTCGAGCACCATAGCCTGGTGAACTTTATATATGTTAAATTCTGGGCACAGTGTAAGAATGGCCTGCAACCAGTGAATTTGGAGGAATGAGACTGTGAACCAAAGAACTTTTCTGAACTTACACACACATTACACACATGTGCACTTAGAATTAGAAGGGGGTTAAGTTAGATAAAGTAAGTTCAAGTAGTAAAATAGTGATAAGTTAAAGTGTAATTCCATGTTCATGTTTAAAGATAATTAAAATCAACTTTTGTTTAAGTAACCATTTTTCTGGTGAATATCTATTGCTGCTGGGTTTTGAGAACCTCCGGTCTCGTAACACTGCACCAAGCTTCTGAACAACCCTAATTTTTTAGGTTATGATAATAGTCCATTAAACGGTCCTGGCATCTTTTGAAAGTTATTAATTTACTCTTCAATATTTTTTTTGTAAATATCATTTAACTGTTGTGTATGTGTCATTGGAGAATTCCTTTCCATTCAATCAGTATTAGAGTTTTGGATGCCGTATTTGAGAAAAGATGTGCTGGTGTTGGAGAAGGTTCAGAGATGATTTACTTGAATATCAGGAATGAAAGGGTTAGTGTATGAGGAACAATTGTTGACTCTTCGACTGTACTAGTTGGAGTACAGAAGGATAAGGGGGACCTAAGAGGCATTTCAAATGCTGGAAGATATGCCAAAGATGCTTCCCATGGTAGGTGATTCTACGACAAGAGAGCATAATTTCAGGATAAAAAGGTGATAAAACAGATGTGCAAAAATTGATTTTGTCAATGGGTTGTGAATCTGTGAAACTGAGGTCATTGGGTGTATTTAAGGCAGAGATTGACAGGTATTTGATTAATCAAGGAATCAAGTGTTATGGGGAGAAAGTTGGGCAGTGGGGCTGAGTGGAAGAATGGTGGAACAGACTCGATGGGCCTACTTCTGCTCCTATATCTTGTGATCTAAATCCTGTGGAAGACCTAGACAACCCTCCTCTTGTATTCTATTCGTAGAAAACAGTCTGCATAGTGGTTTTATGTCATGTGAACACATTTCCGATTGAATCCCATGTTACAAGTGACGCAATGCAAATTCTGCATTGACAGGACTACAGCTTCCTCATTGTAAAAATTGTTATCGAGCAGCTCAAATGAGATTTCCTGCTTCCTTTTTTGAAAGGGAAACATTGCCATCAAATAAAATAGGAGAGAGAAAAGCAGAAGATGTGATGTACAAGTGGGATTTGATATTAATGGTTGGTGATAAAGATACACTATTTTGAAACATTTGATTAATATCTGGAATAAAATAAATGATTAAATTGGTGTAAGTGAATGTTCATCACCTAGAATGGCTTTGATTCAAAATCATCGTATTTTTTTCAAAAGATCATCAATTTCTGGATAGCTGGTTTCGTAAGGGGATTATAAATGTGGAAGATTGTTATGAAAGGGGTCAATTAATGTCATCAGAGCAACTGAGAAATAAATATCATATAACTCATAGCAATCTTTTTTGCTATTTCTAACTAAGAACATATTTGAAGGATATGTTCGGACCAACCATGTTGTACTGAAATAAAAATTCCTCCTAGAGGAAATGTTAAAAAATTTACTTCGATGATGGCCTCTTCATTACAAGTAGGAACTTTTAAATGAGGAGTTCTTAAGTCGAGACAAAGGTGGGAAATGGATCTGAATATTGTAATTGATTGGCAAATATGGGTAGATCCATATAAGGATCTCAATGTAAGACATAAATTAGTTCAGTTTAATTCTTTTTACATCAGTAATGTAGCAGATGTCAGCAAGGATTTTATCTGAAGCTGCACTTGGAGTCAGGTGACTCAGGCAGTTGGATATGAAAAACTCTACAGGAAGATAATTTGGCCACAGAGATCACGTGATCCAAGGGAGTTGTATTAATTCACTTCAACTCAGCATTTTGGATCTATTGACCAGAGTTCCACACCGCAGCAGTGATGAAGGAATTCACAACTAGTTTTTTTTCTTCTACAGTTACTTCTTACACCAGAGAAATTGAATAGAATAAACTCAGAATTATCAGATCAATGTTTTAGGGGTGGTGAAGATGTAGCAACTTCCTTGCATTCAACCTAGCTTTGTCCTTATGCAAGATCTTTTTGGGGAGAATTACAATTTTTTTGGAACAAGTTACAGGAGTTGTTTTTCTGCAAAATCCAACCTTACCCTTATTAGGAAATATTGAAGGAACAAGGATCAAATTTAAACTATTAAAGTATCAATTGAAATTTGTTAAATTAATGTTAGCGGTGATGAGGAAATGTATTTCACTTACTCGGAAATCAGATATATTTTTAGGGATGCCAAGATGACATGCAAAATTTCAAAGTTTTATTCCTTTGAAAAAAATGACATTAGTTTGAGAAATATATACTCTATATTTTTTGCAAATTTGGCACCTGAATATTCAAATATTAGGCTTCAATTTATAATAATACCCTTTCCATCCTTCTAGACATATGAGATTCTCCTCAAAGTTGTAAAATTTTTTATTTTGATGTGTTGGTTTTCGTCGCCACCGCGAACTCTGGGGAAGCGGAAAACTAACACAGGGCACCAGAAAACAGGAAGACCACACACCATCAACATCTGAGAAGCAGAGGATTGAATCCACAGGTCAGTGACTATGGAAGCAGGCCAGTGAGGGGTTCTGCTGCTGAACGACCCACATAGGTGATAGGCTATTGAAATTTGAGGAGAGGAACCCAAGCAGGCTGTGGGCATCTGGAGAAAGCAGTCAAGGAACTCACACCAGGCTGTGGATTGCTAGAGACTGGTTCAAAACTGGCTAAAAGAGTATCAGGTATCAGACTTGTGATATGAGTGGGTGGTAATTGGTTCCTAATTGTGTCAGAGGTTCAAAACAGGAGGTCACATTGCAATGACTTGGATTGGTCTGTGAGCATTGAAAGAGAATCCACAGACCCTCAGTGACTTGGCCCAGAGTTCGGGATGCTGGGTGGAGAGCATGACTGTCTTTTTCTTCTTTCTCTGACAGGCACCTTCAGCAGCAGAATCCCTCACTGGTCTGCTTCCATGGTCACTGACCTGTGGATTGAATCCTCTGCTTCTCAGATGTTGATGGTGTGTGGTCTTCCTGTTTTCTGGTGCCCTGTGTTAGTTCTCCCCTTCCCCAGAGTTCGCGGTGGCGAGGAAATCCAACACATCTAAATAAAAACATTTTCAACTTTGAGGAGAATCTCGTATGTCTAGAAGGATGGAAAGGGCATTATTATAAATTGAAGCCTAATATTTGAATATTCAGGTGCCAAATTTGCATTTCAGGCAATTTCTGCCAATGGCAAATCTATCTGCCTCACAGCAGGAAAAAAATAATTTTGTCTGATATGACATTTTTTAATTACCTGACAGTAAATTGTCTCCTGAAATAGAGAGAGACGTTCAAGTTTCAAACTATTACAAACTCAACTCGCCAGAGCTACCTGGATTATATCTCTCCCCACTTTTTCTTTGCAAGGACACCATTGATTTTATCACAACTCCTATGCTCCATCTGACCTGTGACAGATTATATATTTAAATATTGTATATTGACATGTTTTTGAAAGAGATGGATTGTAGGAGTTGTGTAGGTCACAAACACAAACACTTCACAAAACAGCTCATACTTAAAATGCAAGTTTTAATGGTTCTTGAGATACTGAGAACAATGGCGTGTTTGCTTTATGAAAAGCTGAAGAATTTGTGTAGTCAGGAAAGACTGATGGTCAAACCGAGAGACCATCTGTTGATTATCTGTGTTCTTAAAATTGAAATTGAAACTGAGTCAATAGAGTGCTGAGAGATGGCAGCGGTTCGAATAAGCAAGTTCTTGATTCAAGTTCCTGCACAGACAGGCTGGAGTCCGTTGGCTCACGATTCATCCTTTTGAAGAGACATAGTGGACTTCAAAGGCAGAAATGGTGGCACGTGTCATGTGATGAGACATTTTGGAGAAACATTACAAACGAAAGGCAGAAGTTGTCCATCCTGTAGGGAAGAGAGGGTTGGAGATACAGTTGTCAGAGAAGGTACAGTTACATAGTCTTCTCCTTTGACCAGGAGTAACAAGTGGATTTTAAGGAGGAAGACCACTTCTAACTGTCTCTTTGAGATCAAGAGGGCAGCTTCGTTGTGTCCATGGAAATGGCCACTTTTGATGAATAAAGTAAAAGTAATCTTGTATTTGCAACATTACCATTTTCAAATGGTGACTGAGTTCAGCCCTTGACTGGGTTTATGAAATCATTGAAGAAGAAAATAGCCACTCCACTGTCTCTTTGAAAAGAGAACAGATTCATCATGTGGAACAGATTCGGAAACCTCCCTGCAAGAGAGGAAAATAAATTCTCGCAGAGTAAGCTTCAGAGCAATGTTTCTTCAACCAAGAAATTCAGACGAGTTTGAAAGAGGACTGATGACGATGTTTCCAAATACTTCAGTTGCTTTTGAGCCACAATTTAAGAAATCGACGGGTGTCAAACGACTCAAATCCAGATACAAACCTTCACAAAGCTCAAGTCAACCAGGAGATACAAACTCCTGACTGCAATGTTGCTGTGCACATTTGCTACATTATTGAAGTCTCACATTGCTTACAACAGATATTCAAAGTTAAGCAATAACCGAATTAACAGAATATTACAGGACGGTACAAGCCCTTTGGCCCAAAATGTTGTGCTGATCTAGATATTTCTAACAAAAAAAATAATACCCTGTAGCGGCTACTGCGGTAGATGTTACTAAATAAATGCAAACACACACAAAGGTAGTCAACTCAAGACTGGTTTATTGAAGACATACACAGATCTTTTATTCCTGCCTGTTAATGAGCTCGTTAGTGAATACCTTCTGGTCCACAGGACCAACAGGTTAAAGTTACGAGCCATTAGTGCCCCGCACCTTTAGGCAGGGGCTTCAACTGATCCACTTGCTGTACTTTGGCACCCAGCTCTGTTAGCCCGCGATGTGTCAATTAAGTCTATGAATTGACAGTGGCGGTTCACAATACCGCGCTGTGCACTCGCTATATCACACCCCCCAAAATCGTCACTATAACTTAAGATGCCAGATACGCTTGATTTAGGCAGACGTCCATGTCGCCTGGGTTGATGGCACTGAACTGGTGAAGTAGGGTCCGTATGGCGGGTTTAAGTCTGTCCACGCTCAATAGCTGCGGATGCCCTCCGATGTCCAATGTATATACCACTCCATATCTCTTAATCAAACAAAATGGTCCTTCATGTGGTTTTAGTAACAGTGCCCCTGGAACCTGTCTTCATACAAATACAAATTCAGTGTTTAGTAGTGATTGGGGCACTTGTTGCCGAGGTTTGCCATACCAGTTGGTGGAGGATGGTTTGCTGTTAGCAATACCCTTACGGAGTTGCTGAAAGAATTCCATGTCTGAATTGCTTCTGAAGTGAATATCTCCTCGAACTGTAAGGGCCAGACAAAGCAACAATTCTGCAGATGATGTAGACAGATTTTCTTTTGGAGCTGTTCATACTCCTAATAGAACCCAAGGTAGTTCATTGACCCAGTTGGGGCCAGTGCTTCAGGCCTTCAGTGAAGATTTAAGTTGATGATGGAAACGTTCCACCAGGCCATTGGACTGCGGATGGTACGCAGTAGTGTGGTGCAACTGTGTACCGAAAAAATGAGCCAAGGAAGCCCATCATGCCAAAGTGAACTGTGCTCCACGGTTATGTATGTCGGCACTCCAAATCTAGCAATCCAATTTAAGATGAATGCTCTCGCATATGCCTCAGTATTACTGACTGGTAATGGAATGGCCTCTGGCCAGCGTGTGAAGTGGTCAACTACCATGAGAATATACCTCATGACCTGTGATACTGGTAATGGTCCAACCAGATCCACGTGCACATACACTAATCTTCTGCGTGTTGTCGGGAATGACTGCAGGGGTGCCTTGGTTTGGTGCGGAATTTTCAGATTGGCAGGATATACACGATCGGGCCCATTGAGTGACGTCTTTTTTCAGCCCATGTCACATGTACTTATTTGACATTACTTTGAGTGAAGTCCAGATGGATGAGTGTGATAGATTGTGAATGTCATGTTGTGGTGCCACCTGTTGAATGTCGAGTCCAGTGATAGCTATACTGTATGCCTGTATATCCGAATCCGCAGATTGTGCTGCAGCCAGTTCAGTAATGTTGACTCCACCTTGAATATGGCACACATTTGATCTAGAGAGCACATCTGCGACCAGATTGTCCCTTCCCGAAATATAACGTATGTCCGTAGTAAACTACGAAATGTAGGACAAATGTAGTTGTTGTCTTGCCAACCAAAGATCTGTGACTTTGCTAAAGGCGAAAATGAGCGGTTTATGGTCTGTGAATATGGTGAAATGTTGACCTTACAAGATATAACGAAAGTGCCTTATAGACAGATAAAGTGCTAATAGCTCTCGATCAAAGGCGCTGTATTTCATTTCCGCTGCTCTTAGATGACGACTCAAGATGGCAAGGGGCTGATAATGGCCATTGACGTATGTTCCAGAACTGCACACAGCTGTTCTTGAGGCATAAAAGCAGTTTCAGGATTTGGATGCGCAAGCATTGCTGCTTTGGCTAATACCTCTTTGGCGGATATAAATGCAGCCTCTGCTTCTGAGGTCTAGGTAATGTTTTTGTTTGGAGCAGAGATGATGCCAAACAGGGGTTGCAGCATGTCAGCAATCCCGGGAATAAATCTGTGATAAAAAAATTATCATTCCCAAAAACTTCTCCAGCCCTTTGACAGTGATAGGTCTGGAGATTTTATGGATGTCGTCTACCTTGCCTGATAACGGAGATATGCCATCTGCTTTAATTTGATGCCCTAAGAATTCTATGGTTCACCTGCCAAATTGACACTTCTCAAGGTTAATTGTCAGTCCAAAGTCTTGGAGCCATTGGAAAAGGCAGTGCAAATGGAGGTGGTGACCTTGCTCATTTTGACTGCTACAAGGAAGTTGTCCAAATAAATAAACGCAAAGTCTAAATCTCTGCCTACAGCGTCCATAAGCAACTGAAAAGTTTGCGCAGCATTCATACCAAATGGCATTCTGAGGAATTCATAAAGACCAAACGGCATAATAATTGCTGTCTTGGTAATATCATTCTCATGAATCGGTATCTGATGATATACCTTAACCAAATCAATCTTTGAAAGTATGCGGCAATGATTGCAGATGAGCGGCGAAATGCTGTATGTGTGGAATTGGTTATCTGTCAGGTGTTGTGACATCATTAAGCCTACAGTAGTCGCTGCAGTGTCTCCATCCGCCTGTCTCCTTGGCTACCATATGCAAAGGTGAGGCCCAAGGGCTCATTGAGCATCGGATGATACCCAATTCTTCCATTGCTTTAAATTCTGTCGCAATTTATCAGTCACCAGACACCGAGCCCTGGCATGGGCCAGTGGACCTGATGTGTCTGTGTAATGAAACCCACTATGGACTTTTCTTGAAGCATTGGAGTTCAGATGAGAATATGGGGAAATTCAGTGAGTAGAGCAATACATGCGTCGTTGTGTAACGTATGTACTCCGAGCTGTGAAACTCTCCCCTTGATGCACGCCAGTGGATACGTCCGAAAGATGGTGACGTAAACGAATTTTCTACGCTTTATGTCTACCAATAAGTTGTGGGAACATAAAAAATCCCCACCCAAAATACGTTGAGCGACAGAAGCGAGGACACAATTCCAATGGAATGTGGTTCCACCTATTCCGACTCATCTAGTGCCAAAACTTGGAATGGCAGTTTCATTCGCCGCTCTCAGGGTCAAGTGCTGTTTTTTGAGTCCTTTCAAAATACGTCGGCAAACTAAGTTCAGCACCTGTGTCTACAAGAAATTTGTGCTTACCCGCATCATCCTGAAGATACAATAGGCCTGTATATATGCCAGCTTACGGCTCTCTCGTTTCCTGACTTCTTTTTGGAGTAGGTACATGGCTGGATGCACTTATGGGCATAGTTTCCCCAGCGGCGATGGTAAAAATACCATTCTCGATGTACATCAGCATGTTCCTCTTTCTTGGTTTGGACTGCAGATACTGGAGTTTGGTAGGATGCGGGAGATGTTTCTGCAACAGAAACAGGATGTATTGGGGCAGACTCTTGTGTAGGAGTACGATAGAGCCTGTCAGCCTCTTGAGCCACGTCATGAAGATGGCGAAAATCCATGTTACCAATGTGTATCGCCACGTGAGCGGGACGTTTTGACAGAAATAAGGCTTCAAAAAGCAGACAATGGGAAGGACCATCTGACAATGCCAAATTCTCATTCATAAGGTCTGATGGATTCTTGTCAGTTTGGCCTCCCATGTTCAAATCCACATTCATCAAGTAAGTTCCAATGTGTCAAGAAGAAACTGTCGGAACCTGGTGCCCTGGTTTTCTGCTGGAGGATGAGCAATAAACTTGCTTACTCACAATGCAGTGGCTACGCCCAATGTAATCACGACATGCCAAAATTTTGTGTCTCCCGCCGTTTTAAACCAAAAATGAAACTGGGTTTCAGCTTGAAGAAACCAAATATGTGGCTGATGTGTCCAGAAAGGAGGCAAATGAAGCCCAACTGCATTAACTGTCAATGCAGCGGCAGTTGTTGCTGTGTTGAAATGTCCTCCTTTTCCATAATGATTCAAATTCGTTAAATCTTAACTTCAGGATCACCAATCTGTAGCGGCAAACACACACAAAGGAATAAGAGGAATGGAACTCTGTGGTAGCTTAAAGAAAGAAGTTACCATCTGGAAAACCCTGACGGGGCAAGTTTCATCAGCGAGACATTGAGGTGACTAATGGTGGTCCCTCAGTTGTGGAAATCCTGGATCAACAAATCACTCTCTGCAAACCCTACAAGAACCTTCCTGAGCGGTAAACATTTACCTTTCAAGCACCAAAACCTGGTGAAATGTATACATGTTCCATTCTGTGCACAGCCGAAGAATTGCCTGTATCCAGAGAACTTGGAAGAAGGAGAAGTGAGATTGAACTGTGAACCAAAGAACTTTTCATGAAATTTAAAAACATTACAAATATGTGCGCTTAGAATTTGAAGGGGGTTAATTTGGGTTAGTTAAGTATAGAGTTAAGTTAAAGTTTCATTCTATTTCCATGTTTAAAGTTGATTAAAAATAACTTCTGTTTTAAAAACCACCTGTCTTGGTGAATGTCTATTGCTGCTGGGTTTTGGGGTCCTTTGGGCTCGAAACAATATTTGCTTAGATAATCACATTGGGCCTGTTCAAAGCAGGAAATGGCTTCTACCAGCAGGAGTTTCTATTTGAGAAAAAATATTGATAGGTGGCTGGCCACATATGTTTCCTAAAAATTAATACCTTCTCTCTCCCTAAACCACATTCAGCCCTGTGACATCTTTCTCCATTGCATTACTGGGACCACCAAGGACCTGACCCATTTCCCATTTCTCCTTGCAATGCCAATATGGCAGCTGCCAATAAGAACAGACAAATCACATTTTAATTCAGCAAGCAAGATGAAAATCATCTGGACATCCTGCTTAAAAAGAAGGGGAAACAAACCTTTCTAAGTTTGTCACTTCATCTTTATTTCAATTCCCATGAGGCATTAGCAAAAAAGTATCCCATCCATTTCGTCACCAAATTATGAGTAGAATCATGATTGCTGTTCATGAAAACCCATAACCTTCAATGTTACACAGATAATCTAGGAAGAATTCTGTAACAAATGTAAATGAAATACTGAAAGAATTCCCCCGTTATAAACACTGAGATTGTAGCACGCCAAGCAACGGGGTGAGCAAAAAAAAGCGAAATCGCAGCAACACACAGACAGTCCAAGATGGCACGGACTCCACTTCATTGCCAAGAAGAAACCCGCGCCAAGCGCCATGTGCGGACTGAGGAGCCCTTCACTCCGCGCAGCGGCCAGCCGGCTGGAGAGTGACATCACGATGCAATGACGTCATTGCTGGATGTCAAGGGGTACGTCACCAGAAGTGGGCGGGCCAGGGAGCACACATGGGGAATTTAAACCAGTAAAGTCAGTCTTTGTTTTACACTATCTTGTGTGGACGTCTCTTTATTTGGTAGCGCTGCCGCCGCGAATGCTACTACGCGATAACTTCTTACTTGCTGCAACCAAACAGGTCTGCAAGATACACCAACCTAAATAGAAAACACAACCAGAAATCCCAGAGATCATACATTCAAAAGGATTGGTGAAATCTTTACTCTGTATTGTTAACACCAAAGTCCCTTGGTCTCAGCCCCTCAATGTGACTAAGGCATTCGAACAAGTAACTGAGAAACATTACATTTTAAACACGTCAGGATCAGAAGGGTTGGAGCATTATTGTTCAAGTGACACAACTTTTAAAAAATCATCTAACTTTATGAAGAATGTGATTCTACAACAGGAAAAACGGATGGAATCAGACACATTCTATGAGCATTTGGAAGCAAAGAAAATGGATTGGTTTTCCGTCCCTTGCGAAGCGACCCAATGACCCGACATGCCCTCCCCGACTTGCGACCGTAATGGAGCCCAAATGATCAGACAGATCCTACAATGGTCGCAAGTCGGAGTTTTGCCCCCGTGTGTGGAGCCCTGAAGTCTAAGCGCCTATTTTTAAAATCAAATGATTTGACAAACGAGAACAGAGACACAGGGCACGTAAGACCCAAAATGTGCGAATTAACTTTGTGACTCAGTGTCCATCGGCTGGGGGCAGCCATCTTAATTTCCGTGCGCATGCGCGACTACTCAGATGGCGCTTGCGCAAAAGGTTCGCTTAGTGCCGTCAGTTCGCACATGCGCGAACCGAACGCCAAGTCGCGAACCCACCGCGCATGCTCCAATCAAGCACGTGCAAACCTCCTTCTTGCCCCTCCCCCTCCCGCTGCCAGTTACCCCGCGACCTCCGGCCTCGCCCTGTTGGCGCCACCAGGCCTTGCACCGACGCCTCGGCTCCACCAAATACCCCGCTGGTACCGGCCGATCCCAGATGTGGCCCGGCGGGCTGCGGGTCGCCCGCTTTCCTGGACCGCGCGGCTGAGGAAGGTCCCGGCGCTGCCGCCAACTTCTTCCCGTTCGACGCGACGGACCCCGAGCAGACGACGCCGTCACCAAAGTCCCGCCTCCTCACAGCAAGAGCCAATCAGCCCGCGAACCCGCCCATCAATCTAACCCGACTTCAGCTTCCAATCCAATAGCAGCCTCACCGAATCAGCCCATTGGCTCGCGCAACTGAAGCAACCAATCAGCGAGCGAGGGAACACACAGCCGCACCGAATCAGCATCGCAGGACAGAAAAGAGAGGCAGTCGAAGGAGCAGAAGACCCTTCGGCCCATCCACTTTCTAATACCCCAACTATCAAATCATTGGGAAACACAGGATCACTTTGTGCTGGCTCCTGGATTCCTCTGATCTCAAGAAATACATTGTACCCCAACTACAAGGGAGACCATTTATTATCAAGCACTCCTACATATTTATAACCGCTTCCAATTTAATGGAGGACACAAGTGGTTGTGTCAGCCAGCTGGACCGCCTCGGGGAACCTCATGGAGCAGGCAATCATGGTGAGAAGATAACGCCCCGTGGGAGGCCAGTAATGACCCTACAATGTCAATGTAGACGTGGCTGAACCTACGTGGTGCTGAGTTGAATGTCTGGGGGTGATGCCTTCACGTATGTCTGCATTTTGGTCATTTGGCCGAGTGTTCAGGTCTTGGCCCAGTGACAACCTGTTTCTGGAGGCTCTGCAAGACGAACCTACTGACAGCCATTTTGACAGGACTGATAGCTGGGTGCGTTAGGTTTTGCACCTCATCAAAAAACTGTCATCTCCATGCTGCCAGCATGATGAGGCGGGGTTTGCCATTGAAATGTTGCAGAGGAGCGTCTATTTATCAGGTTCGATGGCAACATCCTCCAGCCTGAGCCTTGAAACTGCTGTCCTGCATGCAAGGATCTCAGGGTCTTCCTGCCGTCACCTTCCTAGGGTGAAATAGTCTATTCCCTGGGACAGGGCCTGGACAGACTTGATTGCAAGGTGAGGCAGTGCATCACCCACGATGTGTTGAATAACTGTAGTGAACTCAGACTCATATGAGAGGAGTAGCTGCTGCCTGGCCGACCACGGGTCCAACACTTTATGGAAGGCAAAAGTTAATGTCTTCTGGTCCATGAAGACTCTGAATTGTCTACCTTCCAAAAAATACCTCAAGTGCCTGACTGCCAGGAACAGCACCAATTGCTCTCAACCAAAGGTGCTGTAGTTGAGTTTGGGTGGCCAGAGGTGTCTGCTAAAGAAGGCCAGGGGCTGCCATTGCCCATCGATGAATTGTTCCAGTGTGCCTCGTACTGTTGTGCTGGAAGCATCTACTGTGAGAATTTGGGTGTTTCTGGCCTGGCGTGTACCTGAAGGGTGGTGTTGGCCAGTGCGTCCTTGGCCTTCTGGAACCCCTCCAAATCCTCATTGTCCCAGGTAATGTCTTTACCTTTCTCCACAAGATGCGGGCCACTACCGGTATGAATCGGTGATAAAAATTAATCGAACCGGTGAATTCCTACAGCCCCCTTCACTGTGGAGGGAGGTTTGTGGAAGCACTGAACAGCCTCTACCTTTTTAAGGAGGGGTTTAGTTATGTGCCTGTTGATTTGACGCCGAACGTTTCCAGCCTGAACTGGCACTAAGCGAGGTTTATAGTTAGTCCAAATTCCTGCAGACGGGTGCACAGTCTCCTTAGATGGTCTATGTTTAGCTTCATTGCCACCACTTTGACATCTTGTGGTTACTGCCACCCTCTGCTGTTGGAGAATATCCTCCTTGGTCTCAGCCCCTCAATGTGACTAAGAACCCCTTAAAAGCCCCTAATGTTTTGGCCTTCATCACCACTCCTGGCAAGGCATTCCTGGCACCCACAACTCTGGGTAGATACCCCTGATATCTCCCCTAAACCTTCCTCCCTTTGCTTTGGGCAGATGTCATAGTGTTTGCTACTCCCATCTGGATTTCAGGCAGACCAAAGGGCATCTTTCACCGAGTTTCTGGTCTTCCACAGCTCTGGATTTCTGTCTCTGGATGCTCTGCTCAGGGAACCACCCCTATGTATCCCATTGAGTCCAAGAGTCACTGTGTCAGCAATTCTCTGCTGACCACTGCCTGATGGCCTTGTGGTCAAAATTGTTTGTCGATGAAACCATTCCCAGGAAGTCCTGGTGACTGGGACATTGTGTGTCACCAGGGCCAGACAAATCTTTCGCAAAACCTGAGCCAGGTAGAACCTCAGCACATAGCAGCTTTTGGTGCCCTTGCTCTTTGGTTCCACGCACAGCCACACACAATCATGGCCATGCTGGTTACACCCTTGCACCCATTGATTGATGACGAACATGGTCCTTCTCCAGACTCTACCCATTTTGGACCCCCACATGAATAGGAAGACTGTTTTCGGAATTGCCAGGGTGAAGGTGTGGGGATGGGCCACACCTGTCCCACGTGCAGCAGTACTGAGAGTTCCTTGCACCTTGCACCTTGCACCTGGTTATCAGGTTTTCGCCGATTGATAAGTGTTGGGCATCTCTGTGGTTCTCGCTGTCTCCTGGATCTGGGGGTCTCTGTACTGCTCCTGGTCTCCTGGAGCTGGGGGTCTCCAAAGTGCTCACCATCTCCTTGAGTTGGTGTATTTTTCTCCACCAGCCCCACATGACAACCAAGACCCCTGGATGGAGGGCAGAGGCACAGAGAGATCAGAGAGAACACGGTTAGTTTCAACAGGTTGGGGTCCATCCAGGTGCCTGATAACGGGAGGAAACAAAGGGGGAAGGAGGATGCAGGTCATTCGATAGCAGAACATTGCGAGAGAGTGGATTCCTTGGACTCTTGAGGAGAGAAGGTGCTGGTCGATCCATCGGTTTAGGTGGGGAAGGGTATAGACATGGCAGCTGACTGGAATTGTCAGCGGGGTACTGAGACCTGGTGGAGGAGGGGAAGAAGGATGCAGTTGTGTTCTGACAAGAGAGTGCTGAGGGAGAGGCAACATGGGTGGAACCTCAAGACAAGGGTCCCCTGATTGTTTGCAGGAATGGGATCTGTAAAGAGACTCATAGATATCCAGCACAGAGCATCTTTGACCCCCTGCCATCAGGAAGGAGATGTGGAGGAATAAAAGCAGAGCAGCCAGGCAGGGTAATAGCTTCTTCTCACAGGCCGTGAGATTGACAAGGCAACATGAGCTGGATGGGATCAAAGAATGAAAAAGGGGAGAGGAATATGGACTGATTACAACAGCCTGTCCAGCAGGCGAGAGGGGCCGAAGGGCTTGTTTGTATGTTGTCTATCTGGACCAGCCTTTTGCGTTCAAGCTTTAAAAAGCCAACCCATTTTTTAATTTAATAACAATGGTACAGAATGAATCAAGAGACAAGACGTCTGTCCAGCAAGAGCGTCGAAGTCACTTCCTGAAATGGAGGCTCTGGAACCACAGGGAGGTTCTGGCTGCAATGAGGCCTGGCTTCTTCTGCAAGGAGGAGAGGAGAGGCAGGGGAAATGCAGAGGAACGGGTGGTGAGGGGAGGGGGTAAGGATGCCTTCCTCCGTTCACCTCCCATTTCCTCTACCCCGTAGCCCTCCTCATTCCCCTGCCCGTTCCCCTCCCCAACCCCTCAATGCCTGGACTGGTCCCAACTGCTGAAGCGAGGCAACGACCGCACATTTGTAGTAGGTTGTCGGGGCGCCGGTAGCAGGTTCTCCACCTCCCCCGACTGAGATGTTGGTTGGAGTCTAGAAGTTCTTCTTCTTGCTGAGAGCTATTGTCACCCCTTAGAGAGTCCCAAACCTCAGCAGTGGGAACATGGCTTATATTACCCAAAAGTTGTTTACTCATAGCTTATCTCTTTGAATAACTGATTTCATTATCTTCAAGGTCTCCTGACAGTCTGCAACTAGCAAAATACAACTGCATCTCTGGGCCTCATGGTGGAATTTAGATCATGTCTTCTGATTCACATGTATACATTCTTGCATAATCTGGTCGAATTCTTCCATTACAGTTCCATAGAATGAACTTGTGATGTGATTTATAACCACTCTCTAACCTTGTCATGTGAGTGAGTCCCACATTCTGAACTTGTTATATCAGTGAGTTCGACATTGAAAATGTTATGAGAGTGAGTTCCACAGTGTAATCTTGTTTTCTTAGTGAATCCCACATTGTTAATATTATGTTAGTGAGTCCCACAGTGTAAACTTGTTATGTGAGTTATTTTCGCAGTGTGACCTGGTGATGTGAGTGTGTCCCACAGTTTGACATTGTTGTGTCAGTGAGTTCAATATTGAAAATGTAATGTTAGTGAGTTCCAGAGTGTAACCTGGTTATTACACTAACCTTGCTCTGTGAATCAGTTTAAAGTGTTACATTGTTATGGAAGTGAATTTCTCAGTGTCATCCTTGTTTAGTTAATGAGTCTCAGAGTGTAACATTGGGATGTGAGTGAGTTTCACAGTATGACCTTGTTATGTGAGGGATTCCTACAGGATAAACTTGTTATGTGAATGAATTCCACAATATAACCATGTTATGTGTTAGTCAAAAAATGTAAACTTGTTATGTCAATGAGTCCCACAGTGTAATCTTGTTATGTGAATAATTTTCACTGTGTGACCTGTTGATGTGAGTATTTCAAAGTGTGACGTTGTTATGGAAGTGAATTCCACAGTGTCAACCTGTCAAGTTAGTGAGTCTCAGAATGTAAAATTGCTATGTTATTGAGTTTGACAGTGTGGCCTTGGTATGTGAGTGAGTCCCACAGTTTGGCCTTGTTATGTCAACGGATTCGACGTTGAAAATGTAATGTGAGTGGTTTTCACAGTGTGACCTTGTGATATGAATGATTTTTGCAGTGTCGACTTGTTATGTAAGTGAGTTCCACATTCCAGCCATGTTATGTTAATGAGTCCCACAGTGTTTGTTAAGTAAATGTGTACCACAGTGTGAGATTGTTATGTTGGTGACTTCTACAGTGTGACCTTGTTATGTTGGTGACTTCTACAGTGTGACCTTATTAGTTCCACAGTGTGACATTGCTGTGCTAGTGAGTTCCACATTGTAAACTTATTATGTGATAAATTCCCATATTTTAACATTGAAGGAGTTTCCACAATGTAACTTTGTTATTTGAATGAGTTCCACAGAATGAACAGGTGATGTGATTTTTTACCCGCCGTCTAACCTTGTTATGTGAGTGAGTCCCACATTCTGAACTGATTGGATTTCGACATTGAAAATGTTTTGTTCGTGAGTCCCACAGTGTAAAATTGTTATGTGAGTGAATTTCAAAGTGTGACCTGGTGATGTCAGTGCATTTCAAAGTGTGACATTGTTATGTAAGTGAATTCCACAGTGTCAACCTATCAAATTAGTGAGTCTCAGAGTGTAAAATTGGTATGTTATTGAGTTCGACAGTGTGACCTTGTTATGTAAGGTATTCCCACAGTGTAAACTTGTTATGTGAGTGATTTCCTCAGTTGGACCTTGTTCTGTTAAGCGAGTTTGATGTTGAAAATTTTATGTGTGATTTTCACAGTGTGACCTGGTGATATGAATGATTTTCACAGTGTTGACTTGTTATGTGAGTGAGTTCCACAGTTTGACCTTGTTATGTCCATGAGTTTGACATCAAAAATGTAATGTGAGTTGTTTTCACAGTGTGACCTGGTGAGATGAATGATTTTCACAATGTGGACTTGTTATGTGAGTGAGTTCCACATTCCAGTCAGTGAGTCCCACAGTGTAACCTTGTGAAGTAAATGTGTAGCTTAGTGTGAGATGGTTCTGTTCGTGACTTCCACAGTGTGACCTTTTTATGTGAGTCGGTTCTGTTGTGAGATATTGCTGTGCGAGTGAGGTAAATTTATTATGTGAGATATTCCTTCAGTTTAACTTCATTTTTATTTTTTTTTTTATTTTTCACACTATGAACCAACCAAAATACACACAAACATTTCCCTCTTGAATATACACAGTGTAATTTTTCCCCTTTTCCCCCCTCCCTTCCCTCCTTCCTTCCCACCCCCCTCCAAACCCATTAAACATTCAACATATACAATAAACCCATTGAACAATGTCATCACCAATGAAAATAAACAAGAAAATTTTGTCATCTTCTTCTATTTCCATCATTTTAGGGGGTGGAGGTCCGCAGTAGGTCCTCTCTGTTGTGTTCCATGTACCATGAGATATGTTCCATGCACCATGAGTCGCGGGTCAGCCTGCGGCAGGGAGGGGGAATGGGCAACGGTCCTGGCGAGGTCAGGCCCCCCCCTGAGTTTCTGCCGGACCCCCTTTGACCTGCTGAGTTTCTCCCGGACCTCCCTTGACCTGCTGAGTTTCTCCCGGATCCCCCTTTGACCTACTGAGTTTCTCCCGGACCTCCCTTGACCTGCTGAGCTTCTCCCGGACCTCCCTTGACCTGCTGAGTTTCTCCCAGACCCCCCATGACCTACTGAGTTACACCCGGACACCCTTGACCTGCTGAGTTTCTCCCGGACCCCCTTTCCTTTCCGTGCCGGTGTCCCAGGACCTTTCCAGGGCAGTCTCTGTACTCAGCACCATGCTGGGATCCCGGTCAGCGGTAGAGGAGCAGGTGAGCGCGGCTAATCCCGATCCAGCCCACGCCACTCCTGAGATTGGCGGGGGGTTCCACCCTACCTGCCCGACCAGCCTCGCTCTCCACGTGTTCTCCTGGCACCCGCCGCTGGTCTGGTGGGAAGGCGCACGGCGGCCGGCGCCCCCATCGCTCGGCGGGGAGCCCCACTCTTCCCTCCGGCGTCCCGACTCCATCTGCAGCTCCAAGAAACGCTGTGCCACTGGGTTTCCGGAAGCTGGGAAGCGGCCTTGGCTTCCCCTGACACCGGCCAGGCCGTGCTGCGGTGGGGGGGTGGGCGGGGGGACATGACAGCGTGTTTATAAAACCACCCACCATTACTTTTCAAGAACCAGGATTTTTCTCTCTCTCTCTCACCCTGGGACACAGCGGTTACTGTGCATTCGCTATACTGGCGCGGCGGCCAGCTGGCCACCTCTAATACATTTTTGATATGATCTTGCAGGCCAAATATAATTATATCTTGGCCCGCGGGCCAGAGTTTGACATGTGTGCTTTAGTGGATAGAAGTAGTCATTGTACTTCAGGATGTCCAGTCAGGTACAGATTCTCCTTAAATAGCATTTGGCCCAGATGTCTATTCAGTACAAGAATACTTTCGATCTCAGGCAGATTTTGAACAATAACACCATTCATTCTGCAACAACTGGCACTTAATTTTGCCAGTTGTTCAATGGCAAGCGACATGGGGAAAACACCACTGTCAACTCTTCTACCTTAAAGGAGTAATTATATTCAAATGGGCAGTAGATCAAGAGCTGGTAACAGTGAAATCAGACACAGGTGAGTGACTGCTTAAAATGAGAAACATTTGTGTTCATGCTATAGAGTTAAAGGCTACCCAGGAGGAATATAATGTGTTTTCTTGAAGTTTGTGTGCCCTCACCCTGGCGAAGGATGGGGACAACAGACAGGGTTAGAGAATTGATATGGTAGACCACAGGAAGCTCATGTTTAGATCCACAGAGCACAGGTATTTAGCAAAATGTATTTGGTCTTGGTGATATCAAGGTCAACTGAGTCTACCAAATGTAGGAGGTCAGGTTGGATGGGGTGCATGGGAAACTCTGCCTCAACTGGAAGATCTGATTGTGGCCTTGGATGTAAGTGAGTGGAGATTAATGGAAGTTTGGAAATTTCTGCGGTTCCAATGGGGAGTGTGTCAGGTAGTGGTGAGTGGAGAGGGAAGTGCCATTGAGGGAGTCACAGAAAGACGTGCCCATGTGAAAAGAGGATATTAGTGGAGTGGGTTAGAAGTTTAGAGGATGGTGCTGAAGTTGGAAGTGTCCAAGGATAATGTGTCAGATGTGGCAGATGATGGGTGGTAACTGAGAAACCTGAGAGATTCTGTCCTTGTTCTGCTGGAGGGGAGGTGGAGTAAGGGCAGAAAGAGAATTGGAGATATGGGTGCAGACTTTATCAATTACAGTATGGGGGAATCTGCATTTGTTGAAGACATTTTGGCTGTTCTGGAGTAGAAAACCTCCTTGGGACTTTTACAGGCCCAGAGGACCCCAAAACTAAGCAGCAATAGAAAATCACCAAGACAAAGGATACTTAAACAAACATCATTTTTAATTTTCTTTAAACAAAAACAGGATCAAACATCACTATTAATGTAACAGCCTAACAGCTTCTAATTCTAAGCGCAGGTGTATTTAAAGTGTATAAAGATCTTTGACACTCCTACAAGTTCACTGGTGTCTATCACCAAGCTCTGGTGCTTAAAAGTAAATGGTTGCCCCTCAGGAAGTCTCTTGTTGGTTTCAGAGAGGGTTCTTGCTCATTGGACACACAAAAACTGATTCCCTCTGATCAGCCACTTTGGTATCTTGCCGAAGAAACTTGCCCCATCAGGGTTTTCCAAATGATAACTACTTCTGCAGATCACCATTGAGTTCCTTTTATTTCCCTTATATCAGGTGAAACATAATTTCTAGCCAGCCATTTCCTCTTGAATGGACAACAAGGTTTTTCAACAGGCTGAACTGAGAACTCACAACCCGTTTTCAAAATGGGGTTTCAACAAGATGCCAGCTTGCCATCTCTCTGTCTCTCTGTCTCTCTCTCTCTCTCTCTCTCTCAAGCCTATTTGGTCTCTCCCCTCTGATTGCAAGACCACATGGCCTTCTTAGAACAGCAAACTGGAACCAGCCAGATTACTGCACCGCACCCAAACTTCTGAGTCCATTCATCTGTTGCTTTAAAAACAATAATTTCAAAAAACATCTGCTTTTGAAATTATTTTGCAAAACAGTCTCCTTGTTTTGCCTTTGCCAAGGGTCTTGGCGTCTGCATGACTCACTCTCAGCAATGCTCTTGCATTTTAATTAAAAGCTGTGTTGTGAAGTGTTTGTGTTTGTTTGTGACCGACACGACTCCTACAATCCATCTCTTTCAAAAACATATCAAAATACAATGTAAAATATATAGTCTGTCACAGGACAGATCGAGCAGAGGAGTTGTGATAAAATCAGTGGCGTCCTTGCAAAAATAAAGTGGGAAGAGATATAATCCAGGTAGGTCTGGTGAGTGGAGTTTGTAATAGTTTGAAACTTGAACCTCTCTCTCTATTTCAGGAGACAATTTACTGTCACGTAATGAAAAAGTGTCATTTCACACAAAATTGCTTTTTTCCTGCTGTGAGGCAGACAGATTCGCCATTGTAAGAAATTGCTTGAAATGCCTCTTGCACTCAGAGAAAGAAGCAAAAGAGAGTCGTGCTCTCCCCCCACCCACCCCCACCACCCTGAACCCTGGGCCAAGTCACTGAGGGTCTGTGGATTCTCTTTCAATGCTCACAGACCAATCCAAGTTATTGGCAATGCGAGCTCCAGTTTTGAACTTCTGACACAATTAGGAACTCTTTCGCACCCACTCGTATCCCAGGGCTGAAACCTGACACTCTTTTAGCCAGTTCAACCAATCTCTTGCAATCAACGGCCTGGTGTGAGTTCCTTGACTGCTTTCCCCAGAACCCCACAGCCTGCGTGTGTTACTCTCCTCAAGTCACCAACAGCTTGCCACCTATGTGGGTCCTTCAGCTGCAGAACGTCTCGCTGGTCTGCTTCCATGGTCACCGACCTGTGGATTGAATCCTCTGCTTCTCAGATGTTGGTGGGGTGTGGTCTTGTTTTCTGGTGCCCTGTGCCAGTCCTCCGCTTTCCCAGAGTTTGCGGTGGCGAGGAAATCTAACACATCTAAATAAAAATTTTACAACTTAGAGGAGAATCTCACATGACTAGAGGGATGGAAAAGACCTTATTACAAATTGAAGCCTAATATTTGAATATTCAGGTGACAAATTTGCAAAAGCATAGAGTATACATTTCTGAAGCTATATGTAATTTTTTTGTAAAGGAACAGAACTTTGAATTTTTGAATGTCATCTTGGCATCCCTAAAAATATATCTGATCTCCAAGTAAGTGCAATACGTCTCCTCATCACTACTAATATTAATTTAACAAATTTCAATTGATATATGAATAGTTTTAATTTGGGCCTTGTTCCTTCAATATTTCCTAATGAATAGAAAGTTGGATTTTTGCGGAAAAACAACTCCTGTAATTTGTTCTGTAATCTGTAATTCTCCTCAAAAAGATCTTGCATTAGGACAAAGCTAAGTTGAATGCAAGAAAGTTGCTACACCTTTACCACACCTAAAACATTGGTCTGATAATTCTGATTTTATTCTATTCATTTTCTCTTGTGTAAGAAGTAGCTGTAGAAGAAAAACTAGTTGTGAATTCCTTCCTCACTGCTGCAGTGTGGAACTCTGGTCAATAGTTCCAGACTTCTGAGTTGAAGTGAATGAATAAACTCCCCTGGATCACATGATCTCTATTGCCAAATCAGCTTCCTGTAGAGCTTTTCAAATCCAACTGCCTGAGTCACCTGACTCCAGGTGCTGCTTTCAGATAAAATCCTTGCTGACATCTGATATATGACTGATGTATAAAGAATTATACTGAACTAATTTATATCTTACATTGAGATCCTTATATGGATCTGCCCATATTAGCCTATCATATACAATATTCAGATCCATTTCCCACCTTTGTCTTGACTCATGAACTCCTCATTTAAAAGTTCCTAATTGTAATAAACAGGACATCATAGAAGTAATTTTTTTAACAATTCCTCAAGAAGGAATTTCTATTTCAGTACAACATGGTTGGTCCTAACTTATCCTTCAAATATGCTCTTTGTTGGAAATAGAAAAAATGATTGCTATGAGTTATACAATATTTATTTCTCAGTTGCTCAAATGACATTAATTGACCCCTTTCATAACAATCTTCCACATTTCTAATCCCCTTACGAAACCATCTATCCAGAAATTGATGATCCTTTGAAAAAGATACGATGATTTTGAATCAAAGCTATTCTGAGTGATGTACATCCACTTACACCAATTTCATCATTTATTTTATTCCATATATTAATTAAATGTTTCAACAATGGTGTATCTTTATCACCAACCATTAATTTCGATTCCCACTTGTATATAAATTCTTCTGCTTTTCACTCTCCTATTTTATTTGATTCTATTTTAACCCTTTCAAAAAAGAACCAAGAAATATCATTTGAGCTGCTCGATACTAATTTTTAAAATGAGGTAGCTGTAGTCCTGTCAATGTAGAATTTGCATTGAGAGAAACGCAGCGGTCTTTAGCGATCTTATTGAATTGGCTAAAATGGCATAACATGAGAGCAAACATTCCGGAGGAGTGTGGGCCACTTGTAACATGGGATTCAATTGGAAATGGGTTCACATAACATAAAACCATGATGCAGAAGAGGTTGTCTTTGTCTTCCGCAGGTTATAGATCACAAGATATAGGAGCAGAAGTAGGCCCATTTAGTCTGTTCCACCATTCTTCCACTCAGCCCCACTGCCCAGCTTTCTCCCCTTAACCCTTGATTACTTGATTAATCAAATACCTGTCAATTTCTGCCTTAAATAAACCCAATGACCTCAGTTCCACAGATTCACAACCCACTGACAAAATTTGCTTTAAATCAACACCCTTTTATCCTGAAATTATGCTCTCTTGTTCTAGAATCCCCTACCATGGGAAACATCGTTGCCATATGTACTCTGCCCAGGCCATCCAGCATTTGAAATGCCTCTGAGGTCCCCCTTATCCTTCTGTACTCCAACCAGTACAGTCAAAGAGTCGACAAATGTTCCTCATACACTAACCCTTTCATTCCTGATATCATTCCAGTAAATCATCTCTGAACTGTCCCCAACAGGAGCACATCTTTTCTCAAATACGGCACTCAAAACTCTAAATCTGATTGAATGGAAAGGTAATTTTCCAACGACACATAAACAACAGTTAAATGATATTATGTCTGTTGAAATTTACGAAAAATTATTAAAGAGTCAAATAATAACTTTGCTTGAAGCAAGCAGTTCTATTGCAATTTTCCAGCTGTAGGATGAGGTGCAGTTGCTTGCAAGTTTAGCAAGTGGGGTTATGATGTGAAACTGCAAGTCACAGCGCCATTTTTGTTTTTGAAAATGCAAATATGAAAATTTTAACTTTGGTCTCCTTGGTTTGCTTAAGTTTACAGAGGAGACGTTGGGTCAAGCTGAGAAGAGAGAGTTGGATGCCCATTTGGTGAAGCTGAACAGGCAAAAAAGAAAACACAAAACGAGGGACTGAAAAAATAATGAAGCAAACTGAAGAGCTGTTGCAACCAAACCCAAGTAAAGAATTTAATTTTGTGAGGCGTACTTTAGAGACCAAATGATTTGGGCTTTTAATGGTGACCTATTTAAATGAACAAAATCTGATTGGAATTGAAGTTTATGGAATGTTTAGAAGTTGCCACAAAAAGAAATGAGCATATAAATTAGATATTGTAATTAAGATAAATGAACAATACAATGAGCATGGTGTCACAGTATCTTCCTCACTCTACCATACATTACCGTTAAAAGTACTCCCCAATATGAACCGATGTCAAAGTATATACCAGAATTTATCGTACATCACTGTTAAACCTTCTCCCCATTGTGAATCTGGTGTCACAGTATCTGCCTCAGTCTTCCGTACATCACCATTAAACCTCTCCCCAATGTGAACCTGATGTCACTTTATCTCCCACAGTTTATTTTACATCACCATTAAAACTTCTTCTTACTGTGAACCATGTGTCACAGTATCTCCCACAGCTTATCGTACATCACTGATAAACCTTCTCCCCATTGTGAACCCGGTGTCACAATATCTTCCTCAGTCTTCCATACATCAGCATTAAACCTCTACCCACTGTGAATCTAGTGTCACTTTATCTGCCAAAGTTCATTTTTTTAATCACCATTAAACCATATTCCCACAGTAAACCTGGTTTCACAGTGTCTGCCGCAGTTTACTGTATATCATTTTTAAACCATCTCATTACTGAAAATGCGGAGTAACAGAATCTGACTCAGTCTACCGTACATCAATGTTAAACCTTATACCCACTGTGCACCTAGTGTCACAGTATCTGACACAGTTTATAGTATATCACTGTTAAACCTTCTCACTACTGTAAACTCGGTGTCACAGTATCTGCCAAAGTCTAATGTACATGACCAATAAATTTTCTCCCCACTGTGAACCTGGTGTCACAGTTTCTGACACAGTTTATCGGACATTACTGTTCAACGTTCTCACTGCTGTGAACCCAGTGTCACAATAAGTGTCTCACTCTCCCGTACATCATCTTTGCACCTTCTCCAACTGTGAACATGGTGTCACTGTATCTGCCTCAGTCTTCCGTACATGACCATTAAATTTTCTCCCAACTGTGAACCTGGTGTCACTGTATCTGCCTCAGCCCTACCTTACATCACTGTTAAACCTTCTACCTACTGTACACCTGGTGTCACATTATCTACCTCAACATACCATACATCACCGGTAAACCTTCTCCCCACTGTACACCTGGTGTCACATTATCTACCTCAACATACCATACATCACCGTTAAACCTTCTCCCCACTGTACTCCTGGTGTCACATTATCTACCTCAACATACCATACATCACCGTTAAACCTTCTCCCCACTGTACTCCTGGTGTCACATTATCTACCTCAACATACCATACATCACCGTTAAACCTTCTCCCCACTGTACACCTGGTGTCACATTATCTACCTCAACATACCATACATCACCATTAAACATTCTCCCCACTGTACTCCTGGTGTCACATTATCTACCTCAACATACCATACATCACCGTTAAACCTTATTCCCATGTGAACCTGGTGTTACAGTATCTGACACATTTCATAGTATATCACTGTTAAACCTTCCCACGAATGTGAATCCTATTATAAAATAATGCTCCCCTTCTAAATCTCACAGTATTCTAATCCCCACCTATTTAAAAGATTCCAAAAAAAAGAGAAAAATCAATCCCCAAACGAGCTACTCAAAAGTAGTAGCTCCTTAAAAATCTGGGTGTGGTAAAGTCCACAAGTGGCAGGTGACTAAAGGACTCAGTGTCAGCCACTCCCCCAGTCAGACTTTCACAAAGTATTGAAACAAAAACATTCAACCCAGTGATTCCAGTCCCAATGATTGTTCCGGATCTTCAATATCGAGAAGACTTTGCGTCAATTCAACTTTTTTCCCATTCTTTCCATATTTTCCAATAGATCATTTTTAAACCTTCTCACTACTGTAAACCCGGAGTCACAGAATCTGCCTTATTCTACCGTACATCTCTGTTAAACCTTCTCAGTACTGTGAACACGGTGTCACACTATCTACCAAAGTCTACCGTATATCACTGTTAAATATTCTCCCCATTGTGAACCTGGTGTCACAGAATCTGATACAGTTTATTGTACATTACTGTTAAACCCGCCGGATAAGCTCCAGATAGTGAAAGAGTAGTTCTCGCATCTGCAGGAACTGGGGATCATTCGACGCTCCGACAGTCCTTGGGCTTCACTGCTCCACCTGGTCACGAAAGCCTCCTGTGGCTGGCATCTCTGCAGAGATTATCAATGGCTTAATGACATGACAGTACCTGACCGTTACCCCATCCCTCACATTCAGGACTTTACAGCCAATCTGCATGACGCGAGGGTATTCATCAAGGTCGACCTGGTGCGCGTGTATCATCAAATCCCATTGCACCCAAGGACATCCCCAAAACGACCATCATCACCCCCTTCAGCTTGTTCAAATTCTATGCATCCCATTTGGGCTCAAGAAAACCGCCCAGAGCTTCCAGCACCTCATGGATATGGTGCGCAGGGATTTTAATTTTGTGTTCATTTATCTGGATGACATTCTTGACGCCAGCAGAGACTGGGCACAACACAAGTCTCACCTGCACACCCTCTTCTCCCAACTGCCAAATTCGGCCTAATGATCAACCCAGCCAAATGCTAGTTCGGAAAAGAGTCCATGCAGTTCCCGGGCCATACCATCACGACCGAAAGAGCTACACCAGCTGCTATGGTCACTGTAATCAGAGAGTTTCCACGCCCAAACAACCTCAAGGAGCTACAAGAGTTTGCAGGTATGGTCAACTTCTATAACCGATTCATTCCAGCCGCTGCACACATCATGCAGCCACTCTTCGCTCTTATCGCGGCCAAGAACAAGATACGCCTGGACTCCAGAGGCCACGAAAGTTGCCCTCGTGAAGGCTACCCTACTCGTGTCCCCACACACCGACCTTCCTATGTTGCTCTCCGTCGATGCCTCTGCCACCTCCGTTGGTGCCACCCTGCAGCAGCAGGTTAATGGACAGTGAAAACCACTGGAATTCTTTAGCCAACTTCATCGTCCGCCAGAACACGTATAGTGCTTTCAACCATGAGTTGCTGGGCATGTACCTTGCTGTGCCTCATTTGCACTATTTCTTGGAGAGGAGGCCTTTCACCATTTATACCCACCACAAACCCCTCACTCAGGCTCTCGCTATGGCTAGAGATCCCTGGTCGGCCTGCCAACAGCATCACCTGTCCTTTGTGTTGGAGTTCACCATCAACATTTGGCACAAGGCGGAGAAAGACAATGTGGTCGCTGACACGCTGCCTAGACTATGACCAGCTTGCCCCGGATCAGTAGTCCGATGATGAGATGCAAGCCTTCAGGACGGCCATCACGGGCCAGCAGTTCCAGGTCCTCCCGATTCTTCTCGGTGATTATACCATCCTGTGCGATGTCTTCATGAGCACCCCATGACCAGTGGTTCCCCAGCAGTGGTGCAGGCATGTCTTCCACCATATCCACGACCTTTCCCACCGTTCCATCAGGTCCAAGGTTCATATGGTGGCAGAATGCTTCATTTGGCACGGGCTTCAAAAGCAGATTGCAGACTGGGCCAGAACCTGCATCCATTGCCAGCTTTCCAAGGTACACAGGAACACCAGAGTGCCCGTGCAGGATTTTGAACACGTCCGAGAATGGTTCAGCCACATACATGTGGACATTGTCAGCCCTTTACCCGTTTCCCGAAGTAACCGTTAACTTTTCACGGTGGTAGACTGCACCACTCATTGGCCTGAGGTTATCGAGAAGCCTCCACAGACTCCTGCTCCCGAGCACTTTTGACCGATTGTATTGCCTGGTTCGGCATGCTGACCCACCTCACCAGCAAACGTGGCACGCAGTTCACCTCTTCACTCTGGGCACAGCTCACCAACAGACTGGGACTGGTCGAGCGATTGCATTGCCACCTGAAGTCGGCACTTATGGCCCGCCTCACCGGCCCCAACTGGGTGCATGACCTGCCTTGGGTACTCCTGGGCATCTACTCGACACCCAAAAAGGTCTGCAGGCGTTATCGGCTGAGCTGGTCTATGGTGCACCACTAGCCCTGCCTGGTGAGTTTATCAATGCACCTCACAACTTGCAACAGGCACCGCATGGTTTACTTCCCATCTCCGGGCCCAGTTGGAGTCATTCACACCCCCACCACCGCCCAGACATGGCACACGCGCCTCTTACCAGCCCAGTGAGCTGTATTCCGCAGAGTATGTTTTTATCAGATGAGACCCTTCACAGCACCCCTTCAAAGACTGTATGAAGGGCTGTACAGAGTCATCCAGCATTCAGGATCCACCTTCACACCAGACATTAATGTAAGAGGGAACTGTTTACTGTGGACAGATTAAAGCCAGCACACCTCAACCCCAATGAGCCAGTGGTCGCGGCTCAACCCAAGAAGCGAGGCTGCCCGACAAAAAAGGCCATTGGCACCGGTTCTGGGGGGGCTGTGTGGCGGCATGCCATTAGGCATGTGATCCAGCCCCTCATGTCATGCATGCGGTGGGGCAGCCGTCCAAAATGGCACCGTCGCGGGTTTCTCCCCTACCTCGGCACCAGGCTCAGAAGCCCGTGAACTGCGGCCCACGTGACCCCCCGGTACGCTTCTCAGCCAAGTCTGGGCTGGGAGCATAAGACCAGCCATGCAAACCTGAATAAAGGAATTTTTGCTCACTGAACTCAACCTGTCTGGTTGTAGCTGCCGCTACAGTAGTATCTTAGTTTCTTTTCCTTTCTTTTCTTTTTTATATATTATCAACATATATTTGTAAGCTCTGTAACATTGTGATTTGATTTTAATTGTTATAACTTTCATATATATGTTGATTTAAATAAAATATTCAATGAAAGAAAATTCTTCAAGAATTGTGCAGAAGAAAATTTGGATGGGATGAAACTATCCCAGAATCCATCGCACAAGATTGGAGAAATTGGATTGAGTGTCTTCAAATACTTGGACGTTTGAAGTCAACAGACTTTGGATTGGCCACGTTTGCTGTTACACCATTTTGCTGATGTAGTGAAGGTGATTTTGATCCTGTCAGTTACTGAGTCCTGTGAAAACCAAGTGTGAGTACATGGTGGATTTGTAATGGGAAAAGCCAGAGTTACTCCATTAAAGTCAGTCACCAGACCTTGAATGGAATTGACTGCTGCTACTACGGTGAGCAAAATGGACACTATGTTAAGAAGAGAATTACAGATGGAGTTAGCAGATTCTGAGTTTTGGCCTGATAGTACATCAGTGCTTAAATATATTAATAATGAAATCATGAGGGTTCATATCTTTGTGACTTACAGAGAGAATGAAAACCTGGACAACAACAAATGTCAGATTTACCACAGGCCAGAGTTTCACCTGATTAATTCCCTTTTACATACGTGGAAGTTGATTATTTTGGTCCTTTTATATCACAAGATCTTCCCATGATCTTCCAGTTTAGAGTGTAGTGTTACCAATGAAATTGCTGGGTCTGTCAAACATATCAGGACATCATCTGCAAATAGATTAATCTCATCTTCTTCCTGGTTTATTTACCCACGATCCTTTAATGTCTGGATCTCAGTGAATATCTTCCACCAACGGTTCTCGAATCAAAACGAAGGGAGCTGGAGATAATGGGCATCCCTGCCCACTACACCTGGTTCATGGGAAGGCTGAGGACATTTGTCCATTAGGTACAACCCTAACTTTGGGCTTATAATATAATACCCTGATCTAATTTATAAAATTGGACTATTGTCTGATTATTTTAAACCCTTTTCTGTTTATTTAATGAATACATAAAAGCCCTTCAGGTCTGTAATATTTCAATATTATCTATCTATTATAAAAGCCCTCTCTGCTCAGCAAGATTCTGCCATTAAATACTGGGCCAAAATAACAAATTAAATCTTGCTTTGGATCCTGTTTTTATCGGTTCATTTGATCCAAGATAGACCTTTGCTCCAACTATGAACTTTACGGCCTGTGTGAAGAGGGGATAACAGAGCCAGTTCCTTGTTACTAGTTGTAATTCCCCAACTTCTGCTGGGAATGTAATAAATGGAAAGAGTATAGCATTTGGATCAGGCTTGCTTTAGATAATTTTGGAAAAATCAGTGAATCGCCCTTCATGGGCCATGACGGAATTACAGTTTTCCAAAAAAGTTCTACAATATTACCATTTTCCAAATTTGACACATAATCCATGATTGAAAAACTGATTGAGAATTTTGGCCAATTTAGGAACTGTTTTGGGCTAAATGGTTTTTCATTGGGCAACCCTATGATAGATAACCATCTTTTACCACCATCCTTGTTGGATGTAGATTTCAAGGATGTTATAGAATAGGTATTCAAAGTTTCAATGACCCCTTTATTTCAGTTAATTTTGCCACGTTCAAACAATTATCAACTAAATTTTGAACTTAGTAATCACTCTTTTTTGACATTGAAAAATTAGACATTTTCTTCAATCTAAGATTTTGGATTTTCCGTGAATTTCTAAGACTAATATTCTTCATCTATTTTTTTAAATTTACGGCTTTATGTTCATGGTGGATTAATAGCATGTATTTATAATAATGTATTGGGTTTAAAATCCAAGATTAAGAGCAGTTGTGAATGAGATTTAAATATAAAATTTCCAGAAGTAGCTGGGTATTCTATTCTCAATTGTATTAATGACTCTTCACTTTATGCTAGGCATTGATTTTTACAATTTAAGGTGGTACAGGAATACATATGTCCAAACTGAAACTATCTCGCTTGTATGCAGATGTTGATTCACTATGTGAGAAATTTAAAATTTTCCAAGTCTCTTTAATTCCTCTGTTTTGGGAATGCCCAAACTTAGAGAATTTCAGGAAAGGCATTTTTCAAACTTTATCAATGGTTCTTAAGATCAGTTTTGAACTTGTCCGTTAAATTGCTCTGTTTGGTTTTTCTCGTGATCCAGATAAACCATCGTCGGCAGCTCAGAAAAAATTTTGAGCTTTTGCTACGTTAATAGCCAGATGAGCAATGTTATTGAAATGGAAAGATGATTCTTCCCCGACTCATACACTGTGATTACATGATGTAATGTCCTTTTAAGTTTAGAGACAATCATATCTTATATTAAAGATAGAAAGTTCCAATTGATGAAATAATGGGGCACATTCCTAGAATTTTTCTACAATTGGAGGAACTAAATGTGTGGTTTGGCCATTCATCGCCTGTTCTCTGGGGGCTACCAGTGGTTCTACACTATTCTTCTTTTCTTCACTACATAAGGTAACTTTGATTAGAGGGAGAGGTTGGATTAGACCTAATTTTTAGGTTTTTTTCATTTTAGCAGTTAATTTTTTTTCTTTTTTCCTTCTATTTAATTTATTTCAGTTAATGGGTTTGACGGTGTTCTATAGATTATTTCTGATCAATTGTTTTTGAGGTTAATGAAACAGTTTGCCATTGTGTTCAAGATGATTAAAGGAGAGAAAGAGTAAACACTCTTTATTCTGAATAAGATGGCATCTAAAGGATGACATGGTTGGTGTGGAAATTAGCACAACACCTTTACAGCACCAATGGTTGGGACCGGACCTGGGTTCGGGTCCTGCACTGTCTATAAAGAGTTTGAAAGTCTTCCCTGTATCTGCGTGGGTTTTCCTCAGGGGCTCTGGTTTCCTCCATCCATTCAAAATGTGCAGGGGGTGTAGGTCAATGGGGTGTAAATTGGGCAGCATGGCTTCAGGGCATGAGATGTTCTGCTACCGTGCTGTATGTCTAAGTTAAAAATTAACCGAATATGCAATATAAACGTAACTCATTTTATGGCATCGCGCGCTCATGTGCCTTCTCATAACATTTACTGGGTGATCTCTAAAATTTCTTGATTGATCAAGAACAGTCTCTACTCCTTTCTGAAACCTCTCATGCCTGGGTTCATCCCGATATCCATGTGTGTGTCCTCTCACCAAATTGTTTAAGAATCAGTGACCATAACTAAATCTTTCAGGTTCACATCCTTCCTCCCAGTTTTGTAGTGGAGTCTAATTCTTTGAATGATATTGCCATTACATGTACAATATAGATGTTGTATTTAAAATATAAAACAATCCACATCAATCATCAAGCTGCCATTTACACCTACCTGAGGGATGTGAGAGGACATCAGTACCCAGAGGAAACCCATGGAGTCAAAATTGTAAGGTTTGGAGTAGAGTGGATGAAAAACCAGAAGGCAATTGATGTGTTATGTTGTCTTCTGTTCAATGGATGAGCCTGGCTCGACATTTATCTCGATGCAGTTTTTTTGGAAGTTTATTTAAGAATTTTACAGAACCAAGAAAAAATACAAAGTTTAATCTAAAACTACCCTCTACTACCTCCCACCTCCCTCCTCCCCCTTCTAATCTATCCCAGCCCCTATAACCCTCACCCCTACGAAGCTTATATTAAAAAACTCAATAGCATCGTCTCATAACAGACTGTTACGGTGTGACATCCATTTACATCTTGCAACACGTATAAGGCTTTTACTTAACATCTCAACCCATACATTCCAAATACCAACTTCACATCTTTATAAAAAAAGAATAATTATTTTGCAAATTATACGTTATTTTCTCTAAGTAAATACATGATTGAATTTCATTGTGTCATCTATAAATACTCAATTCGACATCATTTTTCCAAGTTGCAGCTATACATTTTCTAGCCACTGCTAATTCTAAACGAATATATGCAATTTGAGGTTTCTCCAAGCGTAAATTTGCCATAATTGTATTCATGTATCCCAGTAATCATACCCATGGATCCACATATAAATCTATTTGAAAAGAACTCGCAAAAATTTAATCACTTTTTACCAAAAGGGCTTCAACTTTAAACATTCCCACGCTGAGTATAAAAAAAGTACCTGTCTGATCACCAAATCAAAAACACAAATCTGACCCACTAAATCCATATTTTGTCAGTTTTTCAGGAGTTCAATATAACTGATGCAGAAAGTTATAACTAACTAAACTATATCGTACATTAATTAATTTCATAACACTAACCAAACACATGTAAGACCACTCATCCACAGAAATAGGAACACATAAATCCTTCTCCCATTTATCCTTTATTTTAAATATATCTACCTTTTTCATCTTTTCTTGTAATAGCATATCATTTCAGAAACAAATCCCTTCTTTCCCCTTATCAACAATTAATCTCTCAAATTTCATTTGACCAGGTTATACTAAAATTTCTACCAAAGCATTCTAATAATAAATCTTGTACTTGATAGTAAGCAAATAAAGTATTTTGTGATATTCCAAATTTCTCTCTGTCTATTAAACCAAAGAAGTGAATCTACTTCAAAACAGTCCTCCAATATTATCACTTCTTTTGATTCCCAATCTTTCAAATAAGAATTATTCATAGAAAATGAAATTGTCTGATTCTGATATAATGGTGTCTTAGCTGAAATCTTACCTTTCGATCCTATAAACTGATTCCATTTATACCATTCTCCTATCAAATGTTTCAATACTGTCAGTTGATACTACTGCAAAAGCAGAGGATTCCATTTATATATAAAATAATGTATTGTTCTTTCTTGTATTTGATCCATCTCCACATTCACCCACATCGGAGGTTGGTCAATATCAAACAATCTATTCATAAACTTTAATTGTGCTACTTGATAATAATTTTGAAAATGTGGAATTGATGACCTCCCAAAACATACCTCCATGTCAACATTTGCATAGAGACTCTAGACAACTTACCTTTCCATAGAAAGAAACAATCTGCTTTATTTAATTCCTGAAAGAACTTTCCCGGTATAACACTCAGAATAGATTGAAACAAATACTGAATGCGTGGATATATACTCATTTTAATACAATTTACCCGTGTTAACAGTGACTCCTTCCATCTATTTAAATCAAAGTTAATCTTATTTAATAATGGTACATGATTTAAGCTGTATAAATTTTGATACTCTTTATCCATTATTATGCCCAAATAATTTTATTTGACCATTTAAACTTCATAAGTTGTTTACAATCTGAATAATCTCCATCTGATATTAGTAATATCTCACTTTACTTTATAGCCTGACATTACCCCGTATCTTTTCAACAAATTTTGTAATGGTTCGAAAGAATTCTTAGGTTGAGACAAATATATCAACACATCATCTGCAAACAGATTAATTTTATACTCTTGCCCACCAATTGTAATTCCCTTAATATTCATTTCTTGCCTAATTGCTTGGTTCTATAACTAATGCAAATAAGGCTAGTGACAGCGGACGACCCTGTCTAGTGGATCTAAACAAATTGAATGCCTGCAAAATCTGTCCATTTGTCACCACCCGAGCAGGAGTATTAGTATATAATGCCTTAACCCAACTGGTAAAGAGTGGTCCAAATTTATATTTTTCTAACACCTTAAATAAAAATTCCACTCCACACTGTGGAAAGCCATTTCCACGTCTAGCGCTAATATCATTGTCTGGTTGAGTTGTCTTGAAGCATTAATTATTGTAATTAATTTAGTAATATTATCAGCTGAATACCTGTCCTTGATAAATCCTGCTTGATCCACATGTACTAATTGCGGTAAAAGGTTAGCCAATCTGTTTGCTAAAACCTTTGCTACAATTTTGTAATCTACATTCAATATTATTATTTATTAATATTAGTCTGTATGACACAACTTTTAATGGATCTCTGTCTTTCTTTGGGATGAGTGTTATTAATGCCCTTGAAAACAATTCTGGAAATAAACCTGTATCAGTGGCGAGCTTCAGTACATCAGAATATTCCGGAAATAACAAATCATAAAAATTTCTCTAAAATTCCAATGTAAATCCATCTTCTCCAGGTGATTTTCCACTTGGCATAGATTGTAACGCCTCCTTAAGTTCCAAATCAGTAAATGAACCATCCAAAGTCTTAATATCCTCTTCCTCTAATAAAGGTAAATTTAAATTCGACAAAAAACAATCAATCTGCTCCATATCCGAATTCCCTTCAGATAAAGTCCCGATGAAATGTACAAAATTCATCATTAATATGCTGTGGTTTATGTTATCTCTGAATTTCTCCTAACTGCATTCTAGGCACTTGTTCAGTTTCCAATTGCTAAGTTAAAACCGTATGTGCTCTGTCCCTCAACTCATAGTAGAGCTGTTTCCATCATTGAATTATTTTTTCACAATTGTATTATAACAAAGCTTCAATTTGGACAACTGTATTTTATTATCCTCAGTTGAATTTTTCTGAAATGTCTTCTCTAATGTTGCAATTTCTTCCTCTAAGTCCTGAATTTCTGCTATATATTGTTTCTTCACTTTTGCTGTGTAAGTAATAGTTTGACCTCGTAAATATCTTTTTTAAAGTATCCCATAACATAAAATTACTTTGAACTGATCCCTTATTCGTTTCTAAAAAAACCTAATCTGATCTCTTACAAGCGTAATAATTTCAGGTTTTTTTTAACAACATTTCATTAAATCACCAACAATAACAGGTTTCCACCATCTCTGCGATACTACGTGAAATTAACAATAATGAGTGATCTGACAGAATCCTACTCTTATACTCAGCCTGTCTGATTCGACCCTGCAAATGGGCTGATACCAAAAAAAACTATTCTTGAAACCGAATCATGACGTGAGAATAAAAGGAAAAATCCTTTTCGGTCGGATTCCTCTGTTCCCATATTTCCACTAAATTTAAATCCCCCATCAACTCAGTTATTCTTTTCGCCATTTTGTTTTTTTTTCACAATTTTTCGAGATTTAATCAACAACGGATCCAAACAACAATTAAAATCTCCTCCAACCATAATATTCTCATTGATTGATTCAAATATAAAAATGCATCAGGAACAAAGTGAACATCATCTTCATTCAGTCCGTACAAATTCATCCAAGTCCAAGCCTCTGAAAATAGTTTCCAATTAACCTTCAAAACCCTCTCTACATGAGCAGAAAAAGATTCTAAAAAGGCACCTTTTTATGTATCTCCCGATAGTTTTTACCTGGCCCACCAGGAGTCACTGTTTTCACTTTTGTACATGGTTTTTCATTGTTTGAGAAGATTTTATAATTTGCAATGTTTTCCCGGGAATTTTAACAGCTCTTGGCTAATATTGTGAACTCCGAGTTGCGCACATATTGAAATATGAAAATAAAGTATCTATTTTGAGGAACAGAAGGAAATGACACTGCTGGTGACACATCTCAGAGAGCAAAGGTGCAGGAAGGGGGAACATTGCAGAGTGAGTCGAAAGAACCAAACACTTGTTGATCCAAACCAAGACTTTTATTAACTAAAAGACTGGAGCATATCATAAGTGGGTCGACCAGTCCAGAATGACCTGGTCTGGCTAGGAGAAATCCTTTAAGACCTGCCAGTAGGTGTGGCTACACTCTCAGCCAATCACAGTCATCCTACAGTACACTCTGGACAGATACACATTGGTGTTAGAATCTGTACTATCAGGGGGAACGACCAGAAGGCAATTGCTGTGTTATGTGGCTTTCTGCAGGTGTGCAGAAATGCTGGGAAACAATTCTGGGGGCCATCTCTTTTTCTTCACCCGTTACAGAGCAGCAGGTAGCTGGGAGAAAACAGCAAGGCTGCAGAGAGACAGATAGATTAGGAGAATGGAAAAAGAAGAAGCCAGTGAATTCCAAAGTAGGAAAATGTCTGGTCATGAACTTTGGGAGAAGGAATAAAAGGGCAGATTATTATTGCATAGGGTGAACATTCAAAATTCTGGGGGAGATGGACCTTGGCATCGCCGTGCAGGATGCCCAATAGGTTAACTTCCATGTTGGTGGTCAATCAGCTGATTGGAATGTTGGTATTCATATCGCAAATAATAGGATATAAGAGCAGGGATGTGATGTTGAGGCTTAAGAAGGCACTGGCGAGGCAGCACCTGCAGTAGCGGAGAGAGTTTTGGGCTCCTTATTGAAGAAAGGATGTGCTGGCATTGCAGAAGATTCACAAGAATGATTCCTGGAATGAAAGGATTAATATATGAGGAAGGTTTGATGGATCTTGGACTATACTCCTTGGTGTTCAGAAGAATGATGAGTGGTAGGGGTCCTAAGAAGCACTTCGAATGTTGAGAAACCTGGATACAGTAGATGTGGTAAAATTATCTCCCATGTTAGAGGAGTCAAGGACGAGAGAGCACAACTTCAGGGTTGAAGGATTCCCACTAAAAACAGAGGTGCAGAGGGATTTCTTGACACACAGACTGCAGAACCTCTTGAATTTTTTAACTGGTGGCTGCAGTGACCAAATCATTGGGTGCATTTAATGCACTTCAACTCTGTCTTCTGCAACAGGGTGGATCTCCCAGTGGCCACCCATTTCAATGCTTACATGGCTGACCGTGGACTCAAGCACATTTAGATTCTGATGAAAACAATTCATTAAATCAGTAAAAGTTCAACCACAGCAACTGCTGGAATATAAGTTATACAAAACTGCTGGAAAAAGCAGGTCAGGAAGCAGAGAAACCAAGAACTGGAGAAGTAAGAAAACAAGTGTATTTGAATTGACAGGCTGGAGAAAACACAGAATAGGTGTTGGGAAATTTGCAAAGAAAGTCCTGGCCAAATAATGTAAGAAGCAGCCAAGTGGAACCACAAGATGCCCCTGTTATGCAATTTTCCCAGGTGGCACATTTTTGTGGCCTTGTCTTGAGATGTGCATCTATATGTTGTGGTTAAAAACCCACCGTTAAGCTGGAGGAGCTCAGCCCGGATTTTCAGTGTCCATAGGAGATCAAGATATATTCCCAACATTTCAGTCCTGAGCCCTTCTTCAAGGAATGAGCCAGATACAGGAACTCTTAGAAAAGGCACTTTCAGGTGGCCAAATGCCCCACTTGTAAAGCCGCATATAATGGCAATATGGGCTGCCGGAAGGCCACCTGAATGCGCAGGATGCGCCTGCCAAATGAACTTGGTAACCCTCCTCCGAGAGGTATAATCGGCACAACACAGAAATGCTGTGGTGCCGGGTGGAGGTGTTTGTTGTGTTTACCATTTTTGTTTTTGTTCTGCGGTGTTCAAGTGTGGAGTGTATTTGCAATGTGATTTGTCCGTTCCATGGTTTACATCTAGTTTAAACATAATGTGAAATGTTTACATTGCTATATCGAACTCAGATATTTATGAAGCAATAAGATTTCTCAAAAAATGTTTTTTATTACATTTTTGACAAGCACACAAGTCTCATTTATATGCAACCATTACTTCACGAGAACACATAACATGCCAGGCAGTAGGCTCATGTTGTCGCATTGGGTGGGGAGGGTGGAGGGGGGAACAAGTTGTGGAAATTAGGAGCTAGGTGGCAGGGTCATACCCTTACAGGATGGACAAAATGGCAGAATGGATGGCCTGGTGCCCATGGGCCTGCTGATTGTGACAATCTGTGCTAATGGGTGCAGGACCATCTGCTTCAACCAACGTCCACTCTGACAGAAAGTCTTCCTTGTTAATCTCACATATATTGTGCAGGACACAGCGAGCAAACACAACACCTGGGACTAAGGTGGTAGAGATATCCAGACGGTTGGACAGGCACCACCGGCAGCCATTTAGACGGCAATATGCATGTTCCACCACTATCCTTGCAGAATTAAGGGCCTTGTTAAATCTTTGCTGATCCAGATCCAGTCCTTGGTGCTGTGTGAACCCCTTCATCAGCCAATTTCGTAGTGGATATGCCAGATGACCCACAAGATGCGCTGGAACCTCCACTCCATTAACATCCTTGGACACCTGCAGGCACAACAATGGAGAATGTTGTTAATTCATACACATGACCGTTGACACAATAAGCATGCATAAGATTGACACATGAAGCTTTGTAGGGTGAACACTCACGTCAGGTGGGAAGTGGTATCCGCCCTGGTCCTCTTCCTTTCTATACAGAGGAGAGTCGGTAAGCACTCGGGCATCATGGGTACTGCCCGGCCAACAAACACATCTGAGAAGCTGTAACGTGAATGGAAAGCACAGTGAAGTGATAGACATTGAGATGTGATGTGATAAAGACCAATAAAGGCTTAGCTCACCAGAATCTGTGGTCGACCACTGCTTGCAGAACCATTGAATGCCAGCCTTTGCGATTGTAGTAGGCTGCAGCATGCAAGCTGGGGGCAATAATGGGAATATGTGATCCATCAATGGCACCGGCACACATTGGGTATCCCCTTTGCACCAAGCTGTCATTGGTCTCCTGGAGACGTGTTCCAATGGGCAGGGACATGAGACGTTTACCGAGGAACTTCATCAAGGTGGCCGTCACCACCTGCACCACCATGCACACGGCGCTGATGCCTATTCCAAAGATGGGACTGATGGATCGATACTCACAAGGGGTGGCATACCAGCGCAGAGCCACAGCTAATCGAAATCCCGGCTCCATGGTTGCTGCGCCTGGTCTATGCGGCTTCAGGTGAGGTTCTTAGAGTTCCAGCACGAAGTGAAAGGTGCCATGCGACATACGAAAGTGTTTCCTCCATTCAGCAACATCAAATTTGTTGTGGTCATTTCTCCAGAACTCAGTGCCCTGGGATCAGTTCAACCTCCAGAGAGACCCATGTGTCACTGACAAGCATCATTCACCTTCGTCTGTGAACAATGGTGGGCGAAACCTCTGAGCAGAAACAATTTCAAGCTGGCACTGGAAGGTGTTGTTAAGGTTACTGAACGCTTACTGTAGCTTTTGACAATTCACATCTGATAGGTAATAGACTCAATCAGCTGTGTTTGGGCGGGAAACCAATATATGAATGGGCTGCCTTTTGGAGGTTGGGACCCTGTTGGGAAGAATTGATCATTGAACCCTGTCTGGAAGATTTGCTGGCCTAAAGACTTGTATTTTCTCACCCACTCTGGAAGCCTGTGAGTGAGTAAAACCTATACTGGTTGTATTTTCATCGGAATTTATAGCTATCCTATAAATACAAACTTCTCCATGTCCGCCACAAGAGTGGGGATCTCCCAGTGGCCACCTGCTTCAATTCCCCATCCCATTCTCTTGCTGACAGCCTGTTCATGGTCTTGTCGTGACTGCAAAAGGTGGTGCTACTGAAATGAAGCACCTCCACACAGCATGAAGTGAACCAGTAACTGCCTTTATATGAACCTCTCGTGCTGCTTTTAGGGGACGACCTCATTCCTCTCTGGGGTGCGCTGGTCTAGGGGAGTGATGTCAGTGCGTTGCGGAGTTGCTGCAACCAGGATGTGGCGACATCTCCCAGGCAACATGTGTCACCAAATGCATGCTTCTCATGAGAAGGGAAGGGGGGCCTATGCCATCTTGTACCAACTGACTGGGACAGCGATTCGGCCCGCCTGACCACATGGTCGCTCGGCCTGCTATGAAAAACCTCATCCCTATCACATCCAATTAACACCTTTTGTTGGGCTGGATTTGTCCCCTAACCAGAATTCTGAGCCTTTCTGAGATTTCCTGCTTCTGGGTTATTCTGTTTATTCCTTGAAGAAGGGCTCAGGCCTGAATGCTGGAAAGAATAGCTGAGTTCCTTCAGCATGTCAGTGTGTTTGTAATTATAATCACAGCGTCTGCAGACTTCTGTGTTTCACTCATCTTTATTTGTAATACAAAGAACTGATGTTGGCAGTGGTGGTGGGGAGAGAGTGGGGGGTGGGGAACCATCTGATGGCATCCTCATTAGTACCTGGACCTACCACTTTGTGTCAGCCTATCCCAACAACTGGGAGCTACAACCCTGCGACAGTTCCCATAGAATTAGAGGACTAACAGTAGATCTGTGTGGAAAGAAGAACCTTAGCTGCTTCTTGCCCTTTCGTGTAAGACTTTATTCGTAATAAATGATCGACCACAAAAAACCCTGTTCCAAGTCTCTTTCAGCCCTTAGTATCATGTCCATACATTCCCATCATTGAACATTTTACATGCGCTCTCTGTTTGCACTCGGATGGTGAGTGGGAGCAGTTCCTTTGGTGCTTCAACCTTCTCCCGACCCCTGCACAGAAGCTGTTCTTCATCCTGCTGATGCTGGTTCTGATCCTCCTTTCTCTTCCTTGATGGGAGCAGCTGAGAGATGCTGTGGGCAGGGTCAAAGGGCTTCTCCAGGATTTGGCATGGCCTCTTCAGACAAGGATCCTGCTAGATCACACTGATGGGGAAGAGGGAGACTCCAGTGATCCTCTCTGTTGCTCTGAGGGTCCTGTGGATTGACTCCAATCCATTTCTCTGCAAGGACCCTCTCATCCAGTTTAGTTTGTACTTGTGTGGTGTTTCAAGGTCCCTCGGCCTGACGGAGATTGCCGATTCTATCGCATCTGCTGATTCCAAACGACCTTAGTTCCTCCGTCCTGTCGGGTCAGTCCGATTTATTGTTTCTCATCTTTTGTTTGATTTTTTAAGATTGTGTAGTGGATGTGTGTGGGGTATAAGTGCATGGGTGCTTGTGGGTGGGTATATGTGTGAGCGTGTGTAAGAAGGGGTGTGAGGGACAGTGTGTGTGTGTGTGTGTGTGAGGGAGTGGGAGTGTCTGTTGGCATTTGGGTGTGTGTGGTAGTGTGTGTGTGCGTGCATGTATGTGGGGGTTTTATTTACAGTGAAAAAGTATATACAGAATATTTACAATATATACAGAATATTTACAGAAGAGTGAACAAATATATACAAATATATCAACGATCAAATATATACAGAACATATGTACAAAGCACAACATCGACGTCAAATGAAAAGAACTCGACAAAATTATCTCACTTATCGAACACGTCCCTGATATAAAAGCACATCTACCAATTTGCCCCGAAATAGTTGGGGTTGTGTGTGGGATTTGGGATGTGTGTGTGGAGTTGTGTGGAATTGGGTGTGTGTTTGTGGACTGCATGTTCGGGTATTGGGGTGTTGGATGGAACGTGTGAGTGGATGTGTGTGGTGTGTGTGGGTGAGATTGTGCGGTGGATGTGTGTGGGTTATATGTGCATGGTTGCTTGTGGGTGGGAATGTGTGTGGGCGTGTGTAAGAAGGGGTGTGGGGGAGGGTGTGTGTGTGAGGGTGTGTGTGCAGATATGTGGGGCTTTTGTTTACAGTGAAAAAGTATATACAGAATATATACAATATATACAGAATATATACAGAACAGTGAACAAATATATACAAATATATCAACGATCAAATATATACAGAACATTTGCACAAAGCACAACATCGACGTCAAATGGAAGGAACTCGACAAAATTAACTCACTTATGGAACACGTCCCTGATAGAAAAGCACATCTTCCAATTTGCCCCAAAATCATTGGGATGTGTGTCTGGAGTTTTGTGGGATTGGGGTGTGTGTTTGGGGTCTGCATGTGGGGTTATGGAGGGAATGGGTGAGGGGTTGTGTGTGGGGTGTGTGGGTAGGATTGTGTGGTGGATATGTGTGGAGTGTATGTGCTTGGGTCCTTTTGGGTTGGTATGTGTGTGGGCGTGTGTAAGAAGGGGTGTGAGGGAGGTTGTGTGTATGTATGTGTGCGTGTGGGAGGGTGTGGGAGTGGGTATGTGTGCGTGTGTGCATTTCCTTCTTTCCATTTTCCATAAGTGAACAAATATATGCAAACATTTGTACAAAGCACAACATCGACGTCAAATGGAAGGAACTCGACAAAATTATCTCACTGATAGAACATGTCGCTGATATAAAAGAACATCTTCCAATTTGCCCCGATCCTGAACGATTTTCAGAACCTTTCATTCTAAAACCCGACTTCCAGACCCATATTATATTCGTCTAGGAACAAAGTCTACTTTAAATACAAGAATCTGGTTCGGAGACGGGATTAAGGGGAGAGGGAAAAAAGAGATTCTATTGGAGTGTGGATGTGTGTGTGTGTGGGGTCACTGTGGGAGTTGTCTGAGTGTGTGGATTGAGTGTGTGGGAAGTGGATGTGAGAGGTTTGTGTGGGGTGAGTGTTTGGTAAGTGTGGGGATGTGGGGTGTGTGTGTAAGTGGGTGTGTGTGTGGTAAGTATGTGGGTGTGTGGGGTGTGTGTGGGAATTGTGTGTGGTCTGCGTGTTGTGTGGAGTCAGTGTGGAAGGTGTCTGAGTGTGTGGGAAGTGTGTTTGTGGGTGTGTGTGAGAGGTGTGTGTGGGGTGTGTGTAAGTGGGAGTGTGTGGGTTGTATGTGACGATGAGTATAGGGGGCTGTGTGGGGGTGTCTTAGTCTGTGGATGGGGGGTGAGAGTGTGTGGGATGGGTGGATGGGGGTGTGGAGGGGTGTGTGTTGTGGGGTATGTGTGTGGGAGTGTGTATGAGGGGTGTGGGTGTGGGTTATGTGTGGTGTGTGTTTGTGAGGGATGTGTGTTTGTGGAGGGTGGATGTGTAGGGAGTGGGGTATGTGGGAGGTGGGTGTGTGTATAGTGTGTTAGTGTGGGGTGTGTGTGTGTGAGTGATGGGTGCGAGAGGGGTGTGTGTGGGAAATGTGTGTAGATGAGTGTTTGTGAAGATAAGTGTAGGGGCTGTGTGGGGGTGTCTGAGTGTGTGGGTGGGGTGTGGGTGGGGGGTGAGAGTGTGTGTGAGATGGGTGGGTGGGTGTTGTGGAGGGGTGTGTGTTGTGGGGTATGTGTGTGGCAGTGTGTGTGGGTTATGTGTGGTGTGTGTTTGTGAGGGATGTGTGTTTGTGGGGAGTGGGTGTGTGGGGAGTGGGGTGTGTGGGGGTGGGTGTGTGTATGGTGTGTTAATGTGGTGTGTGTGTGAGGGATGGGTGTGTGTGGGAAGTGTGTGTAGATGTGTGTTTGTGAGAATATGTGTAGGGGGCAGTGTGGGGGTGTCTGAGTGTGTGGATGTGTGGGTGGGGGGTGAGAGTGTGTGGGATGGGTGGAGAGATGGTGTGGAGGGGTGTGTGTTGTGGGGCATGTGTGAGGGTGTGTGTATGAGGGGTGTGGGTGTGGGTTATGTGTGGTGTGTGTTTGTGAGGGATGTGTGTTTGTGGGGAGTGGGGTGTGTGGGGGTGGGTGTGTGTATGGTGTGTTAATGTGGTGTGTGTGTGAGGGATGGGTGTGTGTGGGAAGTGTGTGTAGATGTGTGTTTGTGAGAATATGTGTAGGGGACAGTGTGGGGGTGTCTGAGTGTGTGCATGTGTGGGTGGGGGTGAGAGTGTGTGGGATGGGTGGAGAGATGGTGTGGAGGGGTGTGTGTTGTGGGGCATGTGTGAGGGTGTGTGTATGAGGGGTGTGGGTGTGGGTTATGTGTGGTGTGTGTGAGGGGTGTGTGTGTGGTTGTGAGGGGTGTGAGTTTGTGGGGGATGGGTGTATGGGGAGTGTGTCAGGGGTATGGGTTTGGGGTGTGTATGGGGGTGTGTATGTGTGAGTGGGTGTGTGTGGCAGGGTGAGTGTGTGTGTCAGTGTCTGTGTGGGGCACCAACGTATATAGGACATGGCAAGCATTGCATGCGCCCCCACCCCGCTTGTCAGCGCTACTTCCATCCCCATACTTGTCAATGACGACGTCATCTTGCACCCCTTGACACATCAGCGATGGCACCAACCTCCCTCCCTCCATCAGCGATGGCACCAACCTCCCTCCCTCCATCAGCGATGGCACCACCCCCCTCCTTCCATCAGCGATGGCACCAACCTCCCTCCCTCCATCAGCGATGGCACCAACCTCCCTCCCTCCATCAGCGATGGCACCACCCCCCCTCCTTCCATCAGCGATGGCACCAACCTCCCTCCCTCCATCAGCGATGGCACCACCCCCCTCCCTCCATCAGCGATGGCACCAACCTCCCTCCCTCCATCAGCGATGGCACCAACCCCCCTCCCTCCATCAGCGATGGCACCAATCCACCTCCCTCCATCAGCGACGGCACCAACCCACCTCCCTCCATCAGCGAAGGCACCACCCCCCTCCCTCCATCAGCGACAGCACCAACCCCCCTCCCTCCATCAGCGAAGGCACCACCCCCCTCCCTCCATCAGCGACGGTACCAACCCCCCTCCCTCCATCAGCGACGGCACCACCCCCTCCCTCCATCAGCGATGGCACCAATGCCCTCACCCACACCTCCCCATGGGTCAGCGACTGCACCAATGCCCTCACTTCCACCATGGGCGCTATTTTGGGGTTTGTGTGTGTGGGGAATTTGGGTAAGTCTCTGATGTTTGGGGATGTGAGTATGGTGTGTATGTGTGGTGGGTTAGTGTGTGTGGTGGGTTAGTGTGTGGGGTGGATTTGAGTGTGGGGGTTGTTTGTGTTTGTGTGGTGTTTTTGTGTGTGAGTTTGTGTGTGTTAGGGGTTTTGTGCTTGTGTGGTGTTTATGAGTGGGGTTTGTGTGTGTGTGTGGGATTTGAATATAGAGAGTGTGTGTGTGGGTATGGGATGTGTGGCTTGTGTGGGGTTTGCATATGGAGGGTTGGTGTGTGTGTGTGTGTGAGCGCATGAGTGTGGGGGAAATATGTGTGGGGTGGTGTGGGTGGGTGGATTTGCGGGTTTGTGTGTGAGGGGGTTGTATGAGGGAGTGTGTGTGGGCGTATTTATGGGGTGTGTGTGTGTAGGGGTATGTGGTTCGGGATGTGTGTGTAGGGCCATGTGAGTGGGAGTGCATGTGTGAGGGACTTGTGTGGGAAGGTGTTTGTGCAGGGTCGCATTAGTGCGTGTGCATGGTGGGATTTGTCTGGCAATGTTTGTGTCAGGGGTGTGAAGGGTGTGTGTGCGGAGAAATAAGTGTGGCAGTGCATGCGAGGGAGGGAGTGTGTAGGGGGCATGATTGGGAATGGGTTTGTGCGTGGGTTGTGTGTGCAGAGGTGTGAATGCGGTGGTGAATATGGAGGGGCGTCCATGTGCTGGGTGTGTATGTGGGTATGTGTTTGGGGGATGGGTGGAGGTCTATGAATGGGTGTGTGTGTGGTTTGTGTTGGGTGTGTGTGGGACGGGTATGTTATTGTTTTTGTGGGGAAGTCTGTAGGGTTATGATTGTGTGGGGTGTGTATGTGGGGAGTGAGTGGGGGATGTCCATTGGGGCCATGTTTTTTGGGGCAGATGTGTAGGGTTGTATTGTGTGAGTGTGTGTGTATGTGTGTGTGTAGCTGGGTGTTGATTTTGTGTTGGTTGTGTGTGGGAGGTGGTCAAGTGTGAAGGTGTGTGTGTGTTTGGGGGTGTGCGTGAGAGGTATATGGGGTGTGGGTGGGTGTGTGTGGGGGGGACTGAGTGAGAGAGGATGTGTGTACGGGTATGTGTGTGGGAGGTTTATCTGTCCAGGGGTTGTATCGGGTGAGTGTGAGTGTGCGTTTATGTGTGGGATGTGTGGCTGGGAGTTGATTTTGTGAGTTGTGTGTGGGAGGTGGTCATGTGTGAAGGTGTGTGTGAGGGGTGTATGTGGGCGGTGTTTCTGGGTTGTGCGTCGGGGTATATGTGTAGGTGTGGTGTGTGGGAAGGGGACTGTGGGTGCATTGGGTGTTTGTGGAGTGAGGGTGTGGAAGGTGTGTATGAGTGTCGAAGGGTGTTTGTGTATATCTGTCAGAGGTTGTGTGTGGGGGAGTATGTGTATGGGGGATATGTGTGTGTGTGTGCGCAGAGTGTATGTGTGGGAGTTTGTGAGCGTGAGGGTGTGTTCCTGGGATGTGTATGTGTGTGTGGGGTGTGCATGTGGGAGGTGTGTGATTGTGGGGGGTGTGAGTCGGGGCTTGTATGTGTGGAATGTGTGTCTGGGGATGTGTGTTGGGGGTTGTGTGTAGGGTGTGTGTGTGGGAGGTGTGTGATTGTTGGGGTATGTGTCTGGGGTATGTGTCTCAAGTGTGTTGCAGTTTTTTCAGGGGGGGGGTCTAGTGTTTTTTATTGTTGGTTGAGGGTTTTTGTTTAAGTTAATTGTGAAAGATTGGGTGCCATTATGTAAGTTGTAATAAGTAATTTAAGTTTTACAATTGTTAATGTTAAGGGTTTAAATCACCCAATAAAAAGGCAATGTGTGATAGATTATATTAAGAAGCTAAAAGTAGGGATCGTGGCAAGATAGCGTAGAGTCTAGACATGTAATCTCGACCTCTCTGGCCAGATTTTTAAATACCTGTTTTTTAACCCTTTGTTTTCAAGTTTAAACTTTTTAAATTTTAGTTTAAAGTATCAAGCAATTATTATGGCCACTAATGGTAAAAAGATTAAACCTCAAGTTCATAAGAATATACATTTTCGAAGTGCTGAGGATCTGGGGACTAGACGACCTGAAACAGCCCCTGGCTCAATTTCTTCATTGCCTAGACCCCAAAGATTTCCTGTGCGGCTGAAAAAAAATCTATTGCTACCAAATGAAGGATGGCGCTGGAATTACCCATTCCCCGGAAGAAGGTGCGTGTTCCCAAGAAGTAGAAAGCCTTTTGATTTCAATGGAGGGAGCACACAGGAAAATGTCTCCATTGTTGGAAATGCATCAGGTCGACGTCGATTCAATCCAGTTAAAGAAGTTTTGTGGCATAAAGGTTATAAGTCTACTTTTCGTTACCCTGCAGTGTTGAAGGTGTTTTACGGAGTCTATCAATTTTGGTTTTTTGAAACTGATTGTGAAGCAATGATTTTTGCTGACTCATGGCCAGATATAAGAGGACAAAGACATAGTCCAGCATTATCTCCTAAAGAAAACTTTGGTAGCTCTGGAAAAGGAAGAAATGGCAAAAATGGGAAAAAAACAGGAATGGAAAGAGTCCAACTTCTGAAATGGGATTTTCAAGATTGGAGTCTTTTGGGTTAAAAGAATTTTCTTATTCTATTTTTTCTTTTGTTCTTATAATATTTTGATGTTACTGACTGTTTGGCTGGGCAAGGAGAGATTTGGACTTTCTTTACTAGTCATCAGCCACTGGTGGGTGACCCACACCCAATTTTTGTTTAGGGGATTACTACCTTTTGGTAGTTTTTTTTTTGGGGGGGGGTTTCTTTTTTTTTCCTTTTTATTTTTTAATTTTTTTTATTTTTAATTTTTTTGTAGTTTTTAATTTGTGATTTTTTTATTGGAGGGCCTATATACATTAATTTGAGTTTTTATATAAAGATATTATTGGTATTTAGTAATAATAGTAGATATGTCAAAGTTGAGGTTTGCTACTTTTAATGTTCGAGGATTAAATAGTTAGATTAAACGTAAGCGGGTCTTGGCATATATTAAGAAAAAGAAAATTGATATTGCTTTTTTACAAGAAACACATTTGAATGTGAAGGAAAGCGTGAAATTAAAAAGGAACTGGGTTGGGCATGTATATTCTTCTTCATTTAATTCTAAGGCTAAAGATGTAGCTATTTTGATACGTAAAAATGTATCTTTTGAATTACAATCAAAGGAGAAAAAGGCAGAAAAAATAAAAATTTAAAGAAGCTAAAAGTAGATATTGTATTTTTGCAAAGGACTCATTTGACAGAAAAAGAACATTTGAAGTTGAAGAGAGATTGGTCAGGACATGTAATTTTTTCTTCATTAAACTCTAAAACTAGAGGCGTGGTGATATTAGTTAATAAAAAAAAACTTTTTGCTGTGGATTTTTTTTTGATAATGTTGGAAGAGTACTGATTGTTAATTGGAAGATTTTTTTCTGAAAGTTGGACTTTAATGTATGTTTATGCACCAAATGAAGATGATCAGACATTTATTTCAGGGACATTTTTAAATTCGAATCAGGCATATGGGAATGTGTTAGTCGGAGTAGATTTTAACTGTTGTTTGGATCCCTTGTTGGACAAATCTCCAAAAATTGTTGAAAGAGCTAAAATGGCAAAAAGACTGTTTAGGATGATGGAGGATTTAAATTTAGTGGAAATTTGGAGGAAATTAAATCCAACTGAGAAAGATTATTCACTTTATTCAGCTCGGCATAATTCTTTCTCTAGAATAAATGTATTTTTGATTTCTGTGCATTTACAAGTAGATTTAATTTTGCAGAATATAAAAGTAGGTTATTCTCATATCCTTCATTAAATGTTTAGGGACTGAATTAACTGAGACAGCTTATCGATGGAGGTTTAATGAAAAGTTATTGAAGAGACCAGATTTCATTTAGTAGATGAGAGATCAAATTATTTTTTATTTACAAATGAAAGAAAATTCAGTTCAAAGTAAATTTATTTTGTGGGATGCTTTAAAAGCATATTTGAGGGGACAAATTATTAGCGATACAACTAAGGGAGAAAAAAACTATTTATTCATAAGTTTAAATTTGGAAAAGGAAATCGAAGGCTTGGAGAAAAAAATTAAAAAAAATTATACAGAGGATGAAAGGATAAATTTATCTAAAGTGAAATTACGTTATAATTTACAAACGTATAAATATGAGAAAATGATTTTGCAGTCTAAACAATGTTATTATCAATTGGGAGAAAGAGTGCATATGGTTTGGCATGGCAACATAAAACTGAGCAAGTATCAAAGACAATTAATGCTATTAGGAAGAATGGAGAAATTACATAAATGAATACTGATGAATTTTTAAAATTTAATGAAAATTTATATATGTCAGAGGGTTATCAAAAAATGGATCAAATTGATTTATTTTTATCTAGTTTAAATTTGCCAGTGTTGAATGAATTTGAGGTAAAGAATTTAGATATTTTATTTACTGAATTAGAATTGAGAGAAGCTTTGCAATCGATGCCTGATGGGAAATCTCCTGGAGAGGATGGATTTAAGGTGGTGTTTTATAAAAAATTTAATGATTTATTATTTCCATTATATAAAGATGTTTTGAAACAAGCAACTAAAATGGATGTATTTCCAGAATCTTTCTCAAAAGCATTGATTACAGTTATACCTAAAAAAAGAAAGGAACTCTTTAAAAGTGTCACCTTACAGACCGATATCATTATTAAATGTTGATTATAGATTGGTGTCAAAAGTTTCAGATAATAGGTTAGTGAATTATTTGCCAAATTTTTTTACGTAACAATCTGGTAGGGTTTTTTCAAAGACAATGTAGTTAAATTGTCATCAGATAATATAGTTAAATTGATTTAATTAATTAATGCTAAAAACAACAAGATAATCAACCAACGGATATATCTTTGGATGCTGAGAAGGCATTTGATCGAGTTGAGTGGAAGTTTTTGTTTAAAGTATTGGAAAAATTTAATTTTGTTCCATTTTTTAGGGGTTGTGTTAGGGCTTTATATGCAGAACTTACGACAAGGGTAATAACGAATGGTGAGATTTCAAAATCTTTTAATTTATCTTGTTCTACAAGACAGGGTTTTCCTCTTTCACCTACTTGCTTTGGTGACAGAACCTTTAGCTCAGGCTGTTTGACATGATTTTGGTGTTAGAGGACTTAAAGTGAGAGAAAATGAAAATAAAATTAGCTTATTTACACATGATGTTTTTGTATATTTAACTAATCCAAAAACTTCACTAAAATTATCACAGGACTTGTTGAATAAGTATGGTAAATTATCGGGATATGAGATTAATTGGGAAAAGAGTGAGGTTTTACCAATAGCAGAAGAAGATTTTATGGATTGTAGACAAATTACTAAATTTAGATGGTCAAATAAAATTAAATATTTAGGAATAGTTGTAAATAAAAATGATCATGAATTATTTATTTTGCATTATGTACCTTTATTAAATAAGGTTAAAATTGATTTAGATAAGTGGAAAGATTTACCACTGACCTTAATAGGAAGAGTGAATTGCATAAAGATGAACATTTATGCTCGAGTACAATACTTTTTTCAATTTATTCCTTGCATAGTTGGGTTATTCTTATGGAAAGGTAAATTATCGAGGGTTTCTTTCCAAAAATGGACTTGGCATTATAAATTGGGTGGTTTGCAATTACATTGTTTTTATAATTATTATGAGGTGGCACCGATGAAGTTTATTAATTGGTTATTTGATAATCAACAATCTCCTAGGTGGGCAAAGATAAAGATGGCTCAGATTTTGGAAAATAATATTAATTATTTCATTTATAAATGGAATCATTTATTGTTACAAGAATTTAAATTATCCGTTTTTCGACATATAATGAATATTTGGTAAAATCGCAATTTAATTCTTGATTCTATCGGAATAGTTTCGATAAGATCACCATTATATCAGAATAAATTAATTCCCTTTTCATGATAGAATCCTTACTTAAAAGATTGGGAAATTAAGGGATTAGTGAATGTAATAGATTGTTTTGAAGCAGGGAGGTTTTGTTCATTTAAAAGGTTGCAGGAAAGATATGGTATTGCATCAAATTCTTTGTTTATTACCAACTTTGAGATTATTTAAAGAAGAATTATGGGAAGGAAATAAATTTACCAGGTCAAAAGAAATTTGAATTATTAATTGCAGATAAAGGTGAAAAATGCTTTATTTCTGATATGTATAGGTTGTTGCAGGAGAAAATGGAAGAAGACAAATGGGAAAGAATTAAATATTATTTTGACATGGGAGGAATCGTCAAAACTGTGTGTTGACGGTGTTAGCAAGTTAATTAATGTGAGGTATACTATGGTCAATTAGAATTTTTTGCATCAATTATATTCAACCCCTGAGAAATTGAAGAGATATGGATTCAGTTTAACAGATTTCTGTTTTAGATGTAGAGAGCAGAAAGTTACTTTTGTACATTCAGTTTGGTCGTGAAAGAAAATTAAGCATTTTTGGGAGGAAATTATAAAATTTTTGAGGGATTTGTTTCAAAGGGATATTTAATGGATCCAAAAATATGTTTGTTGGGTTATGTTAATGTTCCATTTGTTGATTCAAAATGCCTAAACCATATTTGGCTTTGTTAAGATTTGGGTTAGCAGTAGCGAGAAAATATATAGCTGTCACATGGAAGAATATAAACTTGCAAAGATGGCATAACGGATTGCACTCTTGTCTATATTTAGAAAAATTAACATATAATGTAAGTAATTACTCTTTTTTATTTATATGTGGTGTTTATATTTGAAACACATGGCTATAGAAATTAAATCAATGTTGTAATGTTGGCAGACCAATCAGGGAATATTTGATACATTTCTCTAAGGTTGTTTTTTTTTCTTTATTTTGGTTATTTTTTTCTTTTTTTGGTTTTTATTGTATTAGTAAGGGGGAGGGGATGTAGTTTACAGTTATTTTATGTGTATTTGATTTTCTTTATGTAATTTGAGAATATTAAATAAAATCTTTCAAAGAATCGAGTGTGTATGTGTGTGTGTGTGTGGGGCGTGTGCGTCAGGGTTTGTGTGTGTGGGGGTGTGGTAGGAACTGCCGCTGATCCCCGAGTCCTCCCCACTGCCGCCGCTGATCCCCGACCCCTCCCCACTGCTGCCTGACACATCGATTCCTCCAGACGCTCGAGATTCCAGCCGGCTTCTCTGAGCAGGGTGTCACGGTTGATGTAGTGGTTAGGGCAATGCCTTTACATGGCCAGTGGTCAGGACTGGACCTCAGTTTGAATTCTGCGCTGTCTGTCAGAAAGTTCTCCTCCTCGTTGCTATCAAGTGGCTTCTGTGTTCAATCTTGCCTTTGAAAGTTCTTCTGCATTCAGGACAGGTTGTTCCAGATGGCAGATCAGGCTTGGGTTGGTACGGCCTCTCCTCTCATCTTCTTCTATTTCTGCACATCTGCTGGCTTCAAAGGTTGCTGTTCCCTCTCAGATGATGGTTTGCCAGACCTTTCTGTCCATGGTTCATCCACCCTTTGACAGGTCTTGTTTTTCATCCTGCAGGGTGTCTAGCCACCCTCCTCACCAGGCAAGCCTGGTGGGGGAGCCGGTTTAGTCGCCGACCACTCGACCATGCGACAGGTAGTACTGGGTTACATGGTACCAGTAGCACTCAGGCGAGTGACCTGGCACAGATCCTTGTTTACTCTTCACTTCATGCAAAAAGGCTCCCAAGTGCTCATGTTGACCACGACTGTGGCCAATATGCCTTTGTTGAAGAGCCTCAGGATCCGTACTTCCATTTCTGTTCATCTAATACTAGAAGGGGTGTCCTATAGTTGTTTCCTTGATGCAGAGTTAAAGGCTTTGGTGTGGGTGATGAATGACGTGTACAAAGGTTGGATCTGTTCACTACATTTTTTTGGAGTTGTCGAATTTTTAGGTGTTGGCAGAAATCTCGCTTGAACTTTGTTGAGATCCTCCAGGACTGGATGTAGAAATACCTGAACATGTTGATTGTGTTTCCAAGTGTGGCTGCCTTATTGACAGTTGGTCCTGCTACCAGCTCGACTTCCAGCACAAGTTGTTGTCCTCCCTTCTGCGCTTCACGAATCTACAAGCAATGGAAACAAAAGTCATTCAAGGGAAGAGATGAACAGAGTTGAGGAAGATCACGCGAAGACGACCAATGGTCTTCAGCTCAAAATCATCTTCACTTTTTCGTAAAGATTCAGAGACAATAGAAACCCATTAATCCCCTATCCCTCTATCCCTCCCCCTTCGTCGACAACTCTTCCTCCCTCTCCCTCCCTCTCCTTCCCCTCTAACTCTCACTCTCTACGAATATCCCTCCCCATCCTCAAAAACTCTCCTTTCCTCTCCCTCTCCTTTTCCCCTCACCCTCTCCCTCTATCACTCCCCTTTCCTCGACAACTCTCCCTCCCTCTACTTTCCACTCCCTCTCCCCCTCACCCTCTCCCCCTCTCCCAAAATCCCTCCCCTCAAAAAATTTCCCTCCCTTTCCTCCTCTTTCCCCTCTCCCTCTCCTTCCCCTCTCCCTCTCCTTCTCCTGCCCTCACTCTCTCCCTATATCCCTCCCATTCCTCAAAAACTCTCCTCTCCTTTCCTCTCCCTCTCCTCCTCTTCCCCTCACCCTCTCCCAAAATCCCTATCCCTTCCTCAACAACTCTCCCTCCCTCTCCCTTTCCCCCTCCTTCCCCTCCCTCTCCTTCCCCTCCTCACCCTCACCCCATTACTCCCCCTTCCTCAAAAACTCTCCCTCACTCTCCTTTCCTCTCCCTCTCCTTTCCCTCTCCTCCTCTTCCCCTCACCCTCAGCCTATATCGCTCCCCCTTCCTCACCAACTCTCCCTCTCTCCTTTCCTCTCCCTCTCCATCTCTTATCGCTCTCCTTCTCCTCTTACCCTCACTCTTCCCTATATCCTTCCCCATTCCTCGACAAGTCTCCCTCCCTCTCCATCTCCTTCCTCTCTCCCTCTCTTTCTTCTCACCCTCCCACTATCCCTCCCCTTCCTCGACAACTCTCCCTCCCTCTCCCATTCCTTCCACTTTCCATCTTCTTCTCCTCCCCCACTCTCTCCCTATATCCCTCCCCCTTCCTCGATAACTCTCCCTCCCTCCCTCTCCTTCCCTTCCCCTCACAATCTCCCTATAACCCTCTGCCTTCCTTGACAACTATCCCTCATCCTCTTTCCCTTCTCCTTCTCCTTCCCCTCACCCTCTCCCTATATTCCTTACCCTTCCTCGACAACTCTCCCTCCCTCTTCTTTCCTCTTCCTCTCTTTCCCCTATCCATCGACTTCTCCTCTTCCACTTCCCCTATCCCTTCCCTTCTTTGACAACTCTCCCTGCCTCTCCCTCTCCTCTTCCCTTCTAACCCACCCCCTTCTTCGACAAGTCTACCTCCCACTCCATTCTTCTCTCTCTCCTTCCCCTCTCTTATGCCCCTCACCCTCTCCCTATATTCCTCCCCCTTCCTTTACAACTCTTCCTCCCTATCCTTTTCTCTCCCTCTCCTTCTCCACTTCCTCTCCTTCTCCTCAAACTCTCCCTGTATCCTTCCCCCTTTCCTCGACATTTCTTCCTCTCTCCTTCCCCTTTCCCTCTCCTCCTCTTCCACTCACCCTCTCTCCCTCTATCCCACCGCCTTCCTTGACAACTCTCCCTCCCTCTCCTTCCCCACTCTCTTTTTCCTCTTCCCTTCACCCTCTCACTATATCCCTCCCCCTTCCTCGACAACACTCCCTCCCTCTCTTTTCCTCTCCCTCTCCTTCCCCTCTCCCTCCTCTTCCCCTCTCCCTCCCCTGAGTGAGGTGCTGGATTTGGGAGGGGGGGAGGTCAAATGCAAGGGAAAGTCTACAATATATCCTTTCTAGCATTGATGGAGAGAAGGATTTTGAGCTGAACGCTCTCTGCACCCTGAAAGAGACAACATGGTGGAGAGGATGGTAAAAAAACATCCAGCCTGCTGGACTTCATGATTTGGGGAACTGAGTGTAAAAGTTGGTGAGTCAAATTACAGCTGTATAAAATTTTGGTTCGCCGCATTTGGAATATTACGTAGTGTTCTGGTCCCTGAATTCACGGAAGGATGTCGAAGATCTTGTAGACCTCTATCACGTCTCCTCTAATCCTTCTACACTCCAGCTCTGCGAACCTTGCCTCATGAGAATTGTTTCCCAATCCAGGCAGCATCCTGGTAAATCTCCTCTGTCCCCTCTCCTTCCTATAATGAGGTGACCAGAACTGAACATAATATTCTAAGTGAGTCATACCAAAGATTTATAGATTTGCAACATGACAACTCTACTCCTGAATTCAAACCACCTATGAAGGAATCTCAGCACACCATAATCCTTCTTCACTCTCCTATCAAACTGTGCGGCAACCTTGAGAAATGTGTAGATTTGCAACCCAAGGTTCCTCTGTTCATCCACACTCTTAAGTAACTGACCATTAACTCTGGACTCAGCCTTCTGGTTTGTCCTTCCAAAATGCATCAACTCTCAGTTATCTGGATTGAAATCCATCCACCACTTTTCTGCCTAACTCTGCATCCCACCTTCATCATTTTGTAACCTTTAACAGCCTTCATCTCCATCCACAACTCCTCCAAACCAACCTCCGTGACATCCGCAAACTTACTGACCTATCCATCCGCCTCTTCATCCAGGTGACATGAAAATCACAAAGAGCAGGGGTCGCAGAACAGATCCCTGCGGCACCAACCTCCAGGCAGAATACTTTCATTCCACTACGACACTCTGCTTTCTTCCGACATGACAGCTTTTATTTCATGCAGGTATTTTTTCGCTCATCCCATGACTCAGGACTTTCCGAAGGAGTCTCCTGTGACCGACCTTCTCAGACGCCTTGCTAAAATCCTCGTAGACCTCATCTATCACCGTACCCTCATTAATTTCTTTTGTAACCTCCTCCAAAGACTGAGTTAGATTTGTGAGGCCCAAGCTTGCCTTCACAAAGACATGCTGACTATCCTTCAGTAGAGTGTATTTCTCCAGATCTTCATAGATCCCATCCTTAAGAATCCCTTCCATTAGTTTACTCACCAATAATGTAAGACTAACCCTAATTCCCAAGATTCTCCCTATTACCTTTTTTAAACAAGGGGACTCTATTTACCATTCTCCAATCCACCCGAGTCGCGCTGCCGTCTATCTCCCTCCTTGCCCACGTGAGTGGTGCTGCTGTCTCACCCCCCCCCCACACATCTGGGTCACGCTGCTGCCTCTCCAACCCACCCCCCCACCCCTTCACCAAGGGTCGATATCGAACACTTTGGAGACCCCTAATATGTTATTTAAAGTAACTTAATGTCACTTTATTCGATTCAGCAAAGAGTGGGGCAGGGAGGCAAGGTTAGGGGGGCTTTACTAAAGCTCAGCCTGGAGTGGTAGTTAATCCGCCACAGTTGACATGGCGTTGCAGTCGTGCTCCAATCTTCAAATATGCCTGGATGCAGCAGGCATGGATAATTGCCGATGATTTGCCACAACCCATTTTTTATACACTTGTGGATGCATGAAACTATGCACCAGCTTTGATCTTTTTCAAACTTCGAACATGCGAGGCAGAAGCTTTAATAGTAAGAACCCATTTACTTGTTTCAGATGGTGAAGAGAAGCAACATCCACGTCATTCTGTGCATTTCTAAATGGCACATTGGGGAAGTAGTGAAATCAAATTGCATGAGTGGATGTAATTGCTTTGGATGAGACCTTAAACCACATCCTATATGGTTTTTAAAGAACATACAAGATTCTATCGTACAATAAATTCTGTTCTTTACCTGGCCTCGGGCCTAGTCGGTTCGAGCAGTGAGTCGGAGGAGGCGGAGACCAGAGTTTGGGCAGTGTTCGGAGGTGGAGCGAGTTGAGAGTGACAGGTTTAATTGGTCAAGGCCGATAAAAGGAGGGAAACGCAAAGGAGAGGCCAGCAAGGAGTGGCCCAGTGAGTAGTGGCCTGGTGAAAGAGTGGGGTTTCGAGGCTTTGGCTCGAGAGGGTTCAGCGAGTAGAGGCTGAGGTCGAGTGTATCTAGATTAAGGTAAGACTATTTTTTTTTTGTTATTTTCTCTTTCTAAGGTGAGGGGGAAAAGAGAAGGGTTGAGTGTGAGAGCAGTTTGCTCTTTTCAGTGTCAGATGTGAAAGGTCCTGGAGTCTTCGACCTCCTGGACATCCACGATTGCACTAGGTGTACTGAGCTGCAGCATCTCAGGGACCGTGTTAGGGAATTGGACCTCGACCTGGTCAGTGAGAGTGAGGCGATCATAGATAGGAGCTATAGCCAGGTGGTCTCAACAGGGCCACAGGAGGAGGATCAGTGGGTTCCAGTTAGGAGAGGGGAAAGGGAAGAGACAGATACAGGAGGGGGCACCTGTGACTGAAGCACTCAACAAATGGTACACCTCCTTGAGGAGCATTCAGGCTGGGGAAGGAATCAGTGGCTGTATCTCTGGCACAAGGTCAACCTCTGTTGCCCAAAAGGGTAGGGAAAGGAAGAGGAGGGTAATAGTTATAGGGGATTCGATGGTCAGGATGACAAATTGGGGATTCTGTGGATACGATTAAGGAAACAGATTGGTGCCAGGGTCTGGGATGCAACTTCCTGTGTCATTTCAGAACAAGTTGGATAGCTGCATGGATGTGAGGGGATTGGAGGGTTATGGACAGGGAGTGGGTAAGTGGGGCTAGAGGAGCCCACTTAAATCGGTGTGGACTCGAGGGGCCGAGATGTCCTGTATCTGGACTGTAATTGTCTCAGCCAAGATTTATCTTGCAATCAACATCATCTGGTCATTCCTGCATTGCTATTAGGGACCAGTTATGTGTGCAAAATAGCAATGTTTCTCAACTAGGTCAACGACCCTGCTTCATCAATCCAGAAATAAAACATTTCCAAAATCGCAGTGGTGAGAAGTGCCAGGTAAAAGTAAACCTTCAAGATCTTCCACTTGGACATTTGTCCGTTCCAACGTCCTCTTCTGCTCTGATGTTTCCTGACGCAAACGCTGGAATCTCTGTTCGATGGTAGCTAAAATGAACACAAGGTTCTGTTACACATACATTTAAAAATGTCTTCAAAGATTTACCATGTTTCCGGTGTTTTCTTCCCAAGAAACACATTTTTTTGTTTTGGAGAGAGAACTGTGGGTTTAGTAATATTTAAAGCAATGCAGAACAGAAGATGACGGGAGAAAAGGTGAGCAAGGAATGAAAAAAGTTTGGAGGGAATCAGCGTGAAATAGCAGACAAGTGAAATGAAGAACAGTGAAAAGGAAGGGACATTTGCAAAAGAAAATGGAGAGAGAAAGAGAGGGACAGTTGTGCAACTCTGTTGAAAACATGTTGACTTCAAGGCCTTTTACTCATCGAGAGGAGCAGGTGAAGTGGGGGGGAGCTGGGGCCCGGGAGGAGCAGGAACAACAAAGAATACCCTGCTGAATAGAGAAGACTCTGAGAGCAGCTGCAACCGTTCTCACCAGAACTGTATCCCGCCCTTCAGGTGCTCAGATGCATGGATCTTCAGTGCCCTCCCAGCACAGCATGAGAAATCCCCTCTCATTGGGGGGTCTTTGAGACATCACAGCCCTAAACACTTCCTTGGCTGCATGTTTGCCAGATGTTCACACTTGGTAAATGGCCGCTGCTTAACCTTCTACCATTTCTACATACCCTCTATTTCTATTAATAACTGATCAACAAGACAAACGGAAAATATAGAATTTCTGAGGTTTAGGAAAGGAAACAAAAATGTATAAAAATAAATGAGCTGATAGAGCATCTGGAAAAAAGAAAAGCAACATTAACATTTCGATGGAGCTCGTGACTTCACTGCCTTGCTGGCATATTTTAACATTTGTTTCCTATTTCCAGTCTTGTTTCTATGATTGGAAGTTGTCTGGTTTCCAATCATTCAATCTTCTCTTTAATTGATGAGCCACGGACAAGTATGCATGACTGGAGCCTGGCTGCTTTATTAAATAATCGCAGAGCATCACTTTCAACGAATTCACTGCAAGAATTCCCATTTGCCGCCATTTTCATTTCCAACGCTCCAAATATGGTTCTCAATTCAGTACCTTTAATGCAACAATTTTATAACACCCAACACTTCTAAGATGCACCACTCGAGCAGAAATTTCATTCAATAAACACACATTTTGCAATACTATTGCGATTCTGGCCTACGAGTCTGAATCACTGACCACAATTCAGTGGAGAAAGTTCGATTGAACTTTCTTAAATACTGCATTTTATTCAAACATTGAAGTGTGCACAGTTCTTTAGTAAATGGTCATTTTCAGAGCTGTTTATGAAATGATAGCCTATTTATGACGTGCTAGGTAAAGATGATTCAACATTTGAAATCCAATCAATTGCAAGAAATATTTTAGAATGGTTCAAAGAGGTTGGTGGGTCCCCACTGGTAATTTGCACAATTTGAAAATGTCTAATTTACCAGCTGGAAGCATCACTTGTATTTGTTGGAATTAGAGAACCACCTTTTGATCTAAACATCAAATGTTGAAATGGTACCTGTGGTCTTTCGAAGCTGGACTATATTTGGAACAACGTCATTGCTCAAATTCAGCAGGCACTTTGCTGCCTCCTGTAACTTTTCGACACCATCTTCATGTTCAGAAATTTCTCCCTGAAGAACCTGTGATTTCAAAATGACACAATGACTCATTCACAATAAAATTAATATTTATTTCTGCATATCTTAGATTTGCCGATGCCTTGGTTAATTTCGATATTGTCTTTGGGTCAAGGAGATAAACAGCCTGTGAAGGCGATTCTATAAATTATCATAAATACCAACAACTCTCTGGCCTGCTTTGGGGTGAGGAGGCAAACATTTTCAAGGACCCAATAACCACAGGATATTGGAATTTTCTCAAACAACCAGATCAAACTTTCTATTGATCATTACTCATTACTCATTAATGCTTCGAGGTATTTAATACGCCTGATGTTTGAGCATTTTCTGATGCTGTTGAGCTCATCATCTTTATCTTGTCTACATCTCTTGACCGGCCCTGAAGTCCCCTTGCAAACCATCAAGGTCACAAGAAAATATTTAAAAATGTTCTGATGCTTAGATTTACATCAGCATTGATAAAATAATGCTGAAGAACTCATTTGGCTTTTCACCACTAATGGACATAGATTTGGCTGCAGAGGGTTATTCTGCATTATCGTTTTTCTGCCTGTCTACTTTTACTCCAGATGACCCCTCTCCCCAATCCATCATCCTTCAAAGGTAAATATGTGTTCTCCCTCAGCAATCCGACCCGTTTGCAACTCCTATTCTCTCGAGCACTTAATGGCCCACAGCTTTTCTCCATGACCATCAATCCCAGGCCATTATTGCAATAAATGGTCCGATTTTTCTCTGACTGCAAGACCAGAAATGCCCTCCACCTCAATAAAGCAAAACTTTCTGATTTGTCTTTCTGATGCAAATTCCAATTCCTCAAACATCAACTCCAGTCAACATGATGCCATTAGTTTCGTTAATGATAGAGAAGGATAGGTCTGGGACTCGGGTTGAGATTTTAAATTGGAGAAAGGCCAATTTGAGGAAATTAGAAAGGAATGAGAAGGTGTTGACCTGGAAAAGTATGTGCGGGGTGAGTGGAAGACCTACAAAGGTGAAATTTGGAGAGTACAGACTTTGCATGTTCCTGTCAAGATTAGCAGGCTTAGGAATCTGGTTTGGAAGAAGAGAGGTGTGCAGCAGGTATAGACATCACAGAGCAAATGAGGTGCTTGAAGAGTATAGAAAATGCAAGAAAAAACCTCAAGAAAGAAACCAGGAAGGCTATGTGGATGATAATGGGGTAAATTGGATGAGTAAGCTTGCAGGTGTTGTGGACACTAAAGAAGGTTTTCAAAGCTTGCAGAGGGATCAGGACCAGCTGGAAACATGGGCTGAAACATGGAATTTAATGCAGATGTGTGTGAGGTGTTGCATTTTGGAAGGACAAGCCAAGAAAGGACATACATGGTAACCAGTCGGGCAGTGAGGAGTACGATAGAACAGAGCGATCTGGGAATACAGACACCTCATTCTCTGAAAATGGTGTCACATGTGGATAGGGTTGCAAAGAGAACTTTTGGCACATTAACCTTGATGAATCAAAGGATAAAGTATAATTTTCATTGGTTAGACCCAATTTGGATTATTGTGTGCCGTTTGGATCACCTAACTGCAGGAAGGATGGCAATTGTGCAGAGATTGACTTGGATGTGGCCTGGACATCAGGAGCAGAGTTGTAGGAAAAGGTTAAACAGGTTATGATTTTATTCCCTGGAGTGTAGAATGAGGGAAGAATTGAGAGAGAGATTTAAAATGATGTGGAGGACAGAGTAAATATAGGTAGGCTTGTTCCACTGAGAGCAAGTGAAATACAAACCAGAGGACATGGGGTAAGGGTGAAGGGGATAAATTTAGGGGGAACATGAGGGAGAACGTCTTCACACAGAGTGAAGAGGTGGGAGAGTGGAACAAGCTGTCCGTTGAAGTGGTGACTGTGGGCTCAATTTTTAATTTGAAAAGAATTTGGACTGGTACATGGATGGGAGAGGTATGGAGGGCTATGGACTAGGTGCGTCAGAGGGCCTCGGCAGAAAAAGGGTTCGGAACAGACAAGAAGGGCCAAAGGGGCCTGTTTCTGTTCTGTAATATTGTAAGGTTCTATGGTTCGAATACTTCTTTGGAATAAATCAATCTCTGCCACTTTGCAAACAAATCTTACCTCCAAATGTGCTCCAAGTCACCACTTTCCTCCCACCTCCCTTCACCTGTTCCTGAAACCCCCATCTATGGAGTTATCGTCTCTGCACCTGATGATCCCATTAATGATTTGCTGAGATTTTTTGCTCTGCTGTTATAATCTTGGAGGTCGTCCAAAATTCTGCCACCATTTCCTTAGTCACCAGGCCCCCATTAAACATGGATAAGGTCTGAGGAAACCCATACTGAAAATAGACACACAATGAGAGCAGAACTGTTTGGCTTCTTTGTTACAGTTTCCAATCTCGCCCCCACCATCTGGAAGCAAATTGGCTGTTGGATCTTCATCAGGCTCCCATTAAAACCTGATCAAGTTGGAATGAATGGAGCTCAACTTCCTATTTCAGGTGCCAAACTTACAACCTCCCATGTGGCCTTAACCACTGTTATTGGATGTGCACATTATCATTATTTCAAAGCATTCATCATTCTACTCGTAAATTAGAATAAGCAACATTACACAGTGATTTATGAAATAACAACTTTAATTTACCATGATATTTTCAAGTTCTTGCTGCAAGATTTCTGGATTAGAGATGGCCTCCAGCTGAACCATTCGTCTTTCTCTTTCTACTCTCTCTAGCCACAAACGCAGCTCATCTGCCTTCTCTTGCCATTGTTCAAATACCTTGGTGCCAAGACGGATTCCAAGTCCAATGCACTATAGAGTGAAAGAAATGAATGAGTATGTGGATTTTTAAAATGTACGATTTTGTGATGCGATCAAATATCGAGTGTCCAATCGATCCAAAATGGGTCAAGCGATACATTACTGGTCCATTACTTATGCCAACTATCATTTTTTTGTTCCCTGCATCAAGTTTTTTGAGGGTCACAGACAAAAAGGCAATGTTCACTCCTCACCAAAGGTGAAATGCCTGTTACCCTGCCGTACTGTTCCATTTTCTTGTTATGTCAATAAATCTTTTAATTAATATTTTGAGTTTGCTTTCAAAATAAACTGATGGTCAGGAATATATCAGAAGCATTGAAAACCTTCACAAATTTAGTGTGTCAGTGAAGATTAGACAGAAATTCTTTTGGGGCTGTGCTTGTTCCAGCCGAACACTCTGCATTTCTGTTATGCCATTCAAGCCTAACCCTTGGGTTTAGGACATACTGAGCCAGCGAGGTGACCTTTGTGGATTGGACACATTACACCGTGTTCAGTGACAAATGCACGTGGGAGGCCAGTCTGGAAAATCTTCACCAATTATGATCTGTTCGACATTTGATTTTATTAAAAGGAAATGAGTTCATGACTTATTTTCTGCAGTGGTCTCTGTCCAACTCGAGTGAGTTTGGCCACCAAGAGAGCTCCACAATACTGGAAAGATTTGATCATTGTTCCTGTTCTTCATGGGTATTATTAATCACAGCCGCAAACCTTTTCCAGAGCCACTCTTATAAGACTAAAACTTACACAAGTTGCTCAGTCTATCAAAATGCTCTCATGTTACTGATCTAAAGTAAAATTGGAGTTTAAATGCTATTAGTCAAAAAAAAGGAGATATGTCATACTTCTGATCGAAGTGCGTTGAAGCGAGCATCGGCGCTTTCAACCGTCTCCTCCACACGTTGGCTTATGGCATCAGGATCAATTGGGATCTTGTAGCTTTCAATTGCATTCCTGATTTCAAAGAGAAAGGCAGCATCGAAGAGACTTTTCCAAGATCGTCTGAGGTATCTTAGATCCCCTTTGAGAAACTGAAGATCATTGAAGAGGAATTTCTGCTTCTTAAGTTTGAATGTCAATGACGTGGAGTCAAATTCCTCAGCTTTTATTTTTCGTAGTTCCTTTTCTGAATGAATCATTAATGTTTCAAATTCATCATGATCTGTTTAAAGGAATATAATGGTGAAATAATCAAAATGATCAAATAATACCAGATTATATAGACTTTGACACATTGACAGGATCCTGTAATAATTACAAGTTGGGGTTATTCCAAACCACATGTAGCTTTCAGTTGTCTTACTTAGAATTCTTTTTAACTCTCAGTAAATAGTATTTTATAGTAATCTGGAAAATAAATGAATACTTTCCCTCACCTTTTCGGAACTTCTGCAGTTCTAGATGCAGATCCTCAATCACGTTTAATTGAGAATCTGCACTTGATAAAGCGGATTCGTACTCCTCCATCAAGACATTCAAGTTCTCCTGCAGTGCAACTTCCTCGTCTCGCAAAGGGTCCTGGACATTTTGTTCCAGGAAAGTCTGAGCTGCCTCTATGGCCAAAACCAACTCTTGCTCTTTCTGGGACAACTTTTGGCGATGTTCCTAGAAAAGAAACAATCCTAGGTTCATTTTTATTGCTCCAAGTTGTCTTGGGGGAGGTAAGGTTTCTATTTATTGCATTTGCAATTGAAATAAAATATTCAGGTTTCCCAATTTATTAAAAATCAGGGTACCAAAACACCCTTAAATACACACAGGAAACGTACTTCAAGTCCAGAAATCTAAATGGTTTTATGCTTTCGGAGGTTTAATCAACTACCTTGATCTACAATTCTTTGCTTGTGTCAAAGGATGAATCCTGCTGAGATGGAGTAGAATATATTCCATATTTAATTTGACTGACAAGAAAATAAATCCTCTCCTTCAGTATTTGTACACAGTCCCTTCCCTGTCAAACAGACTTACTTTTATTTAAACTTAAGCACATTAAACTTTTGTCATTTGAATGATCTCATCCTTAACTTTCAATTCAGGGATTTAATATTCTTTCATGATGTAAAAGAGAACACGTGAAATCTAACGAGAGGTGACTGTGATCTAGTCAGGAGAATGTGAACTAGTTTGTAACTGTGTAAGAATGCACCCTTCTCACTGAAGTAACTGTGGGGTGGATGTCTATGTATATGAGTGTGTCAACATTTTTAAGAGATGGTGGATCTTCTTGTCTTTTTTCTTCACTGGTATCACTGTTTCCTTCACGCCAGACTTGCACATCTTCGCCCAGTGGTTTGCTATGCCGTAGGCTCCACATTCAGAACCGTATGCGGGGCAATCATTTTGGTCACGGAGGGGTGTTGTCCGCTGCCCTTCCTACAGGTCCTGGGGGTGGCACTTTTCTGATTGTATTTTTTATAGCATCAACCCTTCCTTCTCTTTGCTGTGGGTGGGTCTGCATTGATAGGGATTTCATTTGCGTCCTCGTGGCTTTGAAGACTCTGGCTGTGTCAGAGTCTTTGGCCAATTTCAAGCTATCCTTCCCTAGAAGAGACTTTTGCACTTCAGGATGGGCATATTAGTGGATCAGCTAATCTTTCCTCTATATCCTTCCATCTGCATTTTGCAGCATTAATTTTTGGTGTAGTAAGGAAGTTAGTAACAGTCTCATCAGTCTCTTACACAAAACCTTGAAATTCATTGCATTCAAGTCTAGGATTAGAGCTGAGTTCAAGGTGAGAAACAACCTTTGCAAATATCTGCTCTGGATCATTTTTCTCCACCCCGTAAGCTCTCAGCTATTAAATAAGTCACGGCCTGGCTCCCCTGTCCAGACATGTATAGAACTAACCTTCTCCTCGCTGTTGCATTTTTAAAATAGCTTTTCACTGCTAAATTGTACATCTGCTGAAACGTTTTCAACGATTCAACCATGTCTTCAGCCTCCCGTCCATCACTGGGTGAACTGCTGTTGCACCAGCCATTCATTTCCAGGTGTACTTTTTCTCTTCTTCCCCTTCAGATTTCAGTCACTTCCAATCAATTTTATAGTTTTATTCTTGTTCTCTTTACCGACCACTGCCAACATGTTCTGTCTCCGTGTTACCTGGGAGGATTCTTAAATAACTTAAAGATGCAAGATTCAAATAACAGAAGGGAGTTTACTTACTGATGCCTTCCACCATCTCAGGAAACTGTTCACACTCATACTCATGTATAGGTGCCCCCCAGTAGTGCACGACGGTTACCACAGTGAGAAGGGTGTATTCCTAGGAAGTTACAAAAGAGTTCACATGATCCTGACGAGATAACACACCCGTCTCACTGTCGTAAATGTCGTGCACCAATGTGGGGTGCATGTCTATGTGAGTATGAACATTTCCTGGCATGGTGGAAGGCATCAATAAGTAAAATCTCTTCTGCTATTTGAATCTTGCATCTCTAAGAAGATGCAAGATTCAAATAGCAGAAGAGATTTTACTTCTGCTATTTAAGAAGCCTCCCACACAGAGACATAACGGTGACTTTATTGTATTTATCTTTACCATTTTGTTCAACATCCTTTGGACTTGACAAGACTTTATTCAAGTCGCCTTATTCCAAAACAAACCAGGCTGTCAAGCACACACAGGGCAATAATTTGCATACATGTTAAGCAATGCTTTACGAAAATAAGATAACATCAATTGGTAAATGTTTAAAGATCTTTGCTCTTTTTTAACGATGAAAATCTGACTTGAGCACTGCATATTAAGGAATGACAAACATGAAAATCTATCCCCATTTGAGTGAAAACATTCTGGGTAATTATCATTTTCACATTAGTGCTTCAAGATGCAGGTGTCCCTGCCAGGGCCCAAACTGAACGAACGGCAATATCTTTCCCAGTTAGAAGGGAGAGGAGTGTGGAGGGGAATCAGCAGGTAGTAATGTTCCTACGGACCTAACGCACGTCCCTCTCCATGTCAGAAGGCTCCTCTTTGGACATATTCTTGGAGTCGAGTAGATGTCGTTCACTCCGTTGATAGAATACAGGACTACCTCAGTGGAGAGAATGAATGGAGGGCTAATCAAGCCAACTGCTTTGCTCTGCTGTTGAGGTCCTTGGGCCCTTTGGGAATTGTGCTCATCCAGTCAAGTGCGGAGCAAAGGTTCGCCACCTACTGCTTGACAGGTAGCCTCTGATCTGTTTTAGTTATCACAGTACTCAAAGTGGCTGGTCCATGTTAGGACCACAGTGAGAAGGAGACCTGGAGTCATGTGACAAAACCCAATTGAAGTACCATTATGCAGGTTATTGGTGAACAATGCCACTTTATGTCACAGTGTGTGCGACACACTTTCCATCGGGCAGCTGATTAAATAAAGTATGGCTTTGTCCTGCTTTTGGTAGATGGACCAGATACCTGAAGAATTTGCCACTTTGTCAGAAGGATGTCAGTGGATCAACTGTGACAAGAGGTGCAAAAAAATCTAGACTGAACTTCTCCAGTACTTCGAATGTGATGGAGTCTGGTCCTATTTGTCTGCTGCACTTGGTGTTCCTAAGTAAATCAAATAGGGTGAAAGTGATTTCTGTGATGGTGTCGGAAGAACCTGATGGAACATGCTAGAAAGTGTCTTAACCCCAACATTGTTATTCAGAAGCTGAGGCCTACCACCACTGAGAATGAGGAGACCCTTGGTCCCTCTTTTCCTGTTTACTGTTCATGACCCAGCCGGAAGGACGACAGAGCTCAAATTTCATCAGCGGTTAATTCTGTCTTTGGAATGTTATTTTTTTTTCTGCATTGCCTGCCCTCTGTCCAGTGTTGTAAGATTATCAGTCTGGCACCTCATGTGCATCTGCATTCCCTATTAAACCATGGTGATGACTTGTCTTGGTTGTAATGGGAGAACTAACGATGGTAAGTAACACTTTCCTGCTGCAAATGTTAAAGGCCCATCGTACCTTTTGGCCACTGTGATTCCAGCTGTCAATTTATTCTGAATCTATCCCATTTAGCACAATGGTGCTACCACACATCAGAATTGAGGGAGCCCCTGGAGAAACATGGGATGAATCTTTCTGCTCCTGCTGTCACCAACAGTTGCCTCAACAACAGGAAAATTGTGGTAGTGAGGGGGTGTAGCCTTACTCACTCTCTTTTCCAAACCAATCCCTAGATCTGCACAAGGATCTGGCCTGGTTGAGTGGACGAACAGTGACGTTGCTACGCCAGAATTCATTCCGGTGGTGTATGCTTCCTCAACCCTTTTTGGTTGTGAATAGCTTGCATGGCCCATTCAATGGGTTATAAAGAGTTAATCACATGAGTGGGTGCTGGAGTTATCAAAATAGGGGAGGAGGTTCTTCCCTTTACAACATCAATATCCACATTATATGTGAATACAGCATTACTGAGGTGAAGAGTTTTTGTTAAGAAGCTGCCATGGTGAGATTGTTAGTGAAGGGTCTCTGTGACCATCGTCAATCACTGCCCCTTCACAAGTAAGTTAATCATATTCCCGTCATCTCTCATCACTTGCGTGACTGGGCCAGAGCAAAGAACAGAAAGTAGGACTGAGTTAGAAAGAGGATCTGCTAGATCTTTGAATAGGATTGGGAGAAGATCGTCAAAATTCAATTCAACCTCATTTGGAAATTGTGTTAGTCATTATTTAAGTGAAATTTAGTCAGTCGCCTTTCATCAAATCTGTACTGATCAGAGGTTCTGATGAAAAGTCCAATCCAAAATATTTTTACAATTGTTCGAATATACACTTATCCAAAACACCTGGAAGTGTTCATACCTTCAGGCCTTGCTGGTGGTCATTCAGTCTTTCGCCCATCTCAGCAAATGACCCCATCGCATCGTCCTCTTCCTCCATCTGGAAACCATCACCTAATGCGTAGAATTCGTCTTCGGTGATATGAACTCCATAGTGACCCTCGACTGCCAACCATTTCAGAAGATCACCTACTGTCTTCCGATGTTTTTGTAGGTGATCTTCTGTTGTTTCCTACAAATTGCAAAATCCTGTTAGTTTGAAGACGTGTTGTACTTTCCTGGCAGCAATTCCATATTCCCTCATCTATTTGCAAACCCTTGGGATTGAGGAGGATGTGAAACCACTTGAGTGGAAGATGCCTGTTTATAAACAGGGGCCATTCCACACCATTTCATCGGAATATGCACATGGGCAACACGTGGTCTTGCCCAGTCTTGGATCAATACGAAAAGGATGGAAAATACTAAAGACCAGCCTCCTATACACACACACGGGCATCGACGGAATTCCGCTTCATCATTTCCCTGCTCATGTCTCCCTAACACTGCCTTCATTTCTCGGGCCCCTTCGTCTAATCCCTCCCCTTTCATTTCAAAGGCCTTCTCTGCGTCTAAAGCAACTGCTACTGTTGGCGCTTTACTCCCTTCTACTGCATGAATTAAGTTAATAAATTTACAAATATTGTCTGTTGTGCGTCTTTTTTTAATAAATCCAGTTTGGTCTAGATTTACCATTTTAGGTACATAATCTGCTAATCTGTTTGCTACTAGTTTAGCTATTATCTTATAATCTGTGTTAAGTAATGATATTGGTCTATATGATGCTGGTGCGAGTGGATCTTTCCCTTGCTTTGGTATTACTGTAATTATTGCTGTTTTACATGAATCTGGTAAGCTTTGTGTTTTGTCAATCTGGTTGATTACTTCCAGGAGGGGAGGAATTAATAAATCTTTAAATGTTTTATAGAATTCTATTGGGAATTCATCCTCTCCTGGTGTTTTATTATTTGGTAGTTTTTTTTTATTATCTCTTGTATTTCTACTATTTCAAATGGTTCTGTTAATTTATTTTATTCCTCTATTTGTGATTTTGGTAGTTCAATTTTAGTTAAAAATTCATCTATTTTGCCTTCTTTCCCTTCGTTTTTAGTTTGGTATAATTGTTCATAGAATTCTCTAAAGTTTTCATTGATCTCCGTTGGATTATATGTGATTTGTTTACTTTTTTCCTTGATGCCAATACAATTTTCTTAGCTTGTTCTGTCTTAAGCTGCTATGCTAGGATTTTGTGCGTTTTTTCCCTTAGTTCATAATATTTCTGTTTTGTCTTCATTATGTTCTTCTCCACCTTATATGTTTGTAATGTTTCATATTTTATTTTTTGATCTGCCAATTCTCTTCTTTTAGTTGTATCTTCCTTCATTGCTAATTCTTTTTCTATATTTACTATTTTCCTTTCCAACTGCTCTGTTTCCTAATTATAGTCCTTCTTCATCTTGGTTACATAACTTATTATTTGCCCTCTAATGAACGCTTTCATTGCATCCCATAGTATAAACTTATCTTTCACTGATTCGTATTTATTTCAAAGTACATTTTAATTTGTCTTTCAATGAATTCTCTAAAATCCTGCCTTTTAAGTAGCATGGAGTTTAATTTCCATCTATACATTCTTGGAGGGATGTCCTCTAACTCTGTTGTCAATATCAAGGGTGAATGGTCCGATAATATTCTAGCTTTATATTCTGTTTTTCTTACTCTATCTTGCTTACGAGCTGATAACAGAAATAGGTCTATTCTTGAGTATGTTTTATGTCTACCCGAATAATATGAATATTCCTTTTCCTTTGGGTGTTGTTTCCTCCATATATCCAAAAGTTGCATTTCTTGCATCGATTTAATTATAAATTTGGTTACTTTGTTCTTTCTGTTAATTTTTTTCCCAGTTTTATCCATATTTGAATCCAAATTAGGGTTGAAATCCCCTCCTATTAATATGTTCCCTTGCGTATCTGCTATCTTCAAAAAAATATCTTGCATAAACTTTTGATCTTCTTCGTTAGGTGAATATACATTGAGTAGATACCAAAACTCCAAATATATCTGACATTTTATCATTACATATCTCCCTGCTGGATCTATTATTTCCTCTTCTATTTTAATTGGTACATTTTTACTGATTAATATAGCTACTCCTCTTGCTTTTGAATTATACGACGCTGCTGTTACATGTCCTACCCAATCTCTCTTTAATTTCTTGTGCTCCAATTCAGTTAAATGTGTTTCTTGCACAAATGTTATATCAATTTTTTCTTTTTTCAGTAAATTTAGCAGTTTCTTCCTTTTGATTTGGTTATGTATTCCGTTAATATTTAAAGTCATATAGTTCAACGTAGCCATTTCAAACTTTGTTTATCTTCCCTTTCCGTTTCTCCATCATCACCTTTCCTTCTTATCCATTTCTGTTTTCTTGTTTTGAACACTTTATAAGACAACATTTCTAAAACATCAAACATTTTCCTTATTCTCCTATTTAAAACTTCTTTAACCCCATTCTCCCCTCCCCCTCCTGAGTTGCCCTTTATCTCTTGTTGGGCAAACACATCTCCCCTCTCCATTTGGATTTGCGAATTCACTCGCAAATGTCAACTGATTTTGCAGTGACCGTAACTCATCCCCACCCAGCCCCCCCCGGAAAAGATTTCAATTCTCATATGTAACAAAGGTCACTCTTTTAATTCCCTCCTTATTCCCTCTATTCCCTTTCATTCCCTTATTAATTCTTATCTATACTCTATATATTTTCCTCTAAATACGTATACATTCATGTATACACACACATACATACACATCTACATATATATATATATATATATATATATATTTCTTTATATATATATATATAATATATACATACATATACCCATATACACACATACATATAGTTCGTGGTCATTTTTACTCTCATTACATGTCTTCATCTCTCTGCTTGTTTTGTAGTTGTTCTGCAAATTTTCGTGCTTCCTCTGGATCCGAGAATAGTCTGTTTTGTTGCCCTGGAATAACTATTTTAAGTACCGTTGGGTACTTTAACATAAATTTATATCCTTTTTTCCATAAGATCGTTTTTGCTGTATTGAACTCCTTCCTCTTCTTCAGGAGATCAAAACTTATGTCTGGATAGAAAAAAAATTTTTGACCTTTGTATTCCAGTGGCTTTTTGTCTTCTCTTATTTTCTTCATTGCTTTCTCCAATATATTTTCTCTTGTATATCTTAAAAATTTTACTAAAATGGATCTTGGTTTTTGCTGCGGTTGTGGTTTCGGGGCTAATGTTCTATGTGCCCTCTCTATTTCAATTTCTTCCTGTAATTCTGGTCTTCCTAGGACCCTGGGGATCCAATCTTTTATAAATTCTCTCATATTCTTGCCTTCTTCATCTTCCTTAAGGCCCACAATCTTTATATTATTTCTTCTAATGTAGTTTTCCATTATATCTGTCTTCTGAGCTTACAGCTCATGTGCCTCTTTAACTTTTTTATTAGATTCTTCTAATTTCCCTTTTGTCCTTTACTTCCATTTCTACGATTATTTCTCGTTCTTCCACATTCTCCACTCTTTTTCCTATCTCTGATATGACCATTTCTATTTTATTCATTTTTTCTTCTGCATTCTTAATTCTTCTTTTTATCTCATTAAATTCTTGTAATTGCCATTCTTTCACTGATTCCATATATTCTTTGAAAAAAGATACATCCATTGTCTTGCCTTTCTCTTCTTCTTCTACTTCTTTCTGTTCTTCTTCTTCTTCTTCCTCTGGATTGACCATCTGTTGTTTCCTTGTTTTCTTTTTACCATCTTCTTTCTTGTTGTTGTTATTGTCTCTGTTCTGCACCAGCTGCTGTGCTGCAGGTGTCTCTCTCAGCTGTGGAGATGGACTCCGCAGCTGTTTCCCCCTCCCGTCAGTGTGTTTTTTTTCTTGCGCGGTTGCGCACTTTTACTCGGCTCTGTGAGCCATTTTTGTAGTCCCGAGCCCGGGACTTCCACTGACCTGAGGGAGCGGGCTTCTCTCTCCGCGGCGGGCCTCCTCGGACAGGTAAGGCCTTCACCTTCTTCTTCCGACGTTTTTTCTTCTTCTCTTCTTCCCGTTGTTTTCGACTTTTCTCTCTTCGCTGCCATTTTCTTCTCACCTTTATTTTTACTTTGTTTTAAATTTTAATCTTGTACCTTTGTGTTTTGTGCGTTTTTTAACTTTTCCGGAGAGGGCTGGAATTCCCTGACCGGCCACTACTCCATCACGTGACTCCCACCATCTGGATCATCTTCAGCTGTCATCATTTTCTTAGTCACAGACCTAGTTACCGCACATGCAGGATATATCTCACCATCCTCTCTAACCACATCCTTACTAGGCCAATTTGTCAATCTTAAAACTGACCCAACTTTATTCTCTGACAAATCATTCCCCAGCAAAAACGAGACACCTTGCATGGGTAACTCCTACTACAACAGTTCCTTTGACTAATTCTGAATTTAGCACAACCTTGTGAAGCAATATTGACCCTACCTCATCTCCAACACCTTTAATCAAAGTTGTCTCCTCTGTGTCTGTCCTTTGATCCACAGTTAAAACGGTTTCTAACAACAATGACTGAGCAGCCTCAGTATCTCTAAGAATGTTAACTGGAACCTGTAGTTCTCCCTCCTTTATTGAGACAAAGCCCTCTGACACAAAAGGCTTGAAAACATCCATGACCTACTGATCAGGTTATGCACCTCTGCTCTCCTTAAATTCCACTGTTTCTGTATACATGGTTCTGGTTAAACCTGTTTTTACCTTTTCTGTTTCAAGACTAGACAGTCACACGACCAGCTTTCTTACACAAATGGCATATAAATACAGAAGTTCTGTCCTTTCCTACCTTTCCTTCATCTTTTTACTGAACATTTTCTCCAGACTTTATTTCAGCCCTACTATTCTGCTCCATCCTAACCTTATGAACAGGTTTATTAATCTGGTCCACATGAGCTCTCTGAAAATGCCTATTATTCTGGAATGTCCTTTTGTGAGTCTTCCTCAACAAATTTTCCTTCACATGTAATATTTCACTATTATAATCCTCTACGTTTGTACTTTTCTCATCCAATGTTTAACTTCAACAATTTTCAATGCCTCAGAAATAGCCATCAGTTCCTATTTTCTCACCTTCTGCAGTTCTGCAGGTGATGGTTGTAACAAAAATGTATCAACATCCATTGCTGCAGTTTTTCCAGACACAAGCTTTCTGTAAGCTTGTAAAAATAGCCTGCAAAAACATCCCAATCAACTAATAAATCATGAAACTGCAATGTTCAAATCCTAAAGGATGAGCCCCCATAAAATGTTACGGAGTCCAGATGACCCCAAAAACCAGTAGCAATAGATATGCACGACCACACAGGGTTATTTAAACAAAAGTAGTTTAGAATTTTATTTGAACATGAAAACAGAATTGAACTTTAACTTATTACTTAACCTACATAACCCACTTAATCCGCCCTCAAATACTAAGTGCAGGTGAGTGTAATGTGTATTGAAGATTAGAAAAGTTCTTTGGATCACAGTCCTGGTTGCAGGCAATTCTTGCAACAGTGCTCATACATTAGCATTAACAAAGTTCACCAAGCTTTGGTGTTTAACAGACAAATGGTTACCACTCAGAAGGGCTCTTGCTGGTTTTCAGAGAGAGAGATTCCATTTCCAGAGCATCTGCAACTGATTTCTTCTTAATTAGTCTTTCTGACAGAACTTGCCCCCTTCAGGGTTCTCCGGATGATCCTTTTTCTTTCAGGTCATCTTTCAGACCACCAGTCTTCTCCTTTGACCAGGCAGCCTTCCAAAGTTTGGCAGCTTGTCCCTCTGGAACAGATTTCTCTGACTCCTTCTCTCTCACTCCCTCCCTCTTTGAGAGCAAAGCTGTTCTAACTCTGCCTGCTAACGCCACATGCTCTCCTAGGCAAGCTGTATGTGGATACTTTGTTGCTCCTTGGCAAAAAGCAGGATGCAATAATCCTGCTAAAATTCTGGCTTTTCAAATGTGTGTGTGTGGAAGCTGCTCGAGTAATTCATTCCAAGCTACCTCTAAAACTCTTGTCACACTGCACATTCAGAGATCTGAGAAGAACCCTTGGCCGAGCCAACTTTGCTTGAAAGTAAACAACAATCACTAGCGATCTGTGGTCGTCTCAGCCTTCCTTAAGATAGGTTGCAGACACCACCTTATCAATTAGTGCATTGGATCAGGTAGTGCCGGAAATACACAGAGAAGCCGCTGTGTGGAGATTTCACAGAAATACAGTTTAGAAGCAGGAAAGGATCAGATGTTATTGAACAACAATGAAAGGAACTATTAGCATGTGGTCTACAAAGTAACCTTCTTTTTATATACTTTATTTAAAATCAAATTCAAAATCCACAATAAAATACATCATATTAACATACAATAATTTCCCCATATATACCCCCCTCCCACCCCCTCTCTTAGCTCCCTCCCATCCTCTACAACCTCAAACTAAAGAAACAAACCATCATAGTCGGGTTTGATGTCACCAATCAACCATGACATATTTAGACCCATACATTTCACAGAGGGACCCGCACATTAACAAAAATGGTAGACGGATGGCGTAAATTGTAAGTTATCTTTTCCAATGGAATACATGATTGCAATTCCATGTCCCATCTCTGAATACTTAATTCAATTTAATCTTTCCAGGTTATAGCTTTACATTTTCTCGCTACTGCCTATTCCAACTGAATAAATGCAATTTGAAATGTATCCAATTTCATTTCCAAACTCCATTTTACTTCATATGTCCCAATAAAAATTCCATAATTCCATTCAGAAAGGGTTTCACCTGATCACCTAACCATACTGAATGTAAAAAAGACCCTATCTATTCCCCACATTGAAAACACATATCCAAAGAGATAAATCTATACCTCTTCAACTTCTCAGGTGTTAAGTAAAGTTGATGAATAAAATTATAATGAACGAATCTTTATCTTACGTTTACTGGCTTAGTCACACTGTCCTCACATAATGTCATCCAATCATCCTGAGAAATTAAAACCGACAGATCCTTCTTCCTTTTACTTCTCACTTTATAAATATCCGACTTAGGCATCTTATTTTGTAATAAAGCATACATTTGTGTAATCAATCCCCTTTCCCCTCCTTCAATAATTGAACATTCAAATCTCTTCCTTCGAGGTAATCTCAAACTGTGTCCAAAATTATCTAGTAACAAAGTTGGTAACTAAGCATGGACCTGATCCATATTTTTCATTCCATCATTGATATGAAACAAAATTTCCAGCTTCATAACAATCTTCGGCCAAGATAATACCTTTCTTTTCCCAAATATTCAGGAATACGTGATTTATTTTTATACAAAGCTTATTTTAATACAAGGGTTTTAGCCGAAATTTTGCCCTCAGCACCAATAGCAACGTTGGTCCGATACCATATTTCCATGAAATGTTTTAACACCGGTAAAGGATAATTTTGGAAAAGTTGAGCATTCCATTTATAAATAAACTGTATCATTCTTTGTTCATGAAGCTGAGCCATTTGGATTTTAGCCCAACGTAAACATTGTTGTGATCCAACCATTCTATTAATAAACTTGAATTGTGCCGCTTCATAATAATCCTGAAAATGTGGTAATTATAAAACTCCAAGTCAATTTTTGTATAGATACTCTTGCCAATTTACCTTTTCATAATAAAGATCTTCCCAGCACATGGAAATCCTTAAAACCTTTTAGGAATCCCACATGTAATTGATTGACAAAAATACTGAATACGGGGGAAAACATTCATTTTAAAACACTGTCGTGATGGACACAACCAAGAAAGACTCAGCCACCACATTGAAAGCCATTAATGACGTTTTTATTCAAATTCAGCCCGCGCCCGCTTAAGGGCAGCCTAAGCTCAGTCACCTCGTGCATTGTGATATCAGAATCGCTGCCCCAGGCGTGCGCTGGGCAGGTGACTTGAGGCAGGGAGAAAACCTTGACAGCGCCATCTTCCCATGGCTGCTCCGCCATGTGGCGTTATACACCATGGGAGACTGCGCCGCCACATCGCCCTATTAAAGTTATCAGTAAATCTTTCCACCTATTTAAATCTAATTTAATTTTATGCTATAATAGTCTATAATTCAACTCATATAAATGATTATAATTATCATCTACATTTATCCCAAAATACTTAATTTTATCCAACCGCTTAAATGTAACAATATCTGCAGTTTGCAAAATCCATTCTTGTCAAAGGCATCATTTCACTCTTATCCCAATTAACCTTATATCCTGATAATGCACCACACTGTTCCAACCTTGCACGTAACCTTCCTAACGACTGCGTAGGATTTGTTAAATATATCAAAGCATCATCGGCAAATAAATTCATTTTATACTCTTCCTCATTTGCCTTAATATCTTTAATATCACCATCTTGTCTAATCATTCGCGCTAACGGTTCAATAACCAAAGCAAATAAAGCCGGTGACAAAGGACACCCTGTCAAGTTGATCTAGATAATATAAAGGAAGAAGATACTTGTCCATTTGTCACCACTCTAGCCAATGGATTTTTATATAAGGCCTTCACCCAACCAATAAAGAGTGGCCCAAATTTAAATTTTTCCAATACCTTGAACAAAAATCCCCATTTTACTCTGTCTGCAAGGTAACCTTGATTAGAGAGAGGCATTAGATTAGATGTATTTTTTAGATTTAATTTTTCGAGTTGTTTTCTTTTTCTTTTTATTCTTTTGTTTTGTACAATTTATTTCAATAAATGGGTTCACCATATAGATTATTTCTTATTACATTACAACTCCGATTATCTGAAAGGGCTGTGACCAACCGGCTGCTGCCGAGAGGCCGCTCTCCTGGACGACGGCAGGACAAGGAATTCTTCCAACCACTTGCTGGGAGTGAGTGGTGTGCAGTTTGATGGGAGAGTTGGAGAGAAAAGTCAATAGGGGAAGGTAAAGAAGGAATAGAAAAAGAGAGGGGAGGGAGTTACCTGAAACGAGAACAATCGATGTTCTAATTTCACGTGCAACAATTTTTTTTTCAACCTGAGAGGTTAGTTTGTCTCTGAAAAATATTTCAGATAAATGCAGATTCCTGATTTGTTTTGGATATCTTCATTTATTTGAATTTTTGTAAACTTTTGGATAAATGAGGATTTCAGCAAATCTGATTTTGGATGATTGGAGTTGGAGTGTAATTGTTTTGGAGGTTAACAAATCATCCTGAATGTAGTTTCATTAACTTTGTTTTCTTCGCGTGTCCTTACTCGTAATGGAATGAATTGTCACGTGGTTTTCAGATTTCTGTATGTATGCTTATATGTTAAACTCAATAAAAACATTTTACCAAGAACAAGCATGTGGTCTTGCAGGTAAAAGTCACAGTTAAAACTTAATGACTATTTTCAAATCCACTGCAAAGCATTATCTTCATCATGTGAACCATGGCAGTGAACAGAACAAAAGTATCTGGAAAAAGCAAGGCAAAACACCTTTCAGGATTGGCCCAATGAACATTGGTTCAAGGGTTGCTGAAGGCATTGCAACTGAACACATGGCACAGGGTCAATCCCCAGAGACATTCAGATTTTACACCTATACACTCAAGGCTGAGGTTTCTGACTTGAATTTGATGAAAGGCAAACCACAGATTCTTGGTGCATCTTTACGAAGAACACTCTTGTTTTGATTTCAGCCAGAAAACCAGGACTCCAGTCTTTCATCAGTCTTTCTTCCAGGGCAGAAACCAAAGGAAAGGGCACATTCTTCTGGGGGTCCTTGGTTAATATTTACTCTTAAATCACCATGGCAGAAACACAGAACATAGAACACTGCAGCATAGTACAGGCCCTTCAGCCCTTGATGTTGTGCCAACCCATATATTCCTTCCTAAAAAAAGCACTAAACTCTCCCTACTCCAAAACAATAAAGAGAATTTAATTCCTGCCTTTGACAGCCAATTGTTCCCAGAAGAAATATTGAAAATAATTATACTTCAAATGTAACAACAGAAAATGTTGGAAATAGTCAGCAGGTTGGTCACCTCCTGACTTGCTGGGAGTTTCCAGCCTTTTCTGTTCTTATTGAAATATCCAGTAATTCCAGTTTTATCATTTACACTTTAAACCTTGGGGATCCTTTGTGCTGTGAAAGGAAAGAGAATGTTTTTCATTTTAATTTACAAAAATAAGACTATCTGGACCCATTTATTAAGTAGGAATGTATAAATTCCAAGTAGGATTCACTTGTTGATGACCTTGTTTAAGTTTCAGAATAAATGAAGCACCCAATCTGTAGATGCTTTGGAAAAAGATAAGACAAAGCGTAACTGATTTACCAACACTGAATTGGAGATAATTAGCTGCGAAACACCAAGCTCTCCTTATAGGATGAGTGTCTGATGTTTACGTGAGTAATGAACCTTGTGCACACAGTACAACTTATGTTCATTTCGACATTGCCTCATAGAAGGTTTCACACGTGACCGAGAGTACCTGCTGCGTGTTTTCTTCCCTGCGGTCGACATTGAAGTCTGACGATTCCTCCGCAGCAACTCGGGAATGAAACCACCTGCCTCTGATCTTCTTGCAGCAGTTGCACGTCATTCTTTTCCGAGGAGTGAGGGATCTCCTACTCTGCTCCTCTTCCCCAGCCACTCGTGCCACTCGTAGACAGCACAAGGCATTGCCCATTCTCCTGCAAGTCACACACGAGGTGTTTCCAGTGACGTGTGATGTAGTAATTCAAATACGTCACCACCGTGAGCCTCACTTGGCCAAAAAGCCCTGGTATTCGGCAAAGACTGTGCCACGCGCTCGCACCACGTTCAACCCTCACAATGAACACGACTGCAGTCTCAGCAACTGGGTTTGCTGGCTGTGTGATGTCATCAATGGGTTTATTGTTACACAATAATACAGAAAGACAAGTGAAACCATGGCAATCTCCCAATATTTACTCTCTCGCTATGATGTCACAATGAGACCCCAACCCCCCCACATTCTCGGAATGAATGTACTCAAGGGGCAGTTTATATTTGAGGGTCTCCCGCCAACCATTGTTGTTGGGGCAGCCAGGTGGACTCCTCTTGTCATTGCCCCTCCCTCCCAGGTAGTCTGCACCCACCTGGATCGGGTGCCAGGGGGCTATAAGGAGATCGGGGAAGTGATTGATACCCTCCTCTATGAGGGGGTGTGATAAGACAGCCCAATCTGGCCACTGTAAGAAAAATGGCACATGGTGTATGATACTGTAAATTGGACAAATTCACTCCCCTCCCCAACTCACTCTGGCTGTGGTCATTTCTGATGTGGTTAAATTGGTGGAGGATATCACGGGCAGGGGCGACAAACCCTGGTATGCCGTGGTCAACATCGACAATGTGTTCTTCTCTAACCCATTAAGCCCCAACTCCCAGGACAATAGTGGAATCCTACACAGGTGTTCTGTGGGCACTGCCCTTCGGGCAGGTTGACCAGGACAGCAGCATTCAGGGGCTGAAATACCTCTCTTACATTTATGGAACACCAGAGGATTGCACTGGCTTCTTGCTGGGAAGATCACATTCGGAGAGTACAGTTTTGGGTTGGACGTGAAGATGAACGGAAGATAGTAAATTCTGTGACAAAGAGCCGTTACGACACATTCACATCCTTCACCGTGCTGGAGAAAAGGTCAAGATACCGTAAACCAAAAGTTAACATCGCATAGTGATTCCCAAAGTGGGTGCTGCCTCCCCTCTATGGGCATTTAAGAGACCCTTAGACTGGCACCTAGATTAGCGAATAATAGAGGGTCACAAGGCAGGAAGACTTTAGTATTTCAGTTTGGAAGGAATATATGGGTCTGCACAACATTAAGGGCATAAGGGCCTCTACTGTGCTGTAGTGTTCTATGTTCTAATGACATCATTCTTTTCACCTTCAAAGAATAGGCACCTGACCTGTCTTGCTCTTCTTTATAAATGTTCTGCATTTATATAAGTGGAGAATATACTGTGGTGATATGCTATTACTCCTCTAGGTCACCAGGACCACCACCTGACAACCTCATATATAAAGCCGACCAATCCTAGGCTCCTCCATTCTGACCTGGGCTTGCACAGAGGCAAGAACTTGCTTTATATACTTGTCTATTAAAACTAGCATTTAACTTGGACTCTGTCTAATGTGGTTGATGTTAGTCACAATTTAATAGACTAATATATATTTTTATATATATATATATATATATACAGCTCCGCCTGTTAGTTAATTCAACGGAACCGGGATTGGCCGTGCAACCACCTGGGTTTCTGACTTACAATTAAGGATCGCGACAAGCACGGGCAGAAGGCGTACGACAAGTCGCCCTCCTGATCATGATCTACTACCAGGATCTCCTGGATGGGTTGCTAACTCTGAGACACCCCTAGCCAACCCCAATTTCCCACAGGGTGCACACGCTTGCCCAGGACCGAGTGTCCGCATGGCGAAGGGATCAGTTGGTAGGTGTCCACTCACAATCTGACCATGACATTAACCTTCCATTTTTTTTCAGGCAGCAGAGGAACTCAATCTAATGTATAATAGGGACAAGTGTGTCTTTAGCACTAGGTAACTGGCCAACCTGGGATATGTGGTACAGAACGGGGGAAATCAGCCCAGACCCTGTCCGCATGCACCTGCTCCCAGACCTCCCAGTCCCACACTAACAGAAAACCTTAAAGAGATATTTGGGACATTTTGCATATTATGTACAGTGGGTCCCCAACTATGAGAACAGGGCTTGCCCACTGATAAAAGCCTCCGGTTCCCAACCTGCCCAGCAGCTGTCAAAGCCTTCACAGATATTAAGGACCTGACTGCAAAAGCAATCCTGCCATCCATAGATGAGACGATCCCATTCCAAGAGGAGACCGATGTATCAGATGTAGCTCTAGCTCCTACACTGAACCAGGAGGGGCGACCGGTAGCCTTTTTCTCATGGACCCTACAGTGGTCAGAGGTGAGAGACTCAGCAGTGGAAAAGGAGGCTCAAGCCATTGTGGAAGCAGTAAGGCACTGGAGAGATTATCTGGCATGGAAACCTTGTCAGGACCAATGATCTATGGCTTTTACGTTCGCCAACCAGAACAGGAGAAGATAAAAAAACAATAAAATCTTGTGCTGGAGGATAGAATTGACTACATATAATTACGACATTCTTTACCATCCAGGGAGGCTCAATGAGCCCTCAGATACACTGTCCAGGGACAACTGTGAGGCCCTCAACCACATGTCCCAACTGCAGAGCTTGCACAATGAGCTGGGCCACCCGGGAGTCACGAGACTGTTTCACTTCATAAGGACCCAAAATCTCCCATTCTCGGGAGAGGAAGTAAGGACAGTAAACAAGGGCTGTCCCATCTGTGCGGAATGCAAACTACAATTGTACTGGCCGGATAAAGCTACACTTATGAAAGCTACTAGATCTTTTGAGCACCTCAGCCTTGTCTTTAAAGGCCCGCACCCTTCCTACGACAGGAATGTCTATTTCCTTAATGCCATAGACGAATACTCCCACTGATCTTTTGGAATCCCATGTCCCCACGAATCGGCAGCCACAGTAGTAAAGTGCCTGCAATCCATTTTCAGCATGTGTGAGTACTCCAGCTATGTACACAAAGAGGGGTTCCGCTTTATGAATGCCGAAGTCGACCCAGTACCTACAGGACAGAGGTTTTACCACCAACTGCACCGCAAGCTACAGTTCCAGGGGAAATGGGCAAGTAGAAAGGGAAAATGCCTCTCTCTGGAAAACCATCCTGTTGATCTGAAAGGCAAAAGACCTACTCGTGACAAGATGGCAAGATGTGTTACCAGAGGCTTTACATTCTATACGCTCGTTATTGTGTACCACCACTAACACAACACCACATGACCATATGTTTTCCTTTACGAGGAAAGCCGCGACAGGCACAGTGCTGCCTAGATGGTTGATGACACTGGGACCAGCACTCCTCTGGAAGCACTGCCCAGCCCCACAAAATGGACCCACGGGTGGACCCAGTGGAGTTGAGCCAGGCGAATCCCCACTATGCATTTGTCACATTCAGGGACGGACGGGAAGACTCGGTGGCCACCAGGGACTTCGCACCGGTTGCAATCGTGGACAATGTGGGAGACTCACAGTCCCCTATGGATCAGCATGAAGGCAACAGACACTAGTGTGAGAGATGGGAAAATTGATCTAAAATTATGAACATGGAAGAAACTAAAGTTCATCAGTAAATGGCTGTAACCAGTTCAAACAGGATAAGCTTGGGGCTTAGGATGCAGGAAAGCAGAGTCAGCACGATTAACATAAGAATCTTCTAGTCTTTGTGACAAGACCATAAGACTAAGATAAGGAATGGTAAGGTACAATAGAATGTAGGAAGTTGAGGTAGTCTGGATCAGATAAGGGTCTCCTAGCCCTGGACAGAAGTACCAAGTCATACATTTCTAATTAGCTAACCATACACAGATTTATACATATGAAATTAGCCAACCCTAGATAGAATGAGTCAACTCTGCATATCAAGAGACTGTAGCCCCGAGAATCAGGAAGGTGTGAATAAGGACAATGACATGATGGGGCACCCACAGGATACCCCCTGGTCCTCCAAGTGTACTGAAACTGCACGTAGGCAGGAAGGATTGCCTATGCCAAACCCATCCAGGGGGCAGAAGAATGTAAGGGGGAGGGCACTCTGATACTGAAATTGACTGTATAAAAGTTGGGTGAGCCCCAGTGTATGTGTGTATTCCCAGGGTAAGGGGAAGCACCCAACTTTGCATTGTTGTAGTAATAAATGTTCTTTGTTCTCAATTTTTGTCTCAAGCAATTTCTTTAAAGGTACTTTAATTTCTAACAAATGGGGGCTCGTCCGGGATCACACTCCCTCCACTGACAGAGTGCCCCGACGACGAGAGTAGGTGCACCCCGGCTGATTCAGCTGGACTCACGGGCGACGGGTGGCTGGTCAGTGGAAGAAGCGAGTGATATCCGAGAAGAGGCATTGAGAAGAAACGACGGAAGGAAGCGCACTAAAGCAGTACTACTAGAACTCGGTAAGAGTATTTTACTTGTTTATAAGCATGGGAATAATGGGTAGCAAAGAGGAGAGTCCTGGTACAGGATGTGAACACCAGATAGCTACGTACAGCCCGCTTGGGTTGATGTTATCTGAGTGGGGCACAGGAAAGACCCGTGGTAAAGAGAAACTGACGATGGTCAGGTATTGTTGTATTGAATGGGTTAAATACCCGGTTAAAGGGAGCTCCGTGTACTGGCCAAAATTCGGATCCAAGGATGAATGGATGTGTAAAGCTTTGAACCTATGGCTCTATCAAAACCAGAAAGACAATGTTGAGAGCAGGGAATATGCAGCCTGCTGGCTCAAGGGATCCATTGAACAGCTGGTTTTGAATGAGAAAGAATTCAGGGATAAGAGAGAGGAGGAACCTCTTGTCCCTGAACCACAGGGTTGGGATGTGTTACATTCCCTCCCTCCACCCTATGTTCCTCCTATGCCAGCTCCTATCTTTCCTTCCCCTCCTATTACCTACCCTTCTGCACCTCCCCCTCCTCCCCTACCACTAGAGAAGAAAGAGGAGAACCGGAGTGGTATGGTGACTCGCTCACAAAGCGCTCGATTACCACCTCCGTTAACAGTAGAGGTAGAACATTGTAACTCAGAACAGCGTGAGACCCCTCAGGAAGAAGTGGCAGAACCCTGCGATTTACTCCTCAGGGAACAGGAACACAAATCTAAGAAACCAGAAATTAGCTGGATGCGACCCCTACGGGAGGTTCCCGTAGGAGAAGGTCTTGGGTTCGTAAATGTGCCCCTGACCAGCACCGAAGTACGTAATTTTAAGAAAGAATTAATCTCCCTGATAGAAGATCCCCAGGGATGTGCCGAACAGTTAGACCAATTTTTGGGACCAAATTTGTATACTTGGGAGGAATTAACGTCCATCTTTAAGACTTTGTTTACCTTAGATGAGCGGGGAATGATCCGACAGGCAGGCATTAAAGCATGGGATAAGGAACACCAAGGGGGACACGAGGCGATCCCTGGAGAAGCCAAATTCCCTCTCACAAAACCTAATTGGGACAAAAATACCAGTGCTGGCCGCACACTGATGGAGGAATATAGGATTAATTTGATCAAAGGAATCAAGGAATCTGTCCCCAAAGGACAGAACTTCAAAAAAGCCTTTGAGGTTCCCCAAGGTCCTGAGGAGACCCCCTCTGCATTTCTCAATAGATTGCGCACGGCAATTCAACAATATGGGGGTCTCGACATAGAATCCCCAGCAGGGGAACAATTGGTTCTAACGGGTTTCGTTACCATCTCAGCCCCAGACATCAGAAGGAAGTTACAAAAGACAGAAAATTGGCACGAGCAAGGAATTACCCAGTTACTGCAGATTGCTCAGAGAGCATTTGTCCAGAGGGCAGAGGATAAACAAAAAGGGAAAGCTAAAATTCTATTACAAACAGTCAAAGGAATAGTAGCTGACCATCACGAAAAAGATAAAGATTACTGGCCAACTTCTGTACGAGGTGAGGGGAGCTACAGGTGGGGAGGTGGAGACCCCAGCAGGTGGAGGAGTAGAGGAGGATTCCGGGGACGACGTATGCCCCCTAGAAATTTTGGGAAAGATTGGGAAACAGGACCCCTTATTTGTTTTCACTGTAGAAAGGAAGGGCACTTTAAAAAGTAATGCCCACTGCGAGCAATGGACACACGTTCCTATGCCTTGATGGAAGCTGATCACAAATAGGGGGGTCACGGTTCTCAATTAATACATACCGTGGGGCTGCAAGGAGAACCGTTAGTTAATTTATGCATAGGACCCCACAGGGATAAGATGACATTTCTGGTCGATTCTGGAGCCACCCGATCTAGCGTTCTATACCAACCCCAGGGGGTGAAAATAGAAGGGACAGTTACAGTTTCTGGGGTAGGAGGACGAGACTTTCCAGTCCCGGTATTGCGAGAAGTCAGTATTCAAATGGGAGATAAGATCATAATTGAGGATCTTCTATTACTTCCCCAAGCCAGAGTATGCTTGCTAGGAAGGGATCTACAGGACCAATTGGCTATCGGTACTCGACCTCTACAATCAGGCATTGGAGTACAATTCTATGTTTTAAACGAAGAAGATCGCAAACTAATAAATCCAAGAGTATGGGCAGGAAATGGAAATAGAGGAATCCTTGATATTCCTCCGCTACAAGTCACGTTAAAAGATACTCAACGAATTGTTAGACAGAAACAGTACCCAATTCCGATGGCTGGCCGGAAAGGTTTACAGCCCGTAATTGACCAGTTGATTCAGGACGGTATACTCGAACCCTGTATGTCTCCCTTTAATACCCCGATTTTACCTGTTCAAAAGCCAGACGGCACCTACCGCCTAGTACAGGACATGAGGGAGCTTAACAAATTCATTCTTGCCCGTCACCCGGTTGTACCCAACCCTTATACCATCATGAGTAAAATTGACCCCCATAATCAATGGTTTAGTGTCATTGATTTAAAGGATGCATTCTGGACTTGTCCATTAGCCACAGAAAGCAGAGACATGTTCGCCTTTGAATGGGAGAACCCCTTTACTGGCCGTAAAAACCAATACCGGTGGACTGTCCTTCCCCAAGGCTTTACAGAATCGCCCAATTTATTTGGTCAAGTCTTAGAGCGGGTATTAGATGAAGCTCCTAAGATAGAAAATTGCCAACTCATACAGTATGTGGATGACTTGCTAATTACTGCAAGAACACAGGAATTAGCTAAAGATTTTACGGTAGCACTTTTAAATTTTCTGGAGAAGAAAGGTCTGAGAGTCAGTGAGTCCAAATTACAATTTGTGCAATCCGAGGTCAAATACTTAGGTCATCTAGTTAGTCAAGGAACCAGGAAAATTAGCCCAGAAAGAATAACTGGTATTATACAGATCCCCCCCCTCCCAAAAATGCCCAAGAACTCAGGAAATTCCTTGGGCTAGTGGGATTCTGCAGAATATGGATAGAAAATTATTCGATTCTGGTCAAATTTCTTTATGATAAGATTTCCAGTATAAGAACCGAAACCCTTGACTGGACGGATGAAGAGATTGAAAAATTCAACTTTGTTAAACGGTGCCTAACGCGTGCCCCAGTTTTAGCGCTACCCGACCTAAACAAAACCTTTGATTTGTACACTAATACCAAAGCTGGAACAGCCACTGGAGTGCTCACCCAGAGCAGGGCTGGCTATAGACAACCAGTGGCTTTCCTGTCAAAGCTTTTAGACCCCGTTTGTCGCGGCTGGCCAGAATGTATACAAGCCGTAGCAGCCACTGCAATTTTGGTGGAAGAAGGACGAAAGATTACTTTCGGTGCCCCTATGATAGTTCATACCCCTCATACAGTCCGCAATATTCTATTGCAGCAGGCTGGAAGGTGGCTCACGGATTCGAGAATCTTAAAATACAAAACGATACTAATGGACAGCAATGATTTGACCTTAATCACGACCAAAACTCTCAACCCAGCAGCCTTCCTCATCTCTCCAACTAATGACCAGCCTTCGGATAATTTAGAACATGTGTGCTCAGAGGTTATCGACTTACAAACAAAAATTAGGGAAGACCTAACCGATGTCCCTTTAACTGAAGGGGAAAAATTGTTTATTGATGGTTCTTCACGTTGTATTGCAGGAACCCGCTATAGTGGGTATAGTGTAGTGGACGGTAAACAGGAACTGGTGATCGAAGCTGGTCGCCTCCCTGGTCATTGGTCAGCACAATCCTGTGAGCTATATGCCCTCTGTAGAGCACTCCACGAACTAGAGAACAAGTTAGGAACGATCTACACTGATTCTAAATATGCTTTTGGTGTAGTCCATACCTTCGGTAAGATATGGAAAGAAAGAGGGATGATAACTGGCAAAGGACAAAAGTTAGCCCATGAACAGTTAATTACCCAATCCTTAGAGGCTTTAACACTCCCGTCCGATATTGCCATTGTACATGTGCGGGGACATCAGACTGGTAACAGTCCTGAAGCTAGAGGAAACAGGCAGGCTGATGCAGCTGCCAAACAGGCGGCATTAGCAGAAAAGATTCACATATACCAGCTACTACCCACGCCGATAGAGATTAAAAAGAATCCCATCTTTTCACGGGAAGAGGAGGTCGCAATGAGAGATAAGGGATTTTGCCAGACTGCTGACGGGTTGTGGTGGACAGTAGACGGACGGCAAGTCATTAACAAAGCCATAGCCCGCCAAGTCATAGATCAGTTACATCAACAAACACATTGGGGAACCCAGTCCCTTGTTGATACCTTTGCACGTTCCCTTCACTGCCCTGGCATATACAATATTACTAAGTTTGCTACTAGATCTTGTCCCATTTGTCAAAGGGTTAATAAGAAATCGATGCGCCAAGTAATACCTGGCGGTCGCGACATTGCCGTTCGCCCGTTCCAGCGCATACAAATAGACTTTACTGAACTTCCTAAGATTGGTATTTACAAATTTCTCCTTGTCATGGTCGATCATTTTACAAGATGGGTTGAAGCTTTTCCTACCCCGAATGATCGTGCCAACACTGTCATCCGAATACTCATTGAATGTGTCATTCCACGATACGGTATGATGCAGACCATTGATTCAGATAGAGGTACGCATTTCACCTCTAAGATTCTACAGGGTGTCTGCAAGAACCTAGGAATAGAATGGCAACTACATACCCCATGGCATCCCCAAAGTTCGGGTCGAGTCGAACGTATGAATCAAACATTGAAACTCCAACTCACTCGACTTCATGAAGAGACTGGTCTTTCCTGGATTAAATCATTACCATTAGCCCTGATTAGAATTCGGACAGCACCTCGTAAAGATCTTGCAGTCTCACCGTATGAGATGATGTTTGGGCTCCCATTTATGGGGGTCCACACTGATTCTCCCATTCCTGAAGCTAATGACCAATACATTTCCAAATTTTTACGAGGGCTTTCTACTTCCATCCAAGATTTAAAACAAAAAGGACTCTTAGCCCAAACACCACCCTTAGACTTTCCTATACATTCTATTAAACCTGGTGATTGGGTTTATGTAAAAGCATGGCAAGAGGATCAACTAAAACCTGCCTGGGATGGTCCCTTCTGTGTACTTTTAATTACAGACACCGCAGTAAGAACAAGAGAGAAAGGCTGGACCCACATTCAAAGAATTAAACCAGCTTCTGAACCACAACATCACGACACACAGATTCAAACCCAAACCTGGCGTGCAGTCCCTCATCCATCAGACCTGAAACTTACACTGCGCCGTGACAAAGTGCCGTAATGTTACATTTTTGTCGTATTTTAATGGTTTATTCAGTTATTGTTGTATTCTTTATTGCCGTATTTTAATGGGTTTTACATTTTTGTCGTATTTTAATGGTTTATTCAGTTATTGTTGTATTCTTTATTGCCGTATTTTAATGGGTTTTACATTTTTGTCGTATTTTAATGGTTTATTCAGTTATTGTTGTATTCTTTATTGCCGTATTTTAATGGGTTTTACATTTTTGTCGTATTTTAATGGTTTATTCAGTTATTGTTGTATTCTTTATTGCCGTATTTCAATGGGTGTTACATTTATCGTTGTTTATTCAGTTATTGTTGTATTTTATTGCTGTTTTCAATGGGTTTTACTTTTATTGTTGTTTATTCATTTTTTTGGAATATTGTTCGTTAAATGGATATGTCACTTCAGTACTCGCTATGTTTTAAGTCCCCCTGGAATAGGGGCAGCAGAGGTTACAATTGTGCTCCTTTAGAATGTAGACAGGGCATGGATTTAATGTATAGTCATAGTGGGATATGGGTTAACAAGGGATTCCAATACGGACCAGGGGAACTGAACAGCTTTAGTGGAGTACATCTAATTTGTATCTTAGCCTACACAGGTATTAAAGACAAGAGTTTTGAGGCGATAGCACAAAGGACATGGTGGGACAAAGACAGACAGAATGGTAGTCAGGATTGTACATGTAGCAGAGAGAGAGAGTTAATACATATGCTAATGTACACAGACAGGCTGCAACTCACAAGTTCAATGATACCCATGCTAATGTTAGCAGACAAGCTGCAACACACAGTTAAATCACAAGAAACAATCCCCCCCCAGCTTGGTCTCTTTTCATCACCCCGTGAAGGGGAGCACCAGTTACCAACAACGTGAGCTGCTTGACACTTTAATATCAGGCTCCAAACAGCCTTCGGAGATCGGTGGCCATAGGGTTCGGGGCTGAAGAGGACGTCAGATACTAGCCACAATTCAACGGAACCGCCTGACTACTGCTATTCGTTCGCTGCTGAAGCGTTTCTCACAGACTTCGTCAGGACAATGCTTACAAAAGTCGGGTGGTTAAAAGACACTGCTTCAATGTTTCAACGTGAATCTGCCCATGCCCATGTTCAGACGTGGCAACTTCGGACTGATGTGGGATGGACTAGACTCTTTACTGAGAACTGGAGCCTGATACTCGCAACCCTAATAAGCAGCTGGACTCGCTACTCTGACCTTCATGGTGTTCCCCTACCTAAAGACTTAACACAGAGATTACAATTCGGCTATTGACCAGCTGGGTAAAACAACACCTTACACTTGAAAGATCAGTATTACTGATCTAAAAGAAAAGTGAGGAAGGGGGGGTGGGGGGGGGATCAGTCACACTGACACTAGTAACCAAAGATCAGTAACACTGATCATGGTGAAAGATCAGTATTACTGATCTAAAAGAAAAGTGAGGATTGTGAGAGATGGGAAAATTGATCTAAAATTATGAACATGGAAGAAACTAAAGTTCATCAGTAAATGGCTGTAACCAGTTCAAACAGGATGAGCTTGGGGCTTAGGATGCAGGAAAGCAGAGTCAGCACGATTAACATAAGAATCTTCTAGTCTTTGTGACAAGACCATAAGACTAAGATAAGGAATGGTAAGGTACAATAGAATGTAGGAAGTTGAGGTAGTCTGGATCAGATAAGGGTCTCCTAGCCCTGGACAGAAGTACCAAGTCATACATTTCTAATTAGCTAACCATACACAGATTTATACATATGAAATTAGCCAACCCTAGATAGAATGAGTCAACTCTGCATATCAAGAGACTGTAGCCCCGAGAATCAGGAAGGTGTGAATAAGGACAATGACATGATGGGGCACCCACAGGATACCCCCTGATCCTCCAAGTGTACTGAAACTGCACGTAGGCAGGCAGGATTGCCTATGCCAAACCCATCCAGGGGGCAGAAGAATGTAAGGGGGAGGGCACTCTGATACTGAAATTGACTGTATAAAAGTTGGGTGAGCCCCAGTGTATGTGTGTATTCCCAGGGTAAGGGGAAGCACCCAACTTTGCATTGTTGTAGTAATAAATGTTCTTTGTTCTCAATTTTTGTCTCGAGCAATTTCTTTAAAGGTACTTTAATTTCTAACACTAGGACAGCCAACCATCACATCACCCCAAAGGGCCCCGCCAAACAATACACTCCCAACAACCAGTACTCGTACAGAAAACCATCCACCCCCTCCCACCCTGCAACCGACAGGAATCCCTACATCCCCTCAGCATACTCCCACCTTGCAACCGACAGGAAGCCCTACATCCCCTCAGCATACTCCCACCCTGCAACCGATGAGAAGCCCTACACCCCCTCAGCATACATCCACCCTGCAACTGACGGGAAGCCCTACACCCCCTCGGCATACTCCCACCCTGCAACCGACGGAAAGCCCTACACCATGTCTTGGGTAAACTTATACCTCTCATTTTGTTCGTTTTAGATTGGTCATAGTGTTTGAGCTACCGAAAGAATATAGACACACACACACCGAGAGCAGTTCAGTTTATACAAGGCTTTATTACTAAATTTAAATCTGAATTCACACTACAATATGCAAGCCCTTCCCAATTATACATCAACACCTGGACTGGTCCCAACTGCTGAAGCAAGGCAACGACTGCACATTTGTAGAAGGTTGTCGGGGCGCTGGTAGCAGCTTCTCCACCTCCCTTGACCGGGACGTTAGCTGGATTCTTGAAGTTCTTCTTCTTGCTGAGAGATGTTGCCACCTCTTGGAGAGTCTCAAACTTCAGCAGTTGGACCATGGCTTATATTACCCCAAAAGTTGTTTACTTCAGATCTAATCTCTTTGAACAAATGATTTAATTATCTTCAAGGTCTCCTGACAGTCTGCGACCAACAAAAGACAACTGCATCTCTGGGCCTCATGAGGGAAGTTGGATAATGTCTACTGATTCATATGCATCCCTGGGCCCCATAGTGTAAATTTAGATAATGTCTACTAATTCATATGCAACAAGCAGGTTCTCAGCCTTGCAGGAGCAAAGGCTGCAAAAGTAAGAAACATGGTTTAAATCTTCCATTACACACCCCCTCATCATGCTCCCACCCTGCAACCGATGGGAACTCCCCCTCAGCATACTCCCACCCTGCAACTGACGGGAAGCCCTACACTCCTTCAGCATACTCCCACCCTGCAACCGATGGGAAGCCCTACACCCCCTCAGCATACTCCCACCCTGCAACTGACGGGAAGCCCTACACCCCCTCAGCATACTCCCACCCTGCAACCAATGGGAAGCCCTACACCCTCTGAGCATACTCCCACCCTGCAACTGACGGGAAGCCCTACACCCAATCATCATATTCCCACCCTGCAACCGATGGGAAGCCCTACACCCCCTCAGCATACTCTGGGGAGCAGGGCACCAGAAATGGAGAGAACATCCCTGTTAAGAAGGTGAAGCTTGGGATATGATTCCACCGGCCAGTGACCATAACAGTGGATCAGAAATGGGTTCAGCGGCTAAAGGAGCCACACAGGCTGCACATGAGTTATGTTCATGGGAACCGCTCAGGCTGCGGGCTGCTGGAGACTGGCTCATGGGAATCCCCGTAGGAAATGGGATACGAGAGGGTGCTGAGGGCAAAAAGGGCTTCTGAAGGGTCTCGGATGCTGAAGGCTTCCTGATCATGTCGGAGGTTTGGATCTGGAGCTTGTGTTACACAACACCAATCGTTGTGGACCCTGACATCATCAACAACACCCTGCCGCAACTACCTGTCCTAGCGGAGCTAGATGCTGAATTTACCATCACCGATGTCATAAAAGCAGTCCATTGCATGAAAAATAACAAATCACCTGGAATCAATGGTATCACTTCTGAGATCTTGAAGCTTGGTGGCGAAGCACTTACCTCCGAGCTCACAATACTATTTAAAACATGTTGGCTCCACCGTTACATCCCCAAAGATCTGCGGGACGCAAATATTGTGACCCTTTCCAAGAACAAAGGTGACCACCAAGACTGCAGTAACTACCATGGCATCTCACTGCTCAGCCTTGTAGACAACATACTCTGTTGTGCAATCCCATTCAACCCCCCCCCCCACGTCTGCCAACCATCGCCAACAGAATACTGCCTGAAAGCCAATGTGGCTTTCGGCCATCTCCATCAACTATCGATTTGGCCTTCGACTTCCAACAACTGCAAGAGAGATGCATTAAACAACGCAAACCTCTCTATATGTGCTTCATCGACCTGACCAAGGCCTTTGACTCACATCTATTCCATGTCTTAAAACATCTTGGCTGCCCTGACACACTACTGTCCATCATCGTCCAGTTTCACAACATCATAGAGGCCACTGCCCAATTCGATGGCTTGAGATCAGAAGAGTTCCCAATCCAATGCAGCATAAAACAGGGTTGCGTACTGTTGGACTCTGGCTTTAATTTATTTACTCTTAATTTAGTCTATGTGTGAACTGAGTCCAGTGCGTTCGTTGAAGTGATAGGAGAAGGTATTCGGTTCAACAGTCAGTTTATTACACCACACAGCACAGCACAGCACAAGAATAAAACTTAACAGAGCTCTGGGTCAGTCTGTTAGTTCATAGGTCACCTGCCAGTGAGCTACTCCCCGAGACTGACCCCTATTGTCCAGTTGGCACAGTTTATATAGGTCAATCTTATCACACAGAACAAAAGTTGTTTTCCCTGCTAGATCTTTTTGCATAAGGGTTATCACAAGTCATCTCCTGTTTTGCAGATTTCTGGGGTGTAGCATTCCCATGTTAATCCTCCAGGCCAGACTATCCTGTTGTTTAGATCTGAAATTAATTCATCCCCAGATATTTCTAATCACCATTCGGTCCCTGTCTGGCCAATTTCTGCTGTTCTCTTTAACACCTCCTCGTGCCTTAATCTTCCTCCTAGACTGGTTTTCCATTCCCTTTGATTCTTGCGGGCCATTCTTTGTTCTGATCTGGCCTGTGTCTCCTGTGCTACTTCCCACCTCCTTCAGTTGAGCATTCCTCCTAAATCGTTTTATGCATATCCTCTCCCTGTATCTTGGGAGCAGCCAATTTTGTTCAGCCAACTTTGCTCCATGCTGTGACAGCCACTTAGCCACATTCCTCTTTCCCTGACTCATGCAGTACAAATAAACTTATTGATTAATCATTTATTTCATACTGTTTTAACCCCTAGATTCCAACAGTCCCCCTTTTGGTCTCATGAAAATGAGACCAACCACCAGTTAACTTATTAGATAGAGAAATCCGGGTTACATGCCAGGGTTGGCATTTCTGATCCCTTGTAATCATTACACTCTTGAGAGGGCAGTAGGGACAAATACATGCCTTGGGGTCTGGGGATGTCTCTCTGTGACAGCGCTCGTTGAATGAGGCACTGGAGGCAGGGAAGGATGCATGGGATCAGAATCAACGCCAAAACCACAAATCCAGCAACTAGCACTATAGTATGTATCCATCCCCAGTCTCCAGAGAACAAATTTCCCAGCCATGCTCTGCCCAAGGGTCGCCAGGTCTGAACCGGGACGTGAGCCAATTTGCGAATACCTGAAGAAATCTCCTTTACTGCTTGCCCATTGTCATCGATTTTTAAACAACAATAGATTCTACCATCAACAGTCCCCGGAGTCCAATATGTTCTTTAAAGGGACCCGTTCAGAAAGTTCTGAGTCCGTAGTTGCTCACAGGTTCTCAGTCGCCGCCGTACGAATCTGTTCCAGTGTCCGTGCTGGTGGGTCCGTGGCTGCACACTGACTCCAATGATACCACGTCTCGCCTTTTCCCTGTAGTCGAACCGCGTGGGACGTCCTCTCCACCCCTCGGTAGGGTCCTGTCCACCTGGGCTCCGACCACTTTCTCTTGATGACCTTTAGCAGAATCCACTCCGCGACTGAAGGTATCGGTGTTTCCCCTTCTCTGTTGGGACTTGTGACCTGTTGTGAAAAATCTGACACCAGAGCCGTTAGTTTATCATAATACAGCTTGCATCCCATTGAACTTACCTCATTCTTCGTAGTCTGACTTCCGGCTCCCGGTCCCGGGAACTGGTGCCCCGTTCGTAGTTCATATGGAGTGAATCCTGTCACAGAACTTACCGAACTCCTTATTGACATTAATGCCAGAGGCAACGCATCCACCCAATTTAGTTTGGTCCGTGCCTGTACTTTCCCGATCTTACCTTTTATTGTTTGGTTCATCCTCTCCACTATTTTCTGCCATGTTAATGCCTTCATGGGTAAACGTAACATTTGGAGCATTCAGGATCTTTTCTAGTCTCGTCTGCCTTAACGAAGTCATTGTAAATGCTGTGGAGCTCACAAATGCTACAATACTATGTGTTGTTAATACTGTCAGGCCATGTCCCATTACTATGTGTGCCACCTTTTGTAGAATCTTTGCTACTCCTGCTGCATGTCTTGTACATGGTGGGTGTCTGTCTTCCGTTGGGTCTAGTGTGATACTCCCATACATGAGCACACATCTTCCACCCCCTTTTTTCTGAAAAAGAACACCATCAATTGTGTGTGCTTTTTCAGAAACATCCAAAAAGAAAGGTAGTTTATAATTTGGAATCGCCAAATCTATAGCTGTGGTAAGAGCTTGCTTCAATAGAATAAAACTCATCTCAGCCTGTGCAGTCCAATCAAGTGTAGCTCCCAGATTCCTCATCCCCTGCTCATTCACCAAAGTTCGCAGTGGATGTGTCAACTCACCATACGATGGGATAAACTGCCTACTATAACCTGACAAACCCAAAAACAAAAGCATCTCCTTTACTGTCTTTGGTTTTGGATGATGTAGTATTAGTGTTTGATGTGCCGGGGAAATCCCTGTACCTTTCGCTGAGACCATTCTCCCTAAAAAGGTGACCACCTGCCTGCAGCATTGCAGCTTTGAGCGAGAGACTTTAAAGCCTGCCTTAAACAGCTGCACTAGCAGGAGACAGGTGGCCTCCAAACAGGAAGCATGATCAGGTGCTGCTAATAGGATGTCATCTACATACTGGATCAGAACTACCCCACCTGGCAGTGCTAGCCCCCCCAGCTGTTCTTTCAATACCTGATTAAAAATTCCTGGAGATAAGATAAAGCCCTGCGGAAGCCTAGTATACCGCAACTTTCTTCCTCTATACGTGAATGAAAACACATCTCTTAATGGTTCTGCCAGCGGCAAGCAAAAGAAAGCATTCGCTAAATCAATGCAAGAGAACCACTTGTGGTTAGGGGTTAAAGCAGTCATGGCAGTATATGGGTTTGGTACTGGAACTGTGGGTGTTCTCACAATACCATTGATGCGCCTTAAGTCATGGGCCATCCGATATTTGCCCGTGTCTTGTTTAGGAACCGGTAAAATGGGTGTATTCCAACTAGAACGCGAAGGTTCCAACACCCCTGAATACATAAGGCCATCAATGGTCTTTGCCAAACCTTCCTCAGCTTCAGGTTTGTGGGGATACTGCATCTGCCAAATAGGGGTGTAATCTGACAGTTCGAAGGTTATGGGATCAACCTGCTGACAAAAACCCACATCTGCTGATCCCACTGACCACAGGTTCTCAGGGAGAGAGTCTAGCATAGGGGCTGAGTCGGGGTGATCCATCTTCTCCCTACCATGAAATCGTTCAATCTGTCTATGCTCAAGGAGGACTTGATCATATGTAATGGACCAAATTCTGTATGCCTGAGCAGATGAGGAGAACTGCACTGTCGGTATTTGGGTGTCAGACCAGTCCCTTAGGGACTTCAAGTTCCGACACATCGGTCCCAAATCTTTTGCCTGATGAGTAGTGCCAATTGCAAGGGTGACATGAGGAATGGCCTCACCTGCCATCTCATACCATTCCAGCTGTTCAGATGTCAGTGCCACCGCAGCGGCCACTCCCTCCTTTCCTATCACTATGTAGTCCGAATTAATTTCCCATTGCCTGCCCTCTACCTCTTCATAAAAGGCATGCTGATACATTTCATCCCCATCCCTATCGTAAAAGAGGGTCATATGGGGAGGGTCCGAGGGAGGGGTATACGGGTGTAACGTCTGATTCCACGGCTTCCATTGATTATAAAGCTTTAACAGCCCTCCCTTCTGTGGGTCCTCTGGTTGCAACAGCCCCCAGTAAATGTCAGCCCATAGTCCCTCCGATGCGGATCCTCCAGCTGCCGCCAACAACATCTGAGAACCGGAATGCAGTGTAGTTACTGAACAGTTCATAGAATATCCATTTGGAAAGGTGACCTCTATTCCGCTGGGTCCACAAAGGATCGATGCTCCGCACTTGACCAACAGGTCTCTGCCCAAGAGATTGGTAGGGCACCTGGCTGACAAAATGTACTGATGTGTAAAAGTCTGTCCTGCCACAGAAGTGACTAGTGGTGTAGAAAACGGCAGATGTTCTGGTGTACCCGAGAACCCTATCAGCTGGACGCTAGAGGATGATGTTTTATCTTGAAACTCAGCGCCAGTGAGTGTTGAAAACCTGGCTCCTGTATCCACTAAAAACGATACTTTCATGTCAATGACTTTCATCTGCAGGAAAGGGTCTGCCAACCTAGCCTGCTCGTGGGTACTCGGGCTCCGTCACTGTGGGCAATATTGCTCCTCCTCTGTCAGCAAAGGGAATTGTCTCCTCGGAGCTAGAGCCGCATAGGGTGCCTGATGTACCGGGGGTGGCACTGACGATCTCTGGGGCTGGACCCAAGGCTCCTGTTGTGGTGGTCCATAGCCCCTTGCCCCCGGGTCCCGAGGCTCCCAAACTAGGGGACAGTCTCTCTTCAAGTGTCCTGGCTGACCGCATCCAAAACATACGGCTGGCTGCCTTCGTGGAGCACTCCGAACTCTCCCTCTTACTCGGAATCCCCCCATTGGACCTCCCATTCTGCCCCCATCGGTGGGACCCGGTGCCCAATATGGGGCCGGGTGCCAATTAGCATCATTCCCTTGTGGTGGCTGCGGTGGCTGCTGAATCATCTGGTTCGCACCCTTTGAGGAAATCTTTTTTTCCTCATTTGCCTTTTGCCTAGCCTCTGCCAATTGAAGCTTAAGGAGTTGCCAGACTCCGTAGTTTGTTTGTCCTCCTTTTGCTTAGCCCTGTAACGTTTCAGGTGATGGGTCAAATATTTTTCCCATTGCTCATTCGAGCAGCCAGGAATATCAGGGTTATTATCTAACGTCTCCCTCACAACAGCTGGCAGTCCGCTTGTTACTGCAGCCCTAAAGAGAGTAGTCTGCAAGGGATCTGCAGCCGGGTGTACTCCTGCTTTATTGGTCCAATTCTCCTTACACTGACTCAAAAAAGTAGAGATCTCCTCATCATCCTTTATGGAAAAAGTCAGGGACTGCATGACACCGGGGGGAACGGGAAACTTATCCCGCATTGCCCTTCCTATTGCCGTAGCATGGTTGGCAAATGGCTCAGCATCGAGACACCTAGTGATTCCTGCGATCATTTCTACCTGCTGAATCTCCCACAGCCCAAGCTGTTTCCCCAATAATGCTCTCCAATCCCCTATGGCTATCTTATGTCCCATCGTAAATTGGCAGAACTTTCCCATCCACGCTCCACCTCCCTCAGTCGGAGGTGGCATTTTGTCCAAAATACAATTCATGTCAGTGAATGAGAAGGGTTGATACCTTTCCCCAATTTGCGGACCCTCATAAATTAGCGGCATCTGTCTATATCTTTCTGGAAGCCGTACTTCCCCCCTTTCCCGCAACGCATATCCCAAAGGGAAGCGAGGGTTCTCCTGACCCTGTCTTCTGTGTGTGATCATGCTTCCCTCTCTGCTTCTCCTAAGTACAGTAACAGCCGGATTTTTTCAAACCCTCGTGGTACCTTCCCCTGACTCTGCAGCTCTTTCCAAATCTGTTCGTACCGTTCCCTAGCCTGTCCTTCCTCTCCCTTCGGTCATCCTCCCAGTAATTGATTCCTTGTATTTTCCCACTGTCTGTCTACAGATGGGGGAACTCCTCTGTCTTCCCCGAACTCTTGCCCTACATCCCTTATTACTCCTTCCATCTCTGTTCCGATTTTTATCCCTTTAGACCTCGTACTCCCTGGCTCTCTCTCCTGGTAGGATTTTGACACCCTGCACTCTACTTCGCCCCTTTCCACGTTATATAACCACCAGATGACCAGCAGCTCCCTGAAAACAGGTGTTCCCCTTCAGGGATGATCAGAGAGAGAGCCAGCTGGGGGATTATGTGTCTCGTGGTTGTGTGAAGTGTCTATTGTTTGTTTTGCGGTTAGCTTGTTAGTTTCCCCCTTTGTGTGAAATGTACATTGTTTGTTTTGCGGTTAGTCTGTGTACACTGATGCCTCACTGTGTGACTGCCTATCCCCACTGTGTTTCCCTGATCCGTATTCTAAATACCTTGCCTCTATGCCCTCTCTACCCTGTAAAACAGTACAATCTGTAACCTCTGCTACCCCTTTTTCAGAAGTACTTAAAACATCGAGAGTAACACAGTGATATACACAGCAACAATACCAGCGTGCATGAAAAAACAGTTAAATGCCGAACACCTTATACAGATACTTATTACTATTATGGTACACGATTCTTAAACAAATACTTATTACACACTATAGAAACAAATAACTATAACACAATACACCTTATACGGATACTTATTATACACTACTATGGTACACGATTCTTAAACAAATACTTATTACACACTATAGAAACAAATAACTATAACACAATACACCTTATACGGATACTTATTATACACTACTATGGTACACGATTCTTAAACAAATACTTATTACACACTATAGAAACAAATAACTATAACACAATACACCTTATACAGATACTTATTATACACTACTATGGTACACGATTCTTAAACAAATACTTATTACACACTATAGAAACAAATAACTATAACACAATACACCTTATACGGATACTTATTATACACTACTATGGTACACGATTCTTAAACAAATACTTATTACACACTATAGAAACAAATAACTATCACCCCATACACCTTATACTACTTGGCCAAGTGTCTAAATCTACCTCTCGAGATTGCTACAAGGGGCTCCAACCCCGTTCTACTAGAGGGACCTCAACCTCCTTAGAGGGATTCCAACCGGACCTCAACCTCCTTAGAGGGATTCCAACCTTTTCCTAGAGGGACCTCAACCTCCGTAGAGGGATTCCAACCTCCTTTTCCTAGAGGGACCTCAACCTCCGTAGAGGGATTCCAACCTCCTTTTCCTAGAGGGACCTCAACCTCCGTAGAGGGATTCCAACCTCCTTTTCCTCGAGGGACCTCAACCTCCGTAGAGGGATTCCAACCTCCTTTTCCTAGAGGGACCTCAACCTCCGTAGAGGGATTCCAACCTCCTTTTCCTCGAGGGACCTCAACCTCCGTAGAGGGATTCCAACCTCCTTTTCCTAGAGGGACCTCAACCTCCATAGAGGGATTCCAACCTCCTTTTCCTAGAGGGACCTCAACCTCCGTAGAGGGATTCCAACCTCCTTTTGTTTTATTCTTGTCTTTAACTAGGTCTTTTGCAGAGTAGTGACAACACACAATTTTATCTTTGCCAATAGCAGAACTTCGTTTGAACAGGCGTCTGCTTACCTCACTCTGTTGAATGGTCACTTGTTGTTATCATCACACCACAATCGACCGGTGTTTCGTATCTTTTCTTCCGTCACTTCTCCATCTTCATCACGTCGGGGTCACCAAATTGTTGGACTCTGGCTTTAATTTATTTACTCTTAATTTAGTCTATGTGTGAACTGAGTCCAGCGCGTTCGTTGAATGAAGTGATAGGAGAAGGTATTCGGTTCAACAGTCAGTTTATTACACCACACAGCACAGCACAGCACAAGAATAAAACTTAACAGAGCTCTGGGTCAGTCTGTTAGTTCATAGGTCACCTGCCAGTGAGCTACTCCCCGAGACTGACCCCTATTGTCCAGTTGGCACAGTTTATATAGGTCAATCTTATCACACAGAACAAAAGTTGTTTTCCCTGCTAGATCTTTTTGCATAAGGGTTATCACAAGTCATCTCCTGTTTTGCAGATTTCTGGGGTGTAGCATTCCCATGTTAATCCTCCAGGCCAGACTATCCTGTTGTTTAGATCTGAAATTAATTCATCCCCAGATATTTCTAATCACCATTCGGTCCCTGTCTGGCCAATTTCTGCTGTTCTCTTTAACACCTCCTCATGCCTTAATCTTCCTCCTAGACTGGTTTTCCATTCCCTTTGATTCTTGCGGGCCATTCTTTGTTCTGATCTGGCCTGTGTCTCCTGTGCTACTTCCCACCTCCTTCAGTTGAGCATTCCTCCTAAATCGTTTTATGCATATCCTCTCCCTGTATCTTGGGAGCAGCCAATTTTGTTCAGCCAACTTTGCTCCATGCTGTGACAGCCACTTAGCCACATTCCTCTTTCCCTGACTCATGCAGTACAAATAAACTTATTGATTAATCATTTATTTCATACTGTTTTAACCCCTAGATTCCAACAGTACTCGCTCCAGTTCTGTTTGACATTTTCATCTCTGCTCTTCTGCGCCATGCCTTTCCAGAAGCTTCAGGCACAGCGCTGCACACAAGGAGCTCCAGAAAACATTTTAATCTGTCACGGCTCCGGGCCAGGACATAAATCAGAAGAGTTATGATTTGAGAACTGCTCTATGCAGATGATGCTGCCTTCATGGTTCACTCCCAGCCAGAGCTGCAAGTATTGTGTGATGCATTTGCATCTGCCTGCACTGAATTTGGTCGGAAAATGAGCCTGGGCAAGACGGGCATCTTTAGCCAACAAACCCACGACACTCCATCAGTTACGATCAATGGGTCAGTGCTCGCCAACATAGACAAATTCTGCTACTGAGGCTTCACTGTGACAACAACGAACTCACTTGATGCAGAACTGGACACAAGCCTGGGAAAAGCATCCACTGTCTCCGTGCCCATGTGTGGGAAAACTGCCACCTCTCCACCAAGTTGAAAATCCGAGTCTACGAGGCCTGCGTGCTGAGTATGCTTCTCTACAGCCTTGAATCCTGGGTCACATACATAAAGCATGAACACTGCCTAACGCATTCCATTTCTGCTGCCTCAGATCCATCCTAGGCTACTCATGGCACGACAGAGTCACAAACGTCCAAGTCCTGGAGAAGACTGGAGGTACGGAACTCTACTCAATCATTCGCGCTCACTGCCTGCGGTTGGCTAGCCACATTGTCTGTATGCAGGATGGCCGATTGCCCAAAGATGTCCTCTACGGTGGGCTACCAGATGCTCCCCGCAATGTTGGCCGCCCACGTTTTCACTACAAAGACGTAATCAAGTGCAATCTCCAGTCATTCCATGTCAACCATACTGACTGGGGGGACCTCGCCGAAAAAATCGCACTGCATGGCATTCTGCGATTCGCAGTGGAACATCACAATGTGCCAACGACTACAAAAAGTTCCGTGAGGGCAGAAGAGCGACAAGACACCGTGTTCATGTTCACTTGCGAAGGGATGGGCCTCGATGTTGTCAATGAATTGAACAGGAGACTGTGCAGCCGCAGAGGCTGAGGGAGCATAGGAGGAGAATTCACAGACCGTGGCTCTGAACAGAGATTGTTTTGATTCCCTTTCTACTCCAATAGCTCAGTGCTTAGAGCACTGGCCTTGTCAACCATTCCTTGCTGGGGCCTCATTTCTGCAAGGGGAGCTGGACAAAGTGGTGACTCTCCGTCTGCCTAAAATAAAAGGAGTCTTGAACCTTGAACCTCAGTCAGAAGTGAGGAGCTGTTTGGAAAGGCTGGGTGCTGAAGCCTATCAGCTCCTCTCTGAGCGGTGAAATGGATCGGTTCCAATTTGCAATCGTAGCAGTAGGTCTATGGTGGATGCCATCTCACTGGCACTACACAAAGCCCTGGAACTCCTGGACAGCAAAGATGCATACTTCAGGATGCTTTTTATCGACAACAGTTTGCCATTTAACACCATCATTCCCTCAAAATTGATCAGCAAACTCCAAGACCTTGGGACTCAACACCCCACTGTGTAATTGGATGCTGAATTTCCCTCTCCTCCTGTCCACAATCAGTGAGGATCAGTAAGAACATCTCCTCTACAATCTCCACCAGTACCAGAGGGCTGTGTTCTTAGTCCCTGCTTTCTCTCTATAAACTTATGACTGCGTGGCTCAGTACAACAAAGCCAATGCAACTGATGCTACCATGGTAGTGGATTATATATAATGGGGCGATGAGACAGCATACAGGAGGGAGAATGAAAACTTGGCTGAATGGTGCACGAACACCCAACTCCCACTCAATGCCACCAAAACCAAGGAGCTGATTGTGGACGTCAGGAAGGGAAATCCAGAGTTGTATGGTTCAGTGATCATCAGGGGATTAGTGGTGGAGAAGGTGAGCAAATTTCAGATCTTGAGAGTCATTATCTTGGACCCAACACACAAATGCCATTGTGAAGAAAAGACATCGACACCTGTACTTCCTCAGGGATTTGCGGAGGTTTGGTACGACATCAGAAACCCTGGCAAATTTCTACGGAGGTGTGGTAGAAAGTGTGCTGATCGGCTCCATCCCAGTTGGGTATAGGCACATCAATACCTTTGACTGAAAAGCCCTCTGAAAGGAAGTGGACACAGCCCAAGACATCACAGGCAAAACCCTCCTCACCAACGAGAATATCTGGAACTCTGCCATCGGAAAGCAACAGCAATCTTCAAGAATCCACACCACCCAGCACACGCTCAGGAAAGAGGTAGCCACAAGACCCACACCATAAGTTTCAGGAACAGCTGCTACCATCAGACTCCTCAACAACAAACTCAGTCAGGGACTTATGTAAGGAGGGTACTTTTACACTTCATTGATGTTTTTCTCTCTGTATCGTACAGTCGGTTTGTTTAAATTTCTTTATTTGTTTACATCTCAACGTTGAGTCAGTTTTATATGGCATTGCCAAGAAGGTTAATTCTGCATGGCCCGCAGCAAAAACTATTTCAGGGATCGATGTGACGTCATGTATGAACTCTGACAAAAAATCTGAAATCCGAAATCGGAAATGTCAGATGTTTTACACGTCTGGACATGGCAAAAGAAACCTTTCCAATGCACTGTTGCCAAAAGTGACTTTAGTTAGGGAATCTTCTGGGGTTTGGAGCCTTCATAATGTGACAAAGACAAGGCCATTTCCTAACCCCTGTTGATCTAAGTAATGTGAATAAAACATCTGGGATCCTAGCTCCATGAAACAAGCCTTAGAGAAGTTGGGTCACTCTATGGTGCCATGTTCTCCCAGAGTAAATCATGTCTGATACCAAACTTTTTTTCCCCTCCCAGAGCAGTTTAATGATTTTGGGAGATGTAATGGTGTAAAATAAACATTCCATCATCTGGAATCCAATGAAGTGGTTCAACCACATCAGAAATGACCACAGCCAGAGTGAGTTGGGGAGGGGAGTGAATTTGTCCAATTTGCGAAAACATTCACCACGTGTCATTTTTCTTACAGACAGGCCAGATTGGGCTGTCTTATCACACCCCCTCATAGAGGAGGGTATCAATCACTTCCCCGATCTCCTTATAGCCCCCTGGCACCCGATCCAGGTGGGTGCAGACTACCTGGGAGGGAGGGGCAATGACAAGAGGAGTCCACCTGGCTGCCCCGACAACAATGGTTGGCGGGAGACCCTCAAATATAAACTGCCCCTTGAGTACATTCATTCCGAGAATGTGGGGGGGTTGGGGTCTCATTGTGACATCATAGCGAGAGAGTAAATATTGGGAGATTACCATGGTTTCACTTGTCTTTCTGTATTATTGTGTAACAATAAACCCATTGATGACATCACACAGCCAGCAAACCCAGTTGCTGAGACTGCAGTCGTGTTCATTGTGAGGGTTGAACGTGGTGCGAGCGCGTGGCACAGTCTTTGCCGAATACCAGGGCTTTTTGGCCAAGTGAGGCTCACGGTGGTGACGTATTTGAATTACTACATCACACGTCACTGGAAACACCTCGCGTGTGACTTGCAGGAGAATGGGCAATGCCTTGTGCTGTCTACGAGTGGCACGAGTGGCTGGGGAAGAGGAGCAGAGTAGGAGATCCCTCACTCCTCGGAAAAGAATGACGTGCAACTGCTGCAAGAAGATCAGAGGCAGGTGGTTTCATTCCCGAGTTGCTGCGGAGGAATCGTCAGACTTCAATGTCGACCGCAGGGAAGAAAACACGCAGCAGGTACTCTCGGTCACGTGTGAAACCTTCTATGAGGCAATGTCGAAATGAACATAAGTTGTACTGTGTGCACAAGGTTCATTACTCACGTAAACATCAGACACTCATCCTATAAGGAGAGTTTGGTGTTTCGCAGCTAATTATCTCCAATTCAGTGTTGGTAAATCAGTTATGCTTTGTCTTATCTTTTTCCAAAGCATCTACAGATTGGGTGCTTCATTTATTCTGAAACTTAAACAAGGTCATCAACAAGTGAATCCTACTTGGAATTTATACATTCCTACTTAATAAATGGGTCAAGATAGTCTTATTTTTGTAAATTAAAATGAAAAACATTCACTTTCCTTTCACAGCACAAAGGATCCCCAAGGTTTAAAGTGTAAATGATAAAACTGGAATTACTGGATATTTCAATAAGAACAGAAAAGGCTGGAAACTCCCAGCAAGTCAGGAGGTGACCAACCTGCTGACTATTTCCAACATTTTCTGTTGTTACATTTGAAGTATAATTATTTTTATTATTTCTTCTGGGAACAATTGGCTGTCAAAGGCAGGAATTAAATTCTCTTTATTGTTTTGGAGTAGGGAGAGTTTAGTGCTTTTTTTAGGAAGGAATATATGGGTTGGCACAACATCAAGGGCTGAAGGGCCTGTACTATGCTGCAGTGTTCTATGTTCTGTGTTTCTGCCATGGTGATTTAAGAGTAAATATTAACCAAGGACCCCCAGAAGAATGTACCCTTTCCTTTGGTTTCTGCCCTGGAAGAAAGACTGATGAAAGACTGGAGTCCTGGTTTTCTGGCTGAAATCAAAACAAGAGTGTTCTTCGTAAAGATGCACCAAGAATCTGTGGTTTGCCTTTCATCAAATTCAAGTCAGAAACCTCAGCCTTGAGTGTATAGGTGTAAAATCTGAATGTCTCTGGGGATTGACCCTGTGCCATGTGTTCAGTTGCAATGCCTTCAGCAACCCTTGAACCAATGTTCATTGGGCCAATCCTGAAAGGTGTTTTGCCTTGCTTTTTCCAGATACTTTTGTTTTGTTCACTGCCATGGTTCACATGATGAAGATAATGCTTTGCAGTGGATTTGAAAATAGTCATTAAGTTTTAACTGTGACTTTTACCTGCAAGATCACATGCTTGTTCTTGGTAAAATGTTTTTATTGAGTTTAACATATAAGCATACATACAGAAATCTGAAAACCACGTGACAATTCATTCCATTACGAGTAAGGACACGCGAAGAAAACAAAGTTAATGAAACTACATTCAGGATGACTTGTTAACCTCCAAAACAATTACACTCCAACTCCAATCATCCAAAATCAGATTCGCTGAAATCCTCATTTATCCAAAAGTTTACAAAAATTCAAATAAATGAAGATATCCAAAACAAATCAGGAATCTGCATTTATCTGAAATATTTTTCAGAGACAAACTAACCTCTCAGGTTGAAAAAAAAATTATTGCACGTGAAATTAGAACATCGATTGTTCTCGTTTCAGGTAACTCCCTCCCCTCTCTTTTTCTATTCCTTCTTTACCTTCCCCTATTGACTTTTCTCTCCAACTCTCCCATCAAACTGCACACCACTCACTCCCAGCAAGTGGTTGGAAGAATTCCTTGTCCTGCCGTCGTCCAGGAGAGCGGCCTCTCGGCAGCAGCCGGTTGGTCACAGCCCTTTCAGATAATCGGAGTTGTAATGTAATAAGAAATAATCTATATGGTGAACCCATTTATTGAAATAAATTGTACAAAACAAAAGAATAAAAAGAAAAAGAAAACAACTCGAAAAATTAAATCTAAAAAATACATCTAATCTAATGCCTCTCTCTAATCAAGGTTACCTTGCAGACAGAGTAAAATGAGGATTTTTGTTTAAGGTATTGGAAAAATTTAAATTTGGGCCACTCTTTATTGGTTGGGTGAAGGCCTTATATAAAAATCCATTGGCTAGAGTGGTGACAAATGGACAAGTATCTTCTTCCTTTATATTATCTAGATCAACTTGACAGGGTGTCCTTTGTCACCGGCTTTATTTGCTTTGGTTATTGAACCGTTAGCGCGAATGATTAGACAAGATAGTGATATTAAAGATATTAAGGCGAATGAGGAAGAGTATAAAATGAATTTATTTGCCGATGATGCTTTGATATATTTAACAAATCCTACGCAGTCGTTAGGAAGGTTACATGCAAGGTTGGAACAGTGTGGTGCATTATCAGGATATAAGGTTAATTGGGATAAGAGTGAAATGATGCCTTTGACAAGAATGGATTTTGCAAACTGCAGATATTGTTACATTTAAGCGGTTGGATAAAATTAAGTATTTTGGGATAAATGTAGATGATAATTATAATCATTTATATGAGTTGAATTATAGACTATTATAGCATAAAATTAAATTAGATTTAAATAGGTGGAAAGATTTACTGATAAATTTAATAGGGCGATGTGGCGGCGCAGTCTCCCATGGTGTATAACGCCACATGGCGGAGCAGCCATGGGAAGATGGCGCTGTCAAGGTTTTTTCCCTGCCTCAAGTCACCTGCCCAGCGCACGCCTGGGGCAGCGATTCTGATATCACAATGCACGAGGTGACTGAGCTTAGGCTGCCCTTAAGCGGGCGTGGGCTGAATTTGAATAAAAACGTCATTAATGGCTTTCAATGTGGTGGCTGAGTCTTTCTTGGTTGTGTCCATCACGACAGTGTTTTAAAATGAATGTTTTCCCCCGTATTCAGTATTTTTGTCAATCAATTACATGTGGGATTCCTAAAAGGTTTTAAGGATTTCCATGTGCTGGGAAGATCTTTATTATGAAAAGGTAAATTGGCAAGAGTATCTATACAAAAATTGACTTGGAGTTTTATAATTACCACATTTTCAGGATTATTATGAAGCGGCACAATTCAAGTTTATTAATAGAATGGTTGGATCACAACAATGTTTACGTTGGGCTAAAATCCAAATGGCTCAGCTTCATGAACAAAGAATGATACAGTTTATTTATAAATGGAATGCTCAACTTTTCCAAAATTATCCTTTACTGGTGTTAAAACATTTCATGGAAATATGGTATCGGACCAACGTTGCTATTGGTGCTGAGGGCAAAATTTTGGCTAAAACCCTTTGTATTAAAATAAGCTTTGTATAAAAATAAATCACGTATTCCTGAATATTTGGGAAAAGAAAGGTATTATCTTGGCCGAAGATTGTTATGAAGCTGGAAATTTTGTTTCATATCAATGATGGAATGAAAAATATGGATCAGGTCCATGCTTAGTTACCAACTTTGTTACTAGATAATTTTGGACACAGTTTGAGATTACCTCGAAGGAAGAGATTTGAATGTTCAATTATTGAAGGAGGGGAAAGGGGATTGATTACACAAATGTATGCTTTATTACAAAATAAGATGCCTAAGTTGGATATTTATAAAGTGAGAAGTAAAAGGAAGAAGGATCTGTCGGTTTTAATTTCTCAGGATGATTGGATGACATTATGTGAGGACAGTGTGACTAAGCCAGTAAACGTAAGATAAAGATTCGTTCATTATAATTTTATTCATCAACTTTACTTAACACCTGAGAAGTTGAAGAGGTATAGATTTATCTCTTTGGATATGTGTTTTCAATGTGGGGAATAGATAGGGTCTTTTTTACATTCAGTATGGTTAGGTGATCAGGTGAAACCCTTTCTGAATGGAATTATGGAATTTTTATTGGGACATATGAAGTAAAATGGAGTTTGGAAATGAAATTGGATACATTTCAAATTGCATTTATTCAGTTGGAATAGGCAGTAGCGAGAAAATGTAAAGCTATAACCTGGAAAGATTAAATTGAATTAAGTATTCAGAGATGGCACATGGACTTGCAATCATGTATTCTATTGGAAAAGATAACTTACAATTTACGCCATGCGTCTACCATTTTTGTTAATGTGCGGGTCCCTCTGTGAAATGTATGGGTCTAAATATGTCATGGTTGATTGGTGACATCAAACCCGACTATGATGGTTTGTTTCTTTAGTTTGAGGTTGTAGAGGATGGGAGGGAGCTAAGAGAGGGGGTGGGAGGGGGGTATATATGGGGGAAATTTTTGTATGTTAATATGATGTATTTTATTGTGGATTTTGAATTTGATTTTAAATAAAGTATACAAAAAGAAGGTTACTTTGTAGACCACATGCTAATAGTTCCTTTCATTGTTGTTCAATAACATCTGATCCTTTCCTGCTTCTAAACTGTATTTCTGTGAAATCTCCACACAGCGGCTTCTCTGTGTATTTCCGGCACTACCTGATCCAATGCACTAATTGATAAAGTGGTGTCTGCAACCTATCTTAAGGAAGGCTGAGACGACCACAGATCGCTAGTGATTGTTGTTTACTTTCAAGCAAAGTTGGCTCGGCCAAGGGTTCTTCTCAGATCTCTGAATGTGCAGTGTGACAAGAGTTTTAGAGGTAGCTTGGAATGAATTACTCGAGCAGCTTCCACACACACACATTTGAAAAGCCAGAATTTTAGCAGGATTATTGCATCCTGCTTTTTGCAAAGGAGCAACAAAGTATCCACATACAGCTTGCCTAGGAGAGCATGTGGCGTTAGCAGGCAGAGTTAGAACAGCTTTGCTCTCAGAGAGGGAGGGAGTGAGAGAGAAGGAGTCAGAGAAATCTGTTCCAGAGGGACAAGCTGCCAAACTTTGGAAGGCTGCCTGGTCAAAGGAGAAGACTGGTGGTCTGAAAGATGACCTGAAAGAAAAAGGATCATCCGGAGAACCCTGAAGGGGGCAAGTTCTGTCAGAAAGACTAATTAAGAAGAAATCAGTTGCAGATGCTCTGGAAATGGAATCTCTCTCTCTGAAAACCAGCAAGAGCCCTTCTGAGTGGTAACCATTTGTCTGTTAAACACCAAAGCTTGGTGAACTTTGTTAATGCTAATGTATGAGCACTGTTGCAAGAATTGCCTGCATCCAGTGAGATTGGACTGTGATCCAAAAAACTTTTCTAATCTTCAATACACATTACACTCACCTGCACTTAGTATTTGAGGGCGGATTAAGTGGGTTATGTAGGTTAAGTAATAAGTTAAAGTTCAATTCTGTTTTCATGTTCAAATAAAATTCCAAACTACTTTTGTTTAAATAACCCTGTGTTGTCGTGCATATCTATTGCTACTGGTTTTTGGGGTCATCTGGACTCCGTAACATTTTATGGGGGCTCATCCTTTAGGATTTGAACATTGCAGTTTCATGATTTATTAGTTGATTGGGATGTTTTTGCAGGCTATTTTTACAAGCTAACAGAAAGCTTGTGTCTGGAAAAACTGCAGCAATGGATGTTGATACATTTTTGTTACAACCATCACCTGCAGAACTGCAGAAGGTGAGAAAATAGGAACTGATGGCTATTTCTGAGGCATTGAAAATTGTTGAAGTTAAACATTGGATGAGAAAAGTACAAACGTAGAGGATTATAATAGTGAAATATTACATGTGAAGGAAAATTTGTTGAGGAAGACTCACAAAAGGACATTCCAGAATAATAGGCATTTTCAGAGAGCTCATGTGGACCAGATTAATAAACCTGTTCATAAGGTTAGGATGGAGCAGGATAGTAGGGCTGAAATAAAGTCTGGAGAAAATGTTCAGAAAAAAGATGAAGGAAAGGTAGGAAAGGACAGAACTTCTGTATTTATATGCCATTTGTGTAAGAAAGCTGGTCGTGTGACTGTCTAGTCTTGAAACAGAAAAGGTAAAAACAGGTTTAACCAGAACCATGTATACAGAAACAGTGGAATTTAAGGAGAGCAGAGGTGCATAACCTGATCAGTAGGTCATGGATGTTTTCAAGCCTTTTGTGTCCGAGGGCTTTGTCTCAATAAAGGAGGGAGAACCACAGGTTCCAGTTAACATTCTTAGAGATACTGAGGCTGCTCAGTCATTGTTGTTAGAAACCGTTTTAACTGTGGATCAAAGGACAGACACAGAGGAGACAACTTTGATTAAAGGTGTTGGAGATGAGGTAGGATCAATATTGCTTCACAAGGTTGTGCTAAATTCAGAATTAGTCAAAGGAACTGTTGTAGTAGGAGTTACCCATGCAAGGTGTCTCGTTTTTGCTGGGGAATGATTTGTCAGAGAATAAAGTTGGGTCAGTTTTAAGATTGACAAATTGGCCTAGTAAGGATGTGGTTAGAGAGGATGGTGAGATATATCCTGCATGTGCGGTAACTAGGTCTGTGACTAAGAAAATGATGACAGCTGAAGATGATCCAGTTGGGGGAGTCACGTGATAGAGTAGTGGCCGGTCAGGGAATTCCAGCCCTCTCCGGAAAAGTTAAAAAAAAAACGCACAAAACACAAAGGTACAAGATTAAAATTTAAAACAAAGTAAAAATAAAGGTGAGAAGAAAATGGCAGCGAAGAGAGAAAAGTCGAAAACAACGGGAAGAAGAGAAGAAGAAAGAACGTCGGAAGAAGAAGGTGAAGGCCTTACCTGTCCGAGGAGGCCCGCCGCGGAGAGAGAAGCCCGCTCCCTCAGGTCAGTGGAAGTCCCGGGCTCGGGACTACAAAAATGGCTCACAGAGCCGAGTAAAAGTGCGCAACCGCGCAAGAAAAAAAACACACTGACGGGAGGGGGAAACAGCTGCGGAGTCCATCTCCACAGCTGAGAGAGACACCTGCAGCACAGCAGCTGGTGCAGAACAGAGACAATAACGACAACAAGAAAGAAGAAGGTAAAAAGAAAAGAAGGAAACAACAGATAGTCAATCCAGAGGAAGAAGAAGAAGAAGAACAGAAAGAAGTGGAAGAAGAAGAGAAAGGCAAGACAATGGATGTATCTTTTTTCAAAGAATATATGGAATCAGTGAAAGAATGGCAATTACAAGAATTTAATGAGATAAAAAGAAGAATTAAGAATGCAGAAGAAAATTGAATAAAATAGAAATGGTCATATCAGAGATAGGAAAAAGAGTGGAGAATGTGGAAGAACGAGAAATAATCGTAGAAATGGAAGTAGAGGACAAAAGAGAAATTAGAAGAATCTAATAAAAAAGTTAAAGAGGCACATGAGCTGTAAGCTCAGAAGACAGATATAATGGAAAACTACATTAGAAGAAATAATATAAAGATTGTGGGCCTTAAGGAAGATGAAGAAGGCAAGAATATGAGAGAATTTATAAAAGATTGGATCCCCAGGGTCCTAGGAAGACCAGAATTACAGGAAGAAATGGAAATAGAGAGGGCACATAGAACATTAGCCCCGAAACCACAACCGCAGCAAAAACCAAGATCCATTTTAGTAAAATTTTTAAGATATACAACAAGAGAAAATATATTGGAGAAAGCAATGAAGAAAATAAGAGAAGACAAAAAGCCACTGGAATACAAAGGTCAAAAATTTTTTTTCTATCCAGACATAAGTTTTGATCTCCTGAAGAAGAGGAAGGAGTTCAATACAGCAAAAACGATCTTATGGAAAAAAGGATATAAATTTATGTTAAAGTACCCAGCGGTACTTAAAATAGTTATTCCAGGGCAACAAAACAGACTATTCTCGGATCCAGAGGAAGCACGAAAATTTGCAGAACAACTACAAAACAAGCAGAGAGATGAAGACATGTAATGAGAGTAAAAATGACCACGAACTATATGTATGTGTGTATATGGGTATATGTATGTATATATTATATATATATATAATATATATATATTTTATATATATATATATATATTAATATATATTTATTATATATATATATATATGTAGATGTGTATGTATGTGTGTGTATACATGAATGTAGATGTATTTAGAGGAAAATATATAGAGTATAGATAAGAATTAATAAGGGAATGAAAGGGAATAGAGGGAATAAGGAGGGAATTAAAAGAGTGACCTTTGTTACATATGAAAATTGAAATCTTTTCCGGTGGGGGGCTGGGTGGGGATGAGTTATGGTCACTGCAAAATCAGTTGACATTTGCGAGTGAATTCGCAAATCCAAATGGAGAGGGGAGATGTGTTTGCCCAACAAGAGATAAAGGGCAACTCAGGAGGGGGAGGGGAGAATGGGGTTAAAGAAGTTTTAAATAGGAGAATAAGGAAAATGTTTGATGTTTTAGAAATGTTGTCTTATAAAGTGTTCAAAACAAGAAAACAGAAATGGATAAGAAGGAAAGATGATGATGGAGAAACGGAAAGGGAAGATAAACAAAGTATGAAATGGCTACGTTGAACTATATGACTTTAAATATTAACGGAATACATAACCAAATCAAAAGGAAGAAACTGCTAAATTTACTGAAAAAAGAAAAAATTGATATAACATTTGTGCAAGAAACACATTTAACTGAATTGGAGCACAAGAAATTAAAGAGAGATTGGGTAGGTCATGTAACAGAAGCGTCGTACAATTCAAAAGCAAGAGGAGTAGCTATATTAATCAGTAAAAATGTACCAATTAAAATAGAAGAGGAAATAATAGATCCAGCAGGGAGATATGTAATGATAAAATGTCAGATATATTTGGAGTTTTGGAATCTACTCAAGGTATATTCACCTAACGAAGAAGATCAAAAGTTTATGCAAGATATTTTTTTGAAGATAGCAGATACGCAAGGGAACATATTAATAGGAGGGGATTTCAACCCTAATTTGGATTCAAATATGGATAAAACTGGGAAAAAAATTAACAGAAAGAACAAAGTAACCAAATTTATAATTAAATCGATGCAAGAAATGCAACTTTTGGATATATGGAGGAAACAACACCCAAAGGAAAAGGAATATTCATATTATTCGGGTAGACATAAAACATACTCAAGAATAGACCTATTTCTGTTATCAGCTCGTAAGCAAGATAGAGTAAGAAAAACAGAATATAAAGCTAGAATATTATCGGACCATTCACCCTTGATATTGACAACAGAGTTAGAGGACATCCCTCCAAGAATGTATAGATGGAAATTAAACTCCATGCTACTTAAAAGGCAGGATTTTAGAGAATTCATTGAAAGACAAATTAAAATGTACTTTGAAATAAATACGGAATCAGTGAAAGATAAGTTTATACTATGGGATGCAATGAAAGCGTTCATTAGAGGGCAAATAATAAGTTATGTAACCAAGATGAAGAAGGACTATAATCAGGAAACAGAGCAGTTGGAAAGTGAAATAGTAAATATAGAAAAAGAATTAGCAATGAAGGAAGATACAACTAAAAGAAGAGAATTGGCAGATCAAAAAATAAAATATGAAACACTACAAACATATAAGGTGGAGAAGAACATAATGAAGACAAAACAGAAATATTATGAACTAAGGGAAAAAACGCACAAAATCCTAGCATAGCAGCTTAAGACAGAACAAGCTAAGAAAATTGTATTGGCATCAAGGAAAAAAGTAAACAAATCACATATAATCCAACGGAGATCAATGAAAACTTTAGAGAATTCTATGAACAATTATACCAAACTAAAAACGAAGGGAAAGAAGGCAAAATAGATGAATTTTTAACTAAAATTGAACTACCAAAATCACAAATAGAGGAATAAAATAAATTAACAGAACCATTTGAAATAGTAGAAATACAAGAGATAATAAAAAAAAACTACCAAATAATAAAACACCAGGAGAGGATGAATTCCCAATAGAATTCTATAAAACATTTAAAGATTTATTAATTCCTCCCCTCCTGGAAGTAATCAACCAGATTGACAAAACACAAAGCTTACCAGATTCATGTAAAACAGCAATAATTACAGTAATACCAAAGCAAGGGAAAGATCCACTCGCACCAGCATCATATAGACCAATATCATTACTTAACACAGATTATAAGATAATAGCTAAACTAGTAGCAAACAGATTAGCAGATTATGTACCTAAAATGGTAAATCTAGACCAAACTGGATTTATTAAAAAAAGACGCACAACAGACAATATTTGTAAATTTATTAACTTAATTCATGCAGTAGAAGGGAGTAAAGCGCCAACAGTAGCAGTTGCTTTAGACGCAGAGAAGGCCTTTGAAATGAAAGGGGAGGGATTAGACGAAGGGGCCCGAGAAATGAAGGCAGTGTTAGGGAGACATGAGCAGGGAAATGATGAAGCGGAATTCCGTCGATGCCCGTGTGTGTGTATAGGAGGCTGGTCTTTAGTATTTTCCATCCTTTTCGTATTGATCGAAGACTGGGCAAGACCACGTGTTGCCCATGTGTATATTCCGATGAAATGGTGTGGAATGGCCCCTGTTTATAAACAGGCATCTTCCACTCAAGTGGTTTCACATCCTCCTCAATCCCAAGGGTTTGCAAATAGATGAGGGAATATGGAATTGCTGCCAGGAAAGTACAACACGTCTTCAAACTAACAGGATTTTGCAATTTGTAGGAAACAACAGAAGGTCACCTACAAAAACATAAGAAGACAGTAGGTGATCTTCTGAAATGGTTGGCAGTCGAGGGTCACTATGGAGTTCATATCACCGAAGACGAATTCTACGCATTAGGTGATGGTTTCCAGATGGAGGAAGAGGACGATGCGATGGGGTCATTTGCTGAGATGGGCGAAAGACTGAATGACCACCAGCAAGGCCTGAAGGTATGAACACTTCCAGGTGTTTTGGATAAGTGTATATTCGAACAATTGTAAAAATATTTTGGATTGGACTTTTCATCAGAACCTCTGATCAGTACAGATTTGATGAAAGGCGACTGACTAAATTTCACTTAAATAATGACTAACACAATTTCCAAATGAGGTTGAATTGAATTTTGACGATCTTCTCCCAATCCTATTCAAAGATCTAGCAGATCCTCTTTCTAACTCAGTCCTACTTTCTGTTCTTTGCTCTGGCCCAGTCACGCAAGTGATGAGAGATGACGGGAATATGATTAACTTACTTGTGAAGGGGCAGTGATTGACGATGGTCACAGAGACCCTTCACTAACAATCTCACCATGGCAGCTTCTTAACAAAAACTCTTCACCTCAGTAATGCTGTATTCACATATAATGTGGATATTGATGTTGTAAAGGGAAGAACCTCCTCCCCTATTTTGATAACTCCAGCACCCACTCATGTGATTAACTCTTTATAACCCATTGAATGGGCCATGCAAGCTATTCACAACCAAAAAGGGTTGAGGAAGCATACACCACCGGAATGAATTCTGGCGTAGCAACGTCACTGTTCGTCCACTCAACCAGGCCAGATCCTTGTGCAGATCTAGGGATTGGTTTGGAAAAGAGAGTGAGTAAGGCTACACCCCCTCACTACCACAATTTTCCTGTTGTTGAAGCAACTGTTGGTGACAGCAGGAGCAGAAAGATCCATCCCATGTTTCTCCAGGGGCTCCCTCAATTCTGATGTGTGGTAGCACCATTGTGCTAAATGGGATAGATTCAGAATAAATTGACAGCTGGAATCACAGTAGCCAAAAGGTACAATGGGCCTTTAACATTTGCAGCAGGAAAGTGTTACTTACCATCGTTAGTTCTCCCATTACAACCAAGACAAGTCATCACCATGGTTTAATGGGGAATTCAGATGCACATGAGGTGCCAGACTGATAATCTTACAACATTGGACAGTGGGCAGGCAATGCAGAAAAAAAAATAACATTCCAAAGACAGAATTAACCGCTGATGAAATTTGAGCTCTGTCGTCATTCCAGCTGGATCATGAACAGTAAACAGGAAAAGAGGGACCAAGGGTCACCTCATTCTCAGTGGAGGTAGGCCTCAGCTTCTGAATAACAAAGTTGGGGTTAAGACACTTTCTAGCATGTTCCATCAGGTTCTTCCGACACCATCACAGAAATCACTTTCACCCCATTTATTTTACTTTGGAACACCAAGTGCAAATAGGACTAGACTGAAGAAGTTCAGTCCAGATTTTTTTGCACCTCTTGTCACAGTTGATGCACTGACATCTTTCTGACAAAGTGGCAAATTCTTCTGGTATCTGGTCCATCTACCAAAAGCAGACACAGCCATACTTTAATAATCAGCTGCCCGATGGAAAGTGTGGCCCACACACTGTGACATAAAGTGGCATTGTTCACCAATAACCTGCATAATGGTACTTCATTTGGGTGTTGTCACATGACTCCAGGTCTCCTTCTCACTGTGGTCCTAACATGGACCAGCCATTTTGAGTACTGTAATAACCAAAGCAGATCAGAGGCTACCTGTCAAGCAGTAGGTGGCGAACCTTTGCTCCGCACTTGCCTGGATGAGCACAATTCCCAAAGGGCCCAAGGACCTCAACAGCAGAGCAAAGCAGTTGGCTTGATTGGCCCTCCATTCATTCTCTCCACTGAGGTGGTCCTGTATCCTATCAACGGAGTGAACGACATCTACTCGACTCCAAGAATATGTCCAAAGAGGTGCCACCTGACATGGACAGGGACGTGCGGTAGGTCTGTAGGAACATTACTACCTGCTGATTCCCCTTTACACTCCTATCCCTTCTCAGGGGCTAAATTCAGAACTCCCAACCTTACAACTTTGTAGAAAGACCTTGACAAGTAGCATGACAGCTATTCAAGAAGGTGGTCCATGATGATATTGCCGGCAGTGAGGCAGAACTAATCAGTTTGGGCCCTGGCAGGGACACCTGCATCTTGAAGTACTAATGTGAAAATGATAATAACCCAGAATGTTTTCACTAAAATGGGGATAGATTTTCATGTTTGTCATTCCTTAATATGCAGTGCTCAAGTCAGATTTTCATCGTTAAAAAAGAGCAAAGATCTTTAAACATTTACCAATTGGTGTTATCTTCTTTTCGTAAAGCATTGCTTAACATATATGCAAATTATTGCCCTGTGTGTGCTTGACAGCCTGGTTTGTTTTGGAATAAGGCGACTTGAATAAAGTCTTGTCAAGTCCAAAGGATGTTGAACAAAATGGTAAAGATAAATACAATAAAGTCACCGTTATGTCTCTGTGTGGGAGGCTTCTTAAATAACTTAGAGATGCAAGATTCAAATAGCAGAAGAGATTTTACTTATTGATGCCTTCCACCATGCCAGGAAATGTTCATACTCACATAGACATGCACCCCACATTGGTGCACGACATTTACGACAGTGAGATGGGTGTGTTATCTCGTCAGGATCATGTGAACTCTTTTGTAACTTCCTAGGAATACACCCTTCTCACTGTGGTAACCGTCGTGCACTACTGGGGGGCACCTATACATGAGTATGAGTGTGAACAGTTTCCTGAGATGGTGGAAGGCATCAGTAAGTAAACTCCCTTCTGTTATTTGAATCTTGCATCTTTAAGTTATTTAAGAATCCTCCCAGGTAACACGGAGACAGAACATGTTGGCAGTGGTCGGTAAAGAGAACAAGAATAAAACTATAAAATTGATTGGAAGTGACTGAAATCTGAAGGGGAAGAAGAGAAAAAGTACACCTGGAAATGAATGGCTGGTGCAACAGCAGTTCACCCAGTGATGGACGGGAGGCTGAAGACATTGTTGAATCGTTCAAAACGTTTCAGCAGATGTACAATTTAGTAGTGAAAAGCTATTTTAAAATTGCAACAGCGAGGAGAAGGTTAGTTCTATACATGTCTGGACAGGGGAGCCAGGCCGTGACTTATTTAAAAGCTGAGAGCTTACGGGGTGGAGAAAAATGATCCAGAGCAGATATTTGCAAAGGTTGTTTCTCACCTTGAACTCAGCTCTAATCCTAGACTTGAATGCTATGAATTTCAAGGTTTTGTGTAAGAGACTGATGAGACTGTTACTAACTTCCTTACTACACCAAAAATTAATGCTGCAAAATGCAGATGGAAGGATATAGAGGAAAGATTAGCTGATCCACTAATATGCCCATCCTGAATGCAAAAGTCTCTTATAGGGAAGGATAGCTTGAAACTGGCCAAAGATATAGAAACAGGCAGAGTCTTCGAATCCACGAGGACACAAATGAAATCCCTATCAATGCAGACCTACCCACAGCAAAGAGAAGGAAGGGTTGATGCTATAAAAAATACAATCAGAAAAGTGCCACCCCCAGGACCTGTAGGAAGGGCAGCAGACAACACCCCTCCGTGACCAAAATGATTGTCCCGCATATGGTTCTGAATGTGGAGCCTACGGCATAGCAAACCACTGGGCGAAGATGTGCAAGTCTGGGGTGAAGGAAACAGTGATACCAGTGAAGAAAAAAAGACAAGAAGATCCACCATCTCTTGAAACTGTTCACACACTCATATACATAGACACCCACCCCACAGTGGTGCACGACAGTTACTACAGTCAGAAGGGTGTATTCTTACACAGTTACAAACTAGTTCACATTCTCCTGACTAGATCACAGTCAACTCTAGTTAGATTTCACGTGTTCTCTTTTACATCATGAAACAATATTAAATCCCTGAATAGAAAGATAAGGATGAGATCATTCAAATGACAAAAGTTTAATGTGCTTAAGTTTAAAGTAAGTCTGTTTGATGGGGAAGGGACTGTGTACAAATACTGAAGGAGAGGATTTATTTTCTTGTCAGTCAAATTAAATATGGAATATATTCTATTCCATCTCAGCAGGATTCATCCTTTGACACAAGCAAAGAATTGTAGATCAAGGTAGTTGATTAAACCTCCGAAAGGATAAAACCGTTTAGGTTTCTAGACTTGAAATACGTTTCCTGTGTGTATTTAAGGGTGTTTTGGTACCCTGATTTTTAATAAATTGGGAAACCTGAATATTTTATTTCAATTGCAAATGCAATAAATAGAAATCTTACCTCCCCCAACACAACTTGGAGCAATAAAAATGAACCTAGGATTGTTTCTTTTCTAGGAACATCGCCAAAAGTTGTCCCGGAAAGAGCAAGAGTTGGTTTTGGCCACAGAGGCAGCTCAGACTTTCCTGGAACAAAATGTCCAGGACCCTTTGCGAGACGAGGAAGTTGCACTGCAGGAGAACTTGAATGTCTTGATGGAGGAGTACGAATCCGCTTTATCAAGTGCAGATTCTCAATTAAATGTGATTGAGGATCTGCATCTAGAATTGCAGAAGTTCCGAAAAGGTGAGGGAAAGTATTCATTTATTTTCCAGATTACTATAAAATACTATTTACTGAGAGTTGAAAAGAATTCTAAGTAAGACAACAGAAAGCTACATGTGGTTTGGAATAACCCCAACTTGTAATTATTACAGGATCCTGTCAATGTGTCAAAGTCTAGATAATCTGGTATTTTTTGACCATTCTGAATGCTTTAAAACATTTAAATATTTGACCATTATATTCCTTTAAACAGATCACGATGAATTTGAAACATTCATGATTCATTTGGAGAAGGAACTAACAAAGATTAAAGCTGGGGAATTTGACTCCACGTCATTGACATTCAAACTTAAGAAGCAGCAATTCCTCTTCAAAGATCTTCAATTTCACAAAGGGGATCTAAGACACCTCAGACGATCTTGGAAAAGTGTCTTTGATGCTGCCTTTCACTTTGAAATCAGGAATGCAATTGAAAGCTACAAGATCCAAATTGATCCTGATGCCATAAGCCAACATGTGGAGGAGACGGTTGAGAGCGCCGATGCTCGCTTCAACACACTTCGATCAGAAGTATGACATATCTTCATTTTTTTTTAGATTAATAGCATTTAAACTCCAATTTTACTTAAGATCAGTAACTTGAGAGCATTTTGATAGACTGAGCAACTTGTGTAAGTTTTAGTCTTAGAAGGGTGGCTCTGGAAAAGGTTTGCGGCTGTTATTAATAATACCCATGAAGAACAGGAACAATGATCAAATCTTTCCAGTATTGTGGAGCTCTCTTGGTGGCCGAACTCACTCAAGTTGGACGGAGACCATTGCAGAAAATAAGTCGTGATCTCATTTCCTTTTAATAAAATCAAATGTCGAACAGATCATAACTGGTGAAGATTTTCCAGACTGGCCTCCCACGTGTATTTGTCACTGAACAAGCTGTAATGTGTCCAATCCACAAAGGTCACATCGCTGGTTCAATATTCCTAAACTCAACGGTGAGGCTTGAATGGCATAACAGAAATGCAGCGTGTTCGGCTGGAACAAGCCCAGCCCCAAAAAAATTTCTGTCTAATCTTCACTGACACACTAAATTTGTGAAGGTTTTCAATGCTTCTGATATATTCCTGACAATCAGTTTATTTTGAAAGCAAACTCAAAATATTAATTAAAAGAATTATTGACATAATAAGAAAATGGAACAGTACGGCAGGGTAACAGGCATTTCACCTTTGGTGAGAAGTGAACATTGCCTTTTTGTCTGTGACCCTCAAAAAACTTGATGCAGGGAACAAAAAAATGATAGTTGGCATAAGTAATGGACCAGTAATGTATCGCTTGACCCATTTTGGATCGATTGGACACTCGATATTTGATAGCATCACAAAATCGTACATTTTAAAAATCCACATACTCATTCATTTCTTTCACTCTATAGTGCATTGGACTTGGATCCCGTCTTGGCAAAAAGTTGTTTGAACAATGGCAAGAGAAGGCAGATGAGCTGCGTTTGTGGCTAGAGAGAATTGAAACAGAAAGACGAATGGTTCAGCTGGAGGCCATCTCTAATCCAGAAATCTTGCAGCAAGAACTTGAAAATATCATGGTAAATTAAAGTTGTTATTTCATAAATCACTGTGTAATGTTGCTTATTCTAATTTACGAGTAGAATAATGAATGCTTTGAAATAATGTTAATGTGCACATCCAATAACAGTGGTGAAGGCCACATGGGAGGTTGTAAGTTTGGCACCTGAAATAGGAAGTTGAGCTCCATTCATTCCACCTTGATCAGGTTTTAATGGGAGCCTGATGAAGATCCAACAGCCAATTTGCTTCCAGATGGTGGGGGCAAGATTGGAAACTGTAACAAAGAAGCCAAACAGTTCTGCTCTCATTGTGTGTCTATTTTCAGTATGGGTTTCCTCAGACCTTATCCATGTTTAATGGGGGCCTGGTGACTAAGGGAATGGTGGCAGAATTTTGGACGACCTCCAAGATTATAACAGCAGAGCAAAAAATCTCAGCAAATCATTAATGGAATCATCAGGTGCAGAGACGATAACTCCATAGATGGGGGTTTCAGGAACAGGTGAAGGGAGGTGGGAGGCAAGTGGTGACTTGGAGCACATTTGGAGGTAAGATTTGTTTGCAAAGTGGCAGAGATTGATTTATTTCAAAGAAGTATTCGAACCATAGAACCTTACAATATTACAGAACAGAAACAGGCCCCTTTGGCCCTTCTTGTCTGTTCCGAACCCTTTTTCTGCCGAGGCCCTCTGACACACCCAGTCCATAGCCCTCCATACCTCTCCCATCCATGTACCAGTCCAAATTCTTTTCAAATTAAAAATTGAGCCCACAGTTACCACTTCAACGGACATCTTGTTCCACTCTCCCACCTCTTCACTCTGTGTGAAGACGTTCTCCCTCACCTTCCCCCTACATTTATCCCCTTCACCCTTATCCTATGTCCTCTGGTTTGTATTTCACCTGCTCTCAGTGGAACAAGCCTACCTATATTTACTCTGTCCTCCATATCGTTTTAAATATCTCTCTCAAATCTTCCCTCATTCTACACTCCAGGGAATAAAATCATAACCTGTTTAACCTTTTCCTACAACTCTACTCCTGAAGTCCAGGCTACATCCAAGTCAATCTCTGCACAATTGCCATCCTTCCTGCAGTTAGGTGATCAAAACTGCACACAATAATCCAAATTGGGTCTCACCAATGTCAATTATACTTTATACTTTGATTTATCAAGGTCAATGTGCAAAAAGTTCTCTTTTCAACCCTATCCACATGTGACACCATTTTCAGAGAATGAGGTATCTGTATTCCCAGATCCCTCTGTTCTATCGTACTCCTCACTGCCCTACTGGTTACCATGTATGTCCTTTCTTGGCTTGTCCTTCAAAATGCAACACCTCACACTCATCTGCATTAAATTCTATCTTCCATTTTTCAGCCCATGTTTCCAACAGGTCCAGATCCCTCTGCAAGCTTTGAAAATCTTCTTTGCTGTCCACAACACCTCCTATCCTAGTGTCACCTGCAAACTTGCTGATCCAATTTGCCGCATTATCAACCAGATAGCCTTGCTATCTTCATTGAGGATAACTTCACTGAGGTTTTTTCTTGCATTTTCTATACTCTTCAAGCACCTCATTTGCTCTGTGATGTCTATACCTGCTGCACACCTCTCTACTTCCAAATGATTCCTAAGCCTGTTAATCTTGACAGGAACATGCAAAGTCTGTACTTTCCAAATTTCACCTTTGTAGGTCTTCCACTGACCCCGCACATACTTTTCCAGGTCAACACCTTCTCAATCCTTTCTCATTTCCTCAAAATTGGCCTTTCTGCAATTTAGAACCTCAACCCGAGTCCCAGACCTATCCTTCTCCATCATTAACTAAACTAATGGCATCATGTTGACTGGAGTTGATGTTTGAGGAATTGGAATTTGAATCAGAAAGACAAATCACTAGTTCCAGTTTTGCTTTTCTGAAGTGGAGGGCTTTTCTGCTCATGCAGTCAGAGAAAAGTCGGACCATTTATTGCAGTAAATGGCCTGGGATTGATGGTCATGGAGAAAAGCTGTGGTCCATTAAGTGCTCGTGGGAATAGCAGTTGCAAACGGGTCAGATTGCTGAGGGAGAACACATATTTACTTTTGAAGGATGATGGATTGAGGAGAGGGGTCATCCGGAGTAAAAGTAGACGGACGGGCCGAAAAACGATAATGCAGAATAACCCTCTGCAGCCAAATCTATGTCCATTAGTGGTGAAAAGCCAAATGAGTTCTTCAGCATTATTTTATCAATGCTGATGTAAATCTAAGCATCAGAACATTTTTAAATATTTTCTTGTGACCTTGATGGTTTGCAAGGGGACTTCAGGGCCGGTCAAGAGATGTAGACAAGATAAAGATGATGAGCTCAACAGCATCAGAAAATGCTCAAACATCAGGCGTATTAAATACCTCGAAGTATTAATGAGTAATGAGTAATGATCAATAGAAAGTTTGATCTGGTTGTTTGAGAAAATTCCAATATCCTGTGGTTATTGGGTCCTTGAAAATGTTTGCCTCCTCACCCCAAAGCAGGCCAGAGAGTTGTTGGTATTTATGATAATTTATAGAATCGTCTTCACAGGCTGTTTATCTCCTTGACCCAAAGACAATATCGAAATTAACCAAAGTATCGGCAAATCTAAGATATACAGAAAGAAATATTAATTTTATTGTGAATGAGTCATTGTGTCATTTTGAAATCACAGGTCCTTCAGGGAGAAATTTCTGAACATGAAGATGGTGTCGAAAAGTTACAGGAGGCAGCAAAGTGCCTGCTGTCCTTGAGCATTGACGTTGTTCCAAATGTACTCCAGCTTCGAAAGACCACAGGTACCATTTCAACATTTGCTCCTTAGATCAAAAAATGGTTCTCTAAACAAATACAAGTGATGCTTCCAGCTGGAAAATTAGACATTTTCAAAATGTGCAAATTACCAGTGGGGACCCACCAACCTCTTTGAACTATTCTAAAATATTTCTTGCAATTGATTGGATTTCAAATGTTGAATCATCTTTACCTAGCACGTCATAAATAGGCTATCATTTCATAAACAGCTCTGAAAATGACCATTAACTAAAGAACTGTGCACACTTCAATAAATGTTTGAATAAAATGCAGTATTTAAGAAAGTTCAATAGAACTTTCTCCAGTGAATTGTGGTCAGTGATTCAGACTCGTAGGCCAGAATCACAATAGTATTGCAAAATGTGTGTTTATTGAATGAAATTTCTGCTCGAGTGGTGCATCTTAGAAGTGTTGGGTCTTATAAAATTGTTGCATTGAAGGTACTGAATTAAGAACCATACTTGGAGCATTGGTAATGAAAATGGCGGCAAATGGGAATTCTTGCAGTGAATTCGTTGAAAGTGATGCTCTGCGATTATTTAATAAAGCAGCCAGGCTCCAGTCATGCATACTTGTCCGTGGCTCATCAATTGAAGAGGAGATTGAATGATTGGAAACCAGACAACTTCCAATCATAGAAACAAGACTGGAAATAGGAAACAAATGTTAAAATATGCCAGCAAGGCAGTGAAGTCACGAGCTCCATCGAAATGTTAATGTTGCTTTTCTTTTTTCCAGATGCTCTATCAGCTCATTTATTTTTATACATTTTTGTTTTCTTTCCTAAATCTCAGAAATTCTATATTTTCTGAAGAGTGTGTTTGACTTGTTGATCAGTTATTAATAGAAATAGAGGGTATGTAGAAATGGTAGAAGGTTAAGCAGCGGCCATTTACCAAGTAGGAACATCTGGCAAACATGCAGCCAAGGAAGTGTTTAGGGCTGTGATGGCTCAAAGACCCCCAATGAGAGGGGATTTCTCGTGCTGTGCTGGGAGGGCACTGAAGATCCATGCATCTGAGCACCCGAAGGGCGGGATACAGTTCTGGTGAGAACAGTTGCAGCTGCTCTCAGAGTCTTCTCTATTCAGCTTTGATTGTTGTTCCTGCTCCTCCCTGGCCCCAGCTCCCCCCCACTTCACCTGCTCCTCTCGATGAGTAAAAGGCCTTGAATTCAACATGTTTTCAACAAAGAGTTGCACAACTGTCCCTCTCTTTCTCTCTCCATTTCCTTTTGCAAATGTCCCTTCCTTTTCACTGTTCCTCATTTCACTCGTCTGCTATTTCACGCTGATTCCCTCCAAACTTTTTTGATTCCTTGCTCACATTTTTGCCCCTACTTTTTGCTCGTCATCTTCTGTCCTGCATTGCTTTAAATATTACTAAACCCACAGTTCTCCTTTCTCGAAAACAAAAAATGTGTTTGTTGGGATGAAAACACCGGAACCTTGTGGTAAACCTTTGAAGAAACTTTTAAATGTATGTGTAACAGAACCTTGTGTTCATTTTAGCTACCATCGAACAGAGATTCCAGCGTTTGCGTGAGGAAACATCAGAGCAGAAGAGGACGTTGGAACGGACAAATGTCCAAGTGGAAGATCTCGAAGGTTTACTTTTACCTGGCACTTCTCACCACTGCGATTTTGGAAATGTTTTATTTCTGGATTGATGAAGCAGGGTCGTTGACCTCGTTGAGAAACATTGCTATTTTGCACACATAACTGGTCCCTAATAGCAATGCAGGAATGACCTAATGATGTTGATTGCAAGATAAATCTTGGCTGGGACAATTACAGTCCGGATACAGGACTTCTCGGCCCCTCGAGTCCACACCGATTTAAGTGAGCTCCTCTAGCCCCACTTACCCGCTCCCTGTCCGTATCCCTCCAATCCCCTCACATCCATGCAGCTATCCAACTTGTTCTGAAATGACACAAGAAGTTACATCCCAGACCCTGGCACCAGGGAGACAAACTACCAATCTGTTTCCTTATTCGTATCCACAGAATCCCCAATTTGTCCTCCTGACCATCGAATCCCCTATAACTATTACCCTCCTCTTCCTTTCCCTACCCTTTTGGGCAACAGAGGCCGACCTTATGCCAGAGATACAGCCATTGATTCCTTCCCCAGCCTGAATGCTCCTCAAGGAGGAGTACAATTTGTTGAGTGCTTCAGTCACAGGGGCCCCCTCCTGTATCTGTCTCTTCCCTTTTCCCTCTCCTAAATGTAATCCACTGATCCTCCTCCTGTGGCCCTGTTGAGACCACCTGGCTATAGCTCCTATCTATGACGGCCTCACTCTCAATGACCAGGTCGAGGTCATTGAGCTGCAGCTCCAATTCCCTAACACGGTCCCTGAGACACTGCAGCTCAGTACACCTAGTGCAATCGTGGATGTCCAGGAGGTCGAAGACTCCAGGACCTTTCACATCTGACACTGAAAAGAGCAAACTGCTCTCACACTCAACCCTTCTCTCTCCCCCTCACCTTAGAAAGAGAAAATAACAAAAAAATATAGTCTTACCTTAATCTAGATACTCGACCTCAGCCCCTATACGGTGAAGCCTCTCGAGCCAAAGCCTCGAAGCCCCACTCTTTCACCAGGCCACTCTCTCATTGGGCCACTCCTCTCTGGCTTCTCCTTTGCCTTTTCCTCCTTTTATTGGCCTTGACCAATTAAACCTGTCACTCTCAACTCGCTCCTCCTCCGAACACTGCCCAAACTCTGGTCTCCGTCTCCTCCGACTCGCTGCTCGAACCGACTAGGCCCGAGGCCGGGTAAAGAACAGAATTTATTGTACGATAGAATCTTGTATGTTCTTTAAAAACCATATAGGATGTGGTTTAAGGTCTCATCCAAACCAATTGCATCCACTCATGCAATTTGATTTCACTACTTCCCCAATGTGCCATTTAGAAATGCACAGAATGACGTGGATGTTGATTCTCTTCACCATCTGAAACAAGTAAATGGGTTCTTACAATTGAAGCTCCTGCCTCGCATGTTCGAAGTTTGAAAAAGATCAAAGCTGGTGCATAGTTTCATGCATCCACAAGTGTATAAAAAATGGGTTGTGGCAAATCAACGGCAATTATCCATGCCTGCTACATCCAGGCATATTTGAAGATTGGAGCACGACTGCAACACCATGTCAACTGTGGCGGATTAACTACCACTCCAGGCTGAGCTTTAGTAAAGCCCCCCTAACCTTGCCTCCCTGCCTCACTCTCTGCTGAATCAAATAAAGTGACATTAAGTTACTTTAAATTACATATTAGGGGTCTCCAAAGTGTTCGATATCGACCCTTGGTGAAGGGGTGGGGGGGTGGGTTGGAGAGGCAGCAGCGTGACCCAGATGTGTGGGGGGGGGGGGGGTGAGACAGCAGCACCACTCACGTGGGAAAGGAGAGTGATAGACGGCAGTTTGACTCGGGTGGATTGGAGAATGGTAAATGGAGTCCCCTTGTTTAAAAAAGGTAATAGGGAGAATCTTGGGAATTAGGGTTAGTCTTACATTATTGGTGAGTAAACTAATGGAAGGGATTCTTAAGGATGGGATCTATGAAGATCTGGAGAAATACACTCTACTCAAGGATAGTCAGCATGTCTTTGTGAAGGCAAGCTTTGGCCTCACAAATCTAACTCAGTCTTTGGAGGAGGTTACAAAAGAAATTAATGAGGGTAGGGTGATAGATGTGGTCTACGAGGATTTTAGCAAGGCATCTGACAAGGTCAGTCACAGGAGACTCCTTCAGAAAGTCCTGAGTCATGGGATGAGCGAAAAATTACCTGCATGAAATAAAAGCTGTCATGTCGGAAGAAAGCAGAGAGTCGTAGTGGAAAGAAAGTATTCTGCCTGGAGGTTGGTGCCGCAGGGATCTGTTCTGCGAACCCTGCTCTTTGTGATTTTCATGTCACCTGGATGAAGAGGCGGATGGATAGGTCAGTAAGTTTGCGGATGTCACGGAGGTTGGTTTGGAGGAGTTGTGGATGGAGATGAAGGCTGTTAAAGGTTACAAAATGATGAAGGTGGGATGCAGAGTTAGGCAGAAAAGTGGTAGATGGATTTCAATCCAGATAAGTGAGAGTTGATGCATTTTGGAAGGACAAACCAGAAGGCTGAGTCCAGAGTTAATGGTCGGTTACTTAAGAGTGTGGATGAACAGAGGAACCTTGGGTTGCAAATCTACACATTTCTCAAGGTTGCCGCACAGTTTGATAGGAGAGTGAACAAGGATTATGGTGTGCTGAGATTCCTTCATAGGGGGTTTGAATTCAGGAGTAGAGTGGTCATGTTACAAATCTATAAATCTTTGGTATGACTCACTTAGAATATTATGTTCAGTTCTGGTCACCTCATTATAGGAAGGAGAGGGGACAGAGGAGATTTACCAGGATGCTGCCTGGATTGGGAAACAATTCTCATGAGGCAAGGTTCGCAGAGCTGGAGTGTAGAAGGATTAGAGGAGACGTGATAGAGGTCTACAAGATCTTCGACATCCTTCCGTGAATTCAGGGACCAGAACACTACGTAATATTCCAAATGCGGCGAACCAAAATTTTATACAGCTGTAACTTGACTCACCAACTTTTAAACTCAGTGCCCCAAATCATGAAATCCAGCAGGCTGGATGTTTCTTTACCATCCTCTCCACCATGTTGTCTCTTTCAGGGAGCAGAGAGCGTTCAGCTCAAAATCCTTCTCTCCATCAATGCTAGAAAGGATATATTGTAGACTTTCCCTTGCATTTGACCTCACCCCTCCCAAATCCAGCACCTCACTCAGGGGAGGGAGAGGGGAAGAGCAGGGAGAGGGGAAGGAGATGGAGAGGAAAAGAGAGGGAGGGAGTGTTGTCGAGGAAGGGGGAGGGATATAGTGAGAGGGTGAAGGGAAGAGGAAAAAGAGAGAGAGTGGGGAAGGAGAGGGAGGGAGAGTTGTCAAGGAAGGTGGTGGGATAGAGGGAGAGAGGGTGAGTGGAAGAGGAGGAGAGGGAAAGGGGAAGGAGAGAGAGGAAGAAATGTTGAGGAAGGGGGGAAGGATACAGGGAGAGTTTGAGGAGAAGGAGAGGAAGTGAAGAAGGAGAGGGAGAGAAAAGGATAGGGAGGGAGAGTTGTAAAGGAAGGGGGAGGAATATAGGGAGAGGGTGAGGGGCATAAGAGAGGGGAAGGAGAGAGAGAAGAACGGAGTGGGAGGTAGAGTTGTCGAAGAAGGGGGTGGGTTAGAGGGGAAGAGGAGAGGGAGAGAGAGGGAGAGTTGTCAAAGAAGGGAAGGGATTGGGGGAGTGGGTGTGGGGAAGAGGAGAAGTAGATGGATAGGGGAAGGAGAGGAAGAGGAAAGAAGAGGGAGGGAGAGTTGTCGAGGAAGGGATAAGGATTTTGGGAGAGGGTGAGGGGAAGAGGAGGAGAGGGAGAGGAAAGGAGAGGGAAGGAGAGTTGTCGAGGAAGGGTAAGGAATTTAGGGAGAGGGTGAGGAGAAGGAGAAGGAGAAGGGAAAGAGGATGAGGGATAGTTGTCAAGGAAGGCAGAGGGTTATAGGGAGATTGTGAGGGGAAGGGAAGGAGAGGGAGGGAGGGAGAGTTATCGAGGAAGGGGGAGGGTTATAGGGAGAGAGTGGGGGAGGAGAAGAAGATGGAGAGTGGAAGGAATGGGAGAGGGAGGGAGAGTTGTCGAGGAAGGGGAGGGATAGTGGGAGGGTGAGAAGAAAGAGAGGGAGAGAGGAAGGAGATGGAGAGGGAGGGAGACTTGTCGAGGAATGGGGAAGGATATAGGGAAGAGTGTGAGGGTAAGAGGAGAAGGAGAGCGATAAGAGATGGAGAGGGAGAGGAAAGGAGAGAGGGAGAGTTGGTGAGGAAGGGGGAGCGATATAGGCTGAGGGTGAGGGGAAGAGGAGGAGAGGGAAAGGAGAGGGAGAGGAAAGGAGAGTGAGGGAGAGTTTTCGAGGAAGGGGGAGTAATGGGGTGAGGGTGAGGTGGAGAAGGAGAGGGAGAGGGGAAGGAGAGGGAGGGAAAGGAGGGGGAAAGGGAGAGGGAGGGAGAGTTGTTGAGGAAGGGATAAGGATTTTGGGAGAGGGTGAGGGGAAGAGGAGGAGAGGGAGAGGAAAGGAGAGGGAGGGAGAGTTGTCGAGGAAGGGTAAGGAATATAGGGAGAGGGTGAGGAGGAGGAGAAGGAGAAGGAGAAGGGAAAGAGGATGAGGGATAGTTGTCAAGGAAGGCAGAGGGTTATAGGGAGATTGTGAGGGGAAGGGAAGGAGAGGGAGGGAGGGAGAGTTATCGCGGAAGGGGGAGGGATATAGGGAGAGAGTGGGGGAGGAGAAGAAGATGGAGAGTGGAAGGAATGGGAGAGGGAGGGAGAGTTGTCGAGGAAGGGGAGGGATAGTGGGAGGGTGAGAACAAAGAGAGGGAGAGAGGAAGGAGATGGAGAGGGAGGGAGACTTGTCGAGGAATGGGGAAGGATATAGGGAAGAGTGTGAGGGTAAGAGGAGAAGGAGAGCGATAAGAGATGGAGAGGGAGAGGAAAGAAGAGAGGGAGAGTTGGTGAGGAAGGGGGAGCGATATAGGCTGAGGGTGAGGGGAAGAGGAGGAGAGGGAAAGGAGAGGGAGAGGAAAGGAGAGTGAGGGAGAGTTTTCGAGGAAGGGGGAATAATAGGGTGAGGGTGAGGCAGAGAAGGAGAGGGAGAGGGGAAGGAGAGGGAGGGGAAGGAGGGGGAAAGGGAGAGGGAGGGAGAGTTGTTGAGGAAGGGATAGGGATTTTCGGAGAGGGTGAGGGGAAGAGGAGGAGAGGGAGAGGAAAGGAGAGTTTTTGAGGATGGGAGGGATATTCGTAGAGAGTGAGAGGTAGAGGGGAAGGAGAGGGAGTGAGAGGGAGGAAGAGTTGTCGACGAATGGGGAGGGATAGAGGGATAGGGGATTAAAGGGTTTCTATTGTCTCTGAATCTTTACGAAAAAGTGAAGATGATTTTGAGCTGAAGACCATTGGTCATCTTCGCGTGATCTTCCTCAACTCTGTTCATCTCTTCCCTTGAATGACTTTTGTTTCCGTTGCTTGTAGATTCGTGAAGCGCAGAAGGGAGGACAACAACTTGTGGTGGAAGTCGAGCTGGTAGCAGGACCAACAGTCAATAAGGCAGCCACACTTGGAAACACAATCAACATGTTCAGGTATTTCTACATCCAGTCCTGGAGGATCTCAACAAAGTTCAAGCAAGATTTCTGCCAACACCTAAAAATTCGATAACTCCAAAAAAAATGTAGTGAACAGATCCAACCTTTGTACACGTCATTCATCACCCACACCAAAGCCTTTAACTCTGCATCAAGGAAACAACTATAGGACACCCCTTCTAGTATTAGATGAACTGAAATGGAAGTACGGATCCTGAGGCTCTTCAACAAAGGCATATTGGCCACAGTCATGGTCAACATGAGTACTTGGGAGCCTTTTTGCATGAAGTGAAGAGTAAACAAGGATCCGTGTCAGGTCACTCGCCTGAGTGCTACTGGTACCATGTAACCCAGTACTACCTGTCGCATGGTCGAGTGGTCGGCGACTAAACCGGCTCCCCCACCAGGCTTGCCTGGTGAGGAGGGTGGCTAGACACCCTGCAGGATGAAAAACAAGACCTGTCAAAGGGTGGATGAACCATGGACAGAAAGGTCTGGCAAACCATCATCTGAGAGGGAACAGCAACCTTCGAAGCCAGCAGATGTGCAGAAATAGAAGAAGATGAGAGGAGAGGCCGTAGCAACCCAAGCCTGATCTGCCATCTGGAACAACCTGTCCTGAATGCAGAAGAACTTTCAAAGGCAAGATTGAACACAGAAGCCACTTGATAGCAACGAGGAGGAGAACTTTCTGACAGACAGCGCAGTATTCAAACTGAGGTCCAGTCCTGACCACTGGCCATGTAAAGCCATTGCCCTAACCACTACATCAACCGTGACACCCTGTCGGCTCAGAGAAGCCGGCTGGAATCTCGAGCGTCTGGAGGAATCGATGTGTCAGGCAGCAGTGGGGAGGGGTCGGGGATCAGCGGCGGCAGTGGGGAGGACTCGGGGATCAGCGGCAGTTCCTACCACACCCCCACACACACACATACACACTCGATTCTTTGAAAGATTTTATTTAATATTCTCAAATTACATAAAGAAAATCAAATACACATAAAATAACTGTAAACTACATCCACTCCCCCTTACTAATACAATAAAAACCAAAAAAAGAAAAAAATAACCAAAATAAAGAAAAAAAAAACAACCTCTCCTCCCCCAAAACCTTAGAGAAATGTATCAAATATTCCCTGATTGGTCTGCCAACATTACAACATTGATTTAATTTCTATAGCCATGTGTTTCAAATATAAACAACACATATAAATAAAAAAGAGTAATTACTTACATTATATGTTAATTTTTCTAAATATAGACAAGAGTGCAATCCGTTATGCCATCTTTGCAAGTTTATATTCTTCCATGTGACAGCTATACATTTTCTCGCTACTGCTAACCCAAATCTTAACAAAGCCAAATATGGTTTAGGCATTTTGAATCAACAAATGGAACATTAACATAACCCAACAAACATATTTTTGGATCCATTAAATATCCCTTTGAAACAAATCCCTCAAAAATTTTATAATTTCCTCCCAAAAATGCTTAATTTTCTTTCACGACCAAACTGAATGTACAAAAGTAACTTTCTGCTCTCTACATCTAAAACAGAAATCTGTTAAACTGAATCCATATCTCTTCAATTTCTCAGGGGTTGAATATAAATGATGCAAAAAATTCTAATTGACCATAGTATACCTCACATTAATTAACTTGGTAACACCGTCAACACACAGTTTTGACCATTCCTCCCATGTCAAAATAATATTTAATTCTTTCCCATTTGTCTTTTTCCATTTTCTCCTGCAACAACCTATACATATCAGAAATAAAGCCTTTTTCACGTTTATCTGCAATTAATAATTCAAATTTCTTTTGACCTGGTAAATTTATTTCCTTCCCATAATTCTTCTTTAAGTAATCTCAAAGTTGGTAATAAACAAAGAATTTGATGCAATACCATATCTTTCCTCCAACCTTTTAAATGAACAAAACCTCCCTGCTTCAAAACAATCTATTACATTCACTAATCCTTTAATTTCCCAATCTTTTAAGTAAGGATTCTATCATGAAAAGGGAATTAATTTATTCTGATATAATGGTGATCTTTTCGAAACTATTCCGATAGAATCAAGAATTAAATTGCGATTTTACCAAATATTCATTGTATGTCGAAAAACGGATAATTTAAATTCTTATAACAATAAAGGATTCCATTTATAAATAAAATGATTAATATTATTTTCCAAAATCTGAGCCATCTTTATCTTTGCCCACCTAGAAGATTGTTCATTATCAAATAACCAATTAATAAACTTCATCGGTGCCACCTCATAATAATTATAAAAACAATGTAATTGCAAACCACCCAATTTATAATGCCAAGTCCATTTTTGGTAAGAAACCCTCGATAATTTACCTTTCCATAAGAATAACCCAACTATGCAAGGAATAGATTGAAAAAAGTATTGTACTCGAGCATAAATGTTCATCTTTATGCAATTCACTCTTCCTATTAAGGTCAGTGGTAAATCTTTCCACTTATCTAAATCAATTTTAACCTTATTTAATAAAGGTACATAATGCAAAATAAATAATTCATGATCATTTTTATTTACAACTACTCCTAAATATTTAATTTTATTTGACCATCTAAATTTAATAATTTGTCTACAATCCATAAAATCTTCTTCTGCTATTGGTAAAACCTCACTCTTTTCCCAATTAATCTCATATCCCGATAATTTACCATACTTATTCAACAAGTCCTGTGATAATTTTAGTGAAGTTTTTGGATTAGTTAAATATACAAAAACATCATGTGTAAATAAGCTAATTTTATTTTCATTTTCTCTCACTTTAAGTCCTCTAACACCAAAATCATGTCAAACAGCCTGAGGTAAAGGTTCTGTCACCAAAGCAAGTAAAGCAGGTGAAAGAGGAAAACCCTGTCTTGTAGAACAAGATAAATTAAAAGATTTTGAAATCTCACCATTCGTTATTACCCTTGTCGTAAGTTATGCATATAAAGCCCTAACCCAACCCCTAAAAAATGGAACAAAATTAAATTTTTCCAATACTTTAAACAAAAACTTCCACTCAACTCGATCAAATGCCTTCTCAGCATCCAAAGATATATCCGTTGGTTGATTATCTTGTTGTTTTTAGCATTAATTAATGAAATCAATTTAACTATATTATCTGATGACAATTTAACTATATTGTCTTTGACAAACCCTACCTGATTGTTACGTAAAAAAATTTGGCAAATAATTCACTAACCTATTATCTGAAACTTTTGACACCAATCTATAATCAACATTTAATAATGATATCGGTCTGTAAGGTGACACTTTTAAAGAGTTCCTTTCTTTTTTTAGGTATAACTGTAATGAATTTGATGCAATACCATATCTTTCTCAATGCTTTTGAGAAAGATTCTGGAAATACATCCATTTTAGTTGCTTGTTTCAAAACATTTTTATATAATGGAAATAATAAATCATTAAATTTTTTATAAAACACCACCTTAAATCCATCCTCTCCAGGAGATTTCCCATCAGGCATCGATTGCAAAGCTTCTCTCAATTCTAATTCAGTAAATAAAATATCTAAATTCTTTACCTCAAATTCATTCAACACTGGCAAATTTAAACTAGATAAAAATAAATCAATTTGATCCATTTTTTGATAACCCTCTGACATATATAAATTTTAATTAAATTTTAAAAATTCATCAGTATTCATTTATGTAATTTCTCCATTCTTCCTAATAGCATTAATTGTCCTTGATACTTGCTCAGTTTTACATTGCCATGCCAAACCATATGCACTCTTTCTCCCAATTGATAATAACATTGTTTAGACTGCAAAATCATTTTCTCATATTTATACATTTGTAAATTATAACGTAATTTCACTTTAGATAAATTTATCCTTTCATCCTCTGTATAATTTTTTTAAATTTTTTTCTCCAAGCCTTCGATTTCCTTTTCCAAATTTAAACTTACGAATAAATAGTTTTTTTCTCTCTTAGTTGTATAGCTAATAATTTGTCCCCTCAAATATGCTTTTAAAGCATCCCACAAAATAAATTTACTTTGAACTGAATTTTCTTTCATTTGTAAATAAAAAATAATTTGATCTCTCATCTACTCAATAACTTTTCATTAAACCTCCATCGATAAGCTGTCTCAGTTAATTCAGTCCCTAAACATTTAATGAAGGATATGAGAATAACCTACTTTTATATTCTGCAAAATTAAATCTACCTTGTAAATGCACAGAAATCAAAAATACATTTATTCTAGAGAAAGAATTATGCCGAGCTGAATAAAGTGAATAATCTTTCTCAGTTGGATTTAATTTCCTCCAAATTTCCACTAAATTTAAATCCTCCATCATCTTAAACAGTCTTTTTGCCATTTTAGTTTTTTCAACAATTTTTGGAGATTTGTCCAACAAGGGATCCAAACAACAGTTAAAATCTACTCCGACTAAAACATTCCCATATGCCTGATTCGTATTTAAAAATGTCCCTGAAATAAATGTCTGATCATCTTCATTTGGTGCATAAACATACATTAAAGTCCAACTTTCAGAAAAAAATCTTCCAGTTAACAATCAGTACTCTTCCAACATTAGCAAAAAAAAATCCACAGCAAAAAGTTTTTTTTTTATTAACTAATATCACCACGCCTCTAGTTTTAGAGTTTAATGAAGACAAAATGACATGTCCTGACCAATCTCTCTTCAACTTCAAATGTTCTTTTTCTGTCAAATGAGTCCTTTGCAAAAATACAATATCTACTTTTAGCTTCTTTAAATTTTTATTTTTTCTGCCTTTTTCTCCATTGATTGTAATTCAAAAGATACATTTTTACGTATCAAAATAGCTACATCTTTAGCCTTAGAATTAAATGAAGAAGAATATACATGCCCAACCCTGTCCCTTTTTAATTTCACGCTTTCCTTCACATTCAAATGTGTTTCTTGTAAAAAAGCAATATCAATTTTCATTTTCTTAATATACGCCAAGACCCTCTTACGTTTCATCTAACTATTTAATCCTCGAACATTAAAAGTAGCAAACCTCAACTTTGACATATCTACTATTATTACTAAATACCAATAATATCTTTATATAAAAACTCAAATTAATGTATATAGGCCCTCCAATAAAAAAAATCACAAATTAAAAACTAAAAAAAAATTAAAAATAAAAAAAATTAAAAAATAAAGAAAAAGGAAAAAAAAAGAAAATCCCCCCCCAAAAAAACTACCAGAAGGTAGTAATCCCCTAAACAAAAATTGGGTGTGGGTCACCCACCAGTGGCTGATGACTAGTAAAGAAAGTCCAAATCTCTCCTTGCCCAGCCAAACAGTCAGTAACATCAAAATATTATAAGAACAAAAGAAAAAATAGAATAAGAAAATTATTTTAACCCAAAAGACTCCAATCTTGAAAATCCCATTTCAGAAGTTAGACTCTTTCCATTCCTGTTTTTTTCCCATTTTTGCCATTTCTTCCTTTTCCAGAGCTACCAAAGTTTTCTTTAGGAGATAATGCTGGACTATGTCTTTGTCCTCTTATATCTGGCCATGAGTCAGCAAAAATCATTGCTTCACAATCAGTTTCAAAAAACCAAAATTGATAGACTCCGTAAAACACCTTCAACACTGCAGGGTAACGAAAAGTAGACTTATAACCTTTATGCCATAAAACTTCTTTAACTGGATTGAATCGACGTCGACCTGATGCATTTCCAACAATGGAGACATTTTCCTGTGTGCTCCCTCCATTGAAATCAAAAGGCTTTCTACTTCTTGGGAACACGCACCTTCTTCCGGGGAATGGGTAATTCCAGTGCCATCCTTCATTTGGTAGCAATAGATTTTTTTTCACCCCCCACAGGAAATCTTTGGGGTCTAGGCAATGAAGAAATTGAGCCAAGGGCTGTTTCAGGTCGTCTAGGCCCCAGATCCTCAGCACTTTGAAAATGTATATTCTTATGAACTTGAGGTTTAATCTTTTTACCATTAGTGGCCAAAATAATTCCTTGATACTTTAAACTAAAATTTAAAAAGTTTAAACTTGAAAACAAAGGGTTAAAAAACAGGTATTTAAAAATCTGGCCAGAGAGGTCGAGATTACATGTCTAGACTCTACGCTATCTTGCCACGATCCCTACTTTTAGCTTCTTAATATAATCTATCACACATTGCCTTTTTATTGGGTGATTTAAACCCTTAACATTAACAATTGTAAAACTTAAATTACTTATTACAACTTACACAATGGCACCCAATCTTTCACAATTAACTTAAACAAAAATCCTCAAACAACAACAAAAAACACTTAAACCCCCCCCCGAAAAAACTGCAACACACTCGAGACACATACCCCAGACACATACCCCAACAATCACACACCTCCCACACACACACCCTACACACAACCCCCAACACACACGCTCCAGACACACACTCCACACATACAAGGCCCGACTCACACCCCCCACAATCACACACCTCCCACATGCACACCCCACACACACATACACATCCCAGGAACACACCCTCACGCTCACAAACTCCCACACATACACTCTGCGCGCACACACACACACACACACATATCCCCCATACACATACTCCCCCACACACAACCTCTGACACCCTCCGACATTCATACACACCTTCCACACCCTCACTCCACAAACACCCAATGCACCCACAGTCCCCTTCCCACACACCACACCTACACATATACCCCGACGCACAACCCAGAAACACCGCCCACATACACCCCTCACACACACCTTCACACATGGCCACCTCCCACACACAACTCACAAAATCAACTCCCAGCCACACATCCCACACATAAACGCACACTCACACTCACCCGATACAACCCCTAGACAGATAAACCTCCCACACACATACCCGTACACACATCCTCTCACACTCAGTCCCCCCCACACACACCCACCCACACCCCATATACCTCTCACACACACACCCAAACACACCCCATTTACCTCTCACATACACCCCCAAACACACACACACCTTCACACTTGACCACCTCCCACACACAACCAACACAAAATCAACACCCAGCTACACACACACATACACACACACTCACACAATACAACCCCTACACAGATAAACCTCCCACACACATACCCCTACACACATCCTCACACACACAGTCACCCCACACACACACCCACCCACACCCCATATCCACATACATACTTCCCATCCCCAAATATGCACCACCACACATACCTTAGAACATACCTTAACATTCATACACTCCCACAAATACATGCACACACAGCCACTCCAAAATACTTACCACACACACATCCCGCATGCACACAACCCCACACATCTGCCCCAAAAAATATGGCCCCAATGGACATCCCCCACTCACTCCCCACATACACACCCCACACAATCATAACCCTACAGACTTCCCCACAAATACAATAACATACCCGTCCCACACACACCCAACACAAATCACACACACACCCATTCATAGACCTCCACCCATCCCCCAAACACATACCCCACATACACACCCAGCACATGGACGCCCCTCCATATTCACCACCGCATTCACACCCCTGCACTCACATCCACACACTCGCACCCTCCACACTTGCAACCCCTACACTCACACCCCTGCACACACAACCCACACACAAACCCATTCCCACTCATGCCCCCTACACACTCCCTCTCTCGCATGCACTGCCACACTTATTTCTCCGCACACACACCCTTCACACCCTTGACACAAACATTGCCAGACAAATCCCACCATGCACACGCGCTAATGCGACCCTGCACAAACACCTTCCCACACAAGTCCCTCACACATGCACTCCCACTCACATGGACCTACACACACATCCCGAACCACATACCCCTACACACACACACACACCCCATAAATACACCCACACACACACTCCCTCATACAACTCTCACACATACACAAACCCGCAAATCCACCCACCCACACCACCCCACACATATTTCCCCCACACTCATGCGCTCACACACACACACATTCCCTCCACGTATATATCACACACACACACACACACACCAACCCTCCATATGCAAACCCCACACAAGCCACACTTCACATACCCACACACACACCTTCTATATTCAAATCCCACACACACACAAACCCCACTCATAAACACCACACAAGCACAAAACCCCTAACACACACAAACTCACACACAAAAACACCACACAAACACAAACAACCCCCACACTCAAATCCACCCCACACACAAACCCACCACACACACTAACCCACCACACATACACACCATACTCACATCCCCAAACATCAGAGACTTACCCAAATTCCCCACACACACAAACCCCAAAATAGCGCCCATGGTGGAAGTGAGGGCATTGGTGCCGTCGCTGACCCATGGGGAGGTGTGGGTGAGGGCATTGGTGCCATCGTTGATGGAGGGAGGGGGGTGGTGCCGTCGCTGATGGAGGGAGGGGGGTTGGTGCCGTCGCTGATGGAGGGAGGGGGGTGGTGCCTTCGCTGATGGAGGGAGGGGGGTTGGTGCCGTCGCTGATGGAGGGAGGGGGATTGGTGCCATCGCTGATGGAGGGAGGGGGTGGTGCCATCGCTGATGGAGGGAGGGAGGTTGGTGCCATCGCTGATGGAGGGAGGGGGGGTGGTGCCATCGCTGATGGAGGGAGGGAGGTTGGTGCCATCGCTGATGGAGGGAGGGAGGTTGGTGCCATCGCTGATGGAGGGAGGGAGGTTGGTGCCATCGCTGATGGAGGGAGGGAGGTTGGTGCCATCGCTGATGGAAGGAGGGGGGTGGTGCCATCGCTGATGGAGGGAGGGAGGTTGGTGCCATCACTGATGTGTCAAGGGGTGCAAGATGACGTCGTCATTGACAAGTATGGGGATGGAAGCAGCGCTGACAAGCGGGGTGGGGGCGCATGCAATGCTTGCCATGTCCTATATACGTTGGTGCCCCACACAGACACTGACACACACACTCAGCCTGCCACACACACCCACTCACACATACACAACCCCACACACACCCCAAACCCACACCCCTCACACACTCCCCATACACCCATCCCCCACAAACTCACACCCCTCACAACCACACACACACCCTTCACACACTCCCCATACACCCATCCCCCACAAACTCACACCCCTCACAACCACACACACACCCCTCACACACACCACACATAACCCACACCCACACCCCTCATACACACACCCTCACACATGCCCCACAACACACACCCCTCCACACCATCTCTCCACCCATCCCACACACTCTCACCCCCCCACCCACACATCCACACACTCAGACACCCCCACACTGCCCCCTACACATATTCTCACAAACACACATCTACACACACTTCTCACACACCCCTCCCCCACCCATCCCTCACACACACACACACCACATTAACACACTATACACACACCCACCCCCCACAACCACACATCCCTCACAAACACACACCACACATAACCCACACACATACCCCTCATACACACTCCCACACACATACCCCACAACACACACCCCTCCACACCCCCATCCACCCATCCCACACACTCTCACCCCCCATCCACAGACTCAGACACCCCCACACATCCCCCTACACTCATCGTCACATACAACCCACACACTCCCACTTACACACACCCCACACTCACCTCTCACACACACCCACAAACACATTTCCCACACACTCAGACACCTTCCACACTGACTCCACACAACACACAGACCACACACAATTCCCACACACACCCCACACACCCACATACTTACACACACTTCCCACGCACACTCCCACTTACACACACACCCCACATCCCCACACTGACCAAACACTCACCCCACACAAACCTCTCACATCCACTTCCCACACACTCAATCCACACACTCAGACAACTCCCACAGTGACCCCACACACACACATCCACACTCCAATAGAATCTCTTTTCTCCCTCTCCCCTTAATCCCGTCTCCGAACCAGATTCTTGTATTAAAAGTAGATTTTGTTCCTAGACGAATATAATATGGGTCTGGAAGTCAGGTTTTAGAATGAAAGGTTCTGAAAATCGTTCAGGATAGGTCCCCCCAATTATTTCGGGGCAAATTGGAAGATGTTCTTTTATATCAGCGACATGTTCTTTCAGTGAGATAATTTTGTCGAGTTCCTTCCATTTGACGTCGATGTTGTGCTTTGTACAAATGTCTGCATATATTTGTTCACTTATGGAAAATGGAAAGAAGGAAATGCACAAACGCACACATACCCACTCCCACACCCTCCCACACGCACACATACATACACACAACCTCCCTCACACCCCTTCTTACACACGCCCACACACATACCAACCCAAAAGGACCCAAGCACATACACTCCACACATATCCACCACACAATCCTACCCACACACCCCACACACAACCCCTCACCCATTCCCTCCATAACCCCACATGCAGACCCCAAACACACACCCCAATCCCACAAAACTCCAGACACACATCCCAATGATTTTGGGGCAAATTGGAAGATGTGCTTTTCTATCAGGGACGTGTTCCATAAGTGAGTTAATTTTGTCGAGTTCCTTCCATTTGACGTCGCTGTTGTGCTTTGTGCAAATGTTCTGTATATATTTGTTCACTTATGGAAAATGGAAAGAAGGAAATGCACACACGCACACATACCCACTCCCACACCCTCCCACACGCACACATACATACACACAACCTCCCTCACACCCCTTCTTACACACGCCCACACACATACCTACCCAAAAGGACCCAAGCACATACACTCCACACATATCCACCACACAATCCTACCCACACACCCCACACACAACCCCTCACCCATTCCCTCCATAACCCCACATGCAGACCCAAAACACACACCCCAATCCCACAAAACTCCAGACACACATCCCAATGATTTTGGGGCAAATTGGAAGATGTGCTTTTCTATCAGGGACGTGTTCCATAAGTGAGTTAATTTTGTCGAGTTCCTTCCATTTGACGTCGATGTTGTGCTTTGTGCAAATGTTCTGTATATATTTGATCGTTGATATATTTGTATATATTTGTTCACTGTTCTGTATATATTCTGTATATATTGTATATATTCTGTATATACTTTTTCACTGTAAACAAAAGCCCCACATATCTGCACACACACCCTCACACACACACCCTCCCCCACACCCCTTCTTACACACACATTCCCACCCACAAGCAACCATGCATATATAACCCACACACATCCACCGCACAATCTCACCCACACACACCACACACATCCACTCACACGTTCCATCCAACACCCCAATACCCGAACATGCAGTCCACAAACACACACCCAATTCCACACAACTCCACACACACATCCCAAATCCCACACACAACCCCAACTATTTCGGGGCAAATTGGTAGATGTGCTTTTATATCAGGGACGTGTTCGATAAGTGAGATAATTTTGTCGAGTTCTTTTCATTTGACGTCGATGTTGTGCTTTGTACATATGTTCTGTATATATTTGATCGTTGATATATTTGTATATATTTGTTCACTCTTCTGTATATATTCTGTATATATTGTAAATATTCTGTATATACTTTTTCACTGTAAATAAAACCCCCACATACATGCACGCACACACACACTACCACACACATCCAAATGCCAACAGACACTCCCACTCCCTCACACACACACACACACACACACACACACACACACACACACACACACACACACACACACACACACACACACACACACACACTGTCCCTCACACCCCTTCTTACACACGCTCACACATATACCCACCCACAAGCACCCATGCACTTATACCCCACACACATCCACTACACAATCTTAAAAAATCAAACAAAAGATGAGAAACATTAAATCGGACTGACCCGACAGGACGGAGGAACTAAGGTCGTTTGGAATCAGCAGATGCGATAGAATCGGCAATCTCCGTCAGGCCGAGGGACCTTGAAACACCACACAAGTACAAACTAAACTGGATGAGAGGGTCCTTGCAGAGAAATGGATTGGAGTCAATCCACAGGACCTTCAGAGCAACAGAGAGGATCACTGGAGTCTCCCTCTTCCCCATCAGTGTGATCTAGCAGGATCCTTGTCTGAAGAGGCCATGCCAAATCCTGGAGAAGCCCTTTGACCATGCCCACAGCATCTCTCAGCTGCTCCCATCAAGGAAGAGAAAGGAGGATCAGAACCAGCATCAGCAGGATGAAGAACAGCTTCTGTGCAGGGGTCGGGAGAAGGTTGAAGCACCAAAGGAACTGCTCCCACTCACCATCCGAGTGCAAACAGAGAGCGCATGTAAAATGTTCAATGATGGGAATGTATGGACATGATACTAAGGGCTGAAAGAGACTTGGAACAGGGTTTTTTGTGGTCGATCATTTATTACGAATAAAGTCTTACACGAAAGGGCAAGAAGCAGCTAAGGTTGTTCTTTCCACACAGATCTACTGTTAGTCCTCTAATTCTATGGGAACTGTCGCAGGGTTGTAGCTCCCAGTTGTTGGGATAGGCTGACACAAAGTGGTAGGTCCAGGTACTAATGAGGATGCCATCAGATGGTTCCCCACCCCCCACTCTCTCCCCACCACCACTGCCAACATCAGTTCTTTGTATTACAAATAAAGATGAGTGAAACACAGAAGTCTGCAGACGCTGTGATTATAGTTACAAAGACACCGACATGCTGAAGGAACTCAGCTATTCTTTCCAGCATTCAGGCCTGAGCCCTTCTTCAAGGAATAAACAGAATAACCCAGAAGCAGGAAATCTCAGAAAGGCTCAGAATTCTGGTTAGGGGACAAATCCAGCCCAACAAAAGGTGTTAATTGGATGTGATAGGGATGAGGTTTTTCATAGCAGGCCGAGCGACCATGTGGTCAGGTGGGCCGAATCGCTATCCCAGTCAGTTGGTACAAGATGGCATAGGCCCCCCTTCCCTTCTCACGAGAAGCATGCGTTTGGTGACACATGTTGCCTGGGAGATGTCGCCACATCCTGGTTGCAGCAACTCCGCAACGCACTGACATCACTCCCCTAGACCAGCGCACCCCAGAGAGGAATGAGGTCGTCCCCTAAAAGCAGCACGAGAGGTTCATATAAAGGCAGTTATTGGTTCACTTCATGCTGTGTGGAGGTGCTTCATTTCAGTAGCACCACCTTTTTCAGCCACGACAAGACCATGAACAGGCTGTCAGCAAGAGAATGGGATGGGGAATTGAAGCAGGTGGCCACTGGGAGATCCCCGCTCTTGTGGCGGACATGGAGAAGTTTGTGTTTATAGGATAGCTATAAATTCCGATGAAAATACAAGTCTTTAGGCCAGCAAATCTTCCAGACAGGGATCAATGATCAATTCTTCCCAACAGGGTCCCAACCTCCAAAATCTGTGATGTCTTCCTTAATATTTTTAACACAATAGCGCTAACTGACTACCGATCGAGTCAATGTGCTGCCAAAAGGCAGCCCATTCATATTTGGTTTCCCGCCCAAACACAGCTGATTGAGTCTATTACCTATCAGATGTGAATTGTCAAAAGCTACAGTAAGCGTTCAGTAACCTTAACAACACCTTCCAGTGCCAGCTTGAAATTGTTTCTGCCCAGAGGTTTCGCCCACCATTGTTCACAGACGAAGGTGAATGCTGCTTGTCAGTGACACACGGGTCTCTCTGGAGGTTGAACTGATCCCAGAGCGCTGAGTTCTGGAGAAATGACCACACCAAATTTGATGTTGCTGAATGGAGGAAACACTTTCGTATGTCGCATGGCACCTTTCACTTCATGCTGGAACTCTAAGAACCTCACCTGAAGCCGCATAGACCAGGCGCAGCAACCAGGGAGCCGGGATTTCGATTAGCTGTGGCTCTGCGCTGGTATGCCACCCCTTGTGAGTATCGATCCATCAGTCCCATCTTTGGAATAGGCATCAGCACCGTGTGCATGGTGGTGCAGGAGGTGACGGCCGCCTTGACGAAGTTCCTCGGTAAACGTCTCATGCCCCTGCCCATTGGAACACGTCTCCAGGAGACCAATGACAGCTTGGTGCAAAGGGGATACCCAATGTGTGCTGGTGCCATTGATGGATCACATATTCCCATTATTGCCCCCAGCTTGCATGCTGCAGCCTACTACAATCGCAAAGGCTGGCATTCAATGGTTCTGCAAGCGGTGGTCGACAACAGATTCTGGTGAGCTAAGCTTTTATTGGTCTTTATCACATCACATCTCAATGTCTATAACTTCACTGTGCTTTCCATTCACGTTACAGCTTCTCAGATGTGTTTGTTGACCGGGCAGTACCCATGATGCCTGAGTGCTTGCCAACTCTCCTCTGTATAGAAAGGAAGAGGACCAGGGCGGATACCACTTCCCACCTGACGTGAGTGTTCACCCTACAAAGCTCCATGTGTCAATCTTATGTATGCTTATTGTGTCAACGGTCATGTGTATGAATTAACAACATTCTCCATTGTTGTGCCTGCAGGTGTCCAAGGATGTTAATGGAGTGGAGGTTCCAGCGCATCTTGTGGGTCATCTGGCATATCCACTACGAAATTGGCTGATGAAGGGGTTCACACAGCACCAAGGACTGGATCTGGATCAGCAAAGATTTAACAAGGCCCTTAATTCTGCAAGGATAGTGGTGGAACATGCATATTGCCGTCTAAATGGCTGCCGGTGGTGCCTGTCCAACCGTCTGGATATCTCTACCACCTTAGTCCCAGGTGTTGTGTTTGCTCGCTGTGTCCTGCACAATATATGTGAGATTAACAAGGAAGCCTTTCTGTCAGAGTGGACGTTGGTTGAAGCAGATGGTCCTGCACCCATTAGCACAGATTGTCGCAATCAGCAAGCCCATGGGCACCAGGCCATCCATTCTGCCATTTTGTCCATCCTGTAAGGGTATGACCCTGCCACCTAGCTCCTAATCTCCACAACTTGTTCCCCCCTCCACCCTCCCCACCCAATGCGACAACATGAGCCTACTGCCTGGCATGTTATGTGTTCTCGTGAAGTAATGGTTGCATATAAATGAGACTTGTGTGCTTGTCAAAAATGTAATAAAAAACATTTTTTGAGAAATCTTATTGCTTCATAAATATCTGAGTTCGATATAGCAATGTAAACATTTCACATTATGTTTAAACTAGATGTAAACCATGGAACGGACAAATCACATTGCAAATACACTCCACACTTGAACACCGCAGAACAAAAACAAAAATGGTAAACACAACAAACACCTCCACCCGGCACCACAGCATTTCTGTGTTGTGCCGATTATACCTCTCGGAGGAGGGTTACCAAGTTCATTTGGCAGGCGCATCCTGCGCATTCAGGTGGCCTTCCGGCAGCCCATATTGCCATTATATGCGGCTTTACAAGTGGGGCATTTGGCCACCTGAAAGTGCCTTTTCTAAGAGTTCCTGTATCTGGCTCATTCCTTGAAGAAGGGCTCAGGACAGAAATGTTGGGAATATATCTTGATCTCCTATGGACACTGAAAATCCGGGCTCTGCTTCCTGACCTGCTTTTTCCAGCAGTTTTGTATAACTTATATTCCAGCAGTTTTGTATAACTTATATTCCAGCAGTTGCTGTGGTTGAACTTTTACTGATTTAATGAATTGTTTTCATCAGAATCTAAATGTGCTTGAGTCCACGGACAGCCATGTAAGCAAGGGAATGGGATAGGGCATTGAAATGGGTGGCCACTGGGAGATCCACCCTCTTGCAGCAGACAGAGTTGAAGTGCATTAAATGCACCCAATGATTTGATCACTGCAGCCACCAGTTAAAAAATTCAAGAGGTTCTGCAGTCTGTGTGTCAAGAAATCCCTCTGCACCTCTGTTTTTAGTGGGAATCCTTCAACCCTGAAGTTGTGCTCTCTCGTCCTTGACTCCTCCAACATGGGAGATAATTTTACCACATCTACTGTATCCAGGCTTCTCAACATTCGAAGTGCTTCTTAGGACCCCTACCATTCATCATTCTTCTGAACACCAAGGAGTATAGTCCAAGATCCATCAAACCTTCCTCATATATTAATCCCTTCATTCCAGGAATCATTCTTGTGAATCTTCTGCAATGCCAGCACATCCTTTCTTCAATAAGGAGCCCCAAACTCTCTCCGCTACTGCAGGTGCTGCCTCGCCAGTGCCTTCTTAAGCCTCAACATCACATCCCTGCTCTTATATCCTATTATTTGCGATATGAATACCAACATTCCAATCAGCTGATTGACCACCAACATGGAAGTTAACCTATGGGGCATCCTGCACGGCGATGCCAAGGTCCATCTCCCCCAGAATTTTGAATGTTCACCCTATCCAATAATAATCTGCCCTTTTATTCCTTCTCCCAAAGTTCATGACCAGACATTTTCCTACTTTGTAATTCATTGGCCTCTTCTTTTTCCATTCTCCTAATGTATCTGTCTCTCTGCAGCCTTGCTGTTTTCTCCCAGCTACCTGCTGCTCTGTAACGGGTGAAGAAAAAGAGATGGCCCCCAGAATTGTTTCCCAGCATTTCTGCACACCTGCAGAAAGCCACATAAATCAGCAAATGCCTTCTGGTCGTTCCCCCTGATAGTACAGATTCTAACACCAATGTGTATCTGTCCAGAGTGTAGTGTAGGATGACTGTGATTGGCTGAGAGTGTAGCCACACCTACTGGCAGGTCTTAAAGGATTTCTCCTAGCCAGACCAGGTCATTCTGGACTGGTCGACCCACTTATGATATGCTCCAGTCTTTTAGTTAATAAAAGTCTTGGTTTGGATCAACAAGTGTTTGGTTCTTTCGACGCACTCTGCAATGTTCCCCCTTCCTGCACCTTTGCTCTCCGAGATGTGTCACCAGCAGTGTCCTTTCCTTCTGTTCCTCAAAATAGATACTTTATTTTCATATTTCAATATGTGCGCAACTCGGAGTTCACAATATTAGCCAAGAGCTGTTAAAATTCCCAGGAAAACATTGCAAATTATAAAATCGTCTCAAACAATGAAAAACCATGTACAAAAGTGAAAACAGTGACTCCTGGTGGGCCAGGTAAAAACTATCGGGAGATACATAAAAAGGTGCCTTTTTAGAATCTTTTTCTGCTCATGTAGAGAGGGTTTTGAAGGTTAATTGGAAACTATTTTCAGAGGCTTGGACATGGATGAATTCTTACGGACTGAATGAAGATGATGTTCACTTTGTTCCTGATGCATTTTTATATTTGAATCAATCAATGAGAATATTATGGTTGGAGAAGATTTTAATTGTTGTTTGGATCCATTGTTGATTAAATCTCGAAAAAATTGTGAAAAAAAAACAAAATGGCGAAAAGAATAACTGAGTTGATGGGGGATTTAAATTTAGTGGAAATATGGGAACGGAGGAATCCAACCGAAAAGGATTTTTCCTTTTATTCTGCACGTCATGATTCGGTTTCAAGAATAGTTTTTTTTTGGTATCAGCCCATTTGCAGGGTCGAATCAGACAGGCTGAGTATAAGAGTAGGATTCTGTCAGATCACTCATTATTGTTAATTTCACGTAGTATCGCTGAGATGGTGGAAACTTGTTATTGTTGGTGATTTAATGAAATGTTGTTAAAAAAAAACCTGAAATTATTACGCTTGTAAGAGATCAGATTAGGTTTTTTTAGAAACGAATAAGGGATCAGTTCAAAGTAAGTTTATGTTATGAGATACTTTAAAAAAGATATTTACGAGGTCAAACTATTACTTACACAGCAAAAGTGAAGAAACAATATATAGCAGAAATTCAGGACTTAGAGAAAGAAATTGCAACATTAGAGAAGACATTTCAGAAAAATTCAACTGAGGATAATAAAATACAGATGTCCAAATTGAAGCTTTGTTATAATACAATTGTGAAAAAATAATTCAATGATGGAAACAGCTCTACTATGAGTTGAGGGACAGAGCACATACGGTTTTAACTTAGCAATTGGAAACTGAACAAGTGTCTAGAATGCAGTTAGGAGAAATTCAGAGATAACATAAACCACAGGATATTAATGATGAATTTTGTACATTTTATCGGGACTTTATCTGAAGGGAATTCGGATATGGAGCAGATTGATTGTTTTTTGTCGAATTTAAATTTACCTTTATTAGAGGAAGAGGATATTAAGACTTTGGATGGTTCATTTACTGATTTGGAACTTAAGGAGGCGTTACAATCTATGCCAAGTGGAAAATCACCTGGAGAAGATGGATTTACATTGGAATTTTAGAAAAATTTTTATGATTTGTTATTTCCGGAATATTCTGATGTACTGAAGCTCGCCACTGATACAGGTTTATTTCCAGAATCGTTTTCAAGGGCATTAATAACACTCATCCCAAAGAAATACAGAGATCCATTAAAAGTTGTGTCATACAGACTAATATTAATAAATAATAATATTGAATGTAGATTACAAAATTGTAGCAGAGGTTTTAGCAAACAGATTGGCTAACCTTTTACCGCAATTAGTACATGTGAATCAAGCAGGATTTATCAAGGACAGGTATTCAGCTGATAATATTACTAAATTAATTACAATAATTAATGCTTCAAGACAACTCAACCAGACAATGATATTAGCGCTAGACGTGGAAACGGCTTTCCACAGTGTGGAGTGGAATTTTTATTTAAGGTGTTAGAAAAATATAAATTTGGACGACTCTTTACCAGTTGGGTTAAGGCATTATATACTAATACTCCTGCTCGGGTGGTGACAAATGGACAGATTTTGCAGGCATTCAATTTGTTTAGATCCACTAGACAGGGTCGTCCGCTGTCACTAGCCTTATTTGCATTAGTTATAGAACCAAGCAATTAGGCAAGAAATGAATATTAAGGGAATTACAATTGGTGGGCAAGAGTATAAAATTAATCTGTTTGCAGATGATGTGTTGATATATTTGTCTCAACCTAAGAATTCTTTCGAACCATTACAAAATTTGTTGAAAAGATACGGGGTAATGTCAGGCTATAAAGTAAAGTGAGATATTACTAATATCAGATGGAGATTATTCAGATTGTAAACAACTTATGAAGTTTAAATGGTCAAATAAAATTATTTGGGCATAATAATGGATAAAGAGTATCAAAATTTATACAGCTTAAATTATGTACCATTATTAAATAAGATTAAGTTTGATTTAAATAGATGGAAGGAGTCACTGTTAACACGGGTAAATTGTATTAAAATGAGTATATATCCACGCATTCAGTATTTGTTTCAATCTATTCTGAGTGTTATACCGGGAAAGTTCTTTCAGGAATTAATTTCAGGAATTAATCAGATTGTTTCTTTCTATGAAAAGGTAAGTTGTCTAGAGTCTCTATGCAAAAGTTGACATGGAGGTATGTATTGGGAGGTCATCAATTCCACATTTTCAAAATTATTATCAAATAGCACAATTAAAGTTTATGAATAGACTATTTGATATTGACCAACCTCCGATGTGGGTGAATGTGGAGATGGATCAAATACAAGAAAGAACAATACATTATTTTATATATAAATGGAATCCTCTGCTTTTGCAGTAGTATCAACTGACAGTATTGAAACATTTGATAGGAGTATGGTATAAATGGAATCAGTTTATAGGATCGAAAGGTAAGATTTCAGCTAAGACACCATTATATCAGAATCAGACAATTTCATTTTCTATGAATAATTCTTATTTGAAAGATTGGGAATCAAAAGAAGTGATATTATTGGAGGACTGTTTTGAAGTAGATTCACTTCCTTGGTTTAATAGACAGAGAGAAATTTGGAATATCACAAAATACTTTATTTGCTTACTATCAAGTACAAGATTTATTATTAGAATGCTTTGGTAGAAATTTTAATATAACCTGGTCAAATGAAATTTGAGAGATTAATTGTTTATAAGGGGAAAAAAGGGATTTTTTTCCGAAATGATGTGTTATTACAAGAAAAGATGAAAAAGGTAGATATACTTAAAATAAAGGATAAATGGGAGAAGGATTTATGTGTTCCTATTTCTGTGGATGAGTGGTCTTACATGTGTTTGGTTAGTGTTATGAAATTAATTAATGTACAATATAGTTTAGTTAATTATAACTTTCTGCATCAGTTATATTGAACTCCTGAAAAACTGACAAAATATGGATTTAGTGGGTCAGATTTGTGTTTTTGATGTGGTGATCAGACAGGTACTTTTTTTTATACTCAGCGTGGGAATGTTTAAAGTTGAAGCCCTTTTGGTAAAAAGTGATTAAATTTTTGCGAGTTCTTTTCAAATAGATTTATATGTGGATCCATGGGTATGATTACTGGGATACATGAATACAATTATGGCAAATTTACGCTTGGAGAAACCTCAAATTGCATATATTCGTTTAGAATTAGCAGTGGCTAGAAAATGTATAGCTGCAACTTGGAAAAATGATGTCGAATTGAGTATTTATAGATGACACAATGAAATTCAATCATGTATTTACTTAGAGAAAATAACGTATAATTTGCAAAATAATTATTCTTTTTTTATAAAGATGTGAAGTTGGTATTTGGAATGTATGGGTTGAGATGTTAAGTAAAAGCCTTATACGTGTTGCAAGATGTAAATGGATGTCACACCGTAACAGTCTGTTATGAGACGATGCTATTGAGTTTTTTAATATAAGCTTCGTAGGGGTGAGGGTTATAGGGGCTGGGATAGATTAGAAGGGGAGGAGGGAGGTAGCAGAGGGTAGTTTTAGATTAAACTTTGTATTTTTTCTTGGTTCTGTAAAATTCTTCAATAAACTTCCAAAAAAACTGCATCGAGATAAATGTCGAGCCAGGCTCATCCATTGAACAGAAGACAACATAACACATCAATTGCCTTCTGGTTTTTCATCCACTCTACTCCAAACCTTACAATTTTGACTCCATGGGTTTCCTCTGGGTACTGACGTCCTCTCACATCCTTCAGGTAGGTGTAAATGGCAGCTTGATGATTGATGTGGATTGTTTTATATTTTAAATACAACATCTATATTGTACATGTAATGGCAATATCATTCAAAGAATTAGACTCCACTACAAAACTGGGAGGAAGGATGTGAACCTGAAAGATTTAGTTATGGTCACTGATTCTTAAACAATTTGGTGAGAGGACACACACATGGATATCGGGATGAACCCAGGCATGAGAGGTTTCAGAAAGGAGTAGAGACTGTTCTTGATCAATCAAGAAATTTTAGAGATCACCCAGTAAATGTTATGAGAAGGCACATGAGCGTGTGATGCCATAAAATGAGTTACGTTTATATTGCATATTCGGTTAATTTTTAACTTAGACATACAGCACGGTAGCAGAACATCTCATGCCCTGAAGCCATGCTGCCCAATTTACACCCCATTGACCTACACCCCCTGCACATTTTGAATGGATGGAGGAAACCAGAGCCCCTGAGGAAAACCCACGCAGATACAGGGAAGACTTTCAAACTCTTTATAGACAGTGCAGGACCCGAACCCAGGTCCGGTCCCAACCATTGGTGCTGTAAAGGTGTTGTGCTAATTTCCACACCAACCATGTCATCCTTTAGATGCCATCTTATTCAGAATAAAGAGTGTTTACTCTTTCTCTCCTTTAACCATCTTGAACACAATGGCAAACTGTTTCATTAACCTCAAAAACAATTGATCAGAAATAATCTATAGAACACCGTCAAACCCATTAACTGAAATAAATTAAATAGAAGGAAAAAAGAAAAAAAATTAACTGCTAAAACGAAAAAAACCTAAAAATTAGGTCTAATCCAACCTCTCCCTCTAATCAAAGTTATCTTATGTAATGAAGAAAAGAAGAATAGTGTAGAACCACTGGTAGCCCCCAGAGAACAGGCGATGAATGGCCAAACCACACATTTAGTTCCTCCAATTGTAGAAAAATTCTAGGAATGTGCCCCATTATTTCATCAATTGGAACTTTCTATCTTTAATATAAGATATGATTTTCTCTAAACTTAAAAGGACATTACATCATGTAATCACTGTGTATGAGTCGGGGAAGAATCATCTTTCCATTTCAATAACATTGCTCATCTGGCTATTAACGTAGCAAAAGCTCAAAAATTTTTCTGAGCTGCCGACGATGGTTTATCTGGATCATGAGAAAAACCAAACAGAGCAATTTAACGGACAAGTTCAAAATTGATCTTAAGAACCATTGATAAAGTTTGAAAAATGCCTTTCCTGAATTTCTCTAAGTTTGGGCATTCCCAAAACAGAGGAATTAAAGAGACTTGGAATTTTTTAAATTTCTCACATAGTGAATCAACATCTGCATACAAGCGAGATAGTTTCAGTTTGGACATATGTATTCCTGTACCACCTTAAATTGTAAAAATCAATGCCTAGCATAAAGTGAAGAGTCATTAATACAATTGAGAATAGAATACCAAGCTACTTCTGGAAATTTTATATTTAAATCTCATTCACAACTGCTCTTAATCTTGGATTTTAAAACCAATACATTATTATAAATTCATGCTATTAATCCACCATGAACATAAAGCTGTAAATTTAAAAAAATAGATGAAGAATATTAGTCTTAGAAATTCACGGAAAATCCAAAATCTTAGATTGAAGAAAATGTCTAATTTTTCAATGTCAAAAAAGAGTGATAACTAAGTTCAAAATTTAGTTGATAATTGTTTGAACGTGGCAAAATTAACTGAAATAAAGGGGTCATTGAAACTTTGAATACCTATTCTATACCATCCTTGAAATCTACATCCAACAAGGATGGTGGAAAAAGATGGTTATCTATCATAGGGTTGCCCAATGAAAAACCATTTAGCCCAAAACAGTTCCTAAATTGGCCAAAATTCTCAATCAGTTTTTCAATCATGGATTATGTGTCAAATTTGGAAAATGGTAATATCGTAGAACTTTTTTGGAAAACTGTAATTCTGTCATGGCCCATGAAGGGCGATTCACTGATTTTTCCAAAATTATCTAAAGCAAGCCTGATCCAAATGCTATACTCTTTCCATTTATTACATTCCCAGCAGAAGTTGGGGAATTACAACTAGTAACAAGGAACTGGCTCTGTTATCCCCTCTTCACACAGGCCGTAAAGTTCATAGTTGGAGCAAAGGTCTATCTTGGATCAAATGAACCGATAAAAACAGGATCCAAAGCAAGATTTAATTTGTTATTTTGGCCCAGTATTTAATGGCAGAAACTTGCTGAGCAGAGAGGGCTTTTATAATAGATAGATAATATTGAAATATTACAGACCTGAAGGGCTTTTATGTATTTATTAAATAAACAGAAAAGGGTTTAAAATAATCAGACAATAGTCCAATTTTATAAATTAGATCAGGGTATTATATTATAAGCCCAAAGTTAGGGTTGTACCTAATGGACAAATGTCCTCAGCATTCCCATTAACCAGGTCTAGTGGGCAGGGATGCCCATTATCTCCAGCTCTCTTCATTTTGATTCGAGAACCGTTGGTGGAAGATATTCACTGAGATCCAGACATTAAAGGATCGTGGGTAAATAAACCAGGAAGAAGATGAGATTAATCTATTTGCAGATGATGTCCTGATATGTTTGACAGACCCAGCAATTTCATTGGTAACACTACACTCTAAACTGGAAGATCATGGGAAGATCTTGGGATATAAAAGGACCAAAATAATCAACTTCCACGTATGTAAAAGGGAATTCATCAGGTGAAACTCTGGCCTGTGGTAAATCTGACATTTGTTGTTGTCCAGGTTTTCATTCTCTCTGTAAGTCACAAAGATATGAAACCTCATGATTTCATTATTAATATATTTAAGCACTGATGTACTATCAGGCCAAAACTCAGAATCTGCTAACTCCATCTGTAATTCTCTGCTTAACATAGTGTCCATTTTGCTCACCGTAGTAGCAGCAGTCAATTCCATTCAAGGTCTGGTGACTGACTTTAATGGAGCCACTCTGGCTTTTCCCATTACAAATCCACCATGTACTCACACTTGGTTTTCACAGGACTCAGTAACTGACAGGATCAAAATCACCTTCACTACATCAGCAAAATGGTGTAACAGCAAACGTGGCCAATCCAAAGTCTGTTGACTTCAAACGTCCAAGTATTTGAAGACACTCAATCCAATTTCTCCAATCTTGTGCGATGGATTCTGGGATAGTTTCATCCCATCCAAATTTTCTTCTGCACAATTCTTGAAGAATTTTCTTTCATTGAATATTTTATTTAAATCAACATATATATGAAAGTTATAACAATTAAAATCAAATCACAATGTTACAGAGCTTACAAATATATGTTGATAATATATAAAAAAGAAAAGAAAGGAAAAGAAACTAAGATACTACTGTAGCGGCAGCTACAACCAGACAGGTTGAGTTCAGTGAGCAAAAATTCCTTTATTCAGGTTTGCATGGCTGGTCTTAAGCTCCCAGCCCAGACTTGACTGAGAAGCGTACCGGGGGGTCACGTGGGCCGCAGTTCACGGGCTTCTGAGCCTGGTGCCGAGGTAGGGGAGAAACCCGCGACGGTGCCATTTTGGACGGCTGCCCCACCGCATGCATGACATGAGGGGCTGGATCACATGCCTAATGGCATGCCGCCACACAGCCCCCCCAGAACTGGTGCCAATGGCCTTTTTTGTCGGGCAGCCTCGCTTCTTGGGTTGAGCCGCAACCACTGGCTCATTGGGGTTGAGGTGTGCTGGCTTTAATCTGTCCACAGTAAACAGTTCCCTCTTACATTAATGTCTGGTGTGAAGGTGGATCCTGAATGCTGGATGACTCTGTACAGCCCTTCATACAGTCTTTGAAGGGGTGCTGTGAAGGGTCTCATCTGATAAAAACATACTCTGAGGAATACAGCTCACTGGGCTGGTAAGAGGCGCGTGTGCCATGTCTGGGCGGTGGTGGGGGTGTGAAGGACTCCAACTGGGCCCGGAGATGGTAAGTAAACCATGCGGTGCCTGTTGCAAGTTGTGAGGTGCATTGATAAACTCACCAGGCAGGGCTAGTGGTGCACCATAGACCAGCTCAGCCGATAACGCCTGCAGACCTTTTTGGGTGTCAAGTCGATGCCCAAGGCAGGTCATCCACCCAGTTGGGGCCGGTGAGGCGGGCCATAAGTGCCGAATTCAGGTGGCAATGCAATCGTTCGACCAGTCCCAGTCTGTTGGTGAGCTGTGCCCAGAGTGCAGAGGTGAACTGCGTGCCACGTTTGCTGGTGAGGTGGGTCAGCATGCCGAACCAGGCAATACAACCGGTCAAAAGTGCTCGGGAGCAGGAGTCTGTGGAGGCTTCTGGATAACCTCAGGCCAATGAGTGGTGCAGTCTACCACCGTGAAAAGTTAACGGTTACTTCGGGAAACGGGTAAAGGGCTGACAATGTCCACATGTATGTGGCTGAACCATTCTCGGACGTGTTCAAAATCCTGCACAGGCACTCTGGTGTTCCTGTGTACCTTGGAAAGCTGGCAATGGGTGCAGGTTCTGGCCCAGTCTGCAATCTGCTTTCGAAGCCCGTGCCAAATGAAGCATTCTGCCACCATATGAACCTTGGACCTGATGGAACGGTGGGAAAGGTCGTGGATATGGTGGAAGACATGCCTGCACCACTGCTGGGGAACAACTGGTCATGGGGTGCTCATGAAGACATCGCACAGGATGGTATAATCACCGAGAAGAATCGGGAGGACCTGGAACTGCTGGCCCGTGATGGCCGTCCTGAAGGCTTGCATCTCATCATCGGACTTCTTATCCAGGGCAAGCTGGTCATAGTCAGGCAGCGTGTCAGCGACCACATTGTCTTTCCCCGCCTTGTGCCAAATGTTGACGGTGAACTCCAACACAAAGGACAGGTGACGCTGTTGGCAGGCCGACCAGGGATCTCTAGCCATAGCGAGAGCCTGAGTGAGGGGTTTGGGGTGGGTATAAATGGTGAAAGGCCTCCTCTCCAAGAAATAGTGAAAATGAGGCACAGCAAGGTACATGCCCAGCAACTCATGGTTGAAAGCACTATACGTGTTCTGGCGGACGATGAAGTTGGCTAAAGAATTCCAGTGGTTTTCACTGTCCATTAACCTGCTGCTGCAGGATGGCACCAACGGAGGTGGCAGAGGCATCGACGGAGAGCAACATAGGAAGGTCGGTGTGTGGGGGGACGAGTAGGGTAGTCTTCACGAGGGCAACTTTCGTCGCCTCTGGAGTCCAGGCGTATCTTGTTCTTGGCCGCGATAAGGGCGAAGAGTGGCTGCATGATGTGTGCAACGGCTGGAATGAATCGGTTATAGAAGTTGACCATACCTGCAAACTCTTGTAGCTCCTTGAGGTTGTCTGGGCGTGGAAACTCTCTGATTACAGTGACCTTCATAGCAGCTGGTGTAGCTCCTTCGGTCGTGATGGCCCGGGAACTGCATGGACTCTTTTCCAAACTGGCATTTGGCTGGGTTGATCATTAGGCCGAATTTGGGCAGTCGGGAGAAGAGGGTGTGCAGGTGAGACTTGTGTTGTGCCCAGTCTCTGCTGGCGACAAGAATGTCATCCAGATAAATGAACACAAAATTAAAATCCCTGTGCACCTTATCCATGAGGTGCTGGAAGCTCTGGGCGGTTTTCTTGAGCCCAAAAGGCATGCGTAGAAATTTGAACAAGCCGAAGGGGGTGATGATGGTCATTTTGGGGATGTCCTCGGGTGCAATGGGATTTGATGATGCACGCACACCAGGTCGACCTTGGTGAATACCCTCGCGCCATGCAGATTGGCTGTAAAGTCCTGAATGTGAGGGATGGGGTAACGGTCAGGTATTGTCATGTCATTAAGCCATCGATAATCTCTGCAGAGATGCCAGCCACAGGAGGCTTTCGTGACCAGGTGGAGCAGTGAAGCCCAAGGACTGTCGGAGCGTCGAATGATCCCCAGTTCCTGCAGATGCGAGAACTACTCTTTTGCTATCTGGAACTTATCCGGCGGGTTTAACAGTAATGTTCAATAAACTGTATCAGATTCTGTGACACCAGGTTCACAATGGGGAGAATATTTAACGGTGATATACCGTAGACTTTGGTAGATAGTGTGACACCGTGTTTACAGTACTGAGAAGGTTTAACAGAGATGTACAGTAGAATAAGGTGACTCCGGGTTTACAGTAGTGAGAAGGTTTAAAAATGATCTACAATAAACTGTGGCAGATACTGTGAAACCTGGTTGACAATGGGGAAGAGGTTAATGGTGATGTAAGGGAGACTACGTAGATACGTTGATACTGGGCTCAGACTGGGAAGAAGGTTTATTGGTGATGTATGGGTAACTGAGGCAGTTACTGTGGCACCGGGTTAATAGTGGGGAATATGTTTAACAGAGCTGTACGATAACCTTTGGCGAATATAGTGACACCAGGTTCACAAAAGGGAGAATGTTTAATGGTGATTTACAAGAAATTGTGGTAGATACAGTAACACCAAGCTCACATTGGGGAGAAGGTTTACTGGTGATGTACGGTAGACTTTGGCAGACACTGTAACACCGATTTCACAGTAATGAGAAGGTATAATAGTGATGTACGATAAACTGTGGCAGATACAGTAAAACTGGTCTCACAATGGGGAGAAGATTTACTGGTAATCTACGGGAAACTGAGGCAGATACTGTAACACCAGCTTCACAGGGGGAGAAGGTTTAAAGTAGATGTACATTAAACTGAGGTAGAAACTGTGAGAAAGTTTTCACAGTGGTGAGAAGGTTTAACAGTGATGTCAGATACTGTGACACCAGGTTCACAGTGGGTAGAAGGTTTAATGGTGATGTGTAGTAAACTTAAAAAAGTAACTTTCACACCAAGTTAACAGGGGGAGAAGGTTTAACGTTGATGAACGGTAGACTGAGGCAGAAACTGTGAGACAGCATTCAGAGTAATGTGAAGCTTTAACAGTGATTTACTCCAAACTGTGTCAGCTACTGTGACAAAAAGCCACCTTCCCCAGTTAGACTATAAAATGGTCAATTTTTAAAGTTGTAAAAGTGATTAAAATACTGTTCATAGACGTTGGAATAGTGAACTATCAAAACGGCTGCAAATGTGAAAAAAATCGAAAACTCAGTTACAGAAGAAATTACCTTACAAAAGTGTTAAAGAATTGAGGCCTACCTATCAAGTTGAAGCAACAGAATTGTCGACTGGAGTCTCCAAGCCTCAGAGAACTCCTGCCCAGCTAAGTATTATGCCAGTTTAGCATTGAGTTTGCCCAATTTCGAATCGTGTATTCGTGAACCCGGGCGCATGACAGGCCCGCGAGCCCACAGCATTGCCTGGTGGTCCGGGGATGACGCACCTGCGTATGGGTAGACCTACCGGGCAAGCGCAATGCGTCAAGGGTTCACGGACCTTTGGAGAAGGTGTGGCCTGTGGGGGAGCCCAAGCGACGGTGAGCTGATGAGGTTGGCACACTGTCGTTGGGTGTCCAGACCTGCAGCCGCACTGGAAGAGGACCTACTGCTTTGGAGGAAGAAGAAAGCTCAACTTCATTAGAGTTTGAAGAACTCAGGACTGAGGGAAAAGAAGGTCGGCCTCAAGGGAGGTGATCGATCCTGGACTGGATTCTGTGTTTCCAATTCTGGAAGGGATTGCTCAGCTCATGGACGATATGTCAAATATGTCAATGCAGATGTCTCATCAGATGACTCAAGGATTTTCGGAAATGAAAACTAAAATGAACTCTGTTTGTGAAGAAGTAACTCTTCTGGAAGATATTAATGCAGTTAAGAGTGATGTTACGAGATGGACACGATCAGTGGATACTGTGCAAGATCATTTTAAAAAGATTGAGGAGGGTTTCTTGAATGCAAGAGTCAAGTGGAGCGTCATAGATAAAAAATGGAAAAAGTGGAAGATCCTTTTGTAGATTGGGGGATTCAGAAGAAGGAATTATTGAAGAAATTTGACTCATTGGAAAACCAAAGTCGAATAAATAATGTTAAGATAGTTGGTCTTCTGGAAGATATGGAAGGTTCGGATCCGGTGAAGTTTTTTAAGAAATGGATCCCGGAAGTGTTGGGCTGGGAATTCTTTCCGGATGGACTGGAATTAGATCGAGCAAATAGAGTGTTAAGGAAGAAACCATTTCCAGGCCAATTACCACCAGCAGTTTTTATTTGCTGTTTTAAATATCAAGACAGGAAGATGATATTCCAATTGGCGGTGCAGAAAGCACGGCAAAATCAGGCTCCAACGATGGTTCAAAATAATAGGGTTTTTTTTTAATGCAGATCTGAGTCAAGAAATTATCAGAAGATGCTGAGAATTTAATTCGGCTTAAAAAGTATTGTGGAGAAAGGGATATAAATTTGCTTTTCATTACTCGGCAGTATTGAAAGCTTTTTATGGGAATTTTCAATCTCAGTTTTTTGAAAATGACCATGATGCATTATTATTTGCTGATTCATTGCCAGATGTACAAGGAAATGGGCGATCGTCACCAATGTCACCGAAGAGAAGGGTCAATGGTAATGGAAATGGGAAGATTGGAAAATATGGAAAGAATATGAAAAAGTTGAATTGACGCAAAGTCTTCTCGATATTGAAGATCCGGAACAATCATTGGGACTGGAATCACTGGGTTGAATGTTTTTGTTTCAATACTTTGTGAAAGTCTGACTGGGGGAGTGGGTGACACTGAGTCCTTTAGTCACCTGCCACTTGTGGACTTTACCACACCCAGATTTTTAGGGAGCTACTACTTTTGAGTAGCTCGTTTGGGGATTGATTTTTCTCTTTTTTTTGGAATATTTTAAATAGGTGGGGATTAGAATACTGCGATATTTAGAAGGGGAGCATTATTTTATAATAGGATTTACATTCGTGGGAAGGTTTAACAGTCATATACTATGAAATGTGTCAGATACTGTAACACCAGGTTCACATGGGAATAAGGTTTAACGGTGATGTATGGTATGTTGAGGTAGATAATGTGACACCAGGAGTACAGTGGGGAGAAGGTTTAACGGTGATGTATGGTATGTTGAGGTAGATAATGTGACACCAGGTGTACAGAAGATAGAAGGTTTAACAGTGACGTATGGTAGGACTGAGGCAGATACAGTGACACCAGGTTCACAGTTGGGAGAAAATTTAATGGTCATGTACGGAAGACTGAGGCAGATACAGTGACACCATGTTCACAGTTGGAGAAGGTTCATCGATGATGTACGGGAGACTGAGACAGTTATTGTGACACTGGGTTCACAGCAGTGAGAACGTTGAACAGTAATGTCCGATAAACTGTGTCAGATACTGTGACACCAGGTTCACAGTGGGGAGAAAATTTAACGTTCATGTACAGTAGACTTTGGCAGATACAGTGACACCGAGTTTACAGTAGTGAGAAGGTTTAACAGTGATATACTATAAACTGTGTCAGATACTGTGACACCAGGTGCACAGTGGGTATAAGGTTTAACGTTGATGTACGGTAGACTGAGTCAGATACTGTTACTCCGCATTTTCAGTAATGAGATGGTTTAAAAATGATATACAATAAACTGCGGCAGACACTGTGAAACCAGGTTTACTGTGGGAATATGGTTTAATGGTGATTAAAAAAATAAACTGTGGCAGATAAAGTGACACCAGATTCACAGTGGGTAGAGGTTTAATGCTGATGTATTGATGACTGAGGAAGATATTGTGACACTGGGTTCACAGTAAGAAGGAGGTTTAATGGTGATGTAAAATAAACTGTGTCAGATACTGTGACACCAGGTTCACAGTGGGGAGAAAATTTAACGGTCATGTACAGTAGACTTTGGCAGATACTGTGACACCGAGTTTACAGTAGTGAGAATGTTTAACAGTGATATACTATAAACTATATAACATAACATAACATATATAACATTACAATTACAGCACTGAAAGAGGCCATTAGGCCCTTCTAGTCCACACTGAACCCAAACACCCCTTTCTAGTCCCACCTCCCTGCACAATGCCCATAATCCTCCATCTTCTTCTCATCCATATACCTGTCCAACCTCTTCTGTGTCAGATACTGTGACACCAGGTGCACAGTGGGTATAAGGTTTAACGTTGATGTACGGTAGACTGAGTCAAATACTATTACTCCGCATTTTCAGTAATGAGAAGGTTTAAAAATGATATACAATAAACTGCGGCAGACACTGTGAAACCAGGTTAACTGTGGGAATATGGTTTAATGGTGATTAAAAAAATAAACTGTGGCAGATAAAGTGACACCAGATTCACAGTGGGTAGAGGTTTAATGGTGATGTACGGAAGACTGAGGGAGATACTGTGACACCGGATTCACAATGGGGAGAAGGTTTAACAGTGATGTATGATAAATTCTGGTATATACTTTGACATCGGTTCATATTGGGGAGAACTTTTAACGGTAATGTATGGTAGAGTGAGGAAGATACTGTGACACCATGCTCATTGTATTGTTCATTTATCTTAATTACAATATCTAATTTATATGCTCATTTCTTTTTGTGGCAACTTCTGAACATTCCATAAACTTCAATTCTAATCAGATTTTGTTCATTTAAATAGGTCACCACTAAAAGCTGAAATTGTTTGGTCTCTAAAGTACGCTGCACAAAATTAAATTCTTTACTTGGGTTTGGTTGCAACAGCTCTTCAGTCTGCTTCATTATTTTTTCAGTCCCTTGTTTTGTGTTTTCTTTTTTGCCTGTTCAGCTTCACCAAATGGGCATCCAACTCTCTCTTCTCAGCTTGACCCAACGTCCCCTCTGTAAACTTAAGCAAACCAAGGAGACCAAAGTTAAAATTTTCATATTTGCATTTTCAAAAACAAAAATGGCGCTGTGACTTGCAGTTTCACATCATAATCCCTCTTGCTAAACTTGCAAGCAACTGCACTGCATCCAACAGCTGGAAAATTGCAAGAGAACTGCTGGGTTAAAGCAAAGATTCCACCCAGTCACCCCATTAAAGGCCTCCAAGTTAACAACAGATAGCAACCTGAAAGTTAAACACAAAGATCTGTATCAGGAAAATTAACAGGCTTTAAAAAAAAAATCATTTCCACTATTGAAAGAAAACTGATCAGGGAACACCAGGCTCTTGTTGAACCATTCCTGTTGTATTCCTCAAAATGGTTTGAATCTTGATTTCAAGCAGAGTCATTTGGTGAGATTGTTGGTCCATAACAAACCCTCCCTACACACTCCCTTAAATACCTGAAAAGTCCCGGCTCAGCTCTGCTCCATTCTTAAGCTATCAGAGCTTTTCTGAAGAGATAACGGACGTCAGAATCTGGTACTTTGTCAAAAAAAAAACACTAATGCTTCCCTGAACAACACACCTTTCTCTGAAAACCAACAAGAACCTTCCGAGTGGTAATCATTCACCTTTAGAGCACCAAAGCCTGATGAATTTTATATATGTTAAATTCTGAACACAGTATAAGAATGGCCTGCAACCAGTGAACTTGGAGGAATGAGAAGTGAGATTGAACTGTGAACCAAAGAACTTTTCTGAACTTACAGACATATTACACACACGTGCACTTAGAATTAGAAGGGGGCTAAGTTAGATAAAGTAAATTCAAGTAGTAAAATAGTGATCAGTTAAAGTGTAATTCTGTTTTCATGTTTAAAGATAATTAAAATCAACTCTTGTTTAAGTGACCATTTGTCTTGGTGAATATCTATTGCTGCTGGGTTTGGGGATCCTCTGTTCTCGTAACACAGCACCAAGCTTCAGGTTATGATAATTGTCCATAAATGGGCTCCGGCATGTTTTGAAAGTTATTATTTGACTCTTTAATAATTTTTTGTAAATTTCAACAGACATAATATCATTTAATTGTTGTTTATTTGTCGTTGGAGAATTACCTTTCCATTCAATCAGATTTAGAGTTTTGGGTGCCGTATTTGAGAAAAGATGTGCTGGTGTTGGGGAAGGTTCAGAGATGATTTACTGGAATGATATCAGGAATGAAAGGGTTAGTGTATGAGGAACATTTGTTGACTCTTTGACTGTACTAGTTGGAGTACAGAAGGATAAGGGGGACCTCAGAGGCATTTCAAATGCTGGATGGCCTGAGCAGAGGACATATGGCAAAGATGTTTCCCATGGTAGGGGATTCTAGAACAAGAGAGCATAATTTCAGGATAAAAGGGTGTCGATTTAAAACAAATTTTGTCAGTGGGTCGTGAATCTGTGGAACTGTCATTGGGTTTATTTAAGGAAGAAATTGACAGGTATTTGATTAGTCAAGTAATTATGGGTTAAGGGGAGAAAGTTGGTCAGTGGGGCTGAGTGGAAGAATGGTGGAATAGACTCGATGGACCTACTTCTGCTCCTATATCTTGTGATTTATATCATGCGGAAGACCAAGACAACCTCTTCTGCATCATGTTTTTATGTTATGTGAACCCATTTCCGAGTGAATCCCATGTTACGTGGCCCACACTCCTCCGGAATATTTGCTCTCATGTTATGCCATTTTAACCAATTCAATAAGATCGCTAAAGACCGCTGCGTTTCTCTCAATGCAAATTCTACATTGACAGAATTACAGCTTCCTCATTTAAAAAATTAGTATCGAGCAGCTCAAATGAGATTTCTTGGTTCTTTTTTGAAAGGGTTAAAATAGAATCAAATAAAATAGGAGAGTGAAAAGCAGAAGAATTTATATAAAAGTGGGAATTGAAATTAATGGTTGGTGATAAAGATACACCATTGTTGAAACATTTGATTAATATATTGAATAAAATAAATGATGAAATTGGTGTAAGTGGATGTACATCACCCAGAATAGCTTTGATTCAAAATCCTCATTTCTTTTTCAAAGGATCATCAATTTCTGGATAGTTGGTTTCGTAAGGAGATTATAAACGTGGAAGATTGTTATGAAAGGGGTCAATTAATGTCCTTTGAGCAATTGAGAAATAAATATCTATAACTCATAGCAATCTTTTTTTCTACTTCCAACAAAGAGCATATTTGAAGGATAAGTTTGGACCAACTATGTTGTACTGAAATAGAAATTCCTTATAAAGACGAATTGTTAAAAAATTTACTTCTCTGATGTCCTGTTTATTACAAGTAGGAACTTTTAAATGAGGAGTTCATGAGTCAAGATAAAGGTGGGAAATGGATCTGAATATTGTATATGATTGGCTAATATGGGCAGATCCATATAAGGATCTCAATGTAAGAAATAAATTGGTTCAGTATAATTCTTTATACATCAATCATTTATCAGATGTCAGCAAGGATTTTATCTGAAAGCAGCACCTGGAGTCAGGTGACTCAGGCAGTTGGATTTGAAAAGCTCTACAGGAAGCTGATTTGGCAATAGAGATCACGTGATCCAGGGGAGTTGTATTAATTCACTTCAACTTAACAGTCTGGAACTATTGACCAGAGTTCCACACTGCAGCAGTGAGGAAGGAATTCACAACTAGTTTTTCTTCTACAGTTTCTGTGGAACTCACTACATAGCAAGTTTATACTGTGGAACTCACTCACATAACAAGTTTACACTGTGGGAATCTCGCACATAACAAGGTCATACTGTCGAACTCACTCACATCCCAATGTTACACTCTGAGACTCATTAACTAAACAAGGACGACACTGAGGAATTCACTTCCATAACAATATAACACTTTAAACTGACTCACATAGCAAGGTTAGTGTTATAACCAGGTTACACTCTGGAACTCACTAACATTACATTTTCAATATTGAACTCACTGACACAACAATGTCAAACTGTGGGACACACTCACATCACCAGGTCACACTGCGAAAATAACTCACATAACAAGTTTACACTGTGGGACTCACTAACATAATGTTAACAATGTGGGATTCACTAAGAAAACAAGATTATACCGTGGAACTCACTCTCATAACATTTTCAGTGTTGATCTCACTGATATAACAAGTTCAGAATGTGGGACTCACTCACATAACAAGGTTAGAGAGTGGTTATAAATCACATCACAAGTTCATTCTATGGAACTGTAATGGAGGATTTCGACCAGCTTATGCAAGAATGTATAGATGTGAATCAGAAGACATGATCTGAATTCCACCATGAGGCCCAGAGATGCAGTTGCCTTTTGTTGGTCGCAGACTGTCAGGAGTCCTTGAAGATAATTAAATCAGTTATTCTAAGAGATAAGCTATGAGTAAACAACTTTTGGGTAATATAAGCCATGGTCCCACTGCTGAGGTCTGAGACTCTCTGAGGGGTGGAAATCTCTCTCAGCAAGAGGAAGAACTTCTAGACTCCAACCAACGTCTCAGTCAGGGGAGGTGGAGAACCTGCTACCGGCGTCCCGACAACCTATTACAAGTGTGTGGTCGTTGCCACGCTTCTGCAGCTGGGACCAGTCCAGGTGTTGAGGGGTTGGGGAGGGGAACAGGCAGGGGAATGAGGAGGGCTACGGGGTACAGGAAATGGGAGGTGAACGGAGGAAGGCATCCCTACCCCCTCCCTCACCACCTGTTCCCCTGCATTTCCCCTGCTTCTCCTCTCCACCTTGCAGAAGAAGCTGGGCCTCATTGCAGCCAGAACCTCCCTGTGGTTCTAGAGCCTCCATTTCAGGAAGTGCCTTCGACACTCGCTGCTGGACAGACGTCTTGTCTCTTGATTCATTCTGTACCATTGTAATTAAATTAAAAAATGTGTTGGCTTTTTAAAGCTTGAACACAAAAGGCTGGTCCAGATAGACAACACACAAACAGGCCCTTCAGCCCCTCTCTCCTGCTGGCCGGGCTGTTGTAATCAGTCCATATTCCTCTCCCTTTTTTCATTCTTTGCTCCCATCCAGCTCATGTTGCCTTGTCAATCTCACGGCCTGTGAGAAGAAGCTATTCCCTGCCTGGCTGCTCTGCTTTTATTCCTCAACATCACCTTCCTGATGGCAGGGGGACAAAGATGCTCTGTGCTGGATATCTATGAGTCTCTTTACAAATCCCATTCCTGCAAATAATCAGGGGACCCTTGTCTTGAGGTTCCACCAATGTTGCCTCTCCCTCAGCACTCTCTCGTCGGAACACCACTGCACCCTCCTTCCCCTCGTCCACCAGGTCTCAGTACCCTGCTGACAATTCCAGTCAGCTGCCATGTCTATACCCTTCCCACCTAAACCGATGGATCAACCAGCGCCTTCTCTTCTCAAGAGTCCGAGGAATCCACTCTCTCGCAATGTCCTGCTATCGAATGACCTGCTTCCTCCTTCCCCTTGGTTTCCTCCCGTTATCAGGCACCTGGATTGACCCCAACCTGTTGAAACTACCCGTGTTCTCTCTGATCTCTCTGTGCCTCTGCCCTCCATCCAGGGGTCTTGGTTGTCATGTGGGGCTGGTGGAGAAAAATGCACCAACTCAAGGAGATGGTGAGCACTTTGGAGAGCCCCAGCTTCAGGAGACCAGGAGCAGTACAGAGACCCCTCAGATCCAGGAGACAACGAGAACCACAGAGATGCCCAACTCTATCAATCGGCGAAAACCTGATAACCAGGTGCAAGGTGCAAGTTGCAAGGTGCAGGGAACTCTCGGTACTGCTGCACGTGGGGCAGGTGTGGCCCATCCCCACACCTTCACCCTGGCAATTCCCAAAACAGTCTTCCTATTCATGTGGGGGTCCAAAATGGGTAGAGTCTGGAGAAGGACGATGTTCGGCATCAATCAACGGGGGCAAGGATGTAACCAGCATGGCCATCATTGTGTGTGGCTGTGTGTGGAACCAAAGAGCAAGGACACCAAAAGCTGCTATGTGCTGAGGTTCTACCTGGCTCAGGTGTTGCGAAAGATTTGTCTGGCCCTGGTGCCACACAATGTCCCAGTCAGCAGGACTTTGCCACATCTCCTTCCTCGGAACAATTCGATCGACAAACAATTTTGACCACAAGGCCATCAGGCAGTGGTCAGCAGAGAATTGCTGACATAGAGACTCTAGGACTCGATGGGATACATAGGGGTGGTTCCCTGAGCAGAGCATCCAGAGCTGCTGGAAGACCAGAAACTCGGTGAAAGATGCCCTTTGGTCTGCCTGAAATCCAAATGGGGGTAGCAAATATGATGACATCTGCCCAAAGCAAAGGGAGGAAGGTTTAGGGGAGATATCAGGGGTATCTACCCAGAGTTGTGGGTGCCAGGAATGCCTTGCCAGGAGTGGTGATGAAGGCAAAAATATTAGGGGCCTTTCAGGGGTTCTTAGTCACATTGAGGGTTGAGACCAAGGAGGATATTCTCCAACAGCAGAGGGTGGCAGTTACCACAAGATGTCAAAGTGGTGGCAATGAAGCTAAACAGAGACCATCTAAGGTGACTGTGCGCCTGTCTGCAGGAATTTGGACTAACTATAAACCTTGCTTAGTGCCAGTTCAGGCTGGAAATGTTCGACTTCTTGGGGCGTCAAATCAACAGGAACATAACTAAACCCCTGCTTAAAAAGGTAGAGGCTGTTCAGTGCTTCCACAAACCTCCCCCCACAGTGAAGGGGTTGTAGGAATTCACTGGTACGATTAATTTTTATCACCGATTCATACCGGTAGTGGCCCGCATCTTGTGGAGAAAGGTAAAGACATTACCTGGGACAATGAGAATTTGGAGAGGTTCCAGAAGGCCAAGGACGCACTGGCCAACACCACCCTTCTGGTACACGCCAGGCCAGAAACACCCAAATTCGCACAGTAGATGCTTCCAGCACAACAGTACGAGGCACACTGGAGCAATTCATCGAAGGGCAACGGTAGCCCCTGGCCTTCTTTAGCAGACACCTCTGGCCACCTGAACTCAACTACAGCACCTTTGGTTGAGAGCAATTGGTGCTGTACCTGGCAGTCAGGTACTTCAGTTGTTTTTTGGAAGGTAGACAATTCAGAGTCTTCATGGACCAGAAGCCGTTAACTTTTGCCTTCCATAAAGTGTTGGACTCCTCTCACATGAGTCTGAGTTCACTACAGACATTCAACACATCATGGGTGATGCACTGCCTCATCTCGCAATCAAGTCTGTCCAGGCCCTGTCCCAGGGAATAGACTATTTCGCCCTAGGCAGGTGATGGCAGGAAGACCCTGAGATCTTTCAATGCAGGACAGCAGTTTCAAGGCTCAGGCTGGAGGATGTTGCCATCAACCCTGGTAAGTAGACGCTCCTCTGCGACATTTCAATGGCAAACCCCGCCTCATTGTACCGGCAGAATGGTGATGACAGTTTTTTGATGAGATGCAAAACCTAACGCACCCAGCCATCAATCCTGTCAAAATGGCGGTCAGTAGGTTCGTCTTGCAGAGCCTCCGGAAACAGGTTGTCACTGGGCCAAGACCTGCACACTCTGCCAGATGACCAAAATGCAGACATGCGTGAAGGCATCACCCCAGACATTCAAATCATACATACATGAAGGCATCACCCCCAGACATTCAACTCAGCACCACGTAGGTTCAGCCACATCTACATTGACATTGTAGGGTCATTACTGGCCTCCCACGGGGCGAGTTATCTTCTCACCATGATTGCCTGCTCCATGAGGTTCCCCGAGGCGGTCCAGCTGGCTGACACAACCACTTGTGTCCTCCATTAAATTGGAAGTGGTAATAAAGATGAAGGAGCGATTGATAATAAATAGTCTCCCTTGTAGTTGGGGTACAATGTATTTCTTGAGATCAGAGGAATCCAGGAGCCAGCACAAAGTGATCCTGTGTTTCCCAATGATTTGATAGTTGGGGTAGTTGAAAGTGGAAGGGCCGAAGGGTCTCCTGATTCTTCGACTGCCTCTCTTTTCTGTCTTGCGATGCTGATTGGGTGTGGCTATGTGTTCCATCGCTCGCTGATTGGTTGCTTCAGTTGCGCGAGCCAATGGGCTGATTCGGTGAGGCCGCTATTGGATTGGATGCTCAAGTAGGGTTAGATTGATGGGCGGGTTCGCGGGCTGATTGGCTCTTGCTGTGAGGAGGCGGGATTTTGGCCTTGGCATCGTCTACTCGGGGTCCGTCGCGTCAAAGCGGGTCTAACGGGAAGAAGTTGCCGGGACCTTCGTCAGCCGCGCGGTCCAGGGAAAGCGGGCGACCAGCAGCACGCCGGGACCCACCCGTGAGAGGCCTGTACCGATAGGGTGTTTGGGTGGAGCTGAGGTGTCGTTGCGAGGCCTGATGGCGCCAACAGGGCGAGGCCGGAGGCCGCGGGGTAACTAGCAGCGACAGGGGGCGGAGGAGGGGCAAGAAGGAGATTTGGACGTTTTTGGTTGGCGCATGCGCGGTGGTTTCGCCACTTGGCGTTCTGTTTGCGCATGTGCGGATGATACGCATGTGCCAAATGACGGCCACGAAGCGAACCCTTTGCGCAAGCGCCAACTGATGACTCGCGCATGCGCACAGAAATTAAGATGGCTGCTCCCAGCCGATGGAACCCGAGACACTGAGTCACAAACTCAATCCGCACATGTCTCTGTTTTCATTTGGCAAATCATTTGATGTTAAAAATATGCTCTTCGACTTCAGGGCTCCTCACACGGGGGGAAAACTCCGACCTGCGACCGTTTTGGTATCTGTCTGATCATTCGGTCTCCATGACGGTCGCAAGTCGGGGAGGACCTGTCGGGACATTGGGTCGATTCGGAACGGATGGAAAACCAATCCCTTTTCTTTGCTTCCCAATGCTCATAGAATGTGTCTGATTCCATCCGTTTTTCCTGATGTAGGATCACATTCTTCATCAAGATAGATGTCATTTTTTAAAGTTGTGTCACTTGAACAATAATGTTCCAACCCTTCTGATCCTGACGTACCTTGTTTAAAATGTAATATTTCTCAGTTACTTGTCCGAATGCCTTGAAAAATAGAGGGACTTTGGTGTTAACAATACAGCGTAAAGATTTCACCACCTTTTGAATTTATGATCTCTGGAATTTCTGGTCATGCTTTCTATTTAGGTTGGTGTATCTTGCAGATCTGTTTGGTTGCAGCAAGTAAGAAGTTATCACCTTGTAGCATCCGCTGCGGCAGCGCTACCAAATAAAGAGAAGTCCACACAAGGTAGTGTAAAACAAAGACTGGCTTTACTGGTTTAAATTCCCCACATGTGCTCGCTGGCCCGCCCACTTCTGGTGACGCACCCCTTGACATCAAGCAGTGACGTCATTGCATCGTGACGTCACTCTCTGGCTGCTACGCGGAGTGAAGGGCTCCTCAATCCACACATGGCACTTGGCGCGGGCACCTTCTTGGCAATGAAGGGGAGTCCGTGCCATCTTGGACTCACCTGGTCGCTTGGCGTGCTACAATCTCAGTGTTTATAACGGGGGAAATTCTTTCAATGTTTAATTTACTTTTATTACAGAATTCTTCCTAGATTATCTGTGTAACATTGAAGGTTATGTGTTTTCATGAATAGCGATCATGATTCTACTCATAATTTGGTGACGAAATGGATGGGACACTTTTTACTAATGCCCCATGTGAATCAAAATTAAAATGAAGTGACAAAATTAGGAAGGTTTGTTTACCCTTCTTTTTAAGCAGGATGTCAGGATCATTTTTATCTTGCTTGCTGAATTAAAATGTAATTTGTCTGTTCTTAATGGCAGCTGCCATATTGGCATTGAAAGGAGAGATGGGAAGTGGGTCAGGTCCTTGGTTGTCCCAGTAATGCAATGGAGAAAGATGTCACGGGGCTGAATGTGGTTTAGGGAGGGAGAGGGTATTAATTTTTAGGAAACATATGTGGCCAGCCACCTATCAATATTTTTCCTCAAATAGAAACTCCTGCTAGTAGAAGCCATTTCCTGCTTTGAACAGGCCCAATGTCATTATCTAAGCAGATATTGTTACGAGCCCAAAGGACCCCAAAACCAGGCAGCAAAAGACATTCACCAAGACAGGTGGCTTTTAAAACAGAAGTTATTTTTAATCAACTTTAAACATGAAAATAGAATGAAACTTTAACTTAACTAACCCAAATTAAGAGACTCTTAGACAGGCATACATGGGTGAAACTAAAACAGGTTGTAGAGGGCACCACCGTCAGTTCACAGACTTACCTGACACATTGTGGGCTAACAGTGCTGGGCGCCAAAGTACAGCGAGTGGATCAGATGAAGGCCCAGGGCTATAAAGCTTATAGCTTTAACGTGATGGTCCAGCAGCTGTTCGCCAATGAACTCATTAACATGCAGGGAATAAAAGATCTGTATGTCTGCAATAAACCAGTCTTGAGTTGACTACCTTTGTGTGTGTTTGCCTTTATTTAGTAGCTGTTACAAATTGGTGATCCCGAAGTTAAGATTTAACGAATTTGAATCATAATGGAAAAGGAAGACATTTCAACACGGCAACAACTGCCGCCGCCATGACGGTTAATGCAGTTGGGCTTCATTTGCCTCCTTTCTGAACACATCAGCCACATATTTGGTTTCTTCAAGCTGAAACCCAGTTTCATTTTTGGGTTATAACGGCGGGAGACACAAAATTTTGGCATGTCGTGATTACATTGGGCATGGCCACTGCATTGTGAGTAAGCAAGTTTATTGCTCATCCTCCGGCAGAAAACCAGGGCACCAGGTTCCGGCAGTTTCTTCTTGACACATTGGAACTTACTTGATGAACGTGGATTTGAACATGGGAGGCCAAACTGACGAGAATCCATCAGACCTGATGAATGAGATGTTGGCATTGTCAGATGGTCCTTCCCATTGTCTGCTTTTTGAAGCCTTATTTCTGTCAAAACTTCCCGCTCACATGGCGATACACATTGGTAACATGGATTGTCGCCATCTTCATGACGTGGCTCAAGAGGCTGACAGGCTCTATCGTACTCCTACACAAGAGTCTGCCCCAATACATCCTGTTTCAGTTGCAGAAGCATCTCCCACATCCTACCAAACTCCAGTATCTGCAGTCCAAACCAAGAAAGAGGAACATGCTGATGTACATCGAGAGTGGTATTTTTACCATCGCCTCTGGTGAAACTATGCCCATAAATGCGTCCAACCATGTACCTACCACAAAAAGAAGTCAGGGAACGAGAGAGCCGGAAGCTGGCATATATACAGGCCTATTGTATCTTCAGGATGATGCGGGCAAGCACAAATTTCTTGTAGACACAGGTGCTGAACTTAGTTTGCCGACCTATTTTGAAAGGACTCAAAAAACAGCACTTGACGCTGAGAGCAGTGAATGGAACTGCCATTCCAAGTTTTGGGGAAGGCATGACCTTTACAAAAAGAATGGGTTACACCTAAACCCAAAAGGGATCAATATATTGGCAGCTAGGTTTGGTGCAGCCGTCGGATGCGGTTTAAACTAATTTGGCACTGGGATGGGAACCTGTATGATAAGCAAAGGACAGGAAAGATAAAATAGGAAAAGTTGGGTTAGGCAGCGAAAGTAAAAATCAGAAAGAGCAAGGAGGGTGAAAAAAGCAAATCTGAAGGCTTTATATCTTAATGCAAGAAGCATTCGGAACAAGGTAGATGAATTGTCTGTGGAAATTGAGACAAACAAATACAATTTGATTGGGATTACAAAACATGGCTGCAAGGTGGGCAAGCCTGGAAACTTAACATCCCGGGGTATACAATATTTAGGAGGGGTAGACAAGAAAGAAAAGGGGGTGGGGTAGCTTTGATGGTGAGAGAAGGAACCGACACAATTGACAGGAAGGATATTAACTCAGAAGATACGGAATCTATATGGGTAGAACTGAGGAATAGCAAGGGGTGGAAAACATTAGTGGGTGTGGTATATAGGCCTCCAAATAGTAATGTAGAGGTGAGGGAAGGCATAATAAGGGAAATTAGAGAAACGTGCAATAAGGGAACAGTTGTCATCATGGGAGACTTTAATTTACATATCGATTGGACTAGCCAAATTAGTAAAAATACTGAGGAGGAGGAATTCCTTGTATGTTTACGGGATGGTTATCTAGACCAATATGTCGAGGAACCAACTCGGGAGCAGGCCATTTTAGACTGGGTATTATGCAATGAAAAGGGGTTATTCAGCAATCTTGTTGTACGAGGCCCTTTGGGTAGGAGCGATCACAGTATGATCGAATTCTCAGACGACATGGAGAGTCAAGAAATTAAAACCGAGACTAAGGTCCTGAATTTAAATAAAGGGAATTATGATGGTATGAGACGGGAGTTGAGTAAGATTGATTGGGTGGTTTATGGTGGGGGGGGGGGGGGGGGTTGACGGTGGATAGACAATGGAAAGCATTCAAAGATCTAATGGAAGAATTGCAGAAATCGTTTATACCGGTTTGGCATAAAAATAAACCAAGAAAGGTGACTCAACCGTTGATAACAAGGGAAATTAGAGACAGCATTAGGTCCAAAGGGAGAGCATATCAATTGGGCAAAAAAGGTACCAAATCCGAAGACTGGGAACAGTTCAAGGTGCAACAAAGGAGGACAAAGGGATTAATCAAGAAGGCAAAAATAAATTATGAAAGTAAGCTTACGGCAAACATAAAAACCAACTGCAAAAGCTTTTATAGATATGTCAAGAGGAAAAGATTGGTGAAATCCTGAGTAGGTCCCTTGCAGGCAGAATCAGGGGAATATATAATGGGGAATAAGGAAATGGCAGACCAATTAAATTCTTACTTTAGTTCTGTTTTTCACAAGAGAGGATACAATAACCTCCCAAGGATGTTGAGAAACATAGACACTAATGCAAGGGAGGAGCTGAAAGAAATCAGTATCTCTAAGGACATGGTCTTGGGGAAATTGAAGGGATTGAAGGCCGATAAATCCCAAGGGCCTGATAATCTACATCCTAGGGTACTTAAAGAAGTGGACATTCAGATAGCAGATGCTTTAAGAATTATTTTCCAGAACTCAATAGACTCAGGATCAGTACCCATGGATTGGAGGGTAGCTAATATTACCCCACTATTTAAAAAGGGGGGTAGAGAAAATGTGGGGAATTATAGGCCGGTGAGCCTTACATCCTTAATAATGGATGCAATAGCGGAGCATATGACTAGCAGAGAAGGGATCGGAGAGAATCAACATGGATTTACAAAAGGTAAATTGTGCTTGACAAATCTATTGAAATTCTTTGAGATGGTGACAGGTAAAATAGATGGGGGAGAGCCAGTGGATGTGGTGTACCTGGATTTCCAAAAGGCCTTCGATAAGGTTCCACATAAATGACTGGCATGCAAAATCAAGGCTCATGGGATTGGGGGTGGAAGGTATTTATGTGGATTGATAACTGGCTGGCAGATAGAAGACAGAGAGTTGGGATAAACGGCTAATTTTCTGAGTGGCAGGCGGTGACCAGTGGGGTGCCACAGGGATCTGTACTGGGACCCCAGCTGTTCACAATTTACATTAATGATCTAGATGAGGGGATTGGATGTAATATCTCCAAATTTGCAGACGACACTAAGCTAGGAGGGGTTGTGTGCACTGAAGAGGGGGTCAGGAAGCTCCAGTGTGATTTGGATAAATTGGGGGACTGGGTAGATACATGGCAAATGCACTACAATGTGGATAAATGTGAGGTTATCCACCTTGGTAACACAAACCAGAGGGCAGATTACTATGTGAATGGCAATAGATTGGGAGATGGGGAAGTGCAGAGAGATCTAGGGGTTCTTGTGCACCAGTCACTGAAGGTGAGCATGCAGGTACAGCATGCGGTTAAAAAGGAAAATTGTATGTTGGCCTTCATATCAAGAGGATTTGAGTATAGGAATAAGGATTCCTTACTGCAGTTGTACAGAGCCCTGGTGAGAGCACACCTGGAGTATTGTGTGCAGGTTTGGTCGCCTTATCTTTGAAGAAGGATGTTCTTACAATGGAGGGAGTGCAAAGGCGATTCACCAGGCTGATACCTGGAATGACAGGAATAACTTCTGAGGAAAGATTGCACAATTTGGAATTGTACTCGCTGGAGTTTAGAAGATTGAGAGGGGATCTCATAGAGACGTATAAAATTCTGGCAGGACTGGACAGAATGGATGCGGAAGGGATGTTTCCAATGGTGGGGGAGTCCAGAACCCGGGGCCATGGTTCGAGGATAATAGGCTAACCATTTAGAACCGAGATGAGGAGGAATTTCTTTACCCAGAGCGTGGTGATTCTGTGGAATTCATTGCCACACAGAGCAGTAGAGGCAGGTTCATTGAATATATTTAAGAGGGAATTAGATATATTTCTTGAGTATAAGGGAATTAGGGGTTACGAGAGAAGGCGGGGACGGGGTACTGAACTTTAAGATCAGCCATGATCTCATTGAATGGTGGAGAAGGCTCGAAGGGCCGAATGACCTACTCCTACTCCTATCTTCTATGTTTCTATGTTTCTGCCCTGTTGCCCATTTTCCCCAATCTTCCCCCCTGTTCTACACTGCTCCCCACTGTGCCACTCTGTTCCTCATTCTTCCCCTCTTCCCCTTAGTTCTTCAGTTCCCCACTGTTCCATAGTGTTCTCCATTTGAACCCCCTGCTCCACACTGTTCACTATTTTTCCCCAATATTCTGCATCTGTTCCACCCTGTTCCCCATTGTTCTCCAGCTGTCCCCATTCCACATTTATCCCACTGTTCCCCACTGTTCCACAACTATTCCCCACTGTTCCCAACTTTTCCCCTCTGTTCCCAGCTGTTCCCCATCTGTTACCAACATTTGTCCACTGTTACTTGCTTGTTTTCCACTTTTCGTCACCTGTTATCCACTGTGCCCCACTGTGCCCCTCTGTTCCCCACTGCTCCTCATTCTTCCCCCAGATGGGGAACAGCTGGGGAACAGAGGGGCACAGTGGAGAACAGAGGGGAAAAGTGGGGAACTGTGGGGAATAGTCAGGAACAGGCGTGAACCACTGGGGAACAGAGGTATATATGGGGAGCAGTGGAGAACATTGGGAAAAATGGGCAACAGTGTGGAACAGTTGATGGGGAACAGTGGGTTAAATGGGGAACAGAGGGCAAAAGTGGGGAACAGTGGGAATAATGCATGACAGTGGGGAAAATTTGGGAACCGTGGGGAACAGTATGGAACCGGGGAGACAGCTAGAGAACAGTGTGGAACCGGGGGGAGCACTGTAGAACAATTGGGATCAGAGGGGAATAGTGGGGAGCAGCGGGTATAATGTGGAAAGGAGAACTGTGGGGAACAATGTTCTGCACTGTTCCCCAACGTACCCCATGGTTCCCCATTGTTGACCATCAGAAGCTCATCTGTTTTCCAACTGTTCCCCACTTTTCCACACTGTTTCCCACACTACTCCACTGTTCACCATCCATTCCCCACCGTGAAATATAAAGTGTTCACAATCCTTTCTCTGGAGACAAAGTTTTGAAGAACAGGTTCATCTTTATTTCGAGTCTGCAGAGTCGGGTGTTCCTGGTCTGGAGACATACCGGAAGTTCAGAATCATCACTCTTTTCTACAGTCCCGCGCTCAACATCACCCCACCTTCATTTACCTTCTTCCATTCAGAATACCAATATATTACAACATTCTCCTTCTCCCTTCCATCAATCCATACATTGCCTGTTCATGTCCCTATTAGGCAATCGCAGTACGAGCTATAGACTATCTTAGGTCACTGTACCAACCTGAACCAGTTCCTTGCATCCTTGGGGCTTGAGATAAGAAGGGGCCCACTGGCTAGTACTGTCTACTCTCAAGCTCTTATCTACATACTTTGCATTCCATCATTTTTCACAGAATGGTGCGAGTTTAATCACATTCAACTGTTTTTCACAATTCCTCCTTTTTTCTCGTTATCATGTATTTCTGATTAAACTGCATTATTGTTCACCTTTTGTTTCCTCAAATTGTAACATGAGTTGAATTTGTCGTTGTTCATCTGCCATGGGATTTTTTTAATACCATCTGCTTCACTCCAGTAGCTGAGCAAATGGATCTCGTGATAAAACATCGTAGGATGGCTGATCCAATCAATAAGCCCACTAGAATCATTCAACCAGATATAGTAAGCCATGGCCCCCAACCTCCGAAATTCCAATCTCCCCATGTCCAATCACCTCCTTTTTCATATTTATCTCGAGCCTCCTGGATCTTATCTCTATACTTTTTAATATGGACCACCAAATCTGAGATATTAGCTGATTCATCCGGGATGTATATGTAACATTCAGAACCAATTAAAGCACAAGTCCCCCCTCTCTCTGCCAAGGGCCATGTGTTTTTGGAGGTCTGTGAGTTGCATGGTGTCCATTTCTGTATTTATTGCCCAGACTTGGGATTGGACTTCCCCAAGCACCAGGTTCGTATCATTTACTAGTTCATCTAGGGTGGCTGCTCATTCTTGAATTTCAACCGCCCTTCATGCGGCTCCAAATGTTGGGAAAAACATCCACATGAGACGATCGCCTTCAGTCACCCTTTTGTTTTTTCCCATGGGATGAGCCTAATACAGATAGCTGGTTAAGATCAGGGACATGGGGAATTAAGTAGGCCAGGTAGGCATCCACTCCAACCTTTAGGTGTATGGGTCAATTTAAATCCTTTTGTCTGATTCCAACATTCCTTTTCCCCAGGTAACTATGAATAAATTTAACATCCACACACCCAATATGTGCCATTTACAGGGTGCGGGATTCGCAGTCGTGTGACGGTCCAATTCTGCATGCAATTGGAAACTCCTAGTTGGTTCCTCAAAAGGAAGCAACACTCCAGACTGAGTAGTTGGTGACTTTGTTGGTTTTGGTCGTATCGACCACCCTTTTTATTTATCTTCAGTGGTTGGATCACTGTTGCTGGACAAGGTATATATATCAAATAATACATGTAGGGAGAGAGGGACTGCTACTAAGGGGACTCCTGACTTGCCATGGTGTGGCATTTTCACACATACCCAACAATCTGTTTGATTTTGGTTCTTAGCATAATTAGTACATAGAGAGATAAAAGAATTTTAAGGTTCAACACACAAAGTTATATGTATGTCGAATTGAAATAGTAAACGTAAAAGTTTCATTATTGTAGTTTTCTTTTCTGTTCCTTTTTACTCCTCTTTCCTTACTTCTTTGGCTGGTGGTGGATCCAATGGTCCCTTTATTCTTTTATTTTTATTTTTATTTTTCACACTATGATCCATATTGACCAAAATACACACAAACATTTTCCTCTTGAATATATACAGTGTCATTTTTCCCCTTTTCCCCCCTCCCTTCCCTCCCTCCTTCCCACCCCCTCCCCACCCACTAAACATTCAACATATACAATACAATAAACCCATTAAAAAATGTCATCACACAATGAAATAAGCAAGAAAATTGTGTCATCTACTTTTACAGACTGGGTCAGTTTATTTCATCTTCTTCTCATTCTGTCATTTTAGGGGGTGGAGGTCCGCGGTAGGACCTCTCTGTTGTGTTCCATGTACGGTTCCCAAATTTGTTCAAAAACTGTGATGATATTTATTAAATTATATGTTATTTTTCCAATGGAATACATTTATTCATTTCCATGTCTTCTTTGGCTTGGCTTCGCGGACGAAGATTTATGGAGGGGGTAAAAAGTCCACGTCAGCTGCAGGCTCGTTTGTGGCTGACAAGTCCGATGCGGGACAGGCAGACACGATTGCAGCGGTTGCAAGGGAAAATTGGTTGGTTGGGGTTGGGTGTTGGGTTTTTCCTCCTTTGCCTTTTGTCAGTGAGGTGGGCTCTGCGGTCTTCTTCAAAGGAGGTTGCTGCCCGCCAAACTGTGAGGCGCCAAGATGCACGGTTTGAGGCGTTATCAGCCCACTGGCGGTGGTCAATGTGGCAGGCACCAAGAGATTTCTTTAGGCAGTCCTTGTACCTTTTCTTTGGTGCACCTCTGTCACGGTGGCCAGTGGAGAGCTCGCCATATAACACGATCTTGGGAAGGCGATGGTCCTCCATTCTGGAGACATGACCCATCCAGCGCAGCTGGATCTTCAGCAGCGTCGACTCGATGCTGTCGACCTCTGCCATCTCGAGTACTTCGACGTTAGGGGTGTAAGCGCTCCAATGGATGTTGAGGATGGAGCGGAGACAACGCTGGTGGAAGCGTTCTAGGAGCCGTAGGTGGTGCCGGTAGAGGACCCATGATTCAGAGCCGAACAGGAGTGTGAGTATGACAACGGCTCTGTATACGCTTATCTTTGTGAGGTTTTTCAGTTGGTTGTTTTTCCAGACTCTTTTGTGTAGTCTTCCAAAGGCGCTATTTGCCTTGGCGAGTCTGTTGTCTATCTCATTGTCGATCCTTGCATCTGATGAAATGGTGCAGCCGAGATAGGTAAACTGGTTGACCGTTTTGAGTTTTGTGTGCCCGATGGAGATGTGGGGGGGCTGGTAGTCATGGTGGGGAGCTGGCTGATGGAGGACCTCAGTTTTCTTCAGGCTGACTTCCAGGCCAAACATTTTGGCAGTTTCCGCAAAGCAGGACGTCAAGCGCTGAAGAGCTGGCTCTGAATGGGCAATGTACCATTGCTGTATTCTTAGGCGATCTTCTGATTTCCAGGTTGACATTGTACATTTTTTTGCTTCAGCTAAGACTATCATAATAAATCTTTTTTGCACTTCATCCAAATTGAGGCCACATTCTTTACTTCTTATATTACTTAGAAGTAAGATCTCTGGATTTTTTGCTATGTTATTTTTTGTGATTTTATTTAATACCTGATTTAGATCTTCCCAAAACTTTTCCACTTTCTCACATGCCCAAATTGAAATGTACTGTTGTTCCCATTTCCTTCTGACAGTGAAAACATCTATCTGATACTGTTGGGTCCCATTTATTTAACTTTTAGCATGTGTCCATCACTTTTCCATTGTTTAGTCTGCTTTTTCTGTGGTCAATAGTACTAGATATAGTCCATTCCACTGGGGCTGAAGCTTTTCTTCTTTCCACGAATTGATCAGGACCCAGTCACCAGCATTCACAGAGTGGATAGGGAAATCTAGAGGAGGGCTCTGCACCAGCAGACCCTTAGCTTTATAATCTACAAGAGAATGAGAGACTAGCAGTAAATAGTTCCTTAAAAACACATCATTATTTTTGACTGTAGGTATTCCTTCTATCCCCCCCAAATATGGGAGTCCAAATAACATCTCGTAAGGGGATATTTAATGTTTTGTCATGGGGCTGGCTGAATTCTGAAAAGAGCTATTGTTAAGCACTTGGTCCAAGGTAATTTAGTCTATTCTTTTAGTTTTGTAATTTGCATTTTTAAAGTGGCATTCATTTGTTCCACTCTGGATGCCTTGGTGTATGCAGCTTCCATTTTATACCTAAGGTTTCACAGACCAGGCTGTGAATTTTAGAAGCGAAGTGCTTTCCGCGATCTGAATTGATGGATTCGGCTGTTCCATTTCGGAGTTCAATTTGTTCCAGAATTATATGCTTGTGCAGTGGCATTGACGGTGGGGAACGCTTCCACCCATCACGTGAAGTGGTCCACTACTACTAGTAGAAATTTCGATCGCTGGACCTTAGGGAGTTCGGTGAAATCCACGTATCCGCTGAAATGGCCAGATTGGTAAAGGTTGTCCTCCTCCAGGCATAGCTTTCATAACTTTCTTATTAACCTTTAAACAGAACACACAGCGGTTCACTGTCTGTCTTGCAAGGATATAGACTCCTCTGCAGGCATAAGTTCGTAAGAATGCATCACACAGTGCTTGCGCTCCCCAGTGGGAGCGTGAGTGCAGTTCCCCTAGTATCTGCGGGGTGATTTCTTTATTTAACAGTTGTCTTCCATCGGGGAGCCAGCATTTTCCGTCTTTTTTGCTCCCATCTTTTCCATTTGTTCTTCTTCAGGGAGGGAAAAGATAGGACCTTCTTCAGCCCTTCTCTGAGAGATATCAGAGCCATCATGTGAATGCACTGTTCCTGATCGTGCTGCTTGTCGGGCCAGTTCATCAGCCATCCGATTTCCTCGTGCTTCTGGTGAGTTTCCCTTCTGATGTCCTGGTACATGTACTGTGGCAATTCTTTCTAGTTTGATTAATGCTTCCAAAGTATTTTCAATTAGTTGCTCATGAGTCAGTTCTTTTCCTCTTGCTGTTGTCATCCTTCATTCTTTCCAAATTTTCCCAAATGTGTGTACCACTCCAAATCTGTATATATGGTACCTTCCTGCCCTTCCAACAGTTCCCCACAAGTCCGCAGAGTTCCCCATCAGTTCCCTATCTGTTCTAAACTGTTTCCCACTGTTCCTCACCTATTCCACACCTATTCCCCACTGTTCAACCTGCTGTTTCCCTCTAGTTCCCCACTTTTCACCACTGTTCACCATTGTTCCCCACTGTTCCCCTCATTTCCCAATCTGTTCCCCACTTTTCTCCACTGTTCTCCCATTCTCCACAGTTTGCTATCTGTTCCCCACTATTCCCCTCTGTTGCTCACTGTTCCACAGAGATCTCCATTGTTCACCATCCCTTCCTTCCATTCCTCAATTTTCCCCACTGTTGCCCTCCATAGAGTACAGTTCCCCAACTTTTGTCCGTGTTCCCCACTGTTCCCCACCTGTCACACACTTTTTACCACTGTTCCCCACATTCTCCAATATTCGCCAAATGTTCCCCACTGCTCTCCCCTGTTACCCTCTGTTCCCCACTGACTCATTCTTCCCCTCTGTTCCCCACTGTTCCCCCACAGTTCTTCACTGTTCCCCACTGTACTCCAGCTGTACCCCATCTGTTCCCCACAGTTACCCATTTTTTCACTCTTCCCTACTGTTCCACATCTGGTCCCACAGTTTTTCACTGTTCCCCACTGTTCTCCCGCTGTTTCCAAACTGTCCCCCACTGTTGCCCATTTTTCCCAATTTTCCTCACTGTACCCCATTTTCCCACTGTACTCAACTGTTCCACATCTGTTCCCCACAGCTTTTCACTGTTCCCCACTGTTCCTCACCTGTTCCCCAATGTTTCCACCAATCCCAACTGCTTCCCAGCAGTTTCCCACCTCTTCCCCACGTTTCCCCACTGTTCCCCATCAGTGTCCCACTGTTCTCCAGCTATTCCCCACTGTTCCCCATTTTTCCTACTAATCCCCACTGTTCCACATCTGTTCCCCACAGTTCACCACTGTTCCCCACTGTTCTTCACCTGTTCCCTGACTTTTCCCCACTGTTCCTCACCAATCTCAAGTGTTTCCCAGCAGTTTCCCACCTGTTGCCCATGGATGTCCACTGTTCCCCATCAGTTCCACCGCTCCCTTTTGTTCCCCTCTGTTCAGCAATATTCCCCCCTGCTCCCCAATATTAACATCCATTCCCCATTGTCCTGTTGTGCTGCCCACGGTTCCACACTTTTCCCCATCTGTTCCGCTCTGTTGCCCATTTTTCCCACTATTCTCCACTGTTTCCCACTGTTCACGACTGTTCCTCATTCTTCCCCTATATTCCGCATCAGTCCCCCATCTGTTCCCCACTGTTCCCCATATTTCCCAATGTTCTGCACTGTTCCCCAATGTACCCTATCAGTTCCACACAGTTTTTCCCTGTTCCCACTGATCTCCAGCTCTTCCACATCTGTTCCCCACAGTTCTTCACTGTACCACACTGTTCTTCATCTGTTCACCAACTTTTCCCCACTGTTCCCCACCAATCCCAACAGTTTTCTAGCAGTTTCCCACCAGTTTTCCATGGTTCCACACTGTTCCCCATCTGTTCCACAACTGTTTTAAACCTGTTACTCACTTTTCCTATCTTTGCCATTGTTCCACATCTGTTCGACAATGTTCCCAACTGTTCCCCAATGTTTGCCTATATTCGACATCTGTCCCCCATCTGTTCCCAATTGTTCCCCATTTTCCCCAATGTTCTGCACCGTTTACCAATATTCCCCATATTCCCCAATGTTCTACACTGTTCCCCAACAGTCCCCCCACTGTTACCCTCTGTACCCCATTGTTCCCCATTGTTGCCCATCTGATGCTCATCTGTTTCCCATCTGTTCCCCACAGTTCTTCACTGTTCCCCAATGGTTCTCCACTGTTACCCACCAATCCCTACTGTTTCTCAGCTGTTTCCCACCTGTTCCTCATGGGTCCTCACTCTTCTCCATCTCTTTTCCATCTGTACCCCACTGTTCCCCCCATTCTCCACTGTTCACCATCTGTTTCACACTGTTCCCCTGCTTCCCACTGTTCCCCTCAGTTTTCCAGCTGTTCCCGAACTGTTCAGCACTGCTCCCCTTTGTTCCCCACTGTTCCCCATTTTTCCCACTGTACCCTACTGTTCCACATCCATTCCCCACAGTTCTTCACTGTACCCCACTCTTATTCACCTGTTCTCCAACTGTGCGCACTATTCCCCACCAATCCCAACTGTTTCCCAGGTTTCCCACCTGTTCCCCATGGTTCCTCACTGTTCTCCAGCTGTTCCCCATTGCTCCTCACTGTTCCCACATTTGTCCTCAGTTACCCACTGTTTGCCCCCACCGCTCTCCACTGTTCGCCTTCTGTTCCACACTGCTCACCACTGTTCTCTAGCTGTTCCCCCCTTTTCCACATTGTATCCCACTGTTCTTCACCTGTTCCCCACCAATCCCAAATGTTCCCCAGCAGTTTCCCAACTGTTCCCCACGGTTTCCCACTGTTCCCCTTCAGTCCCCATCTGACCCCACTGTTTCCCATCAGTTGCACCATTCCCTTTTGTTACCCTCTACCCTCTATTCTCATTGATTCTGCAGTGTTCCCCATCTGTTCCCCTTTCCTCATTGTTCTCCCCTGCTCCCCAATATTCCCCTCCATTTCCTATTGTCCTGCAATGTTCCCCACTCTTCCCTATATGTTCCCCACGGTTCCCTACTGTTTCCCATCGGTTCCGCACTGTTTCCCATTTTTCCCACTGTTCCCCATTATTTCCACTGTTCTCCACTGTTTCACACCTGTTCCCTACTGTTCCCACTTTTCCCCACTGTATCCCATTTCTCCCATTTTGTTCCACATCTGTTCACCAAGGTTTCCAACTGTTCTCCAGTGTTCCCCTATGTTCCACGTCAGTGCCCCATCTGTTCCCCACATTCCCCAATGTTCCCCATCAGTTCTAAACTGTTTCCCACTGTTCTCCAGCTGTCCCCCCTGTTCCACACGGTTCCCCACTGTTCTCAACTGTCCACAGTTCCTCACTGTTCCCCACTGTTCCCCACTGTTCCCCATTTCCCCTACTGTTCTGCATTCTTCCACACTGTTGCCCTTCAGTTCTTCACCTGTTCCCCAACTTTTCCCCACCGTTCCCCAGTAATTCCCACTGTTTCCCACAATTCCTCATTTTCACAACTGTTCCTCACTGTTCCACACTGTTACTTACTGTTCCACACTGTTACTTACTGTTCGACGTATGTTCGCCACAGTTTTTCACTGTTCTCCAGCTGTCGCCGAACTGTTCCCCACTGATTCCCATTGTTCCCCATTTTTCCCAGTGTTCCCCATCTGTTCCCCACAATTCTTCACTGTACCTCACTTTTCTTCACCTGTTCCCTAACTGTTCTGCACTGTTCCCCACCGATCCCAACTGTTTTCAAGCAGTTTCCCACCTGCTCCCTTTTGTTCCCCTCTGTTGTCATCTGTTTTGCAGTGTTCCCCACTTTCCCCATCTGTTACTATTTCCTCATTGTTCCCCCTGCTCCCCAATATTGTCTTCTGTTCCCAATTGTTCTGCAATGTTCCCAATGGTTCCACACTTTTCCCCAACTATTCCTCACTTTTGCCCTTTTTTTCCCAATTTTCCCCAGTTCTCCATTTTTACCTCACTGTTCCCCATTTTTCCCACAGATCCCCACTGTTTCCCATTTTTCCCACTGTTCCACATCTGTTCACCACCATTCCTGACTGTTCACCAATGTTATCCTATATTCCACATCAGTCCCCCATCTGTTTCCCACTGTTCCCCATATTCCCCAATGTTTCACACTGTTCCCCACCCTTTTCTAGATGTTCCCCATTGTTCCTCTCTTATCCACATCAGTCCTCCATCTTTTCCACACTCTTCCATGTATTTCCCAATGTTCAGCACTGTCACATTTGTGGCCCGAAATGTGTAGTTAATAAAACATCAAACACAAGTTTTATCAGGTAAACTTCTCCGAGTCTTTATTCTCCAGTTTCCTTTGTTCTCCTGCTTGTGCTCTTATCTCTCTCTCATACCACGTGACTTCCGGTACATCTCATACATATTCATTATCATGACATCCCTCCTTTAATCAGAAATAAACTTTACCTTCACTTACCAATATCCCTCGGAAACATACAAACATCGTAACTAATGGTAATACTATAACTCAACTACATAAAATTTACTTCCTACAGCACTCATACATGCACTTTATGATATAAGATTAAAATACTGTCCCAAAGTTCTTATTAAAACTATGGCACAAAGTCTTCGTATGGTTTGGGCACTTTCCAGTTTCGTTTCGGCCTGCTTGTGATATTGTCGTCGCTTCTCGGTTGTTCACTCTCACCGTCGAAAATACTGCTCGCCACGGCTTCGGGTGTTTCTGGCGCTCTAGTCACTTCATCAGGAGTGCTGGTAACTGCCTCTGGAACATCATCAGGTCTCTCAGTTTCAGCATCTCGTATTGGCCTTTCAACCTCTTCGCTCGATGTATCTCTGGACTGGTACCTTTTTACACCTGATACATTTCTCTTATACATGACTCCAGTTGGAGACTTGACTGTCACCATACTGCCACTTCTGGATACGACAGTATAGGGTTGATGGTAATAAGGTGTGTCTAGCTTACCACCAGTTTCATGCCCCACTAGAACATTATCTCCTGGCATGATGTCTGAGTACCTAGCTCCACGTTTCGAATCTGTGTACAGCTTTGCTGCACCGTTCTTTTCAGCATCGTGGTCCCTCATCTCCTGGTTGTCTCGATTTCCTTTATTTCTGGCATTTTTGTGTGGATTTTTCTCCCAAAAAATGCTTCTGCAGGACTTTTTCCAGTGGTTGCATGAGGCGTTGCTCGATAGACAGCCACATAAGATAGCAATGCTTCTCGCCAATTTTGTCCTTCTGCGTGTGCAATCCTCAATCGTTTTTCAATGGACTGATTTTGTCTCTCTACTTCCCCGTTGGCTTGCGGCCATTTCGGAGTTACTTTATGATGGTGGATACCTGTGGTCCTCATGTATTCCGCAAATGTCTCTGAAATGAATTGTGGACCGTTGTCAGAGTATAATGTAACAGGTAATCCATATCTTGCGAATATCTCCGCTAACGCTTGTATTGTTTTTTCAGTGGTTGTGGACTTCAACACCACGTACTCATAGTATCTGCTGTAGTAATCTATCATTACCATAATTGATTCACCCGTCGGAAAAGGTCCAAGAAAATCAACAGCTACGTCGATCCATGGTCCTGTCGGGAGTTGCGTACTCCGGATCGGTTCTGGCGGATTACTCCTGCTTATGATTTGACATCCGTGAAAAGTTTTAACAAATTTCTCTGCGTCCTTATCACAACCTTGGTCCTGAGGTTTTGCTTGGTACCAACAATACCTAGGTGTCCTTCATGCGCTAAGGATACGATCTTCGGTCTCAATCTTTGCAGTATCACCAATCTGCAACCTCTTAATACACACTGTCCGATGCAACAAAGTTCGTCTCTAATGGGAATGTAAGCCTTGTGAGTACACTTGTCCCATTGTCCACTCTGTATGCATTCTCTTACTTCCATGAGTTCTGGATCACGTTCGGATTCTCTCGACTTCCTTCGTAGTCACAGCTTTCGGTGTCGACTGAATAGCTACGAAGCGTACAAAGCTCTCTGTTTCTGTTCCCAATTCTGACTTGGATTGTGGACCACCATCTTTCACCAATCTGGACAGCAGATCTGCAATGTTTGTTTTCCCTGCAATGTGGATCACTTTATATTTGTAGGGTTGTAGTCTGAGTACCCATCTCTCTATTCTGGCACATGGTCTGGATCTAGGTGCATAGATCACCTCTAATGGCTTATGATCTGTGATGAGTTCAAATTCAATGCCGTATAAATATGCATGGAACCTCTCACAGGCCCATACAAGTCTGAGTGCTTCTTTCTCTGTCTGAGAGTATCTTCCTTCCACATCTGATAACGATTTGCTGGCATAGGCAATGATTCTTGGTCCTCCATCATGCATAAACCAACACGGCTCCTAAACCAACTGGGCTGGCATCCGCTATGACTTTGGTTGATGCCGCCGGATCGTAATATCCAAGAGTTTTTGCATCTGTCAGGCTTTGCTTCAGCACTGTGAATGCTTTCTTCTGCTCAGATCCAAAATGAAATGGTACACCTTTCCTGGTTAGTTTCCTTAGTGGTTCTGCCACTGTAGCGAAATTAGGAATGAAGTTTGCAAAAAAATTGACCAATCCCAAGAAACTCCTCACCTCTGTTGCGTTCTGAGGTGCACGTGCCTCTACAATAGCTTTCACCTTGGCCTCTGCAGGGTTTAGTCCTTCCCGTGTAAGTTTGTGTCCCATGAAGTCCATCTCTGACACACCGAACTGCACTTGTTTCCATTCACGGTAAAGCCTGCCTCCTGTAGTCTAGATAGTACATGCCTCAACCGTTTGTCATGCTCTTCCATCGTTGGTGCATGGACTATGATGTCGTCAGAAATGTTGGCAACTCCAGGAATGCCTTGAATCACTCGATGGATTTCATACTGGTAGATCTCCGAAGCTGCATTAATTCCAAATGATAGCCTCTTGTAACGATACAATCCACAGAGTGGTAGACATGTGGAATGAGCTTCCGGGAGAAATAGTGGCGGCGGAGTCAATTGTATTATTTAAGAAAAGGTTGGACAGGTATATGGATGAGAAGATGATGGAGGGTTATGGGCATTGTGCAGGGAGGTGGGACTAGAGTGGGGTGTTTGGTTCGGTGCGGACTAGTAGGGCCTAATGGCCTGTTTCCGTGCTGTAAATTGTTATGTTATGTTATGTTACAGTGAGTCACAAATGTTGTTACATCTCGGGAACCTGGATCCAGCTCTAATTGATGATAGCCCCATTTCAGATCAATTTTTGAGAATACCTTGCTGGTAGTTAGTTCTTGAAGTATTTCCTCCACTGTTGGTATAGGGTGTCGTTCTCTAATTATATCTTCATTGGCCATTCTCATGTCAACACATAGTCTTATGTCACCCTTTGGTTTGGGCACAATCACTACTGGGCTGACCCATTGTGTCGAATGTTCCACCGGTTCTATAATGTCTTGTTCGATCAATTCTTTAATTTTGGCTTCGACTTTCCCACAAAGTCCAAACGGAGTTCGGCGCATTGGTTGTGCCTTGGGTTTGACCGTTTCATCTACCGCTAGCTTCAATTGTCGACCTTTCAGCTTTCCTACTCCTTGGAAGACTGCGGGGAATTCTTGCTTCATATCCTCGTATGACTGAATTGAATTGACACAAGCTCCAATATGAAGTATTGCCAGGTCTTGCGTTGTGCTTCTACTCAGCAATGGTTCTCCCCTCTCTTCTATGACCATAAACTCTGCTTCGGTATACTTATCTCCAGCTTCAACAGTTGCAGTAAAACATCCAATGGTCTGCAATGGCTTGGTTGTTGTGTATGGATACAGTTTCTTGGAACACTTCTTTGAGGTACAGATGATCTTTTTCCTTTTCAACTTCTCCCATAAATGTCGATCAATCACATTACTGTCACTGCCTGAATCTACAATGACCTGCACTGTCACTCCATCAATGATCACTGGGACCTTCTCATGATGTACTTCATTCAACGTAAATTGGTAACAACTCTGTTCCTCCTGGGTATCATCATCGTCACCGTCTATCTGGCGAATGGTATCTTTCTTTCCAGGATACTTTCCTTTCCCCCAGGCTTTGCCTTTGTAAGTTGTACTCTTCCTCTTCTGGTCTGCATTGGACTTGCTTTTGCACTTGTTTGCAAAGTGGTCTTTACCTCCACACTTTCTGCAAACTTTGCCTTTGGCCGGGCAATATGGGTCTTTTCCAAAGTGACCTCGGTTTCCACATCTATAACACTCTACGTCCTGTGTCGACGTATATCTTGGCTGGTTATGGCGATGTGAGAGCCTCTTAACTTGCTGGCTTGAGTTGTCTTTCAGGGTCATGGTATGAAATTGCCCTTCAACAGCCTCTAATGCAGCAGCAATGGTTAAAGCATCGGTGAGTTCCAACTCACTCCCCCTTTCCAGTAGACGTCTTCTGAGTTTATCTGATCTGCAGTGCTGTACGACTTGATCCAATAATTGGTTGTCCAAATCAGCTGGCTTGTAATTGCATCCAACAGCTAGCTGGCATAGTCTCGTCACGTACTGAGCAATTGTCTGGCCATCTTCTTGTATCGTTCTTCGAAACAAATGGCGTTGAAATGTAGCATTCGGTGTTACTACATAGTGTGCATTTAATGCATCTACCGCTTTCCGGTATTCATCCTTTCTTCCAGTATTCAAAAGTGTCTTAAATGTTTCCCGAACTGCGGGTCCTGCAGTGAAAAGAAGTAACGCCCTTCTCTGCGCTTTTTGTTCAACTGTACCAGTATCTAGAAATAGGCCACGACTCTCAGCGTAGGATTCAAATTCTTCCAGCCATGCCTTCCACTTCACACTTACAGTGCTTGCATCACCCGTTGGGTCAAAATGAGCAATTCCACTATGTGTTAGAAAGTCACCGTCTGCTCCAGCCATGAGGAAATATTCCAGCCCCAAAAGTACTGAGTTAAAGAGAAAATACTTATCACCTTGAAGTTGTCTGTAATCCTCTGTAATCTTCTTTAGTCTTTAATTTTCTTCAAGCTTCTTTCATCCTTGTCGCCAATGTCACATTTGTGGCCCGAAATGTGAAGTTAATAAAACATCAAGCACAAGTTTTATCAGGTAAACTTCTCCGAGTCTTTATTCTCCAGTTTCCTTTGTTCTCCTGCTTGTGCTCTTATCTCTCTCTCATACCACGTGACTTGATCCAATAATTGGTTGTCCAAATCAGCTGGCTTGTAATTGCATCCAACAGCTAGCTGGCATAGTCTCGTCACGTACTGAACACAACTTCTGTTGTGTTCCCTACGGTTCTACACTGTTCTCCATCTGTTCCCCACTGTTCCCCATTTTTCCCACTTTCTCCATTTATTCACACCTGTTCCTCACTGTCCCCAACTGTTCCCACTTTTCCCCACTGTTTCCAATTTTTCACACTGTTCCACATCTGTTCACCACCGTACCCGACTGTTCCCCAATGTCCCCCTATATTCCTCATCAGTCCCCCATCTGTTCCCCACTGTTTCCATTTCCCCAGTATTCTGCAATGTTTCCCAATGTCCCCCATATTCCCTAATGTTCTGCTCTGTTCCCCACAGTTCTCTAGCTGTTCCCCACTGACCCCACCTGTTCCCCACTGCTCCCCACTATTCCCCTCTGTTGCCCACTGTTCTCCACTTCTGCAGACATCTCCACTGTTCCCCATCAGTTCATTCCATTCTTCAATTTTCCCTGCTGTTGCCCTCTATGCACCACTGTTCCCTAACTTTTTCCAAAGTGTTCCCCACTGTTCCCCACCTGTCACACACTTTTTACCACTGTTCCCCACATTCTCCAATATTCGCCAAATGTTCCCCACTGCTCTCCCCTGTTACCCTCTGTTCCCCACTGACTCATTCTTCCCCTCTGTTCCCCACTGTTCCCCCACAGTTCTTCACTGTTCCCCACTGTACTCCAGCTGTACCCCATCTGTTCCCCACAGTTACCCATTTTTTCACTCTTCCCTACTGTTCCACATCTGGTCCCACAGTTTTTCACTGTTCCCCACTGTTCTCCCGCTGTTTCCAAACTGTCCCCCACTGTTGCCCATTTTTCCCAATTTTCCTCACTGTACCCCATTTTCCCACTGTACTCAACTGTTCCACATCTGTTCCCCACAGCTTTTCACTGTTCCCCACTGTTCCTCACCTGTTCCCCAATGTTTCCACCAATCCCAACTGCTTCCCAGCAGTTTCCCACCTCTTCCCCACGTTTCCCCACTGTTCCCCATCAGTGTCCCACTGTTCTCCAGCTATTCCCCACTGTTCCCCATTTTTCCTACTAATCCCCACTGTTCCACATCTGTTCCCCACAGTTCACCACTGTTCCCCACTGTTCTTCACCTGTTCCCTGACTTTTCCCCACTGTTCCTCACCAATCTCAAGTGTTTCCCAGCAGTTTCCCACCTGTTGCCCATGGATGTCCACTGTTCCCCATCAGTTCCACCGCTCCCTTTTGTTCCCCTCTGTTCAGCAATATTCCCCCCTGCTCCCCAATATTAACATCCATTCCCCATTGTCCTGTTGTGCTGCCCACGGTTCCACACTTTTCCCCATCTGTTCCGCTCTGTTGCCCATTTTTCCCACTATTCTCCACTGTTTCCCACTGTTCACGACTGTTCCTCATTCTTCCCCTATATTCCGCATCAGTCCCCCATCTGTTCCCCACTGTTCCCCATATTTCCCAATGTTCTGCACTGTTCCCCAATGTACCCTATCAGTTCCACACAGTTTTTCCCTGTTCCCACTGATCTCCAGCTCTTCCACATCTGTTCCCCACAGTTCTTCACTGTACCACACTGTTCTTCATCTGTTCACCAACTTTTCCCCACTGTTCCCCACCAATCCCAACAGTTTTCTAGCAGTTTCCCACCAGTTTTCCATGGTTCCACACTGTTCCCCATCTGTTCCACAACTGTTTTAAACCTGTTACTCACTTTTCCTATCTTTGCCATTGTTCCACATCTGTTCGACAATGTTCCCAACTGTTCCCCAATGTTTGCCTATATTCGACATCTGTCCCCCATCTGTTCCCAATTGTTCCCCATTTTCCCCAATGTTCTGCACCGTTTACCAATATTCCCCATATTCCCCAATGTTCTACACTGTTCCCCAACAGTCCCCCCACTGTTACCCTCTGTACCCCATTGTTCCCCATTGTTGCCCATCTGATGCTCATCTGTTTCCCATCTGTTCCCCACAGTTCTTCACTGTTCCCCAATGGTTCTCCACTGTTACCCACCAATCCCTACTGTTTCTCAGCTGTTTCCCACCTGTTCCTCATGGGTCCTCACTCTTCTCCATCTCTTTTCCATCTGTACCCCACTGTTCCCCCCATTCTCCACTGTTCACCATCTGTTTCACACTGTTCCCCTGCTTCCCACTGTTCCCCTCAGTTTTCCAGCTGTTCCCGAACTGTTCAGCACTGCTCCCCTTTGTTCCCCACTGTTCCCCATTTTTCCCACTGTACCCTACTGTTCCACATCCATTCCCCACAGTTCTTCACTGTACCCCACTCTTATTCACCTGTTCTCCAACTGTGCGCACTATTCCCCACCAATCCCAACTGTTTCCCAGGTTTCCCACCTGTTCCCCATGGTTCCTCACTGTTCTCCAGCTGTTCCCCATTGCTCCTCACTGTTCCCACATTTGTCCTCAGTTACCCACTGTTTGCCCCCACCGCTCTCCACTGTTCGCCTTCTGTTCCACACTGCTCACCACTGTTCTCTAGCTGTTCCCCCCTTTTCCACATTGTATCCCACTGTTCTTCACCTGTTCCCCACCAATCCCAAATGTTCCCCAGCAGTTTCCCAACTGTTCCCCACGGTTTCCCACTGTTCCCCTTCAGTCCCCATCTGACCCCACTGTTTCCCATCAGTTGCACCATTCCCTTTTGTTACCCTCTACCCTCTATTCTCATTGATTCTGCAGTGTTCCCCATCTGTTCCCCTTTCCTCATTGTTCTCCCCTGCTCCCCAATATTCCCCTCCATTTCCTATTGTCCTGCAATGTTCCCCACTCTTCCCTATATGTTCCCCACGGTTCCCTACTGTTTCCCATCGGTTCCGCACTGTTTCCCATTTTTCCCACTGTTCCCCATTATTTCCACTGTTCTCCACTGTTTCACACCTGTTCCCTACTGTTCCCACTTTTCCCCACTGTATCCCATTTCTCCCATTTTGTTCCACATCTGTTCACCAAGGTTTCCAACTGTTCTCCAGTGTTCCCCTATGTTCCACGTCAGTGCCCCATCTGTTCCCCACATTCCCCAATGTTCCCCATCAGTTCTAAACTGTTTCCCACTGTTCTCCAGCTGTCCCCCCTGTTCCACACGGTTCCCCACTGTTCTCAACTGTCCACAGTTCCTCACTGTTCCCCACTGTTCCCCACTGTTCCCCATTTCCCCTACTGTTCTGCATTCTTCCACACTGTTGCCCTTCAGTTCTTCACCTGTTCCCCAACTTTTCCCCACCGTTCCCCAGTAATTCCCACTGTTTCCCACAATTCCTCATTTTCACAACTGTTCCTCACTGTTCCACACTGTTACTTACTGTTCCACACTGTTACTTACTGTTCGACGTATGTTCGCCACAGTTTTTCACTGTTCTCCAGCTGTCGCCGAACTGTTCCCCACTGATTCCCATTGTTCCCCATTTTTCCCAGTGTTCCCCATCTGTTCCCCACAATTCTTCACTGTACCTCACTTTTCTTCACCTGTTCCCTAACTGTTCTGCACTGTTCCCCACCGATCCCAACTGTTTTCAAGCAGTTTCCCACCTGCTCCCTTTTGTTCCCCTCTGTTGTCATCTGTTTTGCAGTGTTCCCCACTTTCCCCATCTGTTACTATTTCCTCATTGTTCCCCCTGCTCCCCAATATTGTCTTCTGTTCCCAATTGTTCTGCAATGTTCCCAATGGTTCCACACTTTTCCCCAACTATTCCTCACTTTTGCCCTTTTTTTCCCAATTTTCCCCAGTTCTCCATTTTTACCTCACTGTTCCCCATTTTTCCCACAGATCCCCACTGTTTCCCATTTTTCCCACTGTTCCACATCTGTTCACCACCATTCCTGACTGTTCACCAATGTTATCCTATATTCCACATCAGTCCCCCATCTGTTTCCCACTGTTCCCCATATTCCCCAATGTTTCACACTGTTCCCCACCCTTTTCTAGATGTTCCCCATTGTTCCTCTCTTATCCACATCAGTCCTCCATCTTTTCCACACTCTTCCATGTATTTCCCAATGTTCAGCACTGTCACATTTGTGGCCCGAAATGTGTAGTTAATAAAACATCAAACACAAGTTTTATCAGGTAAACTTCTCCGAGTCTTTATTCTCCAGTTTCCTTTGTTCTCCTGCTTGTGCTCTTATCTCTCTCTCATACCACGTGACTTCCGGTACATCTCATACATATTCATTATCATGACATCCCTCCTTTAATCAGAAATAAACTTTACCTTCACTTACCAATATCCCTCGGAAACATACAAACATCGTAACTAATGGTAATACTATAACTCAACTACATAAAATTTACTTCCTACAGCACTCATACATGCACTTTATGATATAAGATTAAAATACTGTCCCAAAGTTCTTATTAAAACTATGGCACAAAGTCTTCGTATGGTTTGGGCACTTTCCAGTTTCGTTTCGGCCTGCTTGTGATATTGTTGTCGCTTCTCGGTTGTTCACTCTCACCGTCGAAAATACTGCTCGCCACGGCTTCGGGTGTTTCTGGCGCTCTAGTCACTTCATCAGGAGTGCTGGTAACTGCCTCTGGAACATCATCAGGTCTCTCAGTTTCAGCATCTCGTATTGGCCTTTCAACCTCTTCGCTCGATGTATCTCTGGACTGGTACCTTTTTACACCTGATACATTTCTCTTATACATGACTCCAGTTGGAGACTTGACTGTCACCATACTGCCACTTCTGGATACGACAGTATAGGGTTGATGGTAATAAGGTGTGTCTAGCTTACCACCAGTTTCATGCCCCACTAGAACATTATCTCCTGGCATGATGTCTGAGTACCTAGCTCCACGTTTCGAATCTGTGTACAGCTTTGCTGCACCGTTCTTTTCAGCATCGTGGTCCCTCATCTCCTGGTTGTCTCGATTTCCTTTATTTCTGGCATTTTTGTGTGGATTTTTCTCCCAAAAAATGCTTCTGCAGGACTTTTTCCAGTGGTTGCATGAGGCGTTGCTCGATAGACAGCCACATAAGATAGCAATGCTTCTCGCCAATTTTGTCCTTCTGCGTGTGCAATCCTCAATCGTTTTTCAATGGACTGATTTTGTCTCTCTACTTCCCCGTTGGCTTGCGGCCATTTCGGAGTTACTTTATGATGGTGGATACCTGTGGTCCTCATGTATTCCGCAAATGTCTCTGAAATGAATTGTGGACCGTTGTCAGAGTATAATGTAACAGGTAATCCATATCTTGCGAATATCTCCGCTAACGCTTGTATTGTTTTTTCAGTGGTTGTGGACTTCAACACCACGTACTCATAGTATCTGCTGTAGTAATCTATCATTACCATAATTGATTCACCCGTCGGAAAAGGTCCAAGAAAATCAACAGCTACGTCGATCCATGGTCCTGTCGGGAGTTGCGTACTCCGGATCGGTTCTGGCGGATTACTCCTGCTTATGATTTGACATCCGTGAAAAGTTTTAACAAATTTCTCTGCGTCCTTATCACAACCTTGGTCCTGAGGTTTTGCTTGGTACCAACAATACCTAGGTGTCCTTCATGCGCTAAGGATACGATCTTCGGTCTCAATCTTTGCAGTATCACCAATCTGCAACCTCTTAATACACACTGTCCGATGCAACAAAGTTCGTCTCTAATGGGAATGTAAGCCTTGTGAGTACACTTGTCCCATTGTCCACTCTGTATGCATTCTCTTACTTCCATGAGTTCTGGATCACGTTCGGATTCTCTCGACTTCCTTCGTAGTCACAGCTTTCGGTGTCGACTGAATAGCTACGAAGCGTACAAAGCTCTCTGTTTCTGTTCCCAATTCTGACTTGGATTGTGGACCACCATCTTTCACCAATCTGGACAGCGGATCTGCAATGTTTGTTTTCCCTGCAATGTGGATCACTTTATATTTGTAGGGTTGTAGTCTGAGTACCCATCTCTCTATTCTGGCACATGGTTTGGATCTAGGTGCATAGATCACCTCTAATGGCTTATGATCTGTGATGAGTTCAAATTCAATGCCGTATAAATATGCATGGAACCTCTCACAGGCCCATACAAGTCTGAGTGCTTCTTTCTCTGTCTGAGAGTATCTTCCTTCCACATCTGATAACGATTTGCTGGCATAGGCAATGATTCTTGGTCCTCCATCATGCATAAACCAACACGGCTCCTAAACCAACTGGGCTGGCATCCGCTATGACTTTGGTTGATGCCGCCGGATCGTAATATCCAAGAGTTTTTGCATCTGTCAGGCTTTGCTTCAGCACTGTGAATGCTTTCTTCTGCTCAGATCCAAAATGAAATGGTACACCTTTCCTGGTTAGTTTCCTTAGTGGTTCTGCCACTGTAGCGAAATTAGGAATGAAGTTTGCAAAAAAATTGACCAATCCCAAGAAACTCCTCACCTCTGTTGCGTTCTGAGGTGCACGTGCCTCTACAATAGCTTTCACCTTGGCCTCTGCAGGGTTTAGTCCTTCCCGTGTAAGTTTGTGTCCCATGAAGTCCATCTCTGACACACCGAACTGCACTTGTTTCCATTCACGGTAAAGCCTGCCTCCTGTAGTCTAGATAGTACATGCCTCAACCGTTTGTCATGCTCTTCCATCGTTGGTGCATGGACTATGATGTCGTCAGAAATGTTGGCAACTCCAGGAATGCCTTGAATCACTCGATGGATTTCATACTGGTAGATCTCCGAAGCTGCATTAATTCCAAATGATAGCCTCTTGTAACGATACAATCCACAGAGTGGTAGACATGTGGAATGAGCTTCCGGGAGAAATAGTGGCGGCGGAGTCAATTGTATTATTTAAGAAAAGGTTGGACAGGTATATGGATGAGAAGATGATGGAGGGTTATGGGCATTGTGCAGGGAGGTGGGACTAGAGTGGGGTGTTTGGTTCGGTGCGGACTAGTAGGGCCTAATGGCCTGTTTCCGTGCTGTAAATTGTTATGTTATGTTATGTTACAGTGAGTCACAAATGTTGTTACATCTCGGGAACCTGGATCCAGCTCTAATTGATGATAGCCCCATTTCAGATCAATTTTTGAGAATACCTTGCTGGTAGTTAGTTCTTGAAGTATTTCCTCCACTGTTGGTATAGGGTGTCGTTCTCTAATTATATCTTCATTGGCCATTCTCATGTCAACACATAGTCTTATGTCACCCTTTGGTTTGGGCACAATCACTACTGGGCTGACCCATTGTGTCGAATGTTCCACCGGTTCTATAATGTCTTGTTCGATCAATTCTTTAATTTTGGCTTCGACTTTCCCACAAAGTCCAAACGGAGTTCGGCGCATTGGTTGTGCCTTGGGTTTGACCGTTTCATCTACCGCTAGCTTCAATTGTCGACCTTTCAGCTTTCCTACTCCTTGGAAGACTGCGGGGAATTCTTGCTTCATATCCTCGTATGACTGAATTGAATTGACACAAGCTCCAATATGAAGTATTGCCAGGTCTTGCGTTGTGCTTCTACTCAGCAATGGTTCTCCCCTCTCTTCTATGACCATAAACTCTGCTTCGGTATACTTATCTCCAGCTTCAACAGTTGCAGTAAAACATCCAATGGTCTGCAATGGCTTGGTTGTTGTGTATGGATACAGTTTCTTGGAACACTTCTTTGAGGTACAGATGATCTTTTTCCTTTTCAACTTCTCCCATAAATGTCGATCAATCACATTACTGTCACTGCCTGAATCTACAATGACCTGCACTGTCACTCCATCAATGATCACTGGGACCTTCTCATGATGTACTTCATTCAACGTAAATTGGTAACAACTCTGTTCCTCCTGGGTATCATCATCGTCACCGTCTATCTGGCGAATGGTATCTTTCTTTCCAGGATACTTTCCTTTCCCCCAGGCTTTGCCTTTGGAAGTTGTACTCTTCCTCTTCTGGTCTGCATTGGACTTGCTTTTGCACTTGTTTGCAAAGTGGTCTTTACCTCCACACTTTCTGCAAACTTTGCCTTTGGCCGGGCAATATGGGTCTTTTCCAAAGTGACCTCGGTTTCCACATCTATAACACTCTACGTCCTGTGTCGACGTATATCTTGGCTGGTTATGGCGATGTGAGAGCCTCTTAACTTGCTGGCTTGAGTTGTCTTTCAGGGTCATGGTATGAAATTGCCCTTCAACAGCCTCTAATGCAGCAGCAATGGTTAAAGCATCGGTGAGTTCCAACTCACTCCCCCTTTCCAGTAGACGTCTTCTGAGTTTATCTGATCTGCAGTGCTGTACGACTTGATCCAATAATTGGTTGTCCAAATCAGCTGGCTTGTAATTGCATCCAACAGCTAGCTGGCATAGTCTCGTCACGTACTGAGCAATTGTCTGGCCATCTTCTTGTATCGTTCTTCGAAACAAATGGCGTTGAAATGTAGCATTCGGTGTTACTACATAGTGTGCATTTAATGCATCTACCGCTTTCCGGTATTCATCCTTTCTTCCAGTATTCAAAAGTGTCTTAAATGTTTCCCGAACTGCGGGTCCTGCAGTGAAAAGAAGTAACGCCCTTCTCTGCGCTTTTTGTTCAACTGTACCAGTATCTAGAAATAGGCCACGACTCTCAGCGTAGGATTCAAATTCTTCCAGCCATGCCTTCCACTTCACACTTACAGTGCTTGCATCACCCGTTGGGTCAAAATGAGCAATTCCACTATGTGTTAGAAAGTCACCGTCTGCTCCAGCCATGAGGAAATATTCCAGCCCCAAAAGTACTGAGTTAAAGAGAAAATACTTATCACCTTGAAGTTGTCTGTAATCCTCTGTAATCTTCTTTAGTCTTTAATTTTCTTCAAGCTTCTTTCATCCTTGTCGCCAATGTCACATTTGTGGCCCGAAATGTGAAGTTAATAAAACATCAAGCACAAGTTTTATCAGGTAAACTTCTCCGAGTCTTTATTCTCCAGTTTCCTTTGTTCTCCTGCTTGTGCTCTTATCTCTCTCTCATACCACGTGACTTGATCCAATAATTGGTTGTCCAAATCAGCTGGCTTGTAATTGCATCCAACAGCTAGCTGGCATAGTCTCGTCACGTACTGAACACAACTTCTGTTGTGTTCCCTACGGTTCTACACTGTTCTCCATCTGTTCCCCACTGTTCCCCATTTTTCCCACTTTCTCCATTTATTCACACCTGTTCCTCACTGTCCCCAACTGTTCCCACTTTTCCCCACTGTTTCCAATTTTTCACACTGTTCCACATCTGTTCACCACCGTACCCGACTGTTCCCCAATGTCCCCCTATATTCCTCATCAGTCCCCCATCTGTTCCCCACTGTTTCCATTTCCCCAGTATTCTGCAATGTTTCCCAATGTCCCCCATATTCCCTAATGTTCTGCTCTGTTCCCCACAGTTCTCTAGCTGTTCCCCACTGACCCCACCTGTTCCCCACTGCTCCCCACTATTCCCCTCTGTTGCCCACTGTTCTCCACTTCTGCAGACATCTCCACTGTTCCCCATCAGTTCATTCCATTCTTCAATTTTCCCTGCTGTTGCCCTCTATGCACCACTGTTCCCTAACTTTTTCCAAAGTGTTCCCCACTGTTCCCTTTAGTTCCCCACTTTTCCCCACTGTTTCCCATTTTTGTCACTGTTCCACATCTGTTCACCACCATTGCTGACTGTTCTCCACTATTCCCCTATATTCCACATCAGTTCCCCACTGTTCCCCCTATTCCCCAATGTTCTGCACTTTTCCCCTCATTACCCATCAGTTACCCACTTTTTTCCACTGTTCTCCATGTAGCCCCACTGTTCCCCTCATATCCCAATCTGTTCCCCACTGTTCCCTCATTCTCCACAGTTCCCTATCTGCTCCCCACTATTCCCCGCTGTTGCCCACTTTTCTCCACTGTTGCGCAGGGACCTGCACTGTTCCCCATCCCTTCCTTCCATTTCTCAATTTTCCCCACCGTTGCCCTCTCTGTTCCCCAACTTTTCCCAAGTGTTCCCCACTGTTCCCCACCTGTCACACACTTTTTACCACTGTTCCCCATGTTCTCCAATGTTTGCCATATGTTCCCCACTGCTCTCCCCTGTTACCCTCTCTTCCCCACTGTTACTCATTCTTCCCCTCTCTTCCCCACCATTCTTCACTGTTCCACACTGTTCCCAAGCTGTACACAAACTGTTCCCCTCTGTTCCCCACTCTTCCCCATTTTCCTCAATGTTCTGCACTGTTTCCCAATCTTTTCTAACTGTTCCCCGCCTGTTCCCCACTTTTGTCCACAGTTACCCAATGTTGCCCCATTCCCCACCGTTCCCAATCTGCTTGCCACTGTTCTCCACAGTTCGACACTGATGCACACTGTTCCCAAGCTTGAACTATGCCCCTCTGTTCCCCACTGTTCCCCATTTTTTCCACTGTTCGCCATCTGATTACCGCTGTTCCCAACTATTCCCCACTGTTCTTCTCTGTTGCCTATTGTTCCCCATTGTTCTTCATTATTCTCCAGCTTTTCATGGACTGCTCCCCATCTGTTTCCCCACTGTTCCCCTTTGTTGCCCATTTTCCCTACTGTTCCACATCTGTTCCCCACAATTCTTCACTGTACCACACTGTTCTTCACCTGTTCCCGAATTGTTTTCTACTGTTCGCCACTACTCTCCACTGTTCCCCTCTCTTCTCCTCTGTTCCCAATGTTCTCCACAGTTCTGCAGTGTTCCCCACTGTACTCCATCTGTTCACCTTGTTCCTCAACTGTTCCCCACTGCTCCTCACTGTTCCCACCTGTTACCCACATTTGTCCTCTGTTGCCCACTGTTCCTCCTGCTCTCCACTGTTTGCTATCTGTTCCACAGGGCTCGCCACTGTTACCCATTGTTCCTCTCAGTTCCATACTGTCCCCCACTGTTCCCAACTGTTCCCCACTTTTTTCCAACTTTCCCATTTTTGCCACTGTTCCACATATTCCCCTATATTCCACATCAGTCCCCCATTTGTTCCGCACTCTTCCCTATATTCCCCAATGTTCTCCACTGTTCCCCTCATTACCCAACAGTTACCCACTTTTCTCCACTCTTCCCCCATTCTCCACAGTTCACTATCTGTTCCTCACTGCTCCCCTCTATTCCCCTCTGTTCCCCTTTGTTTCCTACTTTTCCCACTGTTCCCTACTGTTCCACATCTGTTCCCCACAATTCTTCACTGTACCACACTTTTCCTCACCTCTTCCCCACTGTTCCCCACCAATCCTAACTGTTTCCCACCAGGTCCCCACTTTTCACCACTGTTCCTCATGGGTCCACACTGTTCCCCATCAGTACCCCATCTGCTTCCCTCTGTTCCCCACAGTTCTTCACTGTTCTCAACTATCCCATGATCTCCACATTTCCGCTGTGATCCCCATTATTTCCCCCTGTTCCTCATTGTTCCCGACAGTTCCCCACTTTTCCCCACTGTTTCCCATTTTTCCCACCTTTCCACATCTATTCACCACCGTTCCCGACTGTCCCCCAATGTTCCCCTATATTCTGCATCAGTCCTCCATCTGTTCCCCACTCTTCTCCATTTTACCCAATGTACTGCACTGTTTCCAAATGTTTTTCATATTCCCCAATGTTCCACACTGTTCCCCAATAGTTCCCCACTGTTCCCCAGCTGTTCCCGAACTGTTCCCCATCTGTTCCCCACTGTTCCCCTTTGTTCCCTACTGTTCCACATCTGATCCCCATTGTTCCCCACAATTCTTCACTGTTCCCCACTGTGCTCCACTCTTCCCCAGTGTTCAGCATTGTTCCCCACTGTTCCCCATGGGACCACACTATTCACCCTCAGTTTCCCATCAGTTCCCAATCTGCTTCCCACAGTTCTTCACTGTTCTCCAGCTGCTCCCCTCCTGTTCCACACTGTTCACCGCTGTTCTCAACTGTCCCCAGTCTTCTCCACTTCTCTTGCACAGTTCCTCACTGTTCCCCACTGTTCCTCACTGTTCCCCATCTGTTCTCCACAGTTCTTCAGTGTTCCCCACTGTTCTCCAGCTGCCCCCCCATTCCATGCTGTTCCCCACTGTTCTCAACTTTCCCCAGTGTTCTCCACTTCTCCTGCACAGTTCCTCATTGTTCTCCTCTATTCCTCACTGTTCCCCACTGTCCCCCATTTGTTCCCCACAGATGTTCACTGTACCCAACTCTTCTCCATCTGTTCACCAACTGTTCCCCACCAATCCCAACTGTTTCCCACCAGTTCACCACTTTTCACCACTGTTCCCCATCAGTTCCCAATCTGTTGCCCACAGTTCCCCATCTGTTCCCCATGGTTCTTGACTGTACCCTAATGTTCTCAACCGTCTACAGTGTTCTCCACTGTTTCACAATGTTCCCCACTGTTCCCTTGTTCCTCTGTTCCTCACTGTTCCTGACTGTTCCCCACTGTTTCCCATTTTTCCCATTGTTCCCTAATGTTCCACATCTGTTCACCACCTTACCCGACTGTTCCCGAATGATACCCCTATATTCCACATCAGTCCATCTGTTCCCCACTGATTCCCAGCTGTTCCCAAACTGTTCCCCAACAGTTCCTCACCTGATCCCCAACTGTTACCCACGTTTGTCCACTGTTACCTACTGTTCACTCCTGTTCTCCTCTATTCACCATCTGTTCTACTCTGCTCTCCACTGTTCCTCATTATACCCCTCTGTTCCCCATTGTTCCTCACTGCTCCCCTCATGTTCCCTACAGTTTTTCACTGTTCCCTACTGTGCTCCACTCTTCCCCAGTGTTCAGCATTGTTCCTCACTATTCCCCATGGGACCACACTGTTCACCATCAGTTCCAATCTGTTTCCCACTGTTCCCCACAGTTCTTCAGTGTTCCCCACTATTCTCCAATGGTTCCCCCTGTTCCATACTGTTCCCCACTGTTCTCAACTTTCCCCAGTTTTCTCCACTTCTCCTGCACAGTTGCTCACAGTTCCCCACTACTCCCCACTGTTCCCCAGTCATCCCCATTGTTCCCCACAGTTCCTCATTCTAACAACCGTTCCCCACTGTTCCCCACAATTTTCCCCATGGATCCCCACTGTTACCCTTCAGTTCTTCATCAATTCACCAGTGCTCCCCACTGTTCCCCAGTGATCCCCACTTTTCTCACAGTTCCCCAATGTTACCCAATGTTTGCCACTGTTCATCACTGATCCTTACACTGGTCTCCACTGTTCTGCACTGTTACAAACTGTTCTCAACTGTCCCCCAGTATTTTCCACTTTTATCCACAGTTCCTCACTGTTCCCCAGTGTTCCTCACTGTTTCCCACTGTTCCGCATCTGTTCCCCATTTTGCCCATTGTTCTGCATTCTTCCCCATGGTTCCCCACTGTTGCCCTTCAGTTCCCTATCTATTCGCCTCTGTTCCCCAGTGTTCCGCACTTTTTCCAACCTATTCCCCAACTGCTCCCCACTGTTCCACACTGTTCTGCAGCAGTTCCACACCATTTCCGCACTGTTCACTACTATATTCCACTGTTCCCCAACTGTTTCCCACTATTTGCCATCTGTTACCCTCACTTGCCTACTTCTGCCCACTTTTCCACACTGTTTGCCACTGTTGTCCACAATTCTTCACTGTTCCCCACTATTCTCCACAATCTTCACTGTTCCCCACTGTTTGCCACTGTTCCCCAAATGTTCCCCACCTGTTAACACCTGCTCCCTACAGATCCCCACTATTGCAATGGTTCCACAGTATTTTCCCAACTTTAGCCCACTGTTCTCAATAATACACTGTTCCCCACTTTTCCCAATGGCTCCCACCATTCCATATCAGTTCCCTAACTGTTCCCCATCTAGTCCCAACTCTTCCCCATCTATTCCCAACACTTCCACATTCTTTCCACTGTTCCGCACAGTTCCTCACTGTTCCCCACAGTTCCTCACTTTTACCCACTGTTCCCCACTGTTCACCCCATTTTCCACTGTTCCCCATCTGCTCCCCACTGCTCCCCACTATTTTGCTCTTTTCCCCATTGCTCTGCAGAGTTCTCCACGGTTCCCCAGTGTTCCTCATCTGTTCCTCATCTGTTTGACACATGTTCCTCACAAGACCTCACTGTTCCCCAACAGTTCCCCACCATTTCTCATCTGTTCCCCACCGTTTCCCCATCTGTTCCCCACAGTTCATCAGTGTTCCCTACTGTTCTCCAGCTGCCCCCTATTACACACTGTTCCCGTGTTATTCACTGATCCCCACTGTTCCTCACTGTTTCCCACTGATCCTCACTATTCACCACCAGTACCCCACTGTTCCACACCTGTTCTACACTGTTCCCAATTGTTCTTCACTGTTTCCCACCTGTTCCCCACATTTACCTACTGTTACACCCCTGTTCTCCACTATTCACCACCTGTTCTACACTGCTGCCCAATGTGCCCTTCTATTCCCCACTGTTCCTCATTCTTCCCCAGAGTTCTTCACTGTGCCCCACTGTTCCATACTGTTCAGCATTGTTCTCCACTGTTCCCCATGGGTCCACTTTGTTCCCCATCAGTTCCCAATCTGCTTCCCACTGTTGCCCATCAGTTCCCCATTTATTCCCCCTGCTCCCTACTGTTCCCCATTGTTCTGCAGTGTTCCCCACTGTTCCTCTTTCCTTGTTGTTCCCCCCTGTTCCCCAATATTCCCATCCATTCCCCATTGTTCTGCAGTGTTCCCCACATTTGCACACTGTTCCGCATTTTCCCACTGTTCCCCACTTTTCCCTAATGCTTCACATTTTTCCCACTGGTCCCCACTCTTCCACAACTGCTCACCATCATTCCTGACTGTTCCCCAATGTTTTTCCATATTCCGCATCAGTCACTCATTTTTCCCCCGTTCCCCATTACCCCCAATGTTTTGCAGTGTTTACCATTGTTCCCCATATTTCCCAATGTTCCCCACTCTTCCCCATTTTACCCACTGTTCATCTTTTCTCACTGTATCCCCCTGCTCCCCACTGTTCAGCAGTGGTCTCCACTGTTCCCCATCTGTTCCTCACTGTTCCCCACCTGTTTGACACATGTTCCCCAGCAATTCCAAACCATTTTTCCACTGTTCCCCACAGATCACCACAGTTCCACATCAGTTCCCTATTTGTTCTAAACTGTTTCCCACTGTCCCTCACCTTTTCCCCATATGTTCCCGCATGTTCCACACCTGTTCTCCAGCTGTTTCCCACCAGTTCCCCACTGTTCACCTCATTTCCCAATCTGTTCCCCACTTTTCACCACTGTTCCCCAATTCTCCACTGATCATCATTTGTTCCCCACTGATCCCCAGAATTATCCACTGCTCCCCACTGTCCTCAACTGTTCCACATTGTTCACCACTGTTCTGATTTTTACCATCTGTTCCCCACTGTTCCCCACAGTGGGCCCCTGGTCCCCACTATTTCTCTCTTTTCCCCACTGTTCTGCAGTTCTCCACAGTTCCCCATCTGTTCCCCACTGTTCGCCCCTGCTCCCCACTATTCCCCTCTGTTCTCCACTGCTCTGCAGTGTTCTTCACGGTTCCCCAGTGTTCCCCATCTGTTCCTCACTGTTCCCCATCCATTTGTCACATGTTACCCACAAGTCCGCACTGTTCCCTAGCAGTTTCCCACCTGTTCCTCCAATTTTCCCCACTGTTCCCCACCTGTTACACACCTGCTCACTACAGTTCCCGACTATTGCACGTGGTTCCACAGTATTACCTCATCTTTACCCCAATGTTCTCAACAATGCACTCTTCCCACTTTTCCCAATGTTTCCCACCAGTTCCCTAACTGTTCCCCATTGTTCCCAACTCTTCCCCATTCTTTCCACTGTTACCCACATTTCCTCACTTTTCCCCACTGTTCCACTATTCTCCACTGTTCCCAAACTCTTCCCCAGTGTTTCCCCCTGATCCCCATTATTCTCTGTTCACTACGATTCTGCAGTGTTCTCCACTGTTCCCCTCTGCTCCCGTTTCCTCATTGTTTGCCCCTGCTCCCAACTGATCTCCTCTGTTCCCCACTCATCTGCAGTGTTCTCCACGGTTCCCCAGTTTTCCCCATCTGTTCCTCACTGTTCCCCACCTGTTCGACACGTGTTCCACACGTCCCCACTGTTCCCCAGCAGCCCCCCACCATTTCTCCACTTTTCCTACTGTTCCCCATCAGTTTACCATCTCTTTCTCACCTGTTTCCCATCTGTTACCCACTTGTTCCACACCTGATCCTCACTATTCACAAGCAGTTTCCCCCGTGTTCCCCTCAGTTCCCAATGGGTTCCCAACTTATCCCCATTCTCCACTGTTCCCCATCTGTTCCTGACTGGTCCCCACCTGTTCGACACATGTTCCCCAGCAGTCCCCACCAATTCTCCACTGTTTCCTACTGTTCCCCATCAGTTCACCATCTATTCCTCACCTGTACCCCACTTGTTCCATACCTGATCCTCACTATTCACCTGCAGTTTCCCTCCAGTTCCCCAGAGTTCACCCCAGTTCCCAAACTGTTCCCCGTTCTCCACTGTTTGCTATCTGTTCCCCACTGTTATCCACTGCTCCCCAATAATTCCACTCATTTCTCCACTGTTCCACAGTTCCCCATTATTCCCCATCGTTTCCCCAATTTTGTCCACTGTTTCCCAATGTTCCACCCATTCTCCACTGTTTGCCATCTGTTCCCCTCAGTTCTTCACTGATCCACACTGTTTCTAAGCTGTTTCCGAACTGTTCCCCTCTGTACCCCACTCTTCCCCATTTTCCCTACTGTTCATCATCTGATCACCACTGTTCCCGACTATACCCCAAAGTTCTCCACTGTTCTCCACTGTCCTCCAGCTGTTTCTGAACTGTTTGCTGCTACTCTCCACTGTTCAACTCTGTTTCCCACTGTTCCCCATCTGTTCCACACTGTTGCCCATTTTTCCTAATGTTCACCACGGGTCCCCATCTGTTCCGCACTGTTGTCCATTTTTCCTAATGATCACCACTGGTCCCCATCTGTTCTGCACTGTTGCCCAATTTTCACAATGTTCCAAAATATTTCCTATCAGTTCCCCACTCTTCCCCACTTTTCTAACTGTTCCCCATTGTTCCACAATCTTTCCCATTTTACCCACTATTCCCCTCTGTTCTCCATTTTTCCGCAGTGTTCACCATCTGTTCACCTTTCCTCATTGTTCCCCCTGCTCCACACTATTCCCCTCTGTTCCCCACTGTTCAGCAGTGGTCCCCATGAATCCCCACTGTTCCCCATCTTTTCCTCATTGTTCCCCACCAGTTTGACACTTGTTTCCCAGCAGTTCTCCACTTTTTCTCCACTGTTCCTCACTGATCCCCACATATCCACATCCATATGACTGTTTCCCATCTATTCCACACCTGTTCCCCACTGTTCCCCAGCTGTTTCCAACCAGATCCCCACTTGTCACCACTGTTCCCTATGGTTTCCCACTGATCACCTCATTTTCCATTCTGTTCCCCATTTTACTCCACTGTTTACCCATTCTCCACTGTTCACCATCTGTTCCCCACTGTTCCCCCTGCTCCCCACTGTTCCCAAACTGTTCAACACAGTTTCCCTTTGTTCCCCACAGTTCTCCTTTGTTCCCCTCTGTTCCCCATTTATCCCACTGTTCCCCATCTGTTCGCCACTTTCACACTTGTTCTCCATTGTTCACCATCTGTTTCACACTCTTCCCCCTGCTCCCCGCTGTTCCCCTCTGTTTTCTTGCAGTTCCCCTTTTTTCCCTCAGTACCCTACTCTTCCAGATCTGTTCCCCACAGTTCATCACTGTACCCCACTGTTCTTCACCTCTTCCCCAACTGTTCCCCACTCTTCCCCACCAATCCCAACTTATTGCCATCAGTTCCTCACCTGTTTCCCATGATTCCCCACTGTTCCTCATTCTTCCCCACTGTTCCTCACTGTTCCCCACTGTGCCCCACTGTTCCACAGTGTTCAGTGTGGTTCCCCACTGTTCCCCATGGGTCCACACTGTTCCTCATCAGTTCCAATTTCCTAATTGTTCTTCAATGACAATCAGTGTTCATCACTGTTCCCCTCTGTGATTCTATGTTCCCCACTGTTTCCCACTGGTCTCCACTGTTCCCCAACAGTTCTCTACTGTCCCCCACTCATCCCCACTGTTTCTAATCTGTTCCCAATGGCTCGTCAATGTTCCCCATCACTTCCCCATCTATTTTCCATCTGTATCCACTTTTCTCCCCATTCTCCAGTGTTCAACATCTGTTCCACACTGTTCCCCACAGTTCTTAACTGTTCACCATCTGTTTCACATTGATTCCCCTTCTCCACACTATTACCCTCTGTTTTCCAGCTGTTCCCGAAATGTTCAGCACTTTTCCCCTTTATTCCCCACTGATCCCCATTTTTCCAACTATACCCTACTGTTTCACATATGTTCCCCATAGGTCTTCACTCTACCCCACTGTTCTTTACCTGTTCTCCTAATGTTCCCCACCAATCCCAACTGTTTCCCAGGAGTACCCCACCTGTTCCCCACAGTTTCCCACTGTTCCCGATCAGTTCCCCTTTATTCCCCACTGATCCCATTTATCCAACTCTTACCCACTGTTCCACACCTGTTGTACAATGTTACCGACTTTTTCCCTCTGTTCCCCGCTGTTCCTCAATTGTTCCCAATTGTTCCTCACTGTTCCCCACCTGTTCCCCACATTTACCCACTGTTACTTGCTCTGTTCTCCACCTGTTCTACACTGCTCCCCACTGTGCCCCCTATTCCCCACTGTTCCCCATTGTTCCCCACAGTTCTTCACTGTTCCCTATGGTGTCCCACTGTTCAACAGTGTTCAGCATTGTTCTCCACTGTTCCCCATGGGTCCACCCTATTGCCAATCTGTTTCCCACTGTTCCTCACCTGTTCCCCCTGCTCCCAACTGTTCCCCTCTATTCTGATCTGTTCTGCACTGTTCCCAACCTGTTTGACGCAAGTTCCCCACCAGTTCTCCACCATTTTCCCACTGTTCCCCACTGATCCACACAGTTCCACATCAATTCTCCATCTGTTCTAAACTGTTTCCCACTGTTCCCCAGCTGTTTCCCACCAGTTCCCTGCTTTTCACCACTGTTCCCCATGGTTCCCCTCTGTACACCTCAATTCCCAACCTGTTTCCCACTTTTCCAAACTGTTCCCCCATTTTCCACTGTTCACCATCTGTTTCACAGTGATCCCCCTGATTCCCACGGTTCCTCTCTGTTTTCCAGCTGTTCCCCATTTTACCACTGTACTGTACTCTTCCCCACCAATTCTAACTGTTTTCCATCAGTTTCCCACCTGTTCCCTATGGTTCTCCACTGTTCACCATCAGTACCCCATCTGTCCCTCTCTGTTCTCCGGCTGTTCCCAAACTGTTCTCCAGCTGTTTCCGAACTGTTCCCCATTTTACCTACTGTTCCCTACTGTTCCACATCTCTTCCCCACAGTTCTTCACTGTAGCCCACTGTTCTTCACCTGTTCCCTAACTTTTCCACACTGTTCCACACCAGTCCCAAATGTTTCCCAGCAGTTTCCCGCTTTTTCACTGTTTCTCATGGTTCCCCACTGTTCACCTCATTTCCCAATCTGTTCCCCACTGTTGCCCCTGCTTCCCACTCTTCCCCTCTGATTTCCAGCTGTTCCCCATGTTCTCTCCTGTACCACATCTGTTCCCAACATTTCGTCATTGTTCCCCACTGTTTTTCACCTGTTCCCCAACTTTTAGACACTGTTTCACAACTGTTTCACACCAGTTACCCCCATGTTATCTAGAGTTCCCCACTGTTTCCCAACAATTCTCCATCTGTTACCACTGCTTCCTTTTGTTCACCTCTGTTCTGCAGTGTCCACCACTGTTCCCCATCTCTTATCAATGTTCTCCAGCTGTTCCTGAACTGTTCCCCACTGTTCTCCAGCTGTTCCCCACTGTTTCACACCTGTTCTCCAATGTTCCATAACTGTTCCCCACTTACTTTACCGCACTGTTCCCCATCTGTTTTCACTGTTTCCCAACTGTTCCCCAGCAGTTCTCCACCATTTCTCCACTGTTACCCACTGTTCCAGATCAGTTTAACATTACTCATTGTTTCCCCCTGATCCCCAATATTCCCCTCCATTCCCCATTATTCTGCAGTGTTCCCCATGGTTCCATATTGTTCCCTACTTTCCTCAGTGTTCCCCACTGTTCTGCATCTGTCCTCTCTGTTGCCCATTTTCCCCATTTATCCCACTGTTCCCCACCTGTTCTCCACTGTTCTTTAACTGTTCCCTACTGTTCCTTCCTTTTCCTCACTGTTCTCCATCTGTTCCACACTGTTGCCCAATTTTCCTAATGTTCACCACTGTTCTGCATCTGTTCTGCACTCTTGCCCAATTTTCGCAATGTTCCCCACTCTTCCCTATATGTTCCCCACGGTTCCCTACTGTTCCCCATTTGTTCCTCACTGTTCGCCAACTGTTCTACACGTTCCTTAGCAGTTCCCCACCATTTCTCCACTGTTCCCACTGATCCCCACAGTTCCACATCAGTTCCCCATCTGTTCTAAACTGTACCCCACTGTCCCTCACCTTTTTCCCATTGTTCCCCACCTTTCACCATCTGTTCCCCACTGTTCCCCAGATGCTTCCCACCAGTTCCCCACTTTTCACCACTGTTACCCCATTCCCCACTGTTCCCCAGATGCTTCCAACCAGTTCCCTATCTCGTTCCCTAACAGGAGATCCAGTATTACACCATCCCGAGTTGGTTCCTCTACATATTGATTAATAAAACTATCTTGCACACATTTGAAAATCTCTAGCCCATCCAGCCCTCTTACTGCATGGGTATCCCAATCAATGTGAGGGAGGTTAAAATCTCCCATGATCACTACCTTATGTTTATTACACATATATGCTATCTCCTTACAAATTTGTTCTTCCAATTTTCTTGGCCCATTTGGTGGTCTATAATACACTCCTATTAGTACCCTCATGCCTCCTCCTCCCCTCAATTCCTCCCAAACAGCTTCACTGGATGATCCCACCAAACCATCCTGCCACCTCATGGCAGTAATGTCCTCCTTAACAAGCAGAGCAACTCCTCCCCCTTTTTTACCCCCTGTTCTATCACATCTAAAACATTTATATTCTGGAATATTTAGTTGCCAGTCCTGACCTTCCTGTAACCAGGTCTCACTAATTGCCACAACATCATGATTCCAAGTGCCAATCCATGCTCTAACCTCATCTACCTTGTTCACTATGTAAACGCATTTCAGAGAATGACCCTCAGATATATTCCCTATTCTACCTTATACCTTAACCTCCATCCTTCCTTTGTTATCTTAATCCCGAATGTTTTCCTACTGTTCACCACTACTCTCCACTGTTCCCCTCTGTTTGCCACTGTTCTCCAATGTTCCGCAGTGTTTCCCACCTGTTTCCCCGTTCCAAATTGTTCCCTTCTGTTCCCCACTGTTCCCCAATGCTCCTCACTTTTCCCGAACTGTTACCCAAATTTCTTGTCTGTTACCCACTGTTCCCCGTTATCCACTGTTCACAATCTGTCTGCACTGTTGTCCATTTTTAGCAATGTTCCCCATTCTTCCCTATCAGTTTCTCATGGTTCCCCACATTTCCACATCTGTTCCCCATCTGATTTTCACCATTCCCCACCTGTTCGACACATGTTCCACAGCAGTTCTCCACTGTTCCCCACTGATCCCCACTGATCCCCACAGTTTCACATCAGTTCCCCATCTGTTCTAAACTGTTTCCCACTGTCCTCACCTTTTCCTCACTGTACTCCACCTGTTCCCCACTGTTCCCCAGCTGCTTCTGACCAGTTCCCCACTTTTCACCACTGTTCCCCCATTCTCCACTGCTCACCATCTGTTCCACGCTGTTCCCCTGCTCGCCACTGTTCCCCTGTTTTCCAACTGTTCCTGAACTGTTCCGCAGTGTTCCCGTTTGCTCCTTAATGTTCCCCTTTTTTCCCCACTCTACCCCATTTTCCCCACTGTTTGCTACTGTTCTAATCTGTTCCCCACAGTTCACCATCTGTTCCCCACTGTTCCTGAACTGTTCCCCACTGTTCACAAGGTGTTCCCGAACTTTTCACTATTATTCTCCACTTTTGCACTTTGCTCCCCATCTGTTCACCATTTATGCCACTGTTCCCTACTGTTTCACACCTGTTCTCCACTGTTCCACAACTGTTCCCCAATTACTTTTCCCCACTGTTCCCCATCTGCTCCGCACTGTTGCCAATTTTTCCTATGTTCATCACTGTTCCCCATCTGTTCTGCACTGTTGCCCAATTTTCACAATGTTCCCGATTCTTCCCTAGAAGTTCCCCAAAATTCTACACTGTTGCCCATCAGTTCCCCATCAATTTAACATTCCTCATTGTTTCCCCCTTGTTCCCGAATATTCCATTTACCATTATTCTACAGTGTTCCCCATGGTTCCACACTGTTCACAACTTTTCCCCACTGATCCTCAGTGTTCCTCACTGTTCCGCCCTATTGATTCTTTTCCCCAATGTTCCCCGTTGTTCCCCATCTGTTCTCCACTGTTCCACAACTGTTCCCCACTGTTCCTTACTTATTCCCACTGTTCACAATCTGTTCCACACTGTTGCCCATTTTGCCTAATGTTCACAACTGTTGCCCATCTGTTCTGCACTGTTGCCCAATTGTTGCAATATTCACCACAATTCCCTATCAGTTTCCTACCTGTTCCGCATTAATTACCCACTGTTCCCCATCTGTTCCGCACTGTTCCCCATCTGCTCCCCACTGTTACCCAGTTTTCTTAATTTTTACCACTGTTCCCCATCTGATTGGCACTGTTACCTATTTTTTTGGAATTCACCGCACTATTCCCTATCAGTTCCTCATGGTTCTCCACTGTTCTCCACCTGTTCGACACATGTTCCTCAGCAGTTATCGACCATTTCTCCACCAACTCCACCTGTTCCCCACTTTTCCCCAGCTGCTTCCCAGTAGTTACCCACATTTCACCTCTGTTACCCCATTCTCCACTGTTCACCATCTCCACTGTTCACCACACTCTTCCCCCTATTCCTCAATGTTCGCCTATTTTTCCCACTGTACCCTAATATCCCAATCTGTTCCTTACAGTTTATCACATAGAAACATAGAAGATAGGAGCAGGAGTAGGTCATTCGACCCTTCGAGCCTGCTCCGCCATTCAACGAGATCATGGCTGATCTTAAAGCTCAGTACCCCGTCCACGCCTTCTCTCCGTAACCTTTAATACCCTTATACTGAAGAAATATATCTAATTCCCTCTTAAATATATTTAATGAACCTGCCTCCACTGCCCTCTGTGGCAATGAATTCCACAGTTTCACCATCCTCTGGGTAAAGAAATTCCTCCTCATCACGGTCCTAAATGGTTTGCCTATTATCCTCAAACCATGGCCCCGGGTTCTGGACTCCCCCACCATTGGAAACATCCCATCTGCATCCATTCTGTCCAGTCCTGCCAGAATTTTATATGTCTCTATGAGATCCCCTCTCAATCTTCTAAACTCCAGCGAGTAAATCCCAATTTGCGCAATATTTCCTCATAAGTCATTCCTGCCATTCCAGGTATCAGCCTGGTGAATCGCCTTTGCACTCCCTCCACTGCAAGAACATCCTTCCTTAGATAAGGTGACCAAAACTGCACACAATACTCCAGGTGGGGTCTCACCAAGGCCCTGTACAGCTGCAGTAAGGTATCCTTGTTCCTATACTCAAACCCTCTTGATATGAAGGCCAACATACCATTTGCCTTTTTAACCGCCTGCTGTACCTGCATGTTCGCCTTCAGAGACTGATGTACAAGTACCCCTAGGTCTCTCTGCACTTCCCCATCTCTTAATCTATTGCCATTCAAATAGTAATCTGCCCTCCGGTTTGTATTACCCAAGTGGATAACCTCACATTTATCCACGTTGCAGTGCATTTGCCATGTATCTGCCCAGTCCCTCAATTTATCCAAATCACACTGGAGCTTCCTGATGCCCTCTTCCGTGCACGCAACCCCTCCTAGCTTAGTGTCATCTGCAAATTTGGAGATATTACATCCAATCCCCTCATCCAGATCATTAATGTAAATTGTGAACAGCTGGGGTCCCAGTACAGATCCCTGTGGCACCCCACTGGTCACCGCCTGCCACTCAGAAAATGAGCCATTTATCCCAACTCTCTGTCTTCTACTTGCCAGCCAGTTCTCAATCCACATCAATACTTTGCCACCAAACCCATGAGCCTTGATTTTGGAAGCCAGTCGTTTATGCGGGACCTTATCGAAGGCCTTTTGGAAGTCCAGGTACACCACATCCACTGGCTCTCCCCATCTATTTTACCTGTCACCATCTCAAAGAATTCCATTAGATTTGTCAAGCATGATTTACCTTTTGTAAATCCATGTTGACTCTGTCCGATCCCTTCTCTGCTAGTCATATGCTCCACTATTACATCCTTAATAATGGATTCCATCATTTTGCCCACTACTGATGTAAGGCTCACCGGCCGATAATTCCCCGCTTTTTCTCTACCCCCCCTTTTTAAATAGTGGGGTAACATTAGCTACCCTCCAATCCATGGGTACTGATCCTGAGTCTATCGAGCTCTGGAAAATAATTCTTAAAGCATCTGCTATCTGAATGGCCACTTCCTTGAGTACCCTAGGATGTAGATTATCAGGCCCTTGGGATTTATCTGCCTTCAATCCCTTCAATTTCCCCAAGACCATGTCCTTAGAGATACTGATTTATTTCAGTTCCTCCCTTGCATTAGTCTCTATGTTTCCCAACATCCTTGGGAGGTTATTGTATCCTCTCTTGTAAAAACGGATCTAAAGTAAGAATTTAATTGGTCTGCCATTTCCTTATTCCCCATTATATATTCCCCTGATTCTGACTGCAAGGGACCTACTCTGGATTTCACCAATCTTTTCCTCTTGACATATCTATAAAAGCTTTTGCAGTTGGTTTTTATGTTTGCCGCAAACTTACTTTCGTCATTTATTTTTCCCTCTTGATTAATCCCTTTGTCCTCCTTTGCTGCATCTTGAACTGTTCCCAGTCTTCGGTTGCGGTACTTTTTTTGGCCAATTGATATGCTCTCTCTTTGGACCCAATGCTGTCTCTAATTTCCTTTGTTATCCACGGTTGAGTTACCTTTCTTGGTTTATTTTTATGCCAAACCGGTATAAACGATTTTTGCAATTTCTCCATTAGATCTGTGAATGCTTTCCATTGTCTATCCACAGTCAACTCCCCCATAAACACCACCCAATCAATCTTACTCAACTCCCGTCTCATACCATCATAATTCCCTTTATTTAAATTCAGGACCTTAGTCTCGGTTTTAATTTCATCACTCTCCATGTCGAGTGAGAATTCGATCATATTATGATCACTCCTACCCAAAGGGCCTCGCACAACAACATTGCTGATTAGCCCCTTATTATTGCTTAATATCCAATCTAAAATGGTCTGCTCCCGAGTTGGTTCCTCGACATATTGGTCTAGATAACTGTCCCGTTATGGAGAACAGTAGATAACCTCCTCTGTATTTTTACCAATTTGACTAGTACAATCTATATGCAAATTAAAGTCTCCCATGATGACAGCTGTTCCCTTATTGCACGCTTTTCTAATTTCTCTTTCAATGCCTTCCCTCACCTCTACACTACTATTCTTCATTTGTTCTCCAACTGTTTACCACTCCTCCCCACCAATCCCAAATGTTTCCCAGCAGTTTTCAACCAGTTTCCCACAGTTCCACATCAGTTCCCCATCTGTTCTAAACAATTTCCCACTGTCCCTCACCTTTTTTACCACTGTTCCAACTGTATTCCACCTGTTTCCCACTGTTCCCCAGCTGCTTCCCACCAGTTCCCCACTTTTCACCACTGTTTCCCCATTTCTCCACTGTTCACCCTGTTCCACATTGTTCCCCCTGCTCCCCACTGTTCCACTGTTTTCCAACTGTTCCCATACTGTTCCGAACTGCTCCCCTTTTTTTCCCTACTGTTCCCCACTCTTCCCTCAGTTCCCCACTCTTCCCTATCAGTTCTCCACTCTTCCCTATCAGTTCCCCACTCTTCCCTATCAGTTCCCCACTATTCCCTCTGTTCCCCACTCTTCCCTATCAGTTCTCCACTCTTCCCTATCAGTTCCCCACTCTACCCTATCAGTTCCCCACTCTTCCCTATCAGTTCCCCACTCTTCCCTATCAGTTCCCCACTCTTCCCTATCAGTTCCCCACTCTTCCCTATCAGTTCCCCACTCTTCCCCATTTTCCCTCTGCACCCAACTGTTCTTCACCTGTTCTCCACTCTTCCAAATCAATCCCAACCGTTTCCCATCACTTTCCCACCTGTTCCTCACTGTTCCCCATCTGCTCCCCACTGTTCTCCAGCTGTTCCTGAACTGTTCCCCACTGTTCTCCAGCTGTTCCCAAACTGTTCCCCACTGTTCTCCAGCTGTTCCCAAACTGTTCCCCACTGTTCTCCAGCTGTTCCCAAACTGTTCCCCACTGTTCTCCAGCTGATCCCAAACTGTTCCCCACTGTTCTCCAGCTGTTCCCAAACTGTTCCCCACTGTTCTCCAGCTGTTCCCAAACTGTTCCCCACTGTTCTCCAGCTGTTCCCAAACTGTTCCCCACTGTTCTCCAGCTGTTCCCAAACTGTTCCCCACTGTTCTCCAGCTGTTCCCAAACTGTTCCCCACTGTTCTCCAGCTGTTCCCAAACTGTTCCCCACTGTTCTCCAGCTGATCCCAAACTGTTCCCCACTGTTCTCCAGCTGTTCCCAAACTGTTCCCCACTTCTCCAGCTGTTCCCAAACTGTACCGCATTTATTCCACTGCTCCCGATGTTTCACACCTGTTCTCCACTGTTCCACAACTGTTCCCCACTGTTCCCTACATTTCCCCACTGTTGAGGTAATACCAACTGTTTCCCAGCAGTTTTCCACCTGTTACCCACGGTTCCCCACTGTTCCCCATCTGTACCTCACTGTTCACGACCTGTTTGATATATGTCTCCAGCAGTTTCCCACCATTTCCCCACTGATTCCCACAGTTCCACCACAGTTCCCCATCTGTTCTAAACAGTTTCCTACTGTCCCTCACATTTTCTCCACTGTTATCCAGCTGTTTCCCACCAGTTCCCTACTTTTCACCACTGTTCCCCATGGTTCCCAACTATTCACCTAATTTCCCAATCTGTTTCCCACTTTTCCCCACTGTACCTCCATTCTCCACTGCTCACCATCTGTTCCACACTGTTCTCCCTGTTCCCCACTGTTCCACTATGTTTTTCAGCTGTTCCCCATTTTTCCCACTGTACCCTACTGTCCCAGATCTGGTCCCTACAGTTCATCACTGTACCCCACTGTTCTTCACCTGTTTCCTACCCTTCCCCACCAATCCCAACTCTTTCCCAGCCATTTCCAACCTGTTCCCCATGGTTCCACACTGTTCCTCATCTGTTCTCCAGCTTTTCCCAAAATGTTCCCCCCAGTTGTTTCCGAACTGTTCTCCACTGTTCCCCATTTTTCTTACTGTTCACTGCTGTACCCCACTCTTCTTCATCTGTTCCCAAGTCTTCGCCACCAATCCCAATTGTTTCCCAGCTGATTCCCACCAGTTCCCTACTTTTCACCACTGTTCCCCATGGTTCCCAACTATTCACCTAATTTCCCAATCTGTTTCCCACTTTTCCCCACTGTACCTCCATTCTCCACTGCTCACCATCTGTTCCACACTGTTCTCCCTGTTCCCCACTGTTCCACTATGTTTTTCAGCTGTTCCCCATTTTTCCCACTGTACCCTACTGTCCCAGATCTGGTCCCTACAGTTCATCACTGTACCCCACTGTTCTTCACCTGTTTCCTACCCTTCCCCACCAATCCCAACTCTTTCCCAGCCATTTCCAACCTGTTCCCCATGGTTCCACACTGTTCCCCATCTGTTCTCCAGCTTTTCCCGAACTATTCCCCCAAGTTGTTTCCGAACTGTTCTCCACTCTTCCCCATTTTTCTTACTGTTCCCTGCTGTTCCACATCTGTTCACCATTTTTCTTACTGTTCCCTGCTGTTCCACATCTGTTCACCATTTTTCTTACTGTTCCCTGCTGTACCCCACTCTTCTTCATCTGTTCCTAAGTCTTCCCCACCAATCCCAATTGTTTCCCAGCAGTTTCCCACCTGTAACCCATGGTTCCCCACTGTTTTCCATGAGTTCTCCATCAGTTCCCCCACTCCCTTTTGTTCCCCTCCATTCTGCAGTGTTCCCCACTCTTTCCCATCTGTTCCCCTTTCCTCATTGTTCCACCCGGCTCCCCAATATTCCCCTGTTCCCCATTTCTCTGTAGCGTTCCCAAGGTTCCACACTCTTCCCTACTTTTCCGCACTCTTGATTACTGTTCCCCAGTGTTACGCATTTGTTCTGCCCTGTTGCCCATTTTCCCATATGTTCCCCACTGTTCCCCATCTGTTCCCCACTTTTCCTTACTTTTCACCACTGTTCCCATCTGCTCCGCAATGTTGCCCAATTTTCACAATGTCCCCCACTCTTCCTTATCAGTTCCCCATCTGTCCCCACTATCCCCAGCTGTTCGACACATGTTCCTCAGCAGTTTTCCACCATTTCCCCACTGTTCCCTACTGATCCCCACTGTCCCTCACCTTTTCCCCACTGTACTTCACCTTGTCCCTAGAGTTCCCCAGCTGCTTCCCACCAGTTCCTCACTGTTCTCCAGGTGTTCCTCAACTGTTCCCCATTTTTCCTACTGTTCCCTACTGTTCCACATCAGTTCCCTGCTTACTTTTCCCTACTGTTCCCCATCTGTTCTGCACTGTTGCCAATGTTAGCAATTTTCTTCCCTATCAGTTCCCCACTGTTTCACTAATGTTCCCCACAGTTCCCCACTTTTCTCCTCTGTTCCCTGATGTTCTGCATCTGTTCCACCCTGTTGCCCATTTTCCCCACTGTTTCCCACTGTTGCACATCTGTTCCTCACTGTTCCCAACCTGTTCGACATATATTCCCCAGTGTTTCCCACCATTTGTCCACTGTTCCCCACTGATCCCCACAGTTCCACATCAGTTCCCCATTTGTTCTAAACTGTTTCCCACTGTCCCTCACTTATTCCCCATCTGTTCCCCAGTTCCCCACCTGTTCCTCACTGTTCCCGACCTGTTCGACACATATTCCCCAGTGTTTCCCACCATTTGTCCACTGTTTCCCACTGATCCCCATCAGTTCCCCATTTGTTCTAAACTGTATCCTACTGTCCCTCACCTATTCCCCATCTGTTCCCCACAGTTCCCCACCTGTTCCTCACTGTTCCCCACGTGTTCGACACATGTTCCCCAGCAGTTGTCTACCATTTCTCCACTGTTCCCCACCGATCCCCACAGTTCCACATCAGTTCCCCATCTGTTCTAAACTGTTTCCCACTGTCCCTCACTTATTCCCCATCTGTTCCCCAGTTCCCCACCTGTTCCTCACTGTTCCCGACCTGTTCGACACATATTCCCCAGTGTTTCCCACCATTTGTCCACTGTTCCCCACTGATCCCCATCAGTTCCCCATTTGTTCTAAACTGTATCCTACTGTCCCTCACCTATTCCCCATCTGTTCCCCACAGTTCCCCACCTGTTCCTCACTGTTCCCCACGTGTTCGACACATGTTCCCCAGCAGTTGTCTACCATTTCTCCACTGTTCCCCACCGATCCCCACAGTTCCACATCAGTTCCCCATCTGTTCTAAACTGTTTCCCACTGCCCCTCACCTATTCCCCACTGTTCCCCACCAGTTCCACACCTGTTTCCCAGCTATTCCCCAGCTACTTAACACCACTTTTCACCACTGTTACCCCATTCTCCACTCTTCACCATCTGTTCCACAGTGTTCCCCCTGCTCCCCACTGTTCCTGTCCGTTTGGCAGCTGTTCCTGAAGTGTACCGCATGGTTCCCCTTTGTTCCCCTCTGTTCCCCATTTTTCCCACTGTAACCTACTGTTCCACAACTGTTCCCCACAGTTTATCACTGTTCCCCACAGTTCTTCACCTGTTCCCCACTCTTCCCCACAAATCCCAATGTTTCCCAGCAGTTTCCCACCTGTTCCCCATTTTTCACCACTATTCCCCATTATCCACTATTCACCATCTGTTCCACACTATTCCCCCTGCTCCCCACTGTTCCCGTCTGTTTTGTAGCTGTTCCCGAAATGTTCTGCACTGTTTCCCTTTGATACCCACTGTTCCCCATGGTTCCCCAATGCTACCCAATTTTCCAACTCTTCCACATCTGTTCCCCACAGTTATTCACTGTACCCTACTGTTCTTCACCTGTTCCCCAACTTTTCCGCACTGTTCCCCAACTTTCTCCCAGCAGTTTCCCACCTGTTACCCACAGTCCCCACTGCTTCCCATCAGTTCCCCATCGGTTACCCCTGCTCTCTTTTGTTCCCCTCTGTTTTGCACTGTTCACCACTCTTTCCCATGTGTTCCCCTTTCCTCATTGTTCCACCCTGCTCCCCAATATTCGCTTGTTCCTCATGTTTCTGCAGTGTTCCCCACGGTTCCCTACTTTTCCCCACTGTTCCGCATCTGTTCCACCCTGTTGCCCATTTTCCCCAATATTCCCCACTGTTCACCATAATCCCACTGTTCCCCCATTTCACACCTTTTCAACACTGTTCCACTACTGTTCTCCACTATTCTTTACTTTTTCCCACTTCTTTCCATCTGTTCCCCTTTCCTCAGTGTTCCACCCCGCTCCCCAATATTCCCCTGTTCCGCATTTTTCTGCAGTGTTCCCAAGGTTCCACACAGTTCCCTTCTTTTCCCCACTCTTGATCACTGTTCCCCACTGTTTTGCATGTGTTCTGCCCTGTTGCCCATTTTACCCAATGTTCCCCACTGTTCCCCATCTGTTCCCCACCGTTCCATACTTTTCACCACTGTTCCCCATCTTATCCGCACTGTTGCCCTATTTTTGAAATGTTCTCCACTCTTCCCTGTCAGTTCCCCACAGTTCCCCACCTGTTCGACACATGTTCCTCAGAAGTTCTCCAATATTTCTCCACTGTTCCCCACCTGCTTCCCACCATTTCCCCATTTTTCACCACTGTTCCACCATTCTCCACTGTTCACCTGTTTTCCAGCTGTTCCCCATTTTCCCACTGTACCCTACTGTTCCAATCTGTTCCCCACAGTTCATCACTCTACCCCACTGTTATTCACCTGTTCCCCAACTGTTCCCCACTCTTCCCAATCAATCCCAACTGTTTCCCACCTGCTGCCCACTGTTCCCCATCTGTTCCCCACTGTTCTTCAGCTGTTCCCGAACTGTTCCCCAATGTTCTCTAGCTGTTCCCGAACTGTTCCCCACTGTTCTCCAGCTGTTCCTGAACTGTTCCCCAATGTTCTCCAACTGTTCCCAAACTGTTCCTCACGATTCTCTAGCTGTTCCCGAACTGTTCCCCACTGTTCTCCAACTGTTCCTGAACTGTTCCCCACTGTTCTCCAACTGTTGCCGTACTGTTCCCCACTGTTCTCTAGCTGTTCCCGAACTGTTCCCCATTGTTCTTCAGCTGTTCCTGAACTGTTCCCCACTGTTCTCTAGCGGTTCCTGAACTGTTCCCCACTGTTCTCCAGCTGTTCCAGAACTGTTCCCCACTGTTCTCCAACTGTTCCCGAACTGTTCCTCATTAATTCCACTGTTTCACGCCTGTTTTCCACTGTTCCACAACTGTTCTCCACTTACTTTTCCACACTGTTCCGCATCTGTTCCGCACTGTTGCCCATTTTTCCTAATGTTCACCACTGTTCCCCATCTGTTCTGTACTGTCCCCAAATTTTTACAATGTTGCCCACTCTTCTCTATCAATTCTCCGCAGTTCCACAACTGTTCCCCACTGTTCCATAAAGTACCCTACTTTTCTCCTCTGTTTCCCAATGTTCCCCATTTTACTGACTGTTAACCTCTGTTTTCCACTTCTGTTTAACATTCCTCATTTTTTCCTCCCTGCTCTCCAATATTCCATCCATTCCCCATTATTCTGCAGTGTTCCCCACTGTTCCATATGTTCCCTACTTTTCCCCACTGTTCTGCATCTGTTCTTCCCTGTTGCCCATTTTCCCCAATGTCCCCATCTGTTCCCCATTTATCACAATGTTCCCCACTGTTTCACACCTGTTCTCCACTGTTCCTTACTTTTCCCCACTGTTCCCCACCTGTTTGACTCATGTTCCCCAGCAGTTTCCCACCATTTCTCCACTGTTCCCCACTGATCCCCACAGTTCAACATGTTCCCCATCTGTTCGAAACTGTTTTCCATTGTCCCTCACCTTTTCCCCACTGTTCCCCAACTGTTCCACACCTGTTTCCCACCAGTTCCCCACTTTTCACCACTGTTCCACTGTTCACCATCTGTTCCTCATTGTTCCCCCTGCTCCCCACTGTTCCCATTTTCCAGCAGTTCCCAAACTGTTCTGCACTGTTTGCCTTTTTTCCCTACAGTTCCCCACTCTTCCCTATCAGTTCCCCATTATTCCCCATTTTCCCTCTGTACCCCACTATTCTTCACCTGTTACCCAACTGTTCCCTACTCTTCCCCACCAATCCCAACTATTTCCCAGCTGTATCCCACATGTTCCCTACAGTTACCCAGCTGTTCCCCACGTTCTCCAGCTGTTCCCGAACACTTCCCAACTGTTTACCATCTGTTCCTAACAGTTCCACTTTGTTCCTGACTGTTCCCCATTTTTCCAACTGTTCCTCTTCTGTTCCCTACTGTTCCACAGAGTTTTTCACTGTACTTCACTGTTATTCACCTGTTCCCAAACTTTTCCCCACTTCCCCAGCAATCCCAACTGTTTCCCATCAGATCCCCATATGTTCCACCACTCCCTTTTGTTCCTCTCTGTTCTGCAGTGTTTCTCACTCTTTCCCATCTGTTCCCATTTCCTCATTGTTCCACCTGCTTCCCAATATTCCCGTTTCCCATTTTTCTGCAGTGTTCCCATGGTTCAACACTGTTCCCTACTTTTCCCAATCTTGACCACTGTTCCCCATCTATTCTGCCCTGTTGCCCATTTCCCCCAATGTTCCCCACTGTTCCCCATCTATTCCCCGGTGTTCCTTACTTTTCCCCACTGTTCCCATCTGCTCTGCATTGTTGCCCAATTTTCATAATGTTACCCTCTCTTCCCTATCAGTTCCCCACCATTCCCCACTGTCCCTCACGTTTTCCCCACCGTTCCTCCTGCTCTGCACGGTTCATCTGTTTTCCAGCTGTTCCCAAATTGTTCCGCACTGTTCCCCTCGATTCCCTACTGTTCCCCTTTGTTCCCCACTGTTTCCCATCTGTTCCCCAGTGTTCCTTACTTTTCCCCACTGTTCCCATCTGCTCTGCATTGTTGCCCAATTTTCATAATGTTACCCTTTCTTCCCTATCAGTTCCCCACCATTCCCCACTGTCCCTCACGTTTTCCCCACCGTTCCCCCTGCTCTGCACTGTTCGTCTGTTTTCCAGCTGTTCCCAAATTGTTCCGCACTGTTCCCCTCGATTCCCTACTGTTCCCCTTTGTTCCCCACTGTTTCCCATTTTTCCCACTGTACCCTACTGTTCCAATCTGTTGCCCAAAGTTCATCACTGTACCCCACTGTTCTTCACCAGTTACCCAACTATTCTGCACTCTTCCCAACCAATCCCAGCTGTTTCCCAGCCGTTTCCCAACTGTTCCCCTTCTGTTCCCGAACTGTTCCCCATTTATTCCACTGTTCCCCACTGTTTAACACCTGTTTCCACAACTGTTCCACACTTACTTATCCCCACTGTTCGCACTGTTGCCCAATTTTCGCAATGCTCCCCAATCTTCCCCATCGGTTCCCCATCTATTCCCCCTGCTATCTACTGTTCCCCTCTGTTCTCATCAATTCTGCAGTGTTCCCCATCTGTTCCCCTTTCCTCATTGTTCCCCTGCTGTTCCCCAATATTCCCCTCTGTATCCCATTGTTCTGCAGTGTTCCCCAGTGTTCAGCACTGTTCCCCACTTGTTACCCACTGTTACCTGCCTGTTCTCCACTGTATGCCACTGTTCCCCACTGCTCCCCACTGTGCCCCTCTGTTCCCCACTGTTCCTGATTCTTCATCCAATTGGGGAACAGCTGGGGAACTGGGGAACAGAGGGGCACAGTGCAAAACAGAAGAGGAAAAATGGGGAACTGTGGGGAACATTGAGAAAAATGGGCAACAGTGCGGAACAGAGGGATAAATGGGGAACAGTGGGGAATATTGGGAAAAATGGGCAACAGTGCGGAACAGATAGGGAACAGTGGGTAAAATGTGGAACAGTGGGGAACGGAGGGAAAAAGTGGGGAACAGTGGGAATAATGCAGAACAGTGGGGAAAATAGGGAAAAGTGGGGAACAGTATGGAACAGTGGGGACAGATGGAGAACAGTGGGAAAAAGTGAAGAACTGTGGGGAACAGATGGGGAACAGTGGGGAATATGGGAAAAATGGGAAGAAGAACAGAACAGTGTGGATCCGTGGCGAACACTGCAGAACAATGGGGATTGGAGGGGAATAGTGGGGAACAGGTGGGAACAATGAGGAAAGGAGCACTGATGGGGAACTGTGGGGGACAATGTTCCGCACTGTTCCCCAAATGTCCCCCTCAATGTACCCGATGTTCCCCATTGTTGTCCATCAGAAGCTCATCTGTTTCCCAACTATGCCCCACTTTTCCATTCTTTCCCACAATTCTCCAGTTTTCACCATCTATTTCCCACTGCTCCGCAGAATTACCCACTGCTCCCCAATCGCCTTAACTGTTACCCAGTGTTCACCACTGTTCCCCACATTTCATCACTGTTCCCCACTTTGACTCTATGTTCCACACTGTTCCCACTATTACCCACTTTTCCACGTTTCCCACTGTTCTTCACCTGTTCCCCAATGGTTCCCCACTGTTGACCACCAATCTCCATTGTTTCCCAACAATTTCCCACCTGGTCCCACAGATCCTCACTATTCCCCATCACTCCCCTATCTCTTTTCCATCTGTTCCCCACTGTTCCCCCATTCTCCACAGCTCCCCATTTGTTCCCCACTGTTCACCCTGCTCCCCACTTTTCTCCACATTTCGACAGTGTTCCTCACTGTTCTCCATCTTTTCCCCTTTCCACATTGTACCACCTGTTCCCCACTATTCCCCTCTGTTCCCCACTGCTCTGCAGTGTTACCGGCTGTTACCCAGCATTTCTTCACTGTTCCCCAGTGTTCCTCATCATTTCCCCATCTGTTCTAAACTGTTCCTCACCTGTTTCCCACTGTTCCTTCCATTCCTCAAATCTGTTTCACAACTGTTACCCACTGTTCCCCACTTTTCACCACTGTTTCCCACTGTTCTCCATCTCTTCACCACCGTTCCTGACTGTTCCCCAATGTTCCTCTATATTCTACATCAGTCCCCCATCTGTTCCCCACCGTTCCCCATATTCCCCAATATTCTGCACTGTCCTCAACAGTTCCCCAGTGTTCCCCACTGTTCCCCACTGTGACTCTATGTTCCCCACTGTTTCGACTATTCCCCACAGTTCCCCACTGTTCTCCACAGTTCATCACTGTTCCCAACGGTTCTCCACTGTTCCCCTCCAATTCCCACTGTTTCCCAGCCATTTCCCACCTGGTCCCCACAGGTCCTCACTGTTCCCCATCACTTCCGAATCTGTACTACACTGTTCCCCCATACTCACCATCTGTTCAACACAGCTCCCCCTGCTCCCCACTGTTCCCCTCAGTTTTCCAGCTGTTCCCAAACTGTTCAGCAGTTTTCCCCTTTGTTCCCCACTGTTCCCCATTTTTCCCACTGTACCCTACTGTTGCACATCTGTTCCCCACAGTTCTTCACTGTACCCCACTGTTCTTCACCTGTTCCCCAACAGTTCCCCACTCTACAATCCCAACTGTTTCCCATCAGTTCCCCACAGTTCCCCATCTATTCCCCACTGTTCTCCAGATGTTCCCGAACTGTTCACTACTGTTCCACTCTATTCCCCTTTGTTCCCCATTTTTCATACTGTTCCCTACTGTTCCACATCTGTTCCCCACAGTTCACTGTACTGCACTGTTCTTCACTTGTTCCCCAAATTTTCCCCACTGTTCCCCACCAATCCCGTGTTTCCCAGCAGTTTCCCACCTGTTCCTAACAGTTCCCCACCTGTTACCCATATATACCCACTGTTACCTTTTTGTTCTCCACAGTTTGCCACCTGTTCTACACTGCTCCCCAATGTGCCCCTCTGTTCCCCACTGTTCCTCATTCTTCCCCCAGTTGGGGAACAGCTGGGGAACATTGGATAACAGAGGGGGAAAAGAGGGGAACTGTGGGGAAAAGTCAGGAACAGATGTCAAATAGTGGGGACCATAGGGATAAATGGGGAACATTTGGGAACAGATGGGGAACAGTGAGTAAAATGGGGAACAGAGGGGAAAAGTGGTGAACGGTGGGGAACAGAGGAGGACAGGTGGAGAACAGTGGGAAACAATGAAGAACTTTGGGGAATAGTGGGAAACATTGGGAAAAATGGGAAAAAGTGCGGAACAGCGTGGATCCGTGGGGAACACTGCAGAACAATGGGGATCGGAGGGGAAGAGTGGGGAGCAGGGGGATCAATGAGGAAAAAAGAACAGATGGGGAACAGTTGGGAACAATGTTCTGCACTGTTCACCAACTGTTCCCCCACTGTTCCCCAATGTACCACAAGGTTCCCCATTGTTGACCATCAGAAGCTCATCTGTTTCCCAACTGTGCCCCACTTTTCCACACTGTTTCCCACAGTTCTCCACTGTTCACCATCCATTCCCCACTGCTCCCCAGAATTACCCACTGCTCCCCAATTGCCTCAACTGTTAACCAGTGTTCACCACTGTTCCCTACAGTTCCTTACTGTTCCCCACTTTGACTCTATGTTCTACACTATTCCCCACTTTTCCACATGTTTCCTACTGTTCCCCACAGTTCCCCACTGTTCTTCACCTGTTCCTTAATGTTTCTCCACTGTTCTTCACCTGTTCCTTAATGTTTCCCCACTGTTTCCCAGCAATTTCCCACCTGGTCCCCATGGTTCCTCACTGTTTCCCATTATACCCCCATCTCTTTTCCATCTGTTCCCCCATTCTCCACTGCTTCCCATTTTTCCCCACTGTTCCCCCTACACCCCACTGTTCTCCACTTTTCGACAGTGTCCCCCACTGTTTTTCATCTGTTCCCCTTTCCACATTGTACCCCCTGCTCCCCACTATTCCCCTCTGTTCCCCACTGCTCTGCTGTCTTCCCCTCTGTTTCCCATAGTTCAGCAGTGTTCCCACAGTTCCCGAACAGTTCCCCACCATTCTCCACTCTTCTCAACTGTTCCTCATCAGTTCTAAACTGTTTCCCACTGTTCCTCACCTGTTCCACTCCTGTTCCCCACTGTTCTGCCTGCTGTTTCCCACCAGTTCCAAACTTTTCACCACAGTTCAACATGGTTCCCAACTGTTCCCCATCCCTTCCTTTTATTCCTCAAATTTTTCCCGCTGTTGCCCTCAATACACCACTGTTCCGCAACTTCTTCCCGTGTTCCCCACTAATCCTCACTGTTCCCCACACATTTTACCACTGCTCCCAACGTTCTCCAATGTTCACCATATGTTCCCCACTACTCTCCCCTTTTACCCTCTATTCCCCACTGTTACTCATTCTTCCCCTCTGTTCCCCACTGTTCCTCCACATTTCTTCACTGTTCCCCACTGTTCTGCATCTGTTCCAACCTGTTGCCCTTCTTTCCCAATGTTCCCCACTGTTCCACATTTATCCCACTTTTCCCCACTGTTTCACATCTGTTTTCCACTTTTCCACAACTGTTCCCCACAGTTCCTGAATTTATCTCACTGTTCATCACTGTTCCCCATCTATTACCCACTGTTACACCCCTGTTCTCCACTGTTCCCCACTGTTCCACACTGTGCTCCCGGTTCCCCACTGTTCCTCATTTCCCCCAATTTTTTTTATTGTTCCCCACAGTTCTTCACTGATCCCCACTGTGCCCCAGTGTTCCACAGTGTTCAGCATTGTTCCCCACTGTTCCCCAAGGCTCCACACAGTTCCTCATCATTTCCCATTCAGCTTTCCCCTGCTCCCTACTGTTCCCATCTGTTCTGCAGTGTTCCGCTCTGTTTCCCATTGTTCTGCAGCGTTCTCCAGTGTTCACCACTGTGACTCTATGTTCCCCACAGTTCCCCACTATTCTTCACAGTTCTCCACAGTTCTTCACTCTTCCCCAATGGTTCTCCACTGTTCCTCATCGTTTCCCAGCAGTTTTCCACATGTTCCCCACAGGTCCTCACTGTTCCCCACTTTTCTCCAGCTGTTTCTGAAATGTTCCCCACAGTTCCTCATTTTTCCCACTGTACCCCACTGTTCTTAACCTGTTTCCCACTGTTCCCCTCATTTCCCAATATGTTCCACATCGTTCCCCTGTTCTCTACAGTCCGCTATCTGGTCCCCACTGCTCCCCACTATTTGACTCTGTTTCCCACTGTTCTCCACTGTTCCTCTGTGATCCCCACAGTTCCCCATCTCTTCCTTCCATTCCTCAATTTTCCCTCTGTTGCCTACAATACACCACTGTTCCCCAAGTGTTTCCACTGTTCTTCACTGTTCCCCACCTGTCACACATTTTTGACTTCTATACCCCCTGTTCTCAACTGTTCTCCACCTGCTCTCCTCTGTTACCCTCTGTTACCCACCCACTGTTACTCATTCTTCCCCTCTGTTTCCCACTGTCCCCCACAGTTCTTCACTGTTCCCCACTTTTCTCCAGCTGTTCCCGAACTGTTCACCTCTGTTCCCCACTGTTCCCTTCTGTTCCCCACTTGCCCCACGGTTCCCGACTCTTCCCCATAGATCCCAACTGTTACCCATTGTACCCCATTTCCCATTGTTCCTCATCAGATGCTCCTGTTTTCCATCTGTGCCCCACTTTTCCACACTGTTTCCCACAGTTCTCCACTGTTCACCATCTGTACCCCATTTCTCCCAAGAATTACCCAATGCTCCCCACTGTCCTCAACTGTTCCCCAGTATTCATCACTGTTCCCCACAATTTCTCACTGTGACATTATGTTCCCCACTGTCCCCCGCAGTTCTTCACTTTACCCCATTGTTCTTATGTGGTTCCCAACTGTTCCCCACCAATCCCTACAGTTCCTTATCATTTCCCATTCAGCTTTCCCCTGCTCCCTACTGTTCCCATCTGTTCTACGGTGTTCCGCTCTGTTCCCCATTGTTCTGCAGTGTTCACCACTGTGACTCTCATGTTCCTCACAGTTCCCCACTATTCTTCACAGTTTTCCAGTTCTCCACAGTTCTTCACTCTTCCCCAAAAGTTCTCCTCTGTTCCCCACCATTTCCCAGCACTTTCACACCTGTAATCCACAGTTCTCTACTGTTCCCCATCTGTTCCCCGTGCTCCATTCTGTTCCCTTATTTTCTCCACGGTTCTGCAGTGTTCCCCATCTGTTCTCCTTTCCTCATTGTTCCCCCCTGCTCCCTAATATTCCCCTCCATTCCCTATTTTTCTTCATTGTTCCCCATCTGTTCTGCATTACCAATTTTTCTCAGTGTTCCCCACTGTTCGCCATTTATCCCTCTATTTCACACCTATTCCTGACTGTTCCCCATAGTTCACCAATGTTCCCTAGCTGTTCCCCACATTTATCCAGTTACCTACTGTTCACCCCTGTTCTCCACTGTTCGCCATCTGTTCCACACTGCTCCACACGGTTCCCCTCTGTTCCTCATTATTCCCCTCTGTTTCCCATTGTCCCCCACTGTTCTTCACTGTTCCTCACTGTGCTCCACACTTCCCCAGTATACAGCATTATTCCCCACTGTTCTGAACTGTTCCTCACTGTGCTCCACACTTCCCCAGTCTACAGCATTATTCCCCACTGTTCTGAACTGTCCCCAGTGTTCTCCTCTTTTTTGCCCACAGTTCCTCACTGTTCCCCACTGTCCCAATTTCACTCACTGTTCCTCATTCTTCCCCACTGCTCCCCACTGTTCCCCAGTGATCCCCACTGTTTCCCACAGTTCTTCATTTTCACCACCATTCCTGACTGTTCCTCATTGTTCCCCATGGTTCCCTACTGTTTCCCACTGATCCCCACTGCTCGCCTCCATTCCCCACTTTTCTCCAGTTTTCACCACTGTTTCTCACAGTTACTCACTGTTACCCAATTTTTGCCACTCTTCCCCACTAATCCTCACACAGTTCCCTACTGTTATGAACTGTTCTCAACTATCCTCCAGTGTTCTACACTTTTCCACACAGTTCCTCATTGTTGCCCATACTTTCCCACTACTCCTCACTGTTCCCCAATGTTCCCCATTTCCCCCATTGTTCTTCATCCTTCCCCATGATTCAGTTCCCCATCTATTCGCGACTGCACCCCACTGTTCACCTCAGTTCCCAATCTGTTCCCCACTTTTCTGCATTCTCCTCTGTTCGCTATCTGTTCCCCACAGTTATCCACTGCTCCCCAATAATTCCCCTCAGTTCTCCACTGTTCCACAGTTTTCCCACTGTACCCCCTCTTCCTCATTGTTTCCCTGTTCCCCAAAGTTCCCCATGTGTTCCCCAACTGTTGCCCACATTTGTCCACTCTTATCCAATGTTCCACCCTTTCTCCACTCTTCATCATCTGTTCCCCACAGTTCTTCACTGTTCCACACTGTTACCAAGCTGTTCCTGAACTGTTCCCCTCTGTTCCCCATTTTTCCCACTGTTCGCCATCTGATCACCACTGTTCCCGACTATTCCCCACAGTTCTCCACTTTTCCGCTCTGTTGCCTACTGTTCCCCACAGTTCTTCACTGTTCTCCACTTCTCCACTGTTCTCCAGCTCTTCCCAAACTGTTTCCTACTGTTTGCCACTGTTCCCCACTGTGCCCCTCTCTTCCCCAATGTTCTCCACTGTTCCACAGTTCCCCAATATTCCTTACTTTTCGCTACTGTTTCCCATCTGCTTCGCACTGTTGTCCATTTTTCCTAATGTTCACCACTGTTCCCCATCTGTTCTGCACTGTTCCCCACTTTTCCCCATTGTTCCACTACTGTTCCAGACTGTTCCCCAAATTTTCCCACTTTTCTGTTTCCCATTTTACCCACTGTTCCCCTCTGTTTTCCACTGTACTGCAGTGTTCCCAATCTGTTCACCTTTCCTCATTGTTCCCCCTGCTCTCCACTATTCCCCTCTGTTCACCTCTGCTCACCAGTGGTCCACATGGATCCCCACTGCTCCCCACCGGTTACCCACTGTTCCCCAGTTGTTTTCTACCAGTTCCCCACTTTTCACCACAGTTCCCCAATTTACCCCACTGTTTCCCCATTCCCCACTGTTCACCATCTGTTCCACACTGTTCCACACTGTTCCCCCTGCTCCTCTCTGTTTTCCAGCTGTTCCCAAACTGTTCTGCACAGTTCCCCTTTGTTCCCCACTGTTCCCCTTTTTCCCCACTGGTCCCCAATTTTCCCACTGTACCCTACTGTTATTTACCTGTTCCCCAACTGTTCCCCATCAATCCCCACTGTTCACCATCTTTTCTGCACTGTTCCCCAATGATCCTCACTGCTTGCCTCCATTCCCCACTTTTCCCCAGTGTTCCCCACTGATTTTCACAGTTCCTCACTGTTACCCAATTTTGCCACTGTTCCCCACTGATCCTCAACGGTTCTCCACTGTTCTGCATTGTTACCCACTGTTCACAACTGTCCCCCAGTGTTCTACCATTTTCCACATAGTTCCTCACTGTTGCCCATCACTTCCCTCTGCTCCTCACTGTTCCCCACTTTTCCACACTGTTCCCCACTCTTTCCCATTTCCCCAATTGTTCTGCATTCTTCCCCATGTTTCCCCACTGTTGCTCATCAGTTCCCCATCTATTCGCCACCCCTCCCCACTGTTCCCTACAGCTCATAATTTTCACCACCGTTCCTCACTGTTCCACACTGTTCAACATTTTCCCCTCTGTTCTGCACTGTTATCCACTGTTATCCATATTTTCCTCACTGTTCCCCACTGATCTTCACTGTTCCCCACTGTTCTGAATCTGTTCCAAAGTGTTCACCATTTCCCCCATTGTTCTGCATTCTTCCCCATGTTTCCGCGCTGTGGCCCTTCAGTTCCCCATCTATTCGCCACCTCTCCCAACTGTTCCCCATTGATCCCTAGTTTCTCACATTCACCACCATTCCCCACTTTTTCCCAGTGTTCTTCACTGTACTCTAACAGTTCCCCAACTGTTCCACACTGTTACTAAGCAGTTCACCACCATTTCCTCTCTGTTCCCCAACTGTTTCCCACTATTCCCCATGTTATCTTCACTTGACTACTTCTGCCCACTGTTCCACACTGTTTCCCACTGTTCTCCACAGTTCTTCACTGTTCCCCACTGTCCCTCATCTGTTCCCCACCTGTTCGACACATGTTCCCCACAAGTCCCCACTGTTCTCTAGCAGTTCTCCACCATTCTCCATTGTTCCCTACTGTTCCCCATCAGCTCCCCATCTATTCCTCACCTGTTCCCCAATGTTCCCCGTGTTCCCTACTTGTTCCACACCTGATCCTCACTACTCACCAGCAGCTTCCCACCAGTTCCCGCAGTGTTCACCACTGTTCACCTCACTTCCCAATCTGTTCCCCTTTTCCCATTCTCCACTGTTTGCTATCTGTTTCCCCAGTTATCCATTGCTCCCCAATAATTCCCCTCTGTTCTCCACTGTTCCCCACCTGTTCCGCCTGTTCCTCATCTATTTGTCACTGCTCCCCACTGTTCCAAAGTGTTCCCCACTGTTTCCCATAGTTTCTCATTTTCACCAGCGTTCCTCACTTTTCCCCATTGTTCTGCATTGTTCCCCATGGTTCTGCACTGTTGCCCTTCAGTTCCCCATCTATTCGCCACTGCTCCCCACTGTTCCTCATTTTCACCACTGTTCCTTACTGTTCCTCACTCTTCCGCACTGTTCCCAATGTTTCCCCACTGTTTTTCACTGTTACTGACTGTTCCCCACTATTCACCATTTTCCTCTCTGTTCTGCAATGTTCCCCACGGTTCCACACTGTTATCCACTGTTCCCATCTTTTCCTCACTTTTACCCACTGATCCTCACACTGTTCTCCACTGTTCTGCATGGTTGCCTACTCTTCCCCACTCTCATCTGGCCCCCAGTGTTCTACCGTTTTCCACACAGTTCATCACAGTTGCCCATCTTTTCCCACTGCTCCTCACTGTTCCAAACTGTTACCCACTGTTCCTCACTGTTTCCTACTGTTCCCCATTTCCCCCATTGTTCTGCATTATTCGCCACTGCTTCCCACTATTTCCCAGTGATCCCCACAGTTCCTCACTTTCTCCACCATTCCCCACTGTTCCTCACCGTTCCCCAGAGTTCTGCGCTGTTCCCTAACACTTCCCCAACTGTTCCCCACTCTTTCTCAGCAATTCCTTACCATTGCTGCACTGTTCCCCACTATACTCCACTATTCCCCACCTGTTTACCCTCACTTGCCTACTTCTGCCCACTTTTTCCCACTGTTCTCCACAATTCTTCACTGTTCCCCACTGTTTGCCACTGTCCCTAACTTGTTTCACAAATGTTCCCCCCTGTTCCCCCAATGTTCCCCACAGTTGCACATGATTCCACAGTATTTTCCCACCTTTACCCCACTGTCTCCACAACACACTGTTCCCTACTTTTCCCAATGGTTCCAAAGTTCCCCATCAATTCCATAACCATTCCCCATCTGTTCCCCCATTATCCACAGTTTCCCATCTGTTCTCAACTGTTTTCCAGCTGTTCCCAAATTGTTCCCCACTGTTCTCCAGCTGTTCCCCACTGTTACTCATCTGGTTCCCATTTTCCGTACTGTTCCCTACTGTTCAACAAATGGTCCCCACTGTTCCGTACCAATCCCAATTGTTTCCCAGCAGTTTCCCACCTGTTACCCACAGTTCCCAACTGTTACCCACCAATCCCAACTTTCTCCCAGCTGTTTCCCACCTGTTACCCATGGTTCCCCACTGTTTCCCACCTGTTCCCCTGCTTCCCTTTGTTCCCTTTTGTTCCCCTCTGTTCTTCAGTGTTCCCCACTGTTCCCCTAATTGTTCTACCCTGCTCCCCAATATTCCCCTTCATTCCTCATTATGCCGCAGTGTTCCCCACAGTTCCTCAGTCTTCCCTACTTTTCCCCACTGTTCCTCACTGTTCCTCACAGTTCTTCATATCTTGTGCCCTGTTGCCCATTTCCCCAATGTTCCCCACTAATCCCAATTTATCCCACTGTTTCCCACTGTTCCACACCTGTTCCTGATTTTTTTCCACCTGTTCCCCACATTTACCCACTGTTAACCCCCCTGTTCTCCACTGTTCCCCACCTGTTCCCCACATTTACCCACTGTTAACCCCCCTGTTCTCCACTGTTCCCCACATTTACCCACTGTTAACCCCCCTGTTCTCCACTGTTCGCCACCTGGTCTCCACTCCTCCTCATTGTGCCCATCTGTTCTCCAGAGTTTTCACTGTACCCCACTGTTCCACAGGGTTCAGCATTGTCCTCCACTGTTCCCCATGGGTCCACTCTCTTCCCCAACTCTTCCCAATCAGCTTCCCATGGTTCCCCATCAGTTCCCCCTGCTCCCTACTGTTCCCTCTCTCATCTCTTCGGCAGGGTTCTGCATCTGTTCCACTTCTGTTCTGACCTGTTGCCCATTTCCCTCAATATTCCCCTCTATTCCCCATCTGTTCCCCATATATCCTACTGTTCTCCACTGTTCCACACCTGTTCTCCACTGTTCCACAACTGTTCCCGATTTTTCCCTATGTTCCCCACTGCTCCCCAACTATTCCCCACTGCTCCCCAACTATTCCCCACATTTACTCAATGTCAATCCCCCCTGTTCTCCAATGTTCACCACCTGTTCTACACTGCTCCCCACTATGCCCCCTGTTCCCCGTCAGTTCCCCATCTGTATCCCCTGCTCCCTACTGTTCCCCTGTTCTTATCTGTTCTGCAATGTTCTCCATTGTTCCCTTTCCTCATTGTTCCCCCTGCTCCCCAATATTCCCCTCCGTTCCCCATTATTATGCCATTTCCCCACAGTTCCACGCTGTTCCCTACTTTTCCCCACTGTTCTGCATCTGTTCCAAACTGTTGCCCATTTTCCCCAATGTTTCCCACTGTTCCCCATCAGTTCCCCACTTTTCCCAATTTATTCCACTGATCCCCACTGTTCTTCACTGTACCCCTCGGTGCCCACCTCTTCCACCGCGTTCAGCATGGTTCCCAACTGTTCCCCATGGGTCCACACTATTCCCCATCAGTTCCCAATCTGCCTCATACTGTTCCCCATCTGTTCGCCCTGCTCCCAACTGTTCCCCTCTGTTCTCCACTGTTCTGCAGTGTTCCTCACTGATACCCAGCTGTTCCCCACATTTGTCCTGTTGCCTACTGTTCACCCCTGTTCTCCATCTGTTCCACACTGCTCCCCACTGTTCCCCATCAGTTCCCAAACTGTTCCCCATATTTCTCCTCTGTTACCCACTGTTCCCCCGTTTTCCACTGTTCCCCATCTGTTCCACACTGTTGCCCATTTTTAGCAATGTTCCCCACTCTTCCCTATCAGTCGCCACGGTTCCCCACTTTTCCACATATTCCCCATCTGACCTTCACTGTTCCCCACCCATTCGACACATGTTCCCCAGCAGTTCTCCACTATTTCTCCACTGATCCCCACAGTTCCACATCAGTTCCCCATCTCTTCTAAACTGTTTCCCACTGTCCCTCACCTTTTCCCCACTGTACTCCACCTGCTCTTCACTGTTCTTTACTTTTCCCCACTGTTCCTCATCTGTTCCGCATTGTTCCAATCTGCTCGCACTCTTACCCATTTTTCCTAATGTTCACCACTGTTCCCCATCTGTTCTGCACTGTTGCCCAATTTTTGGATAGCTCCCCCTGTTCCCCATCTATTCCCCACCTTCGTCAGCAGTTATTGAACATTTCTCCACTATACTTCACCTGTTCCCCACTGTTTCCAGCTGTTTCCCAACAGTTACCCACTTTTCACCACTGTTCTCCATCTGTTCTCCACTGTTGCCCAAATTTTGGATTTCACCCTATCTTTCCTATCTGTTGCCCATGGTTCCCCAGCTGCTTCCCATCAGTTACCACTTTTCACCACTGTTCCCCCATTCTCCACTGTTCACCATCTTTTTCACACTCTCCCCCCTGTTCCACAAAAAAATTGTTCCCCATTTTCCCCACTGTTCCCTACTGTTCCAAACTGTTCCCCAGAGTTCATCACTGTACCCAATGTTCTTCACCTGTTCCCCACTCTTCCCAACCAATCCCAACTGTTTTCCAGCAGTTTCTCACCTGTTCCCCACTGTTCTCCAGCTTTTCCCGAACTGTTCATCACTGTTCTCCAGCTGTTCCCTAACTGTACTGCATTTATTACACAGTTCCCCATGTTTCACATTTGTTCTCCACTGTTCCACAACTGTTCCCCACTGTTCCCTACATTTCCCCACTGTTCCCCACTAATACCAATTGCTTCCGAGCAGTTTCCCACCTGTTACCACGGTTCCCCACTGTTCCCCATCTGTTCCTCACTGTTCCCAACCTGTTTGACTCATGTTCCCCAGCAGTTTCCCACCATTTCTGCACTGTTCCCCACTGTTCCCCAGCTGTTTCCCACCAGTTCCAAACTTTTCACCACTGTTCCCCATGGTTCCCCACTGTTCACCTCATTTCCCAATCTGTTCCCCACTTTTCCCCACTGCTTCCCATTCTCCACTGTTCATAATCTGTTCCCCACAGTTCTCTGTTTCCCACTGTTCCACTGTTTTCCAGCTGTTCCCCATTTTTCCCATTGTTCCCTACTGTCCCAGATCTGTTCCCCACAGTTCATCACTGTACCCCACTGTTCTTCACCTGTTCCCCAACAGTTTCCTACTCCTCTTCACCAATCCCAACTGTTTCCCAGCAGTTTCCCACCTGTTCCCCATGGTTCCACAATGTTCCTCATCTGTTCTTTAGCTGTTCTCAAACTGCTCCCCACTGTTCTCTAGTTGTTCCTGAATTGTTCTCCACTGTTCTCCACTGCTTCCCAATTGCCTCAACTGTTACCCAGTGTTCACCTCTGTTCCCCACATTTCATCACTGTTCCCCACTTTGACTTTATGTTCCACACTGTTCCCACTATTCCCCATTTTTCCACATGTTCCCCACTGTTCCCCACACTTTGACACTGTTCTTCACCTGTTCCCCACTGTTGCCCACCAAACCCCACTGCTTCCCAGCAATTTCCCACCTGGTCCCCATGGTTCCTCATTGTTCCCCATCACTCCTCCATCTCTTTCCCATCTGTTCCCCCATTCTCCACTGCTCCCCATTTGTTCCCCACTATTCCCCCTACACCCCACTTTTCTCCACTTGTTGACAGTGTTCCTCATTGTTCTCCATCTTTTCCCCTTTCCACATTTTACTGCCTGTTTCTCACTATTCCCCTCTGTTCCTGTCTGTTCCCCAGCATTTTTCCACTGTTCCCCACTGTTCCTCATCAGTTCCCCATCTGTTCTAAACTGTTTCTCACAGTTCCTCACCTGTTCCTCACTGTTCCTTCCATTCCTCAAATCTATTTTACAACTGTTACCCACTGGTCCCGAGTGTCCCCCACTTTTCACCACTTTCCCACTGTCCCTTACCTTTTCCCCACTGTTCCCGATGGTTCCCCACCTGTTCCACACCTGTTTCCCACTGTTCCCCAGCTGTTTCCCACTGTTCCCCAGCTGTTTCCCACTGTTCCCCAGCTGTTTCCCACTGTTCCCCAGCTGTTTCCACCAGCTTAGTGTCATCTGCAAATTTGGAGTTATTACATCTAATCCCCTCATCCAGATCATTAATGTAAATTGTGAACAGCTGGGGTCCCAGTACAGATCCCTGTGGCACCCCACTGGTCACCGCATGCCACTCAGAAAATGAGCCATTTATCCCAACTCTCTGTCTTCTAACTGCCAGCCAGTTCTCAATCCACATCAATACTTTGCCCCCAATCCCATGAGCTTTGATTTTGTAAGCCAGTTGTTTATGCAGGACCTTATCGAAGGCCTTTTGGAAGTCCAGTTACACCACATCCACTGGCTCTCCCCCATTTATTTTACCTGTCACCATCTCAAAGAATTCCAATAGATTTGTCAAGCATGATTTACCTTTTGTAAATCCATGTTGACTCCGTCTGATCACTTCTCTGCTAGTCATATGCTCCGCTATTACATCCTTAATTATGGATTCCATCATTTTGCCAACTACTGATGTAAGGCTCACCGGCCTATAATTCCCCGCTTTTTCTCTACCCCCCTTTATAAATAGTGGGGTAACATTAGCTACCCTCAAATCCATGGGTCCTGATGATGAGTCTATCGAGTTCTGGAAAATAATTCTTAAATTCTTAATTCCCCAACTGTCCCCCACTCTTCCCCACCAATCCCAACTGTTTTCCAGCAGATTACCACCTGTTCCCCATCTATTACCCACTGTTCCCCACTATTCTCCTGCTATTCCTGAACTGTTCCATACCATTCTCCAGCTCTTCCCAAACTGTTCCCCATTTATCCCATTGTTCCCCACTTGTTCTGCTATGTTGCCCATTTTCCTAATGGTCACCACTGTTCCCCGCTGTTGCACAATTTTAGCAATTTTCTGATTCTTCCCTATCAGTTCCCCACTGTTCCACAAATGTTCCCCACAGTTTCCCACTTTTCCCCTCTGTTTCCCACTGTTCCGCATCTGTTTCCCACTGCTGCACACCTGTTCTCCACTGTTCCACAACAGTTCCCCATGGTTTCTTACTGTTCCACACTGATCCCCAACAATCCCAACTGTTTCCCAGCAGTTTCCCAACTGTTACCCATGGTTGCATAACCGTTCCCCATCTGTTGCTCACTGTTCGACACATGTTCCCCAGAAGTTTCCCACCATTTCTGCACTGTTCCCCTCTGATCCCCACAGTTCCACATCTGTTCTAAACTGTTTCACACTGTTCCTCACCTTTTCCCCATCTGTTCCCCACTGTTCCCCATCTGTTTGTCACTGTTCCCGACCTGTTCGACTCATGTTTCCCAGCAGTTGTCCACCATTTCCCCAAAGTTCCCCACTGATCCCCAGAGTTCCACATCAGTTCTGCACCTGTTCTAAACTGTTTCCCACTATCCCTCACCTTTTCCCCACTGTTCCCCACCTGTTCACCACTGTTCCCCAGCAGTTTCCTACCATCTCCCCACTTTTCCCCAACGTACCCCCATTCTCCATTGTTCACCATCTGTTCCATTCTGTTCTCCCTGCTCCCCATAGTTCCCCACATTTCCTGCAGTTCACCTTTTTTCCCACTGTACTGTATTGTTTTCCAACTGTTCCCCAACTGTATCCTACTCTTCCCCACCAATCCCAACTGTTTCCCAGCATTTTCCTACCTGTTCCACATGTTTCCCCATCAGCTCCCCATCTGTTTCCCTCTGTTCTCCAGCTGTTCCCAAACTGTTCCACAGTGTTCTCCAGCTGTTCCAGAACTGTTTCCCATCTGTTCGCCGCTCTTCCCCATTTTTCCTACTGTTCCCTTCTCTGCCACATCTGTTCCCCACTGTTTCCCCACAGTCCTTCACTGTACCCCACTGTTATTCACCTGTTCCCCAACTTTTCCCCACTGTTCCCCATGAATCCTAACTTTCTCCCAGCAGATTCCCACCTGTTACACATGATTCCCCACTGTTTCCTATCAGTACCCCCTGCTCCCTTTTGTTCCACTTTGTTCTGAAGTATTCCCCACTCTTTCCCATCTCTTCCCCTTCCACCTTTGGTCCACCCTGCTCCCCAATATTCCCCTCTTCCCCATTTTCCTGGAGTGTTTCCCACGGTTCCACACTGTTCCCTACTTTTCCCCACTCTTGATCACTGTTCCACACTGTTTCTCATTGTTTCACACCTTTTCTCCACTGTTCCACATCTGTTCTGCACTTATATTTCCCCACATTTCCACTCTGTTCCCCACTGTTCCCCATTTAACCCACTGTTCCCCTCTGTTCTCTACTGTTCTCCACTGTTACCCACTGTAACACATCTGTTTAACTTTCCTCATTATTTCCAACCTGCTCCCCAATATTCGCCTCCATTCCCCATTTTCCTGCACTATTCCCCATGGTCCACACTGATCTGCATCTGCTCCGCCCTGTTGCCTATTTTCCCCAATGTTACCCACTATTCCCCAGCTGTTCTCCAATGTTCCCCATTTATTCCACTGTTCCCCACTGTTTTGCACCTGTTCTCCACTGTTCCACAACTGTTCCCCACTGTTCCCCATTTTTTCCACACTGTTGCCCATTTTTTCCTAATGTTCACCAATGTTCCTGCACTGTTGCACAATTTTCACAATATTCCCCACTATCCTCTATCAGTTCCCACGGTTCCACAACAGTTCCTCACTGTTCCATACAGTTCCTCACTTTTCCCCTCTGTTCCCCACTGATCCCCATTTAACCCACTGTTCCCCTCTGTTCTCCACTGTTCTTCAGTTTTCCCCATTGTTCCCCATCTGTTGAACATTCCTCATTGTTTCCCTCTCTTCCCCAATGTTCCCCAGGTGTTCCCCAACTGTTCCCCACTGTTACCCTTTGTTCCCCACTGTTCCCCATTTTTCCTACTGTTCCCTACTCTTTCACATGTGTTCCCCACTGTTACCCACAGTTCTTCACTGAACCCCACTGTTCTTCACCTCTTCCCCAACTTTTCCCCACTGTTCCCCACCAATCTCAACTTTCTCATAGCAGTTTCCCACCTGTTACCCATGGTTCCCCACTTTTCCCCTCTGTTCTGCAGTGTTCCCCACTCTTTCCCATCTTGTCCAGCTTTCCTCATTGATCCACCCTGTCCCCCAATATTCCCCTGTTCCCAATTTTTCTGCAGTGTTCCCCACTGTTCACTACTTTTCCCCATGTTTGATTGCTGTTCCCCACTGTTCCCCATCTGTTCTGCACACTTGCCCAATTTTTCCCATGTTCCCCAATCTTCCCTAATCAGTTGCACACTGTTCCACAACAGTTCCTCACTGTTCCATACAGTTCCCCACTTTTCCCCTCTGTTCCCCACTGATCCCCACTTTTACCCACTGTTCCCCACTGTTCTCCTCTGCTCTGCAGTGTTCCCCATTGTTCCCCATCTGTTTAACATTCCTCATTGTTTCCCTCCTGCTTCCCATTATTCCCTCCATTCCCAATTATTCTGCAGTGTTCCCCACAGTTCCCCAATTTTCCCCTGTGTTCCACCCTGTTCCCCATTTATCCCACAGTTTCTCATTGTTTCACACCTGTTCTCCACTGCTCCACACCTGTTACCCACTGTTTCTTACTTATCCCCACTGTTCCCCATCTGTTCTTTACTTTTCCCCACTTTTCCCCATTTGGTCCGCACTGTTGCCAATTTTTGCAATGTTCCCCACTCTTCCCTATAAGTTCCCGACAGTTCCTCACTGTTCCCCATCTGTTCCCCACTATTCCCCATATATTCTTACTGTTTCCCACCTGTTCAACACATGTCCCCAGCAGTTCTCCACCATTTCTCCACTGTGACCCACTGTTCCCCATCAGCTTAACATTCCTCAGTGTTTTCCCCTTCCTCTCCAATTCCCCTCCATTCCCCATTATTCTGCAGTTTTCCCCACGGTTCCACACTGTTCCCTACTTTTCCCCACTGATCCTCATCTGTTCTGCCCTGTTGCCCAATGTTCCCCACAGTTCCCTATTTATACCACAGTTTCCCACTGTTTCACACCTGTTCTTATCTGTTCCCCAATGTTCCTTACTTATCCCCACTATTCCCCATCTGTTCCACACTTTTACCCATTTTTCCTAAAGTTCTCCAGTTCCACATCTCTTCTGCATTGTTGCCCAATTTTAGCAATTTTCCCATTCTTCTCTATCAGTTCCCCACTGTTCCGCAACTGTTCTCCACAGTTCCCCACTTTCCGCCCTTTTGCCCATTTTCCCCAATGTTTATCACTGTTCCCCATCTGTTCCCCTCTGTTCCCCATTTATCTCACTGTTCCCCACTGTTTCACACCTGTTCTCCATTGTTCCGCAACTGTTCCCCACTGTTCCTGACATTTCTCCACTGTTGCCCACCAATCCCAACTGAGTCCCAGCAGTTTCCCAACTGTTCCCCATGGTTCCCCACTGTTCCCCATCAGTTCCCCATCTGTTACCCCCTGTTCTCCAGCTCTTCCCAAACTGTTTCAAACTGTTTTCCAGCTGTTCCCCATCAATTCGCCACTGTTCCCCTTTGTTCCCCACTGATGCCCACTGTTCTTCACCTGTTCCCCAACTTTTCCCCACTGTTCCCCACCAATCACAACTTTCTCTCAGCAGTTTCCCACCTGTCTCCCGAGGTTCCCCACTGTTTCCCCTCAGTTTGCCAACTGTTGCCCCTGCTCCCTTTTGTTCCCCTCTGTTCTGAGTATTCCCCACTCTTTTCCATCTGTTCCCCTTTCCCCATAGATCCACCCTGCTCCCCAATATTCCCCTGTTCCCCATGTTTCTGTAGTGTTCCCCATGGTTCCACACTGTTCCCTACTTTTCCCCACTCTTGATCACTGTTCCACACTGTTCCCCACTGTTCCACATCTGTTCCCCATTTTACCCACTGTTCCCCTCTGTTCTCCACTGTTCAGCAGTGGTCCCCACGGATCCCCACTGTTCCCCATCTGTTCCTTACTGTTCTCCACCTGTTCGACACATGTTCCCAGCAATTCCCCACCATTTCTCCACTGTTCCTCACTGATCCCCACAGATTCACATCAGTTTCCCTTCTGCTCTAAACTGTTTCCCACTGTGCCTCACCTTTTCCCCACTGTTCCCCACCTTTTCCACGCCAGTTTCCCTGTTGTAAACACTGTTCCCTATAGTTCCCCACTGTTCACCTCATTGCCCATACTGTTCCCCACGTTTCACCACTGTTCCCCCATTCTCCACTCTTCACCATCTGTTCCACACTGTTCCCCCTGCTCCCCACTGTTCCCAAACTGTTCCACACAGATTCCCTTTGTTCCCCACAGTTCTCCTTTGTTCCCCACTGGTCCCCATTTTCCCCACTGTATCCCACTGTTCTTCACCTCTTCCCCAACAGTTCCCCACTCTTCCCCACCAATTCCAACTTTCCCAGCAGTTTCCCACTGTGCCCCACAGTTCTTCACTGTTCTTCACTTTTCTCCAGCGGATCCCCAACGATTCCACTGTTGACCACCGTTCTCCTCTGTTCCCCAGTATTTCCCTCTGTTCCCCAATGTCCCCAATTTCTCCCACTTTTTCCTACTGTTGCACATTGATTCCCCAATGTTCCTGACTGTTCCCCACAGATCCCAACTGTTAACCATTGTACCCCAGTTTCCCATTGTTGCCCATCAGATGCTCCTCTGATCCCCATCTGTTACCAACTGATCCCAGAATTACCCACTGCTCGCCACTGTCCTCAACTGTTCCCCAGTATTCTCCACTGTTCCTCACTGTTCCCCACTGCTCCCCACTATTCACCTCTGTTCCCCACAGATTTGCAGTGATTTCCATGGTTCCCATTATTCCCTATCTGTTCTTCACTGTTCTCCATCTGTTTGACACATGTTCCCCACAAGTCCCCACTGTTCCCCACCATTTCTCCACTGTTCCCTACTTTTTTTCCCATGTTCCCCCTCTATTCCTCACCTGTTTCCTAGATTTTCCACACTTGTTCCTCACTAGACAACAGCAGTTCCCCACTGTTCACCTCAGTTCCCAATCTGTTCCCCACATTTCCCCATTCTCCACTGTTTGCTATCTGTTCCCCAGTTATCCTCTGATCCCCAATAATTCCCCTCTTTTCTCCACTGTTCTGCAGTGTTCCCCAATGTTCCCTATCATTTCCCCACTTTTGTCCACTGTTACCCAATGTTCCACCTGTTCTCCACTGTTCCCCATCTGATCCCCTTTCCTCATTGTTTGCCCCTGCTCCCCACTATTCCCCTCTGTTCCCCATTGATCTGCAGTGTTTTCCACGGTTCCCCAGTGTTCCCCATCTGTTCTGTACTGTTCCCCATCTGTTTGACACATGTTCCCCACAAGTCCCCACTGTTCTCCAGCAGTTTCCCACATGTTCCCCACTTTTCCCCCATCTGTTATACACCTGCTCCCCACAGTTCCCCACTATTACACATGGTTCCACAGTATTTTCTCACCTTTACCCCACTGTTCTCCATAACACACTCTTCCCCACTTTTCTCTGATTCCCACCTTTCCCCATCTGTTCCCTAACTGTTCCCCTCTGTTCCCCAATGTTCCCCATTTCTCCTACTTTTCCCTCCTGTTCCACATCTGTTCCCCACAGATCCCCACTGTTACCCACTGTACCCCATGTTTCCATTATTGACCATCTGTGCTCCAATTTTCACACTGATCTGCATCTGTTCCGCCCTGTGCTCCAATTTTCCACACTGTTTCCTACACTTCTCCACTGATCACCATCTGTCCCCTACTGATCTCCAGAATTACCCACTGGTCTTCACTGTCCTCAACTCTTTGCCAGTGTTCCTCACTGTTCCCCATCTGTTTCCACCTGCTCCCCACTATTTCTCTCTGTTCCCCACAGTTCTGCAGTGTTCTCCACTGTTCCCCATCTGTTCCTGCTTCCTCATTGTTTGCCCCTGCTCCCCACTATTCCCCTCTGTTTGTCTCTGCTCTGCAGTGTTCTCCATGGTTCCCCAATTTTCACCATCTGTTCCTCACTCTTCCCCACCTGTTGGACACATGTTCCCCACAAGTCCCCACTGTTCACCTCAGTTCTCAATTTGTTCCACACTTTTCCCCAAGCTCCACTGTTCACTATCTGTTCCCAACAATTTTCCACTGTTCCCAATATTCCCCTCTGTTCTCCACTGTTCTGCAGTGTTCCCCACTGTTCCCCATCAGTTCTCCCCTTTCCTCATTGTTCCCTAATGTTCCCCAGGTGTTTCTTAACTGTTCCCCACTTTTGTCCACTCTTACCCAATGCTCTCCACTTTCTCCACTGTTCGCCATCTGTTCCACACTGCTCCCCACAGTTCTTCACTGTTCCCCACTGTGCACCACTGTTCCAGTGTTCATCATTGTTGCCCACAGTTCCCCATTGGTCCACACTGTTCACCTCATTTCCTAATCTGTTCCCCACTTTCCCCCATTCTCCACTGTTCACCATCTGTTCCCCCCTGGTCCCCACTATTCCCCTCTGTTCCCCACTCCTCTGCAGTGTTCATCACCATTCCTCAGTGTTCCCCATATGTTCCTCACTGTTCCCCATCTGTTTGTCACATGTTACCCACAAGTCCCCACTGTTGCCGAGCAGCATCCCACCCATTCCCCCAGTTTTCCCCAAATTTCCTCACTGTTCCTCACCTGTTACACACCTGCTTCCTAGAGTTCCCCACTATTGCACATGGTTCCACAGTATTACCTCATCTTTACCCCACTGTTCTCCACAATGCACTGTTCCCACTTTTCCCAATGTTTTCCACCATTCCCCATCAGTTTCCTAACTGTTCCCCATTGTTCCCAACTCTTCCTCATTGTTCCCACTCTTCCCCACATTTCCTCACTTTTCCCCACTGTTCCGCTATTCTCCACTATTCCCAATCTCTTCCCCACTGTTGCCCCCTGCTCCCCACTATTCCTCTCTGTTCGCCATGGTTCTGCAGTGTTCTCCACTGTTCCCCATCTGATCCCCTTTGCTCATTGTTTGCCCCTGCTCCCCACTAATCCCCTCTGTTCCCCACTGCTCTGCAGTGTTCTCCACAGTTCCCCAGTTTTCCCCATCTGTTCCTCGCTGTTCCCCACCTGTTCGACCCATGTTCCACACGTCCACACTGTTCCGCAGCAGTCCCCCACCATTTCTCCACTGTTCCCTACTGTTCCCCATCAGTCACCATCAATTCCTTACCTATTTCCCATCTGTTCCCCACTTGTTCCACACCTGATCCTCACTATTCACTAGTTGTTTCCCACCAGTTCCCCACTGTTCACCTCAGTTCCCCCGTGTTCCCCACTTTTCCCCATTCTCCACTGTTCACTATTTGTTCCTGACTGGTCCCCATCTGTTCAAAACATGTTCCCCAGCAGTCCCCACCATTTCTCTACTGTTTCCTATTGTTCCCTATCAGTTCACCATCTATTCCTCACCTGTACCTCACTTGTTCCATACCTGATCCTCACTATTCACCTGCAGTTTCCCTGCAGTTCCCCAGAGTTCACCTCAGTTCCCAAACTGTTCCCCATTCTCCACTGTTTGCCATCTGTTCCCCTCAGTTCTTCACTGTACCCCACTGTTTTCACCTGTTCTCCAACTGTTCCCCACTGTTCCCCACCAATCCTGACTTTCTCCCAGCCGTTTCCCACCTGTTACCTACGGTTCTCCACTGTTTCACATCAGTTCCCTATCTGATCCCCCTGCTCCCTTTTGTTCCCCTCTGTTCTAAAGTGTTCCCCACTCTTTCCCATCTGTTCCCCTTTCCTCATTGTTCCAGCTGCTCCCCATTATTCCCCTGTTCTCCATTTGTCTGCTGTGTTCTCCACTGTTCCACAACTGTTCCCCACTCTCTGTTCTGCACTGTTGCCCAATTTTCCCAATGTTGCCTAATCAGTTCCCCACTGTTCCCCACCATTTCCTAGCAGTTTTGCACCTGGTCCACATGGGTCTTTACTGTTCCCCATAACTACACCATCTCTTTTCCATCTGTTCCACACCGTTCCCCCTGTTCCCCACTGTTCCCCTCTGTTTTCCAGCTGTCCCCGAACTGTTCCCCACTGTTCCCCTTTGTTCCCCAATTTTCCCCATTGTACCCTACTGTTCCACATCTGTTCCCCACAGTTCTTCACCTGTTCTCCAACTGTTTCCCACTGTTCCCCACCAATCCCAACTGCTTCCTAGCAGTTTCCGACCTTTTCCCCACGGTTCCCCACTGTTCCCCATCAGTTCCCCATTGTTCCCCCTGCTCCCTTTAGTTCCCCTCTGTTCTCATCTCTCCTTCAGTGTTCCCCACTGTTCCCCTTTCCTCATTGTTCCCCCTGCTCCCCAATATTCCCCTCCGTTGCCCATTGTTCTGCAGTGTACCCCACTGTTCCATACTCTTCCCCATCTGTTCCACACTGTTTCCCATTTTTCCCACTGTTCTCTACTGTTTCACACCTGTTACCCTCGATTCCAGACAGTTCCCCACAGTTCCTCTTTTTCCTCACTTTTTCCCATTTTCCCACTATTCCCTACTGTTCAACATCTGTTCAACAATGTTCCCGACTGTTCCCCTATATTCCACATCAGTCACCATCTGTTCCCCAATGTTCCCCATATTCCCCAACAATCCCCCCACCGTAACCCACTGTACCACATTGTTGCCCACGAAATGCTCAACTCTTTCCCATCTGTGCCCCACTTTTCCACACTGTTTTCCACAGTTCTCCACTGTTCACCATTTGTTCCCCACTGCCCCCCCCAGAATTACCCACAGCTCCCACTGTTTTCAACATTTTCCCAGTGTTCCCCACTCTTCTCCAATGTGACTCTATGTTCCCCACTGTTCTAACTGTTCCCCACTTTTCCCCCCCTGTTCTCCACAGTTCCCCACAGTTCTTCATTGTTCCCAAATGGTTCTCCACTGTTCCCCACTGTTTCCCAGCATTTACCCACCTGGTCCTCATGGGTCCTCACTTTTCCCCATCACTTCCCCTTCTCTTTTCCATCTGTTCCACACTATTACCCCTCCTCCCCACTGTTCCTCTCTATTTTTCAGCTGTTCCTGAACTGTTCCGCACTGTACCCCTTTGTTCCCCACTTTTCCCACTGTACCCTACTGTTCCACATCTGGTCCCCACAGTTCTTCACAGTACCCCACTGTTCTTCACCTGTACCCCACCAATCACATCTGTTTCCCAGCATTTTTGTACCTGTTCCACATGGTTCCCCACTATTCACCGTCACTTCCCCATATGTTCCCCACTATTCTCAAGCTGTTTCCGAACTGTTCCCCAATGTTACCCATCTGTTCCCCTTTTTTCCCCTCTGTTCTGCAGTGTTCCCCACTATTCCCCATCTGTTCCCCTTTCCTCATTGTTCCCCCCACTCCCCAATAATCCCTCCATTCCTCATTTTTCTGCAGTGTACCCCAGGGTTCCACACTGTACCCTACTTTCCTCCACTCTTATCCACTGTTCTGCATCTGTTCCAACCTGTTGCCCATTTCCCCCAATATTCCCCACTGTTCCCCATCTGTTCCCCACTGTTCCCCATTTATCCCACTGTTCCCCATCTGTTCCCCATGTATCCCTCTGTTTGCCACTGTTTCACACTTGTTCTCCACTGTTCTTCACCTGTTCCCCAACTTTTCCCCACTGTTCCCCACAAATCACAACTGTTTCCCAGCTGTTTTCCACTGTTTCCCATCAGTTCCCCATCAGTTCCCCCTGCTCCCTTTTGTTCCCCTCAGTTCTGTAATGTTCCCCATCTTTTCCCCTTTCCTCATTGTTCCCCCACTCCCCAGTAATTCCTCTGTTCCCAATTATTCTGCAGTTTACCCTGGGTTTCTACATTGTTCCCTACTTTTCTCCACTGTTCTACATCTGTTCCAACCTGTTCCCCATTTTTCCCAATGCTCCGTACTGTTCCCCATTTATCCCACTGTTTCCCACTTGATCTCCACTGTTCCACAACTGTTCCCCTCTGTTCCCGACTTTTTTCCTCTGTTCCCCACTGATCCCCAACAGTTCCCCATTGTTCCTCACTGTTCCCCAATTATTACCCACATTATCCACTGTTACCCCCCCTGTTCTCCACTGTTCCACAACTGTTCCCCACTGTTCCTTACATTTTCCCACTGTTCCCCAATAATCTCAAATGTTAGCCACTATTGCCCAAGGTTCCCCATCAGTTCTTCACTGTTCACGACCTGTTCGACACATGTTCCTCAGCAGTTTCCCACCATTTCTCCACTATTCCTCACTGATCCCGACAGTCCCACATCAGTTCCCCATCTGTTCTAAACTGTTTCCCACTGTCCCAACTTTTTCCCACTGTTCCCCAGCTGTTTCCCACCAGTTCCGCTCTTTTCACCACTGTTCCCCATGGTTCCCCACTGTTCACCTCTTTCCCAATCTATTGCACACTTTTCCCCACTGTTCCCCCATTCTCCACTGTTCACCATCTGTTCCACACTGTTCTCCCTGTTCCCCACAGTTCCCCTCTGTTTTCCAGCAGTTCCCCTTTTGTCCCACTGTACGCTACTGTTCCAGATCTGTTCCCCACAGTTCATCACTGTACCCCACTCTTTTCCACCTGTTCCCCAACTGCTTCCTCTCTTCCTCACCAATCCCAACTCTTTCCAAGCAGTTTCCCACCTGTTCCCCATGGTTCCCCATCAGTTCCCCTCTGTTCTCCAGCTGTTCCCAAACTGCTCCACACTGTTCTCCAGGTGTTCCCAAAGTTCCACACCTGTTCGCCACTGTTCCCCTTAGTTACCCACTGTTCCCCTTAGTTACCCACTGTTCCCTACTATTCCACCTTTGAACCCCACAGTTCTTCACTGTTTACCTCTGTTCTCAATATGTTCCCGAACTGTTCCCCACTTTTCCCCATCTGTCCACCACTGTTCCCCTTTGTCCCCCACTGTTCCACTGTTCCAAATCTGTTCCCCATAGTTCTTCACTGTACTCCTCTGTTCTTCATGTGTTCCACATCTTTTCCCCACTGTTCGCCACCAATCCCAACTTTCTCCCACCAGTTTCGCACCTGTTTCCCATGGTTCCCCATCAGTTCCCCTTCTGTTCCCCTCTGTTCTCCAGCTGTTCCCAAACTGCTCCACACTGTTCTCCAGGTGTTCCCAAAGTTCCACACCTGTTCGCCACTGTTCCCCTTAGTTACCCACTGTTCCCTACTATTCCACCTTTGAACCCCACAGTTCTTCACTGTTCTCAATATGTTCCCGAACTGTTCCCCACTTTTCCCCATCTGTCCACCACTGTTCCCCTTTGTCCATATCTGTTCAACTGTTCCAAATCTGTTCCCCATGGTTCTTCACTGTACTCCTCTGTTCTTCATGTGTTTCACATCTTTTCCCCACTGTTCGCCACCAATCCCAACTTTCTCCCACCAGTTTCGCACCTGTTTCCCATGGTTCCCCATCAGTTCCCCTTCTGTTCCCCTCTGTTCTCCAGCTGTTCCCAAACTGCTCCACACTGTTCTCCAGGTGTTCCCAAAGTTCCACACCTGTTCGCCACTGTTCCCCTTAGTTACCCACTGTTCCCTACTATTCCACCTTTGAACCCCACAGTTCTTCACTGTTTACCTCTGTTCTCAATATGTTCCCGAACTGTTCCCCACTTTTCCCCATCTGTCCACCACTGTTCCCCTTTGTCCATATCTGTTCAACTGTTCCAAATCTGTTCCCCATAGTTCTTCACTGTACTCCTCTGTTCTTCATGTGTTTCACATCTTTTCCCCACCAATCCCAACTTTCTCCCAGCAGTTTCCCACCTGTTACACACGGTTCCCCATTGTTTCCCATCAGTTTCCTCTCCTCCCTTTTGTCCCCATCTGTTCTGCAGTGTTCCCCACTCTTTCCCAACTGTTCCCCTTTCCGCATTGTTCCACCCTGCTCTCCAATATTTCCCTTTTCCCCATTTTTATGCAGTGTTCCCCACTGTTCCACACTTACTTTTCCCCACTGTTCGCCATCTGTTCCGCACTGTTGCCCATTTTTCATAATGTTAACCACTGTCCCCCAACTGTTCTGTACTGTTGGCCAATTTTCACAATGTTCCCTAATCTTCCCTAATCAGTTCCCAACTGTTCCCCACTGTTCCACACAGTTCCCAACTTTCCCCTCTGTCCCCATTTATCCCACTGTTCCCCACTGTTTCACACCTGTTCTCCACTGTTCCACAACTGTCCCCCACTGTTCCTTACTTTTCTCCACTGTTCCCCATCTGTTCTGCACTGTTGCCCAATTTTCACAATATTCTCAACACTTCCCTATCAGTTCCCCATGGTTCCCCACTGTTCCCCATTGTTCCCCTGCTTCCTTCTGTTCCCCTCTGTTCTCATCTGTTCTGCAGTGTTCCCCAGTGTTTCCCTTTCCTCATTGTTCCCCCCACTCCCCAATATTCCCCTCTTCCGCATTGTTCTGCTGTGTTCCCCACAGTTTCCCATTTTCCCCACTGTTCCTCACTGTTCCCTCCATTTCCCACTGTTTCCCAACTGTTCCCCACTGTTTCCCCCTGCTCCCCTCTATTCCTCGCTGTTCCCCACGCTTCTGAACTGTTTTCCACTGTTCCCCATTTGTTCCCCTTTCCTCATTGTTTGCCTCTGCTCCCCACTAATCCCCTCCGTTCCCCACTGCTCTGCAGTGTTCTCCACGGTTCCCCAGTTTCCCCATCTGTTCCTCACTCTTCCCAACCTGTTTGACACAAGTACCCCACAAGTCCCCACTGTTTCCCAGCAGTCCCCCACCATTTCTGCAGTGCTCCCTACTGTTCCCCATCAGTTCACTATCCATTCCTCACCTGTTCCCCACCTGTTCTACACCTCACTAGTTTTCCACCAGTTCCCCACACTTCAATTTAGTTCCCAATCTGTTTCCCACTTTTCCCCATTCTCCACTGTTTGCTCTCTGTTACCCACAGTTATCCACTGATCCTCAATAATTCCCCACTTTTCCCCACTGTTCCGCAGTGTTCCCCACTGTTCCCTATCATTTCCCCCACTTTTGTCCACTGTTAACCAGTGTTCCACCTGTTTTTCACTGTTCACCATCTGTTCCTCACTGTTCCCCACAGTTCTTCACTGTTCTACAATATTTCAAAGCTATTCCCAAACTGTTCCCCATTTTTACCACTGTCCGTCATCTGATCACCACTGTTACCGTCTATTCCCCACAGTTCTCCACTGTTCTGCTCTGTTGCCTACGGTTCCCCACAGTTCTTTACTGTTCTCCAGCTGTACCCAAACTGTTTGCCACTACTATCCACTATTCCCCTCTGTTCCCCAATATTCTCCACTGTTCTCCATCAGTTCTCCATATGTTCCCCCTGCTCCCCACTGTTCCCCTCTGTTTTCCACCTATTCCTGAACTGTTCTACATAGTTTCCCTTTGTTCCCCACAGTTCCCCTTTCTTCCACACTGGCCCAACTTTTCCCCACTGTTCTTCACCTCTTCCCCAACTGTTCCCCACTCTTCCCCACCAATCCCAACTGTTTCCTAGCAGTTTCCCACCTGTTCCCCACGGTTCTCCACTGTTACCCTCTGTTCTTCATTCTTCCCCTCTGTTACCCACTGTCTCCCACAGGTCTTTACTGTTCCCCACTTTTCTCCAGCTGTTCCCGAACTGTTCCCCACATTTCCCCACCTTTCTCCCCACAGTTCCTCACTATTGCACATGGTTCCACAGTATTTTCCCACCTTTACCCCACTGCTCTCCACAACACAATGTTCCCCATTTTTCCCAATGTTTCCCACCTTTCCACACCTATTCCCTAACTGTTCCCCATCTGTTCCCAACACCCCCATCAGTTTCCCATCTTTTCCTCACCTGTTCCCAATCTGTTCCTCACTATTCACCAGCAGATTCCCACCAGTTCCCCACTGTTCACCTCAGTTTCCCACAAGTCACCACTGTTCCCCAGCAGTTCCCCACCATTTCTCCACTGTTCCTTACTGTTCCCCATCAATTCCCCATCTATTTCTCACCTGGTACCCACCTGTTCCCCACTTGTTCCACATCTGATCCACACTATTTACCAGCAGTTTCCCCCCAGTTCCCTACTATTCCCCACTGTTCACCTCAGTTCCCAATCTTTTCCCCATTCTCCACTGTTCACTATCTGTTCCCCACAGTTATCCACTGTTCCCAATATTCCCCTCTGTTCTCCACTGTTCTGCAGTGTTCCCCACTGTTCCCCTTCTTCCTCATTGTTCCCCTCTGTTCCCCAACTGTTCCCTTATGTTCCCAACTTTTTCCCTCTCTTCACCAACTGTTCCCCATTGTTCCTCACTTTTCCCCATGTTACCCTCCTGTTCTCCACTGCTCGCCAGCTGTCCTACACTGCTCCTCAGTGAGTCCCCTTTTTCATCATTCTTCCCCACTGTTGCCCATTGTTTCCCATCTATTCCCCCTGCTCCCCAATGTTCCCCTCTGTTTTCTAGGTGTTCCCGAACTGTTCCACACAGATTCCCTTTGTTCCCCACAATTCCCCTTTGTTCCCCACTGGTCCCCATTTTCCCCTCTGTATCCCACTGTTCTTCATCTATTCCCCAACTGTTCTCTACTCTTCCCCACCAATCCCAACTGATTCCCTGCAGTTTCCAACCTGTTCCCCACGGTTCCCCATTGTCACCACTGTTACTCATTCTTCCCCTCTGTTCCCCACTGTCCTCCACAGTTCTTCACTGTTCCCCACTTTTCTCCAGCTGTTCCCGAACTGTTCACCACTGTTCCCCAATGTTCCCTATTTCTCCCACTTTTCCCTACTGTTCCATAACAGTTCCCCACTGTTCACGACTGTTCCCCACAGATCCCAATTGTTACCCACTGTACCCCATGTTTCCCATTGTTGCCCATCAGATACTCCTCTGTTTTCCATCTGTGGCCCACTTTTCCACACACTTTCCCACAGTTCTCCACTGATCAGCATCTCTTCCCCACTGATATCCAGACTTTCCCACTGTTCCCCACTGTCCTCAACTGTTCCCCAGTGTTCACCACTGTTCCCCACTGTTTTACACTTTATCCCATCTCTTCCCCACAGTTTCCCCTTCTCCCCACTATTCCTCTCTGTTCCCCACTGATCTGCAGTGTTTTCCATGGTTCCCCAGTGTTCCTCATTGTTCCCCATCTGTTTGACACATGTTCCCCACAAGTCCCCAATGTTCCCCATCTGTTACACACCTGCTCCCCACAGTTCCCCACTATTGCACATGCTTCCACAGTATTTCCCCACCTTTGCCCCACTGTTCTCCACAATTCACTGTTCCCACTTTTCCAAATGGTTCCCACCATTCCCCATCAGTTCCCTAAATGTTCCACATATGTTCCCAACTCTTCCCCATTCTTCCCACTATTCCTCAGTTTCACACTTTTCCCCACTGTTCCCCCATTCACCACTGATACCCACAGTTCCCCCCTGCTCCCCTCTATTCTTCGTTGTTCCCCACGCTTCTGCAGTGTTCTCCAGTTTCCCATCTGTTCCCGTTTACTCATTGTTCTCCCCTGCTTCCCACTAATTCCCTCTGTTCCCCACTGCTCTGCAGTGTTCTCCATGGTTCCCCAGTTTTCCCCATGTGTTCCTCACTGTTCCCCACCTGTTTGACACATGTACCCCACAAGTCCCCACAGTTCCCCAGCAGTCCCCAACCATTTCTCCACTTTTCCCCATCTTTTCCCCATCTATTCCCCACCTGTTCCCCACTTGTTCCACACCTGATCCTCTCTATTCACCAGCAGTTTCCCACCAGTTCCCCACTGTTCACCTCAGTTCCCAATCTGTTCCCCACTTTTCCCCATTCTCCACTGATCACTATCTGTTCCCCACAGTTATCCACTGCTCCCCAATAATTCTCCTCTTTTCCCCACTGTTCTGCAGTGTTCCCCACTGTTCCCCATCATTTCCCCACTTTTGTCCACTGTTACTCAATGTTCTACCCATTCTCTACTGTTCACCATCTGTTCCCCACTGTTCCCCAAAGGTCTTCACTGTTCCACACTGTTTCCAAGCTGTACACAAACTGTTCCGCAATGTTGCCCATTTTTCACACTGTTCGTTATCTGATCACCACTATTCCCGACTATTCCCCACAGTTCTCCACTGTTCCACTCTGTTGCCTATGGTTCCCCACAATTCTTCACTGTTCTCTAGCAGTTCCTGAACTGTTTGCCACTACTCATCACTGTTCCCCTATGTTTGCCACTTTTCCCCACTGTTCCCCAATGTTCTCCCCTATTCCACAGTGTTCCCCACTGTTCCTTACGTTTCCCCACTGTTCCCCATCTGTTCCGTACTGTTGCCCAATTTTGCTAATATTCACCACTGTCCCCCATCTGTTCCGCACTGTTGCCCAATTTTCCCACTGTTCCCCATTCTTCCCTATCAGTTCCCCACATTTCCCACTGTTCCCCACTGTTCTCCACTCTTCTGCAGTGTTCCCCATCTGTTCACCTTTACTCTTTTTCCCCTCTGCTCCCCACTATTCCTCTCTGTTCCCTACTGTACAGCAGTGGTTCCCAAGGATCCCCACTGTTCCCCATCTGTTCCTCACTGTTCCCTACCTTTTTACACATGTTCCTTAGCAGTCCCCCATTTCTCCACTGTTCCCCATCAGTTCACCATCTATTCCTCACCTGTTCCCCACCAGTTCTACACCTGATCCTCACTCTTCACCAGCAGTTTCCCATCAGTTCCCCACTGATCACCTCAGTTCTGTTAGGTCTGCTTTGTTCATGAATGAGTGAGACAAACACCAGACTGAGTCGAAATCAGGGTTCTTTGTTCTTTATTACCGGATTGTAACACTTGCAACTAACCATGTTAGTCGGAGAATGCATTCTGCCGTTATCAGCAAAATGGTGATTTTTTATACCCTTGGATACGTGCTTAGAACATCATCATATCATTACTTGTCCAATGACTAAAACTGTTGCTATCCTTTCCCTGCTAGCTTCCTGCCTCTCAATCCATCAATGTCTCTCTTATCTTGTAAGTACAAGGATGCATTCACATCTTGTTACAGCCCTGTACAGGGTAACTCCTTACACATTCCCATCTCATGATGTTTTACCTTACAGTTCCCAACCTGTTCCCCACTTTTTCCCATTCTCCACTGTTCGCTATCTGTTCCCCACAGTTATTCAATGCTCACAATAATTCCCCTTTTTTCTCCACTGTTCTGCAGTGTTCCCCACTGTTCCCCATCGTTTCCCCACTTTTGTCCACTGTTACCCAATGTTCCACCCATTCTCCACTGTTCCCCATCTGTTCTTCACTGTTCCCCTCTGTTTCCCACTGTTCTCCATTTTTCTCACTGTTCATCGTCTGATCACCACTGTTCCCGATTACTCCCCACAGGTCTCTACTGTTCCACTCTGTTGCCTACGGTTCCCAACAGTTTTTCAATGTTCTCCAGCTGTTCCCGAACTGTTTGCCACTACTCTCCACTGTTCCCCTCTGTTTCCACTGTTCCTCAATGTTCTCCACTGTTCCCCACTGTTCCGCATTGTTGCCCATTTTTCCTAATGTTCACCACTGGTCCCCAAATGTTCCGCACTGTTGCCCAATTTTCTCATTTTTCCCCACTATCCCCTATCAGATACCCACTTGTTCCACTGTTCCCCACTGTCCCACAACTGTTCCCCATTTTTCCCACTGTTCCCCTCTGTCCTCCAGTGTTCTGCAGTGTTCCCCATCTGTTCACCTTTCCTCATTGTTCCCCCCTTCTCCCCACTATTCCCCTCTGTTCTCACTGTTCCTCACTTCCCCACCTGTTTGACACATTTACCAGCAGTTCCCCACCATTTCTCCACTCTTCCTCACTGATCCCCACAGATCCACATCAGTTCCCCATCTGCTCTAAACTGTTTCCCACTGTCCCTCACCTGTTCCCCAGCTGTTTCCCACCAGTTCCCCACTTGTCACCCCTGTTCCCTATGGTTCCCCACTGTTCACCTCATTTCCCATTCTGTTCCCCACTTTTCCCCACTGTTCCCCCATTCTCCACTGTTCCCAAACTGTTCCCCACAGTTCCCCTTTGTTCCCCACCGTTCCCCATTTTTCTCTCTGTACCCCACTGTTCTTCACCACTTCTCCAACTGTTCCCCATTCTTCCCCACCAATCCCAACTGTTTCCCAGCAGTTCCCCACTATCTGCATTCTTCCATCTGTTCCCTAATTTTCCACATCTGTTCTGCAGTTTTCCCCGCTGTTTCCCATCAGTTCCCCTTTACTCATTGTTCCCCCTGCTCCTCAATTCCCCATTATTTTGCAGTCTTCCCCACAGTTCCACACCGTTCCCTACTTTTCCCCACCATTCCTCACAGTTCCCCACTGTTCCGCCCTGTTGCCCATTTTCCTCCACGTTACTCACTGTTCCCCATCTTTTCCCCACTGATACCCATTTATCCCACTGCTCCCCAATGTGCCCCTCGGTACTCCACGGTTCCTCATCCTTCCCCAGAGTTCTTCACTGTTCTCCACTGTTCCACAGTGTTCATCATTATTCTCCACTGATCCCCATGGGTCCACTAATTTCCCCATCAGTTCCCAATCTGCTTCCCACTGTCCCCTACTGTTCTCCATCAGTTCCCCCTGCTCCCTAATGTGTCCCTCTGTTCTCCTCTGTTTTGCAGTGTTCCCCACCATTCCTCTTTCCTCATTGTTCCCCCTTTCCCCAATATTCCCATCCATTCCCCATTGTTCTGTAGTGTGCCCCACGTTTCCACACTGTTCTCCATCTTTTCCGCACTGCTGCCCATTTTTTACAAATCTCCACTACTATTCTCCATCTGTTCCCCTTTTTTCCCACTGTTCTCCACTGTTTCACACCTGTTCCCCACTATTGCACATGGTTCCACAGTATTTTCCCACCTTTACCCTAGAGTTCTCCACAACCCACTCTCCCCACTTTTCCAAATGTTTTCCACCATTCCTCATTTGTTCCACAAATATTCCCCCCTGCTCCCCACTATTCCTCTCTGTTGCCCACTGTTCTGCAGTGTTCTCCACTGTTAACCATCTGTTCCCCTATGTTCACCACAGCCCTACAATGTTCCCCACTGTTCCCCAGTGATCCCCACTGTTTTCAACAGTTCCTAATTTTCACCACAATTCCTCACTGTTTCCCACTGTTCTCCACAATTCTTCACTGTTCCCCATTGTTTTCCACTGTCCCTCACATGTACCCCCAATGTTCCCCACTGCTCCCCACCTGTTACACACCTGCTCCCCACAGTTCCCCACTATTGCACATGGTTCCACAGTATTATCCCACCTTTACCCCACTCCACAACCCACTTTCCCCACTTTTCCCAATGGTTTCCACCATTCCCCATTTGTTCCCCAACTGTTCCTCATCTGTTCCCAATTCTTCCCCATTCTTCACACTCTTCCCCTTCTGTTCCCCACTGTTCCCCCCTGCTCCCCACTATTCTTCTCTGTTCCTCACTGTTCTGCAGTGTTCTCCACTGTTCCCCATCTGTTCCCCTTTCCTCATTGTTTACCCCTGTTCCACACTATACCCCTATGTTCACCACTGCTCTGCAATGTTCCCCACGGTTCCCTAATGTTCCCCAGCTGTTCCCCACTGTTCCCGACTTCTGTCCACTGTTACCCAATGTTCCCCCATTCTCCACTGTTCGCCATCTGTTCCCGCTGCTCACACTCTTCCCAACTGTTCTTCACTATTCCACACTGTTCCCAAGCTGTTCCCCTCTTCCCCACTGTTGCCCATTTTCCCTACTATTTGTCATCTGATCACCACTGTTCCCTACTATTCCCCACAGTTCTCCACAGTTCTGCTCTGTTGCCTACTGTTCCCCACTGTTCTCCACCTCTCCACTGTCTCCAGCGGTTCCCATATACCATATAACCATATACAGCACAGAACGGGCCAGTTTGGCCCTACCAGTCCATGCCGGAACAAATCCCCACCCTCCTAGTCCTATTGACCCGCACCTTGTCCATACCCCTCCAATCCTCTCCCCTCCAGGTAATTAACCAATCTTTTCTTAAATGTAAATGTTCCTTGCCTCAACCACCTCTGCCGGAAGCTTATTCCACATCACAACCACTCTTTGCGTGAAGAAATTTCCCCTCATGTTTCCCTTATTATGTACCCACTGCAATCTCAAACCATGGCCGCTGCTTTGAATATCCCCCACTGTTAATTGAAAAAGCCTATCCACATTGACTCTCTCTGTCCCTTTTAAAATCTTGAACACCTCCATCAAATCCCCACTCAATCTTCTATGGTCCAGAGATAAAAGCCCCAGGCTGCTCAACCTTTCTCTGTAACTCAAACCCTGACATCCTGTCAACATTCTCGTGAACCTTCTCTGCACTCTCTCAATTTTGTTTATATCCTTCCTATAATTTGGTGACCAAAACTGCACACATTATTCCAAACTTGGCCTCACCAATGCTTTGTACAATTTCATCGTAACACCCCAACTCTTGAATTCAATAATCTTCCTCACTGTCCACAATACCACCAATCTTTGTATCATCTGCAAACTTATTTATCCAATTTACCACCCCTTCTTCCAGATCATTAATATATATAACAAACAAGAGTAGACCCAGGACTGATCCCTGAGGAACTCCACTAGTCAACGGCCTCCAATTTGACAAACAATTTTCTACCAGTACTCTCTGACACCTGCCATCCAACCATTGCTGAATCCATTTCACTAACTCCTTATTTATACCTAATGCCTCCACCTTTTTTCCTAACCTCCTGTGGGGAACTTTGTCAAAAGCTTTACTAAAGTCCCTTCATCAATCTTTTTTGTAACCCCCTCGAAAAACTCTTTAAGGGTTGTTAAGCATGATCTACCCTTGACAAAACCAAATATTTGTAAATGCCATCCCTCAGAACACTTTCCATCAACTTACCCACCACAGACGTCAGACTCACAGGTCTATAATTATAAATCTATAATTTCAAGGCTTACATTTTTCTTTACTTCAACTGGTACAATATGTTTTCCCTAGTGAATACCGAGGAAAAGAAATCATTTCAAATTTCTCCCATCTCCTCTGATCTTTCACATAGCCTACCCTCCCTATCTACAAGGGGTCCAATTCTATCCCTCACTAAACTTTTACTTTTAATGTACCTATAGAAATCCTTTGGATTTATTTTTACTCTGTCTGCCAAAGCCTTTTCATGCCTATTTTTGGCCTTTCTAATTTCTTTCTACACTCCTTGTAGTCCTCTTTCAATTTCTCATCACCCTGCTATTTAATCCTCTTATACACCTCCCTCTTTCTCCTAACCAAATTTCTAATATTCCTCGAAAACCAAAGCTCCCTATGACTTCCAGCCTTTCCTTTGATCCTCACTGAGACATATCTACTCTATACTCTCAAAATATCTTCTTTAAATATTCTCCATTTTTCATTTACATCCTTTCCTGAAAAAAATCATGTCCCACTCAATACTCCCCAAAGCTATTCTCATTCCTTCGAAATTTGCCTTTCTCCAATCCAGAACCTCAACTTTAGGCCCTTATTTGCTCTTCCCTAAAACTAATAGAGTTGTGATCACGAGACCCAATTTGTTCTCCAACATTAACGTCAGACACCGGACCTATCTCGTTCCCTAACAGGAGATCCAGTATTACACCATCCCGAGTCGGTTCCTCTACATATTGATTAATAAAACTATCTTGCACACATTTGAAAATCTCTAGCCCATCCATCTCTCTTACTGTATGGGTATCCCAATTAATATGAGGGAAGTTAAAATCTCCCATGATCACTACCTTATGTTTATTACACATATATGCTATCTCCTTACAAATTTGTTCTTCCAATTTTCTTGGCCCATTTGGTGGTCTATAATATACTCCTATTAGTACCCTCATGCCTCCTCCTCCCCTCAATTCCACCCAAACAGCCTCACTGGATGATCCCTCCAAACCATCCTGCCATCTCATGGCAGTAATGTCCTCCTTAACAAGCAGAGCAACTCCTCCCCCTTTTTTATCCCCTGTTCTCACATCTAAAACATTTATATTCTGGAATATTTAGTTGCCAGTCCTGACCCTCCTGTAACCAGGTCTCTAATTGCCACAACATCATGATTCCAAGTGCCAATCCATGCTCTAACCTCATCTACCTTGTTCACTATGTAAATGCATTTCAGAGAATGACCCTCACATATATTACCTATTCTACCTTATACCTTAACCTCCATCCTTCCTTTGTTATCTTAATCCCGAATGTTTTCCTACTGTTCACCACTACTCTCCACTGTTCCCCTCTGTTTGCCACTGTTCCCCAATGTTCCGCAGTGTTTTCCATCTCTTTCCCCGTTCCGAATTGTTCCCTTCTGTTCCCCACTGTTCCCCAATGCTCCTCACTTTTCCCGAACTGTTACCCAAATTTCTTGTCTGTTACCCACTGTTCGCCGTTATCCACCGTTCACAATCTGTCTGCACTGCTGCCCATTTTTAGCAATGTTCCCCATTCTTCCCTATCAGTTTCTCACGGTTCCCCACATTTCCACATCTGTTCCCCATCAGATCTTCACTGTTCCCCACCCGTTCGACACATGTTCCCCAACAGTTCTCCACCATTTCTCCACTGTTCCCCACTGATCCCCACAGTTTCACATCAGTTCCCCATCTGTTCTAAACTGTTTCCCACCGTCCCTCACCTTTCCCTCACTGTACTCCACCTGTTCCCCACTGTTCCCCAGCTGCTTCTGACCAGTTCCCCACTTTTTACCGCTGTTCCCCCATTCTCCACTGCTCACCATCTGTTCCACGCTGTTCCCCTGCTCGCCACTGTTCCCCTGTTTTCCAACCGTTCCTGAACTGTTCCGCAGTGTTCCCGTTTGCTCCTTAATGTTCCCCTTTTTTCCCCACTCTTCTCCATTTTCCCACTGTATCCTACTCTTCTAATCTGTTCCCCACAGTTCCCCATCTGTTCCCCACTGTTCCTGAACTGTTCCCCTCTATTCACCAGCTCTTCCTGAACTGTTCACACCTGTTCTCCACTTTTCCACTTTGTTCCCCATCTGTTCACCATTTATGCCACTGTTCCCTATTGTTTCACACCTGTTCTCCACTGTTCCACAACTGTTCCCCAATTACTTTTCCCCACTGTTCCCCATCTGCTCCACACTGTTGCCCATTTTTCCTATGTTCACCACTGTTCCCCATCTGTTCTGCACTGTTGCCCAATTTTTGCATTGTTCCTTGACTCTTCCCTAGAAGTTCCCCAAAGTTCCTCACTGTTGCCCATCTGTTCCCCATCAATTTAACATTCCTCATTGTTTCCCCCTTGTTCCCGAATATTCCCTTCCATTTACCATTATTCTAGTGTTCTGCACGGTTCCACACTGTTCACAACTTTTCCCCACTGATCAGTGTTCTCCACTGTTCTGCCCTATTGATCCTTTTCCCCAATGTTCCCCGTTGTTCTCCATCTGTTCTCCACTGTTCCACAACTGTCCCCCACTGTTCCTTACTTATCCCCACTATTCCCAATCTGTTCACCACTGTTGCCCATCTGTTCTGCACTGTTGCCCAATTGTCGCAGTATTCCCCACACTTCCCTATAAGTTTCCTTCCTATTCCACATCTGTTATCCACTGTTCTCCAGCTGTTCCCAAACTGTTCCCCACTGTTCTCCAGCTCTTCCCAAACTGTTCCCCATTTATCCCATTGTTCCTTTCTGTTTCACACCCATTCTCCACTGTTCCACATCTGTTCCCCGCTTCCATTTCTGCACTTTTCCCCATCTGTTCTGCAATTTTGTCCATTTGTCCTGATGTTCACCACTGTTCCCCATCTGTTCTGTGCTATTGGCCAATTTTAGCAATTTTCCCACTCTTCCCTATCAGTTCCCCACTGTTCCACAACTGTTCCCCACCATTGTCCACTGTTCCGCATTTGTTCCAATCTGTTGCCCATTTTACCTAATATTTCCCACTGTTCCCCATCTTTTCCCCTCTTATCCCACTGTTCCCCACTGTTCACACCTGTTCTCCACTGTTCCACAACTGTTCCCCACTGTTCCTTACATTTCCACACTGTTCCCTACCAATCCCAACTGTTTCCCAGCAGTTTCCCAACTGTTACCCACGGTTGCCCACTGTTCCCCACTTATTCCACTGTTCCCCACTTTCATACCTGTTCTCCACTGTTCCTCACAGTTCCCCACTGTTCCGTATCTGTTCTGCCCTTTTGCCCATTTTCCCCAATGTTCCCCACTGATCACTACAGTTCCACATCAGTTCCCCATCTGTTCGAAATTGTTTCCCACTGTCCATCACCTTTTTCTCACTGTTTTCAACTGTATTCCACATGTTCCCCACTGTTCCCCAGCTGCTTCCCAACAGTTCCCCAATTTTCACCACTATTCCCCCATTCTCCACTTTTCCTCCTGCTCCCCACAGTTCACCTGTTTTCCAGGTGTTCCCGAACTGTTCTGCACTGTTCCCCGTTATTCCCCACAGTTTCTCTTTGTCCCCCACTGTTCCCCATTTTTCCCACTGTACTCTACTGTCCAAATCTGTTCCCCACAGTTCATCACTTTACTCCTCTGTTCTTCACTTGTTCTCCAACTGTTTACCATTCCTCCCCACCAATCCCAAATGTTTCCCAGCAGTTTCCAACCTGTTTCCCAATTCCATGGGATTGGTGGGGAAGACTTGTTCCATCTGTTCTAAACTGTTTCCCACTGTTCCTCACCTTTTTCCCACTGTTCCAACTGTATTCCACATGTTCCCCACTGTTCCCCAGCTGCTTCCCACCAGTTCCCCACTTTTCACCACTGTTTCCCCATTTCTCCACTGTTCACCCTGTTCCACATTGTTGCCCCTGCTCCCCACTGTTCCACTGTTTTCCAACTGTTCCCATACTGTTCCAAACTGCTCCCCTTTTTTCCCTACTGTTCCCCACTCTTCCCTATCAGTTCCCCACTATTCCCCATTTTCCCTCTGTACCCCACTGTTCTTTACCTGTTCTCCACTCTTCCAAATCAATCCCAACCATTTCCCATCACTTTCCCACCTGTTCCTCACTGTTCCCTATCTGCTCCCCACTGTTCTCCAGCTGTTCCCAAACTGTTCCCCACTGTTCTCCAGCTGTTCCCAAACTGTTCACCACTGTTCTCCAGGTGTTCCCGAATTGTTCCCCACTGTTCTCCAGCTGTTCCCAAACTGTTCCCCACTATTCTCCAGCTGTTTCCAAACTGTTCACCACTGTTCTCCAGGTGTTCCCGAATTGTTCGCCACTGATCTCCAGCTGTTCCCAAACTGTTCACCACTGTTCTACAGCTGTTCCTAAACGGTACCGCATTTATTCCACTGTTCCCCATGTTTCACACCTGTTCTCCACTGTTACACAACTGTTCTCTACATTTCCCCACTGTTTGAGCTAATACCAACTGTTTCCCAGCAGTTTCCCACCTGTTACCTACGGTTCCCCACTGTTTCCCATCTGTTCCTCACTGTTCCCGACCTGTTTGACATATGTCTCCAGCAGTTTCCCACCATTTCCCCACTGATTCCCACAGTTCCACCACAGTTCCCCATCTGTTCTAAACAGTTTCCTACTGTCCCTTACATTTTCTCCACTGTTACCCAGCTGTTTCCCACCAGTTCCATACTTTTCACCACTGTTCCCCATGGTTCCCAACTATTCACCTAATTTCCCTATCTGTTTCCCACTTTTCCCCACTGTACCTCCATTCTCCACTGCTCACCATCTGTTCCACACTGTTCCCCATCTGTTCTCCAGCTTTTCCCAAAATGTTCCCCGCAGTTGTTTCCGAACTGTTCTCCACTGTTCCCCATTTTTCTTACTGTTCCCTGCTGTTCCACATCTGTTCACCATTTTTCTTACTGTTCACTGCTGTACCCCACTCTTCTTCATCTGTTCCCAAGTCTTCCCCACCAATCCCAATTGTTTCCCAGCAGTTTCCCACCTGTTACCCATGGTTCCCCACTGTTTCCCATGAGTTCCCCATCAGTTCCCACACTCCCTTTTGTTCCCCTCCATTCTGCAGTGTTCCCCACTCTTTCCCATCTGTTCCCCTTTCCTCATTGTTCCACCCGGCTCCCCAATATTCCCCTGTTCCCCATTTTTCTGCAGTGTTCCCAAGGTTCCACACTGTTCCCTACTTTTCCGCACTCTTGATCACTGTTCCCCACTGTTCCGCATTTGTTCTGCCCTGTTGCCCATTTTCCCATATGTTCCCCACTGTTCCCCACTTTTCCTTACTTTTCACCACTGTTGCCATCTGCTCCTCAATGTTGCCCAATTTTCGCAATGACCCCCACTCTTCCCTATCAGTTCCCCTATCAGTTCCCCATCTGTTTCCACTATCCCCAGCTGTTCGACACATGTTCCTCAGCAGTTCTCCACCATTTCCCCACTGTTCCCCACTGTCCCTTACCTTTTCCCGACTGTACATCACCTTGTCCCTAGAGTTCCCCAGCTGCTTCCCACCAGTTCCTCACTGTTCCCCATCTGTACCCCACTGTTCTCCAGCTGTTCCCAAACTGTTCCCCATTATTCATACGGTTCTCCACTGTTACACATCTGTTCCCCGCTTACTTTCCCCCACTGTTCCTCATCTGTTCTGCACTGTCGCCAATGTTAGCAATTTTCTTCCCTATCAGTTCCCCACTGATTCACTAATGTTCACCACAGTTCCCCACTTTTCTCCTCTGTTCCCTAATGTTCTACATCTGTTCCGCCCTGTTGCCCATTTTCCCCACTGTTTCCCCATTCTCCACTGTTCACCATCTGTTCCACGGTGTTCTCCCTGCTCCTCACAGTTCCCCTTTGTTTTCTTGCTGTTCCAGATCTGTTCCCCACAGTTCATCACTGAACTCCACTGTTTTTCACCTGTTCCCCAACTGTATCCTACTCTTCCCCTCCAATCCCATCTGTTTCCCAGCAGTTTCCCACCTGTTCCCCATGTTCTCACTGTTCCCCATCAGTTCCTTATCTGTTCTCCTCTGTTCTCCAGCTTTTCCCAAACTTCCACACTGTTCTCCAGCTGTTCCAGAACTGTTCGCCACTGTTTTCCAGCTGTTCCCTAACTGTACCCCATTTATTCCATTGTTCCCCATGTTTCACACCTGTTCTCCACTGTTCCCCACTGTTCCCTACATTTCCCCACTGTTACCATTTGTTCCCCACTGTTCCCCATTTTTCTACTGTTCCCTACTCTTTCACATGTGTTCCCCACTGTTACCCACAGTTCTTCACTGTACCCCACTGTTCTTCACCTGGTCCCCAACTGTTCCCCACTGTTCCCCACCAATCCCAACTTTCTCACAGCAGTTTCCCAGCTGTTACCCATGGTTCCCCACTGTTTCCCATCAGTTCCACAACTGCACCCCCCTGCTCCCTTTTGTTCCCCTCTGTTCTGCAGTGTTCCCCACTCTTTCCCATCTTGTCCACCTTTCTTCATTTATCCACCCAGCCCCCCAATATTCCCCTGTTCTCAATTTTTCTGCAGTGTTCCCCACTGCTCACTACTTTTCCCCATGCTTGATCACTGCTCCCCACTGTTCCCCATCTGTTCTGCACAGCTGCACAATTTTTGCCATGTTCCCCAATCTTCCCTAATCAGTTGCACACTGTTCCACACAGTTCCCCATTTTTTCCCTCTGTTACCCACCGTTACCCATTAATACCACTGTTTCCCACTGTTTTCCACTGCTCTGCAGTGTTCCCCACTGTTCCCCATCTGTTTAACATTCCTCATTGTTTCCCTCCTGCTTCCCATTATTCCCTTCCATTCCCCATTATTCTGCAGTGTTCACCACGGTTCCCCAATTTTCCCCACTGTTCCACTCTTTTCCCCATTTATCTCACTGTTTCACACCTGTTTCACACCTGTTTCACAACTGTTCCCCACTGTTCCTTACTTTTCCCCACTTTTCCCCATTTGTTCCGCACTGTTGCCCAATTTTCTCAATATTCCCCACTCTTCCCTATAAATTCCCCACAGTTCCTCACTGTTCCCCATCTGTTCCCCATCTATTCTCACTGTTCCCTACCTGTGCAACCTATCCCCAGCAGCTCTCCACTATTTCTACACTTTTCCCCACTGTTCCCCATCACTTTAACATTCCTCAGTGTTTTCCCCCTGCTCTCCAACATTCCCCTCCATTCCCCACTATTCTGTAGTGTTCCCCATGGTTCCACACTGTTCCCTACTTTTCCCCACTGATCCACATCTGTTCCCCCTGTCCCCATTTTCCCCAATGTTCCCCACTGTCCACAATTTATACCACTGTTCCCCACAGTTTCAAACCTGTTCTCCAATGTTCCATGAATGTTACCTAATGTTCCTTACTTATCCCCTGTACCCCATCTGTCCCACACTTTTACCCATTTTTCCTAATGTTCACCACTGTTCCCCATCTGTTCTGCACAGTTGCCCAATATTAGCAATTTCCCCATTGTACTCTATCAGTTCCCCACTGTTCCACAACTGTTCCCCAGAGTAACCCACTTTTCCCTTCTGTTCCCCACTGTCTGCCCTATTGCCCATTTACCCAAATGTTCCCCACTGTTCCCCATTTATCCCACTGTTGCCCTCTGTTTCACACCTGTTCTCCACTGTTCTACAACTGTTCCCCACTGTTCCTTACATTTCCCCACTGTTCCCGACCAATCCCAACTGTTTCGCAGCAGTTTTCCAACTGTTACCCACGCTGCCCACTATTCCCCATCTGTTCCTCTCTGTTCACAACCTGTTCAACCCATGTTCCCCAGCAGTTTCCCACCATTTCTCCACTGTTCCCCACTGATCCCCCCGTTCCACATCAGTTCCCCATCTGTTCTGAACTGTTTCCCACTGTCCCTCACCTTTTCCCCATCTGTTCCCCACTATTCCCCTCTGATCCCCACTGTTCCCCATTTTTCGTACTGTTCCATATCTGTTTCCCACTGTCCTACACCTGTTCCCCATCTATTTCCCACTGTTCCCACCACTCCCAACTTTCTCCCAGCAGTTTTCCACCTGTTACCCACTGTTTCATAACAGTTCCCCTGCTCCCTTTTGTTCCCCTCTGTTCTGAGTATTTCCCACTCTTTTCCATCTGTTCCCCTTTCCTCATTGTTCCACCCTGCCCCGCAATATTCCCCTGTACCCCATTTTCCCCACTAGGTTCCCTACTTTTTCCCACTCTTGATCAGTGTCCCCCACTGTTTCACACCTGTTCCCCACTCTTCCCTATAAGTTCTCCACAGTTCCCCACTGTTCCCCATCTCTTCCCCACTGTTCCCCATCAATTTTCACTCCATTGTTCCCCACCTGTTTGACATTCCTCAGTGTTTCCTCCCTGCTCTCCAATATTCCCCTCCATTCCCCATTATTCTGCAGTGTTCCCCACGGTTCCACACTGTTCCCTATTTTTTCCCACTGATCCCCATCTGTATCGCCCTGTTGTCCATTTTCACCAATGTCCCCAATGTTCCATTTATCCCAATGTTCCCCACTGTTTCACACCTCTTCTCCACTGTTCCATAACTGTTCCCCACTGTTCCTTACTTTTCCCCACTTGTTCTGCACTGTTACCCATTTTCCTAATGTTCTCCACTGTTCCCCATCTGTTCTGCACTGTTGCCCAATTTTAGCAATTTTCCCATTCTTCTCTATCAGTTCCCCACTGTTCCAGAACTGTTTCACATAGTTCCCCACTTTTGCCTTCTGTTCCCCACTGTTCTGCCCTGTTGCCCATATTCCCCAAATGATTTCCACTGTTAGCCATCTGTTCCCCATCAATTTTCACTGTTCCCCACCTGTTCGACACATGTCCCCTGCAGTTCTCCACCAATTGTCCACTTTTTCCCACTGTTCCCCATCAGTTTAACATTCCTCAATGTTTCTGCCCTTCTCTCCAATATTCCCCTCTATTCTCCAGTGTTCCCCATGTTTCCTACTTTTCCCCACTGATCTGCATCTGTTCCACCCTGTTGTCCATTTTCACCAATGTCCCCGATGTTCCCCATTTATACCACTGTTCCCCACTGTTTCACACCTGTTCTCCACTGTTCCACAACTGTTCCGCAATGTTCCTTACCTATCCCGACTGTTCCCCATCTGTTCCACACCTTTACCCATTTTCCTACTTTCACCTCTGTTCCCCATCTGTTCTGCACCGTTGCCCAATTTTAGCAACTGTTCCACACAGTTCCCCATTTTTTCCTTCTGTTCCCCACTGTTCTGCCCTTTTGCACATTTTCCCCAATGTTTCCCAAATTTCCCACCTGTTCCCACTGTTCCCCATTTATCCCACTGTTCCCCACTGTTTCACACGTGTTCCCCACTGTTCCTGTCATTTCCCCACTGTTGCCCACCAATCCCAACTGTGTCCCAGCAGTTTCCCACCTGTTCCCCATGGTTCCCCACTGTTCCCCATCAGTTCCCCATCTGTTCCCCTCTGTTTTCCAGCTCTTCCCAAACTGTTCCAATCTGTATTCCAGCTGTTACCCATCTATTCCCCACTGTTCCCCTTTCTTCCCCACTGTTCCCTACTCTTCCACATCTGTTCCCCACAGTTCTTCACTGTACCCCACTGTTCTTCACCTGTTCCCCAACTTTTCACCACTGTTCCCCACCAATCCCAACTTTCTCCCAGCAGTTTCCCACCTATTACCCATGGTTCCCCATCTGTTCCCCCTGCTCCCTTTTGTTCCCCTGTTTTCTGCAGTGTTCCCCACTCTTTCCCATCTCTTCTCCTTTCCACATTGTTCCATCCTGCTCCCCAATATTCCCCTGTACCCCATTTTTCTGCAGGGTTCCCCAAGGTTCCACATTGTTCCCACTGTACTTTTCCCCACTCTTGATCACCTGTTCCACACTGTTGCCCATCTGTTCCACACTGTTGCCCATTTTTCCTAATGTACACCACTGTTCCCCAACTGTTCTGCAGTGTTGCCCAATTTTTGCAATATTCATGAATCTTCCCTATCAGATTCCCACTGTTCCACACACTTCCCTACTTTTCTATTTTGTTCCCAATTTATACCACCATTCTCCACTATTCCACATCTGTTCTTCAGTGTTCCCCATCTGTCCAACACGTTTCCCAGCAGTTCTCCACCATTTCTCCACTTTTCCCTACTGATCCTCACAGTTCCACATCAGTTCCCCATCTATTCTAAACTGTTTCCCACTGTCCTAAACCTTTTCACCATTTTTACCACCCGTTCCACACGTGTTTCCCAACTGTTCCCCAGCTGCTTAACATCAGTTCCCCACTCTTCATCACTGTTCCCCCATTCTCCACTCTTCACCAACTGTTCCACACTATTACCCCTGCTCCCCACTGTTCCTGTCTGTTTGGCACCAGTTCCCAAACTGTTCCACACTGTCCCCCTTTGTTTCCTACTGTTCCCTTTTGTTCCCCAATGTTCCCCATTTTCCCACTGCATCCTACTCTTCAACATCTGTTCCCCACATTGCATCACTCTACCCCACTGCTCTTCACCTGTTTCCCAACTGTTCCCGACTCTTCCACACCAAACACAACTGTTTCCCAGCAGATTATCACTTGTTCCCCACTGTTCTCCAGCTCTTCCCAAACTGTTCCCCATTTATCCCATTGTTCCCTTCTGTTTCACACCCATTCTCCACTGTTCCACATCTGTTCCCTGCTTACTTTTCCGCATTTGTTCCGCAATGTTGCCCATTTTTCCTAATTATTCACAATGTTCACCATCTGTTCTGCACTGTTGCCGAATTTTAGCAATTTTCCCACTCTTCCCTACCTGTTCCCAACTGTTCCACATCTGTTCTGCCCTGTTGCCCATTTTCCACAATATTCCCCACAGTTCCTCACTGTTCCGGTCTGTTGCCCATTTTCCCCAATGTTTCCCACTGTTCCCCACGGTTTCACACCTGTTCTCCACTCTTCCACAACTGTTCCCCACTGTTCCTTACATTTTCCCCCTGTTCTCCACCAATCCCAACTGTTTCCTAGCAGTTTCCCAACTGTTACCCATGGTTGCCCACTATTCCCCATCTGTTACACACTGTTCCCGACCTATTCGACACATGCTCCCCAGCAGTTTCCCACCATTTCTCCACTGTTCCCCAGTGAACTCCACAGTTCTCATCAGTTCCTCATCTGTTCTAAACTGTTTCCCACTGTCCCTCACCTTTTCCCACTGTTATCCACCTGTTCCACCCATGTTACCCAGTTGTTTTCCACACTTTCCACCACTGTTCCCCACTGTTCCCCCATTCTCCACTGTTCACAATCTGTTCCACACTTTTCTCCCTCCTTCCCATAGTTCCCGTTTGTTTTCCAGCAGTTCCTCTTTTCCCCATGGTACTTTAATGTTCCAGATCTGTTCCCCACAGTTCATCACTGTACTCCACTGTTCTTCACCTGTTCCCCAACTGTTTCCTGCTCTTCCCCACCAATCCCAACTGTTTCCAAGCAGTTTCCCACCTGTTCTCCATGGTTCCCCATCTGTTCCCCTCTGTTCTCCAGCTGTTCCCAAACTGTTCCCCACTGTTTTCCCTTTTTCCTACTGTTACACAACTGTTCCAAAATGTTCCACACAGTTCCCCACTTTTACCCTCTGTTCCCCACAGATCCCCATCTGTTTAACATTCATCAATATTTCCCCCCACTTCCCAATATTCCCCTCCATTCCCCATTATTCTGCAGTGTTCCCCACGGTTCTCCACTGTTCCACCCTGTCCCCCATTTATCCCAATGTTCCCCACTGTTTCACACCTGTTCTCCACCATTCCACAACTGTTCCCCACTGTTCCTTACTTTTCACCACAGTTCCCCATCTGTTCTGCACAGTTACCCAATTTTCGCAATGTTCCCCACTCTTCCATAGAAGTTCACCACAGTTCCTCACTGATCCCCTTCAGTTTAACATTCCTCATTGTTTCCCCCTGGCTCCCGAATATTTCCCTCCATTTACCATTATTCTACAGTGTTCCCCACAGTTCCCTAGTTTTCTCCATTGATCCTCAGTGTTCCCCTCTGTTCTGCCCTATTGGCCATTTTCCCCAATGTTTCCCCCTGTTCCCCATCTGTTATCCACTGTTCCACAACTGTTTCCCAATGTTCCTTACTTATCCCCACTGTTCCCCATCTGTTCCACACTGTTGCCCATTTTTCCTAATGTTCACCACTGTTCCCCATCTGTCCTGCACTGTTGCCCAATTTTGCAATATTCCCCACACTTCCCTATCAGTTTCCCACCTGTTCCCCACTGTTCCACATCTGTTACCCACTGTTCTCCAGCTTTTCCCGAACTGTTCCCCACTGTTCTCCAGTTCTTCCCGAACTGTTCCCCATTTATCCCATTGTTCCCTTTTGTTTCACACCTGTTCTCCCCTATTCCACATCTCTTCCCCTCAGTTTCCCATCCGTTCTAAACTGTTTCCCACCATCTTTCACCTGTCCCCACTGTTCCCCATTTTTTTCTCACTGTTCCTGACTTGTTTGACACATTCCCCAGCAATTTCCCACCATTTCTCCACTGTTCCCCACTGATCTCCACAGTTCCACATCAGTTCCCCATCTGTTCTAAACTGTTTCCCACTGTCCCTCAACTTTTCCCCACTGTTCCCCAGCTGTTTCCCACCAGTTCCGCACTTTTCACCACTGTTCCCCATAGTTCCCCACTGTTCATCTCATTCCCAATCTGTTCCCCACTTTTCACCACTCTTCCCCCATTCTCCACTGTTCACCATCTGTTCTACACTGTTCTCACTGCTCCCCAATAGTTTGGCAGCTGTTTTCCAGCAGTTCTCCTTTTTCCCACTGTACCCTTTTGTTCCAGATCTGTTTCCCACAGTTCACCACTGTACCCCACTGTTTTCCACCTGTTCCCTAACTGTTTCCTGCTCTTCCCCATCAATTCCAACTGTTTCCCAGCAGCTTCCCTCCTGTTACCCACGGGTCCCCACTTTTTCTCATCATTTCCCCATCTGTTCCCCCTGCACCCGTTTGTTACCCTCTGTTCTGAAGTGTTCCCCACTCTTTTCCAGCTGTTGCCCTTTCCTCATTGTTGCACCCCGCTCCCCAATATTCCCCTGTTCCCAATTTTTCTGTATCATTCCCCACGGTTCCACCCTGTTCTCTATTTCTCCCCACACTTGATCAACATTGTTTCAAACCTGTTCTCCACTGTTTCACAACTGTTCCCCACTGACTTTTACCCTCTGTTTTGCACTGTTTCCCATTTTTCCTAATATTCACCACTGTTCCCCAACTGTTCTGCACTGTTGCGCAATTTTTGCAATGTTCCCCAATCTTTCCTAATCAGTTACCCACTGTTCCCCAGTGTTTCACACCTGTTCGACACATGTTGCCCAGCAGTCTCCCATAATTTTTCCACTGTTCCCCACTGATCCCCACAGTTCCACATCAGTTCCCCATCTGTTCTGAACTGTTTCCCACTGTCCCTCACCTTTTCCCCACTGTTCCCCACCAGTTCCACACCTGTTTTCCAGCTGTTCCCCAGCTACTTAACACCAGTTCCCCACTTTTCACCACTGTTACCCCATTCTCCACTCTTCATCATCTGTTCCACAGTGTTCCCCCTGCTCCCCACTGTTCCTGTCTGTTTGACAGCTGTTCCCGAAGTGTTCCGTACGTTTCCCCTTTGTTCCCCTCTGTTCCCCATTTTTCCCACTGTAACTTACTGTTCCACAAGTGTTCCCCATCTGTTACCCACTGTTACCGAACTGTTCCGCACTGTTCTCCAGCTCTTCCCAAACTGTTCCCCACCGTTCTCCAGCTCTTCCCGAACTGTTCCCCATTTATCCCATTGTTCCTCACTGTTCTACACCTGTTCTTCACTGTTCCACATCTGTTCCCCACTTACTGTTTCACACTCTTCCCCATCTCTTCCGCAATGTTGCCCATTTTTCCTAATGTTCCCCACAGTTCCCCATCTGCATTGCACTGTTGCCCAATTTTAGCATATTTCCCACTCTTCCCTCTCAGTTCCTCACTGTTCGACAACTGTTCCCCACAGTTCCCCACTGTTCCACATCTGTTCCACCCTGTTGCCCATTTTCCCCAATGTATCCCACTGTTCCCCATTGTTCCCCATTTATCCCACTGTTCCCCACAGTTTCACACATGTTCTCCACTCTTCCACAACTGTTCCCCACTGTTCCTTACATTTACCCCCTGTTCTCCACCAATCCCAACTGTTTCCTAGCAGTTTCCCAACTGTTACCCATGGTTGCCCACTGTTCCCCATCTGTTACACACTGTTCCTGACCTGTTCAGCACATGTTCCCGAGCAATTTCCCAACATTTCTCCACTGTTCCCCTCTGATCCCCACAGTTCCCCCTCAGTCCCCCATCTGTTCTAAACTGTTTAACGCTCTCCCTAACCTTTCCCCCACCTGTTTCCCACTATTCCCAACCTGTTCGACACATGTTCCCCAGCAGTTTCCCACCATTTCTCCACTGTTCCCCACTGAACCCCACAGTTCTCATTAGTTCCCCATATGTTCTAAACTGTTTCCCACTGTCCCTCACCTTTTCCCACTGTTTTCAACCTATTCCACACGTTACCCAGCTGTTTCCCACACTTTCCTCCACTGTTCCCCCATTCTCCACTGTTCACCATCTGTTCCACTCTGTTCTCCCTCCTCCCCATAGTTCCCGTTTGTTTTCCAGCAGTTCCCCTTTTCCCCACTCTTCCCTACTGTTCCAGATCTGTTCCCCACAGTTCATCACTGTACTCCACTGTTCTTCACCTGTTCCCCAACTGTTTCCTGCTCTTCCCCACCAATCCCAACTGTTTCCAAGCAGTTTCCCACCTGCTCCCCATGGTTCCCCATCTGTTCCCCTCTGTTCTCCAGCTGTTCCTAAACTGTTCCACACTGTTCTCTAGCTGTTCCCGAACTGTTCCCCATTTTTCCTACTGTTCCCTACTGCTCCACATCTGTTCCTCATGTTCCCCACAGTTCTTCACTGTACCCCACTGTTTTAGAGAAGTTCCCCATTTTTCCCACAGAACACTGTTTCACATTTGTTCCCCACAGTTCTTCACTGAACCCCATTGTTCTTCACCTTTTCCCCAACATTTCCCCACTGTTCCCCACCAATCCCAATGTTCTCTCAGCAGTTTCCCATCTGTTACCCACGGTTCCCCACTGTTTCAAATCAGTTCCACTGTTCCCCCTGCTCCCCACTATTCTTCTCTGTTCCCCACTGCCCTGCAGTGTTCTCCATGGTTCCTCACTGTTCCCCACCTGTTCGATACTTTCCCAGGAAGTCCCCACTTTTCCCCATCAGTTCCCCATCTATTCCGCACCTGTTCCCCACTGTTCCCTACCTGTTCCACACCTGATCCTGACTATTCCGGTCAGGAAAAAGGGCAGCAAGAGAGGGAAAAATCAACCGTGGTTAACAAAGGAAATAAAGGAGAGTATAAAATTGAAGGCGCAGATGTACAAAGCTGCAAAGAGCAGTGGGAAACTGGAAGATTGGGAAAACTTTAAGAGACAACAAGGGGTTACAAAGTGGGTAATAAGAAATGGGAAAAAAGGTTATGAAAGTAAATTGGCACAAAATATAAAAACAGAAAGCAAAAAATTTTATAAATATATAAAATGGAAGAGGGTGGCCAGAGTTAACATAGGACCCTTGAAGGATGTGAAAGGAAAACTGGTAGCAAAAAATGAGGAAATGGCCGAGGCATTAAACAAATATTTTGTTTCAGTCTTCACGGTGGAAGACACGTCCAGCATGCGAATGTTGGGGAGGGCCCTGATAAAATAGTTGTTACAAAGGAAGTAGTGATGGAGAAACTAATGGGACTAAAGCCAGACAAATCACTTGGTCCAAGGGTTCTGAAGGAAATGGCAGAAGTTATAGTTGATGCATTGGTGGGCATATACCAAAATTCCTTGGATTCTGGGCAGGTCCCGGCAGACTGGAAGACAGCAAATGTCACGCCAATTTTTAAGAAGGGATGTTGGCAGAAGACTGGAAATTATCGGCCAATTAGCTTGACATCTGTAATTGGAAAAATGCTTGAAGCCATCATTAAAATTAAATAGTGAAACTTTTGGAACGTAAGGGTTCAATTAGGCAGACGCAGCATGGTTTTAGAAAGGGAATATCTTGTTTGACAAACTTGTTAGGATTCTTTGAGGATATAATGGTTGCGGTGGATAGAGGGGAACAGGTTGATGTTGTATATTTGGATTTCCAGAAAGCGTTTGATAAGGTGCCGCACAAGAGACTTATCAGTAAGTTACAGGAAAGTAGAGTCCGGGGAAGTATATTGGCCTGGATTGAAAATTGGTTGTCTGACAGAAGGCAGAGAGTCGGGACAAATGGGAGTTTTTCAGGTTGGCAGAGAGTGGTAAGTGGGGTGCCGCAGGGGTCGGTGTTAGGCCCATAACTGTTCATCATTTACATTGATGACTTGGAGGAGGGGACAAAATGTGGTGTAGCCAAGTTTGCGGATGACACCAAATTGAGTGGAAGAGCAAATTGTAATGAGGATGTGGAGAGTCTGCAGAGGGATATAGTTAAGCTGGATAAGTGGGCAAAGGTCTGACAGATGGAGTACAATGTTAGTAAGTGTGAGGTTATCCACTTTGGCAAGAAAAATAAAAGAGCTGAATATTATTTAAAGGGTGAAAAACTACAGCATGCTGTTGTGCAGAGGGACTTGGGAGTGCTTGTGCATGAATCGCAAAAAGTTAGGTTGCAGGTGCAGCAGGTTATTAAGAAGACAAATGGAATGTTGGCCTTCATCGCGAGAGGAATTGAATTCAGGAGTAGGGAGGTAATGTTGCAACTGTATAAGGTACTGGTGAGACCACACCTAGAGTACTGTGTCCAGTTCTGGTCTTCATATTTGAGGAAGGAGAAACTGGCTTTGGAGACGGTCCAGAGGAGGTTTACTAGATTGATCCCTGGGATGAAGGGGTTGACTTATCTTTCTTTGGCTTGGCTTCGCGGACGAAGATTTATGGAGTGGGTAAAAAATTCCACGTCAGCTGCAGGCTCGTTTGTGGCTGACAAGTCCGATGCGGGACAGGCAGACACGGTTGCAGCGGTTGCAGGGGAAAATTGGTTGGTTGGGATTGGGTGTTGGCTTTTTCCTCCTTTGCCTTTTGTCAGTGAGGTGGGCTCTGCGGTCTTCTTCAAAGGAGGTTGCTGCCCGCCAAACTGTGAGGCGCCAAGATGCACGGTTTGAGGCGTTATCAGCCCACTGGCGGTGGTCAATGTGGCAGGCACCAAGAGATTTCTTTAGGCAGTCCTTGTACCTTTTCTTTGGTGCACCTCTGTCACGGTAGCCAGTGGAGAGCTCGCCATATAACACGATCTTGGGAAGGCGATGGTCCTCCATTCTGGAGACGTGACCCATCCAGCGTAGCTGGATCTTCAGCAGCGTGGACTCGATGCTGTCGACCTCTGCCATCTCGAGTACTTCGATGTTAGGGATGAAAGCACTCCAATGGATGTTGAGGATGGAGCGGAGACAACGCTGGTGGAAGCGTTCTAGGAGCCGTAGGTGGTTCCGGTAGAGGACCCATGATTCGGAGCCGAACAGGAGTGTAGGTATGACAACGGCTCTGTATACGCTTATCTTTATGAGGTTTTTCAGTTGGTTGTTTTTCAAGACTCTTTTGTGTAGTCTTCCAAAGGCGCTATTTGCCTTGGCGAGTCTGTTGTCTATCTCATTGTCGATCCTTGCATCTGATGAAATGGTGCAGCCGAGATAGGTAAACTGGTTGACCGTTTTGAGTTTTGTGTGCCCGATGGAGATGTGGGGGGGCTGGTAGTCATGGTGGGGAGCTGGCTGATGGAGGACCTCAGTTTTCTTCAGGCTGACTTCCAGGCCAAACATTTTGGCAGTTTCCGCAAAGCAGGACGTCAAGCGCTGAAGAGCTGGCTCTGAATGGGCAACTAAAGCGGCATCGTCTGCAAAGAGTAGTTATAATGAAAGAGTAAATCATCTAGGGTTGTATTCGCTCAAGTTCAGAAGAATGAGAGGAGATCTTATAGAAACATAGGATTATGAAGGTATGTATAGGATAGATGTTGGAAGGTTTTTTGAGATGGCCAGGGAAACTAAAACCAGAGGACACAGTCTCAAGATTCGGGGGAGTAGATTTAGGACAGAGATGAGGAAAATTAGATTTTCCAAATAGTAGTGACTGTTTGGAATTCTCTAACCAGGGAAGTAGTTGAGGCTGCCTCATTAAACATATTTAAATATACATTTTGACATGATAGAGGAATTAGAGGATATGGGGAGAAGGCAGGTAGGTGGAGTTAGGTCATATATTAGATCAGCAATGATCGTATTGAATGGCGGAGCAGGCTCGATGGACCATTTTGGGCCAATACCTGTTCCTACTTCCTATGTTCCTATGTTCACTCACACAATAAGGTCACACGGTGTAAATTACTCACATAACAAGTTTACACTGTGGAACTCACTCACCTAAAAAAGTTGCCCTGAACAACTCACTAACAGAACATTTTCAATATCGAATTTAGCAAAATTACAAGGTTACACTGTGAAACTATGACATATAACAAGTTTACATGGTGGGAATCGCTCACAAAACAAGGTCACACTGCGTAAATTACTCACACAACAAGTTTACACTGTGGGACACACAAACATGAAGTTTACAATGTGGGATTCACTAAGTGAACAAAATTATACTGTGCAAATCTCTCACATGACAATGTTACACTGTGCAACTCACTCACATAACGCAGTTACACTGAGGAACTCCCTAACATCACATTTTCAATCTCGAATTTAGAAAAAGTATAAGGTTACACTGTGAATCTCATGCATATAACAAATTTTCACGATGGGAATCTCACACATAAGAATGTCACACTTTCGAACACACTCCATACCAATGATACACCCTGAGGCTCACTAACTAGACAGGTTGTCACTGTGGAATTCACTTCCATAACAATGTCAAACTTTCAAACTCACTCAAACAAAAAGTTTACACTATGGGAATCTCTCACATAATACGGTCAATTTGTGGGACTCACATAATAAGGTCACACTGTGTAAATTAATCACATAACAAATTTACACTGTGGGACTCACTAACATAAAGTTTACAATATGGGATTCCTTAAGTATCCAAAATTATACTGTGCAACTCTCTCACATGACAAGTTTATACTGTGCAACTCTCTCACATGACAAGTTTATACTGTGCAACTCTCTCACATGACAAGTTTATACTGTGCAACTCTCTCACATGACAAGTTTACACTGTGGAACTCACTCACCTAAAAAAGTTGCACTGAGGAACTCACTAATATAACTTTTTCAATTTCGAATTTAGCAAAATTACAAGGTTACACTGTGAAACTCAGACACATGACAAGTTTACACGGTGGGAATCACTCACAAAACAAGGTTACACTGTGTAAATTACTCACACAACAAGTTTACACTGTGGGACACACTAACATGAAGTTTACAATATGGGATTCTCTAAGTGAACAAACTTATACTGTGCAAATCTCTCACATGACAATGTTACAGTGTGGAACTGACTCACATAACAAGTTTACACTGTGGAACTCACTCACTTAAAAAAGTTGTAATGAGGAACTCATAACTTTTTCAACATCGAATTTAGCAAAATTACAAGGTTACACTGTGAAACTCAGACACATAACAAGTTTACACGGTGGGAATCTCTCACACAACAAGGTCACACTGTGTAAATTACTCGCATAACAAATTTCCACTGTGGGACTCACTAACATAAACTTTACAATATGGGATTCCCTAAGTACCCAAAATTATACTGTGCAAATCTCTCACATGACAAGTTTACACTGTGGAACTCACTCACCTAAAAAAGTTGCACTGAGGAACTCACTAATATAACTTTTTCAATTTCGAATTTAGCAAAATTACAAGGTTACACTGTGAAACTCAGACACATGACAAGTTTACACGGTGGGAATCACTCACAAAACAAGGTTACACTGTGTAAATTACTCACACAACAAGTTTACACTGTGGGACACACTAACATGAAGTTTACAATATGGGATTCTCTAAGTGAACAAACTTATACTGTGCAAATCTCTCACATGACAATGTTACAGTGTGGAACTGACTCACATAACAAGTTTACACTGTGGAACTCACTCACTTAAAAAAGTTGTAATGAGGAACTCATAACTTTTTCAACATCGAATTTAGCAAAATTACAAGGTTACATTGTGAAACTCAGACACATAACAAGTTTACACGGTGGGAATCTCTCACACAACAAGGTCACACTGTGTAAATTACTCGCATAACAAATTTCCACTGTGGGACTCACTAACATAAACTTTACAATATGGGATTCCCTAAGTACCCAAAATTATACTGTGCAACTATCTCACTTGACAAGTTTACACTGTGGAACTGACTCACATAATAAGGTCACACCGTGGGACTCACTCACCTAAAAAGATTACACTGAGGAACATCACATTTTCAATATCGAATTTAGCGAAATTAAAAGGTAACACTGTGAAACTCACTTACGACAGAACAGGTTTACACGGTGGGAATCTCACACAATACAATGTCACACTGTCAAACTCACTCTAGACCAATGTTACACTCTGAGGCTCAGTAACTAGATAGGCTGACACTGTGGAATTCACTTCCATAACATCATCACAATTTGAAACTCTCTCATATTACAAGGTCAAATCGTGGGACATACTCACACTGTGGAACACACTCACCTAAAATATTTGCACTGAGGAACACACTAACATAACTTTTATAATATCGAATTTAGCAAAATTTTAAGGTTACACTGTGAAACTCAGACACATAACAAGTTTACATGGTGGGAATCACTCTCAAAACAAGGTCACACTGTGTAAATTACTCACACAACAAGTTTACTCTGTGGGACACACACACATATAGTTTAGAATATGTGTTTAACTAAGGAAGCAAGGTTAAATTTTGGGACTCACATAATAAGGTCACACTGTGTAAATGACGCACAAATCAAGTTTACACTGTGGAACTCACTCACCTAAAAAAGTTGCACTGAGGGACTCATTAATATAACATTTTCAATATCGAATTTAGCAAAATTACAAGGTTACACTGTAAAACTCAGACACATGACAAGTTTAAATGGTGGAAATCACTCACATAACAAGGTTACACTGTGTAAATTACTCACACTACAAGTTTACACTGTGGGACACACTAACATGTACTTTAGAATTTGGGTTTCACAAAGTAAACAAAATTATACTATGCAACTCTCTAACAAGACGTTTACACTGTGGAATTCACTCACCTAAAAAAGTTGCACTGAAGAACTCACTAACATAACATTTTCAATATCGAATTTACCGAAATTAAAAGGTAACACTCTGAAACTCACTTACTACATAACAAGTTGACACAGTGGGAATCTCACACATAACAATGTCACCCTGTCAAACTCACTCTATACCATTGTTACACCCTGAGGCTCACTAACTAGACGGGTTGACACTGTGAAATTCACTTACATAACAACGTCACACTTTCAAATTCTCTCATATAACAAGGTCAAATGGTGGGACTCACTCACACTGTGGATCACACTCACCTAAAAAAGTTTCACTGAGGAACTCACTGACATAACATTTTCAATATCGAATTTAGCAAAATTAGAAGGTTACACAGTGAAACTCAGACACATAACAAGTTCATATGGTGGGAATCACTGACATATCACACTGTGTAAATTACTCACCTAAAAAGGTTACACTTAGGAACTCACTAACATAATATTTTCAATATTGAATTTAGCGAAAATACAAGGTTACACTGTGAAACTCACCCACATAACAAGTTTACACTGTGGGAATCTCACACATAACAATGTCACACTGTCGAACACACTCCATACCAATGTTACACCCTGATACTATCTAAGTAGAAAGGTTGACACTATGGAAATCACTTCGATAACAATGTCACACTTTCAAACTCACTCACATAACAAGTTTACACGGTGGAACTCACTCACCTAAAAAAGTTCCACTGTGGAAATCACGAACAAACATTTTCAATATCGAATTTAGCAAAATTACAAGATTACACTGTGAAACTCAGACACATAACAAGTTTACATGGCGGGAACACTCACAAAACAAGGTCACACTGTGTAAATTACATAACAAGTTTACACTGTGGGACACACTAACATATAGTTTAGAATATGGGTTTCACAAAGTAAACAAATTTATACTGTGCATCTCTCTCACATGACGGTTACACTGTGGAACTCACTCACCTAAAAAATTTGCACTGAGGTACTCACGAACAAACAATATCGAATTTAGCAAAATTACAAGGTTACACTGTAAAACTCAGACACATGACAAGTTTAAATGGTGGAAATCACTCACATAACAAGGTCACACTGTGTAAATTACTCACAGAAGTTTAAACTGTGGGACACACTAACATATAGTTTAGAATATGGGTTTCACTTAGTAAACAAAATTATACTGTGCAACTCTCTCATATGACAAGTTTACACTGTGGAAATGACTCACATAACACGGTTACACTGTGGAATTCACTCACATAACAAGGTTATACTGTGGAACTCACTCACCGAAAAAGGTTACACTGAGGAACTGACTAACATAACATTTTCAATATCGAATTAAGCAAAATTACAAGGTTACACCTTTAAACTCAGACACATAACAAGTTTACATGGTGGGAATCACTCACACAATAAGGTTACACTGAGGAACTCACTAACATCACATTTTCAATATCGAATTTAGCGAAATTAAAAGGTAACACTGTGAAACTCACTTACTACAGAACAAGTTTACACGGTGGGAATCTCACACATTACAATGTCACACAGTCAAACTCACTCTATACCAATGTTACACTCTGAGGCTCACTAACTAGACAGGTTGACACTGTGGAATTCACTTCCATAACAACATCTCACTTTAAAACTCTCTCATATTACAAGGTCAAATGGTGGGACTCACACTCACTGTGGAACACACTCACCTAAAAATGTTGCACTGAGGAACTCACTTACATAACTTTTTCAATATCGAATTTAGCAAAATTATAAGGTTACACTGTGAAACTCAGACACATAACAAGTTTACATGGTGGGAATCACTCTCAAAACAAGATCACACTGTGTAAATTACTCACACAACAAGTTTACACTGTGGGACACACTAACATGAAGTTTACAATGTGGGATTCACTAAGTGAACAAACTTATACTGTGCAACTCTCTCACATGACAATGTTACAGTGTGGAACTGATTCACATAACACAGATACACTGTGGAGCTGACTGACATAACAAGTATACACTGTGGGACTCACTCACCTAAAAAGGGTACACTGAGGAACTCACATAACTTTTTCAACATCGAATGGAGCAAAATTACAAGGGTACACTGTGAAACTCAGACACATAACAAGTTTACATGGTGGGAATCACTCTCAAAACAAGATCACTCTGTGTAAATTACTCACACAACAAGTTTACACTGTGGGACACACTCACATATAGTTTAGAATATGTGTTTAACTAAGGAACCAAGGTTAAATTTTGGGACTCACATAATAAGGTCACACTGCGTAAATGACGCACAAATCAAGTTTACACTGTGGAACTCACTCACCTAAAAAAGTTGCACTGATGGACTCATTAATATAACATTTTCAATATCGAATTTAGCAAAATTACAAGGTTACACTGTGAAACTCAGACAAATAACAAATTTACACGGTGGGAATCTCACACATAACAATGTCACACTGTCAAACTCACTCTATACCAATGTTACACTCTGAGGCTCACTAACTAGACAGGCTGACACTGTGGAATTCACTTCCATAACATCGTCACACTTTGAAACTCTCTCATATTACAAGGTCAAATGGAGGGACACACTCACACTGTGGAACACACTCACCTAAAAAATTTGCACTGAGGAACTCACTAACATAACTTTTATAATATCGAATTTCGCAAAATTACAAGGTTACACTGTGAAACTCAGACAAATAACAAATTTACACGGTGGGAATCTCACACATAACAATGTCACACTGTCAAACTCACTCTATACCAATGTTACACTCTGAGGCTCACTAACTAGACAGGCTGACACTGTGGAATTCACTTCCATAACATCGTCACACTTTGAAACTCTCTCATATTACAAGGTCAAATGGAGGGACACACTCACACTGTGGAACACACTCAACTAAAAAATTTGCACTGAGGAACTCACTAACATAACTTTTATAATATCGAATTTCGCAAAATTACAAGGTTACACTGTGAAACTCAGACACATAACAAGTTTACATGGTGGGAATCACTCTCAAAACAAGATCACACTGTGTAAATTAATCACACAACAAGTTTACACTGTGGGACACACTCACATATAGTTTAGAATATGTGTTTAACTAAGGAAATAAGGTTAAATTTTGGGATTCACATAATAAGGTCACACTGTGCAAATGACGCACAAATCAAGTTTACACTGTGGAACTCACTCACCTAAAAAAGTTGCACTGAGGGACTCATTAATATAACATTTTCAATGTCGAATTTAGCAAAATTACAAGGTTACACTGTGAAACTCAGAAACATAACAAGTATACATGGTGGAAATCACTCACATAACAAGGACACATTATGTTAATTACTCGCACAAGAAGTTTACACTGTGGGACACACTAACATATAGTTTAGAATAAGGGTTTCACTAAGTAAACAGAAGTGTACTGTGCAACTCTCTCACGAGAGTTTACACTGTGGAACTGACTCACATAACATGGTTAAACTGTGGAACTCAATCACATAACAAGGTTATACTGTGTAACACACTCACCTAAAAAGGTTACACTGAGGAACTCACTGACATAAGATTTACAATATCAAATTTAGCAAAATTACAAGGTTACACTGTGAAACTGAGACACATAACAAGTTTACATGGTGGGAATCACTGACATAACAAGGTTACACTGTGTAAATTACTCACACAACAAGTTTACACTGTGGGACACACTAACATATAATTTAGAATATGGATTTCACTAAGTTAACAAAATTATACTGTGCAACTCTCTCACATGACATAGTTACACTGTGGAACTCACTCACATAACAAGGTTGCACTGAGGAACGCACTAACATAACATTTTCAATATCAAATTTAGCAAAATTACAAGGTTACACTATGAAACTCAGACACATAACAAGTTTACACGGTGGGACTCTCACACATAACAATGTCACACAGTCAAACTCACACCACATCTATGTTACACTCTGAGGCTCACTAACTAGACAGGTTGACACAGTGGAATTTACTTCCATAACAATGTCACACTTTCAAACTCTCTCATATAACAAGGTCAAATGGTGGGACTCACTCACAATGTGGGACTCACTCACCTAAAAAAGTTGCACTGAGGAACTCACTAACATAACATTTTCAATATCGAATTTAGCAAAATTACAAGGTTACACTGTGAAACTCAGACACATAACAAGTTTACATGGTGGGAATCACTTACAAGACAAGGTCACACTGTGTAAATTACTCACACAACAAGTTTACACTGTGGGACACACTAACATGAAGTTTACAATATGGGATTCTTTAAGTGAACAAACTTATACTGTGCAACTCTCTCACATGACAATGTTACAGTGTGGAACTGACTCACATAACACAGTTACACTGTGGAGCTGACTCACCTAAAAATGTTCCACTGAGGAACTCACATAACTTTTTCAACATCGAATGGAGCAAAATTACAAAGTTACACTGTGAAACTCAGACACATAACAAGTTTACATGGTGGGAATCACTCTCAAAACAAGGTCTCACTGTGTAAATTACTCAGACAACTAGTTTATACTGTGGAACACACTCACATATAGTTTAGAATATGTGTTTAACTAAGAAAACAAGGTTAAATTTTGCGACTCACATAATAAGGTCACACTGCGTAAATGACGCACAAATCAAGTTTACACTGTGGAACTCACTCACCTAAAAAAGTTGCAATGATGGACTCATTAATATAACATTTTCAATATCGAATTTAGCAAAATTACAAGGTTACACTGTGAAACTCAGACAAATAACAAATTTACACGGTGGGAATCTCACACATAACAATGTCACACTGTCAAATTCACTCTATACCAATGTTACACTCTGAGGCTCACTAACTAGACAGGCTGACACTGTGGAATTCACTTCCATAATATCATCACACTTTGAAACTCTCTCATATTACAAGGTCAAATGGAGGGACACACTCACACTGTGGAACACACTCACCTAAAAAATTTGCACTGAGGAACTCACTAACATAACTTTTATAATATCAAATTTAGCAAAATTACAAGGTAACACTGTGAAACTCAGACACATAACAAGTTTACATGGTGGGAATCACTCTGAAAACAAGCTCTCACTGTGTAAATTACTCACACAACAAGGTCAAATTTTGGGACTCACATAATAAGGTCACACTGTGTAAATTAATCACACAAAAAGTTTACACTGTGGGACACACTAACATATAGTTTAGAATATGGGTTTCACTACGTAAGCAAGGTCAAGTTTTGAGACTCACATAATAAGGTGACACTGTAAATGACACACTGAACAAGTTTACACTGTGGGACTCACTAACATGAAGTTTACAATGTGGGATTCACTAAGTGAACAAAATTATACTGTGCAAATCTCTCACATGACAATGTTACAATGTGAAACTCACTCACATAACACAGTTACACTGAGGAACTCCCTAACATCACATTTTCAATCTCGAATTTAGAAAAAGTATAAGGTTGCACTGTGAATCTCATGCATATAACAAATTTTCACGATGGGGATCTCACACATAAGAATGTCACACTGTCGAACACACTCCATACCAATGATACACCCTGAGGCTCACTAACTAGACAGGTTGTCACTGTGGAATTCACTTCCATAACAATGTCAAACTTTCAAACTCACTCACACAAAAAGTTTACACTGTGGGAATCTCTCACATAATAAGGTCAATTTGTGGGACTCACATAATAAGGTCACACTGTGTAAATTAATCACATAACAAATTTACACTGTGGGACTCACTAACATAAAGTTTACAATATGGGATTCCTTAAGTACCCAAAATTATACTGTGGAACTCTCCAAAATAACACGGTTACACTGTGGAACACACTCACCTAAACATGTTTCATTGAGGAACTCACTAACATAACATATTCAATATCGAATTTAGCAAAATTACAAGGTTACACTGTGAAACTCTGACACATAACAAATTTACATGGTGGGAATCACTCTCAAAACAAGATCACACTGTGTAAATTAATCACACAACAAGTTTACACTGTGGGACACACTCACATATAGTTTAGAATATGTGTTTAACTAAGAAAACAAGGTTAAATTTTGGGACTCACATAATAAGATCACACTGCGTAAATGACGCACAAATCAAGTTTACACTGTGGAACTCACTCACTTAAAAAAGTTGTAATGAGGAACTCACATAACTTTTTCAACATCGAATTTAGGAAAATTACAAGGTTACACTGTGAAACTCAGACACATAACAAGTTTACACGGTGGGAATCTCTCACACAACAAGGTCACACTGTGTAAATTACTCGCATAACAAATTTCCACTGTGGGACTCACTAACATAAACTTTACAATATGGGATTCCCTAAGTACCCAAAATTATACTGTGCAACTCTCTCACTTGACAAGTTTACACTGTGGAACTGACTCACATAATAAGGTCACACTGTGGGACTCACTCACCTAAAAAGATTACACTGAGGAACATCACATTTTCAATATCGAATTTAGCGAAATTAAAAGGTAACACTGTGAAACTCACTTACGACAGAACAGGTTTACACGGTGGGAATCTCACACAATACAATGTCACACTGTCAAACTCACTCTAGACCAATGTTACACTCTGAGGCTCAGTAACTAGATAGGCTGACACTGTGGAATTCACTTCCATAACATCATCACAATTTGAAACTCTCTCATATTACAAGGTCAAATCGTGGGACATACTCACACTGTGGAACACACTCACCTAAAATATTTGCACTGAGGAACACACTAACATAACTTTTATAATATCGAATTTAGCAAAATTATAAGGTTACACTGTGAAACTCAGACACATAACAAGTTTACATGGTGGGAATCACTCTCAAAACAAGGTCACACTGTGTAAATTACTCACACAACAAGTTTACTCTGTGGGACACACACACATATAGTTTAGAATATGTGTTTAACTAAGGAAGCAAGGTTAAATTTTGGGACTCACATAATAAGGTCACACTGTGTAAATGACGCACAAATCAAGTTTACACTGTGGAACTCACTCACCTAAAAAAGTTGCACTGAGGAACTCACTCACATAACTTTTTCAATATCGAATTTAGCAAAATTACAAGGTTACACTGTGAAACTCAGAAACATAACAAATTTACATGGTGAGAATCACTGACATAACAAGGTCACACTGTGTAAATTACTCACACAACAAGTTAACACTGTGGGATTCACTTACATGAAATTTACAATATGGGATTCCCTAAGTGAACAAAATTGTACTGTGAAACTCTCTCACATGACAAGTTTACAGTGTGGAACTCATTCACCTAAAAAGGTTACACTGAGGAACTCATTAACATCACATTTTCAATATCGAATTTAGCGAAATTAAAAGGTAACACTGTGAAACTCAGACACATATCAAGTTTACATGGTGGGAATCTCACACATAACAATGTCAAACAGTCAAACTCACTCCATACCTATGTTACACTCTGAGGCTCACTAACTAGACAGGTTGACACAGTGGAATTTACTTCCATAACAATGTCACACTTTCAAACTCTCTCATATAACAAGTTCAAATGGTGGGACTCATTCACTCTGTGGAACACACTCACCTAAAAAAGTTGCACTGAGGAACTCACTAACATAAGATTTACAATATCGAATTTAGCAAAATTACAAGGTTACACTGTGAAACTCAGACACATAGCAAGTTTACATGGTGAGAATCACTGACATAACAAGGTCACACTGTGTAAATTACTCACACAATAAGTTTACACTGTGGGACACACTAACATATAATTTAGAATATGGATTTCACTAAGTTAACAAAATTATACTGTGCAACTCTCTCACATGACATAGTTACACTGTGGAACTCACTCACATAACAAGGTTGCACTGAGGAACGCACTAACATAACATTTTCAAGATCAAATTTAGCAAAATTACAAGGTTACACTATGAAACTCAGACACATAACAAGTTTACACGGTGGGACTCTCAAACATAACAATGTCACACAGTCAAACTCACACCACATCTATGTTACACTCTGAGGCTCACTAACTAGACAGGTTGACACAGTGGAATTTACTTCCATAACAATGTCACACTTTCAAACTCACTCACATAACACATTTACACTGTGGGACTCACTAACATAAAGTTTACAATATGGGATTCACTAAGTACCCAAAATTATACTGTGCAACTCTCTCACTTGACAAGTTTACACGGTGGAACTCACTCACCCAAAAAAGTTGCACTGAGGAACTTACTAACATCACATTTTCAATATACAATTTAGCGAAATTAAAAGGTAACACTGTGAAACTCACTTACATAACAAGTTTACACGGTGGGAATCTCACACATAACAATGTCACACTGTCATACTCACTCTGTACCAATGTTACACTCTGAGGCTCACTAACTAGACAGGTTGACACTGTGGAATTCACTTCCATAACAACGTCACAGTTTCAAACTCTCTCATATAACTAGGTCAAACGGTGGTCTCACTCACATAACAAGGTCACACTTTGTAAATTACATAACAAGTTTACACTGTGGGACACACTAACATATAGTTTAGAATATGGGTTTCACAAAGTAAACAAAATTATACTGTGCAAATCTCTCACATGACGTTTACACTGTGGAAATGACTCACCTAAAAACGTTGCACTGAGGAACTCACTAACATAACTTTTTCAATATCGAATTTAGCAAAATTACAAGGTTACACTGTGAAACTCAGAAACATAACCTGTTTACATGGTGGGAATCACTTACAATAAGGTCACACTGTGTAAATGATTCACAAATCAAGTTAACACTGTGGGATTCACTTACATGAAATTTACAATATGGGATTCCCTAAGTGAACAAAATTGTACTGTGAAACTCTCTCACATGACAAGTTTACAGTGTGGAACTCATTCACCTAAAAAGGTTACACTGAGGAACTAATTAACATCACATTTTCAATATCGAATTTAGCGAAATTAAAAGGTAACACTGTGAAACTCAGACAAATAACAAGTTTACACGGTGGGACTCTCACACATAACAATGTCACACTGTCAAACTCACTCTATTCCAATGTTACACTCTGAGGCACACTAACTAGACAGGCTGACACTGTGGAATTCACTTCCATAACATCGTCACACTTTGAAACTCTCTCATATAACAAGGTCAAATGGTGGGACACACTCACACTGTAGAACTCACTCACCTAAAAACGTTACACTGAGGAACTCATTAACATCACATTTTCAATATCGAATTTAGCAAAATTACAAGGTTAGACTGTGAAACTCAGACACATAACAAGTTTACATAGTGGGAATCACTCACATAATAAGGTCACACTGTCTAAATTACTCACACAACAAGTTTACACTGTGGGACACACTAACATATATTTTGGAATATAGGTTGCACTAAGTAAACAAAATTGTACTGTGAAACTCTCTCACATGACTTTTACACTGTGGAACTGACTCACATAACACGGTTACTGTGGAACTCACTCACATAACAAATTTATACTGTCAATCGCCGCATGTGGATTTGTTTGCTGCCAAATGCCAGATGTGGAATGGTACTCCTGCCAGATACTGAATGTGGAGTGGTTGGCTTGCCAGATGCCAGATATGGACTGGTCTGCCAGTGAGATGCCGGATTTAGAATAGACTACCTGTCAGATGCTAGATGTGGAATGGTCTGCCTGTAAGATGCTGAATCTGGTATCATCTTCCTGCCATTTGCTGGACATGGACTGCTCTGCCTAACAGATGCCGGAGGTGGAATTGTCCATCTGGAAGATGCTGGATGTGGAATGTTCCTCTGACACATTCCGGATTTGGAATGGTACATCTGCCAGATGGTCCTCCTGTGAGAATGTGGATGTACAATATAATTCGTGCCAGATGCTAGATGTGGAATTGTCCACCTGCAAGATGTCGGAGGTATAATTGTCCACCTGCGAGATGCCAGATGTGGAATGGTCCAAATGCTAGATGCCGGAGGTGGAATGTTCCTTCTGTGAGAATCTGGATGTGGAATGGTCTTTGTACCAGATGCCGGACGTGTAATGGTACAGCGGCGAGATGCCGGATGTAGAATGATCTTCTGGACTGATGCCGCATGTGGAATGAAATTCGTGGCAGACGCCAGATGTGAAATGGTATGCTTGTCAGTTGCAGGATGTGGAATGGTCCTCTGCCAGATTCTGGATATGGAATGGTCTGCCTGGCTGATGCTGGAGTGGAATAGACCACCTGCCAGTTGCAGGATGGGGAATGGTTTGCTGCCAGATGCCAGATGTAGAATGTTTTTTTTTTTCCAGATGCAGGATGTGGAGTGGTCGGCCTGCCAGATGCCAGATGTGGCATTGTCCACCCACTTGATACCAGATATTGACTAGTCTGCCTGAGGGATGCCAGATGTGGACTGGTCTGCCAGCGAGATGCCGCATTTAGAATTGACTACCTGCCAAATACTGGATGTGGAATGGTCTGCCTGTAAGATGCTGAATCTGGTATCATCTTATTGCCATTTGCTGGAATTGGACTGCTCTGCCTAACAGATGATGGATGTGGAATTGTCCACCTGGAAGATGCTGGATGTGGAATGTTCCTCTGACACATTCCGGATGTGGAATGGTACATCTGCCAGAAGCCGGAGGTGGAATGTTCCTCATGTGAGACTCTGGATGTACAATATAATTCGTGCCAGATGCCAGATGTGGAATTGTATGCTTGCCAGATCCCTGAGGTGGAATTGTCCACCTGCAAAAGCCCAAATGTGGAATGGTCTGCCTGCCAGATGCCAGATGTGGAATGGTCCACCTGCCAGATGCCAGATGTGGAATGGTGCACCTGCCAGATGCCAGAGGTAGAATAGTCCTTCTGTGAGAATCCGGATGTGGAATGGACTTCATGACAGATGCTGGATGTGTAATGGTACAGCGGCGAGATGCCAGAGTAGAATGATCTTCTGGACAGATACCGGATGTGGAATGGAATTCGTGCCAGATGCCAGATGTGAAATTGTACAGCGCCGAGTTTACATTGTGGGATTCACTCACCTAAAAAGGTTACACTGAGGAATTCACTAACATAACATTTTCAATATCGATTTTAGCAAAATTACAAGGTTACACTGTGAAACTCAGACACATAACAAGTTTACATGGTGGGAATCTCTCACACAACAAGGTCAAATTTTGGGACTCACATAATAAGGTCACACTGTGAAAGTGACTCCCATAACAAGTTTATTCCGTGGGACTCACTCACCTAAAAAGGTTACACTGAGGTACTCATTAACATCACATTTTCAATATCGAATTTAGCAAAATTAAAAGGTAACACTGTGAAACTCAGACACATAACAAGTTTACATGGTGGGACTCTCACACATAACAATGTCACACAGTCAAACTCACTCTATACCAATGTTACACTCTGAGGCCCACTAACTAGACAGGCTGACACTGTGGAATTCACTTCCATAACATCGTCACACTTTGAAACTCTCTCATATTACAAGGTCAATTGGTGAGACTCACTCACACTGTGGAACACACTCACCTAAAAAAGTTGCACTGAGGAACTCACTAACATAACATTTTCAATACTGAATTTAGCAAAATTACAAGGTAACACTGTGAAATTCACCCACATAACAAATTTACACCTTGGGAATCTCACACATAAAATGTCACACTGTCGAACGCACTCCATACCAATGTTACACCCTGAGACTCACTAAGTAGAAAGGTTGACACTGTGGAAATCACTTCCATAACAATGTCACACTTTCAAACTCACTGACATTACAAGTTTACTCTGTGGGAATTTCTCACATAATAAGGTCAATTTGTGGGACTCACATAATAAGGTCACACTGTGAAAATTACTCACATAACAAATTTACACTGTGGAACTCTCCAAAATAACACGGTTACACTGTGGAACACACTCACCTAAACATGTTTCATTGAGGAACTCACTAACATAACATGTTCAATATCGAATTTAGCAAAATTACAAGGTAACACTGTGAAACTCACCCACATAACAAGTTTACACTGTGGGAATCTCACACATAACAATGTCACACAGTTATACTCACTCTATACCAATGTTACACTCTGAGGCTCACTAACTAGACAGGTTGACACTGTGGAACTCACTCACATAACAAATTTATACTGTCAATCGCCGGATGTGGATTTGTTTGCAGCCAAATGCCAGATGTGGAATGGTACTCCTGCCAGATACTGAATGTGGAGTGTTTGGCCTGCCAGATGCCAGATGTGGAATGGTCTGCCAGTGAGATGCTGAATCTGGTATCATCTTCCTGCCATTTGCTGGACATGGACTGCTCAGCCTAACAGATGCCAGATGTGGAATTGTCCATCTGGTAGATGCTGGATGTGGAATGTTCCTCTGACACGTTCCGGATGTGGAATGGTACATCTGCCAGATGGTCCTCATGTGAGAATGTGGAAGTGCAATATAATTCATGCCAGATGCCAGATGTGGAATTGTCCACCTGCAAGGTGTCAGAGGTATAATTGTCCACCTGCGAGACGCCAGATGTGGAATGGTCCAAATGCTAGATGCCGGAGGTAGAATGGTCCTTCTGTGAGAATTCGGATGTGGAATGGACTTTGTACCAGATGCCGGACGTGTAATGGTACAGCGGCGAGATGCCGGATGTAGAATGATCTTCTGGACAGATGCCGGATGTGGAATGAAATTCGTGCCTGATGCCAGATGTGAAATGGTATGCTTGTCAGTTGCAGGATGTGGAATGGTCCTCTGCCAGATGCTGGATATGGAATGGTCTGCCTGGCTGATGCTGGAGTGGAATAGACAACCTGCCAGTTACAGGATGCGGAATGGTTTGCTGCCAGATGCCAGATGTGGAATGGTTTTTTTCCCCAGGTGCAGGATGTGGAGTGGTCGGCCTGCCAGATGCCAGATCTGGCATTGTCCACCCACTTGATGCCAGATATTGACTAGTCTGCCTGATAGATGCCAGATGTGGACTGGTCTGCCTGCGAGATGCCGCATTTAGAATTGACTACCTGCCAGATGCTGGATGTGGAATGGTCTGCCTGTAAGATGCTGAATCTGGTATCATCTTCGTGCCATTTGCTGGACATGGACTGCTCAGCCTAACAGATGCCAGATGTGGAATTTCCATATGGAAGATGCTGGATGTGGAATGTTCCTCTGACACATTCCGGATGTGTAATGGTTAATCTGACAGTTGGTCCTCATGTGAGAATGTGGTAGTACAATATAATTCATGCTAGTTGCTAGATGTTGAATTGTGCACCTGCAAGATGTCGGAGGTATAATTGTCCACCTGCGAGAAGCCAGATGTTGAATTGTACACCTGCCAGATGCCGGAGGTGGAATGGCCCTTCTGTGAGAATCCGGATGTGGAATGGACTTTGTACCAGATGCCGGACGTGTAATAGTACAGCGGCGAGATGCCGGATGTAGAATGATCTTCTGGACAGATGCCGGATGTGGAATGAAATTCGTGCCAGATGCCAGATGTGAAATGGTATGCTTGTCAGTTGCAGGATGTGGAATGGTCCTCTGCCAGATGCTGGATATGGAATGGTCTGCCTGGCTGATGCTGGAGTGGAATAGACCACCTGCCAGTTGCACGATGCGGAATGGTTTGCTGCCAGATGCCAGATGTGGTATGGTTTTTTTTTCCCAGATGCAGGATGTGGAGTGGTCGGCCTGCCAGATGCCAGATCTAGCATTGTCCACACACTTGATGCCAGTTATTGACTAGTCTGCCTGATAGATGCCAGATGTGGACTGGTCTGCCAGCCAGATGCCTCATTTAGATTTGACTACCTGCCAGATGCTGGATTTGGAATGGTCTGCCTGTAAGATGCTGAATCTGGTATCATCTTCCTGCCATTTGCTGGAATTGGACTGCTCAGCCTAATAGATGATGGATGTGGAATTGTCTACCTGGAAGATGCTGGATGTGGAATGTTCCTCTGACACATTCCGGATGTGGAATGGTACATCTGCCAGATGACGGAGGTGGAATGTTCCACACGTGAGACTCTGGATGTACAATATAATTCGTGCCAGATGCCAGATGTGGAATTGTATGCTTGCCGGATCCCGGAGGTGGAATTGTCCACCTGCAAAAGCCCAAATCTGGAATGGTCTGCCTGCCAGCTGCCAGATGTGGAATGGTCCACCTGCCAGATGCCAGATGTGGAATGGTCCACCTGCCAGATGCCGGAGGTGGAATGGTCCTTCTGTGAGAATCCGGATGTGGAATGGACTTCATGACAGATGCTGGATGTGTAAAGGTACAGCGGCGAGATGCCAGAGTAGAATGATCTTCTGGACAGATACCGGATGTGGAATGGAATTCGTGCCAGATGCCAGATGTGAAATGCTACAGTGGCGAGTTTACAGTGTGCGACTCACTCACCTAAAAAGGTTACACTGAGGAATTCGCTAACATTACATTTTCAATGTCGAATTTAGCGAAATACAAGGTAACACTGTGAAACTCACACACATAACAAGTTTACACGGTGGGCATTGCACATATAACAATGTCACACTGTCGAACACACTCTATACCAATGTTAGACCCTGAGACTCACAAAGTAGAAAGGTTGACACTATGGAAATCACTTCGATAACAATGTCACACTTTCAAACTCACTCACATAACAAGTTTACACTCTGGGAATCTCTCACATAATAAGGTCAATTTGTGGGACTCACATAATAAGGTCACACTGTGTAAATTACTCACACAACAAATTTACACTGTGGGACTGACTAACATAACTTTTTCAATATCGAATTTAGCAAAATTACAAGGTTACACTGTGAAACTCAGACACAACAAGTTTGCATGGTGGGAATCACTCACAATAAGGTCACACTGTGTAAATGATTCACAAATCAAGTTAACACTGTGGGACTCACTTACATGAAGTTTACAATATGGGATTCCCTAAGTGAACAAAATTGGACTGTGAAACTCTCTCACATGACAAATTTACAGTGTGGAACTGAATCACATAACACGGTTACACTGTGGAACTCACTCACATAACAAGGTTATACTGTGGAACTCACTCACCTAAAAAGGTTACACTGAAGAACTCACTAACATCACATTTTCAATGTCGAATTTTGCGAAATTACAAGGTTACACTGTGAAAATCAGACACATAACAAGTTTACATGGTGGGAATCACTCACATAACAAGCTCACACTATGTAAATTACTCACAGAATTTTACACTGTGGGACACACTAACATATAGTTTGGAAAAATGGTTACACTAAGTAAACAAAATTATACTGTGCAACTCTCTCATATGACAAGTTTACACTGTGGAACTCACTCACATAACAAATTTATACTGTCAATCGCCGGATGTGGATTTGTTTGCTGCCAAATGCCAGATGTGGAATGGTACTCCTGCCAGATACTGAATGTGGAGTGGTTGGCCTGCCAGATGCCAGATTTGGACTGGTCTGCCAGTGAGATGCCGGATTTAGAATTGACTACCTGCCAGATGCTAGATGTGGAATGGTCTGCCAGTAAGATGCTGAATCTGGTATCATCTTCCTGCCATTTACTGGACATGGACTGCTCAGCCTAACAGATGATGGATGTGGAATTGTCCATCTGGAAGATGCTGGATGTGGAATGTTCCTCTGACATATTCCGGATGTGGAATGGTACATCTGCCAGATGGTCCTCATGTGAGAATGTGGATGTACAATATAATTCGTGCCAGATGCTAGATGTGGAATTGTCCACCTGCAAGATGTCGGAGGTATAATTGTCCACCTGCGAGACGCCAGATGTGGAATGTTCCACCTGCGAGATGCCGAAGGTGGAATGGTCCTTCTGTGAGAATCTGGATGTGGAATGGACTTTGTACCAGATGCCGGACGTGTAAAGGTACAGCGGCGAGATGCCGGATGTAGAATGATCTTTTGGACGGATGCCGGATATGGAATGAAATTCGTGCCAGATGCCGGATGTGAAATGGTATGCTTGTCAGTTGCAGGATGTGGAATGGTCCTCTGCCAGATGCTGGATATGGAATGGTCTGCCTGGCTGATGCTGGAGTGTGATAGACCACCTGCCAGTTGCAGGATGGGGAATGGTTTGCTGCCAGATGCCAGATGTAGAATGGTTTTCTTTTTTTTCCCAGATGCACGATGTGGAGTGGTCAGCCTGCCAGATGCCAGATGTGGCATTGCCCACCCACTTGATACCAGATATTGACTAGTCTGCCTGATAGATGCCAGATGTGGACTGGTCTGCCAGCGAGATGTCGCATTTAGAATTGACTACCTGCCAGATGCTGGATGTGGAATGGTCTGCCTGTAAGATGCTGAATCTGGTATCATCTACCTGCCATTTGCTTGAATTGGACTGCTCAGACTAACAGATGATGGATGTGGAATTGTCCACCTGGAAGATGCTGGATGTGGAATGTTCCTCTGACACATTCCAGATGTGGAATGGTACATATGCCAGATGCCGGAAGTGGAATGTTCCTCATGTGAGACTCTGGATGTACAATATAATTCGTGCCAGATGCCAAATGTGGAATTGTATGCTTGCCAGATCCCGGAGGTGGAATTGTCCACCTGCAAAAGCCCAAATGTGGCATGGTCTGGCTGCCAGATGCCATATGTGGAATGGTCCACCTGCCAGATGCCAGATGTGGAATGGTCCACCTGCCAGATGCCGGAGGTGGAATGGTCCTTCTGTGAGAATCCGGATGTGGAATGGACTTCATGATAGATGCTGGATGTGTAATGGTACAGCGGCGAGATGCCAGAGTAGAATGATCTTCTGGACAGATACCAGATGTGGAATGGAATTCGTGCCAGATGCCAGATGTGAAATGCTACAGCGGAGAGTTTACAGTGTGGGACTCACTCACCTAAAAAGGTTACACTGAGGAATTCACTAACATATCATTTTCAATGTCGAATTTAGCGAAATACAAGGTAACACTGTGAAACTCACACACATAACAAGTTTACACGGTGGGAATCTCACATATAACAATGTCACACTGTCGAACACACTCCATACCAATGTTACACCCTGATACTCACTAAGTAGAAAGGTTGACACTATGGAAATCACTTCGATAACAATGTTACACTTTCAAACTCACTCACATAACAAGTTTGCACTATGGGAATCTCTCACATAATAAGGTGAATTTGTGGGACGCACATAATAAGGTCACACTGTGTAAGTGACTCCCATAACAAGTTTATACCGTGGGACTCACTCACCTAAAAATGTTACACTGAGGAACTCATTAACATCACATTTTCAAAATCGAATTTAGCGAAATTAAAAGGTAACACTGTGAAACTCAGATACATAACAAGTTTACATGGTGGGACTCTCACACATAACAATGTCACACTGTCAAACTCACTCTATACCAATGTTACACTCTGAGGCCCACTAACTAGACAGGTTGACACTGTGGAATTCACTTCCATAACAATGTCACACTTTCAAACTCACTGACACTACAAGGTCAAATGGTGAGTCTCACTCACACTGTTGAACACACTCACCTAAAAAAGTTGCACTGAGGAACTCACTAACATAACATTTTCAATACTGAATTTAGCAAAATTACAAGGTTACACCGTGAAACTCACCCACATAATAAATTTACACCTTGGGAATCTCACACATAAAATGTCACACTGTCGAACACACTCCATACCAATGTTACACCCTGAGACTCACTAAGTAGAAAGGTTGACACTGTGGAAATCTCTTCCATAACAATGTCACACTTTCAAACTCACTGACATTACAAGTTTACTCTGTGGGAATTTCTCACATAATAAGGTCAATTTGTGGGACGCACATAATAAGGTCACACTGTGAAAATTACTCACATAACAAATTTACACTGTGGGACTCACTAACATAAAGTTTACAATATGGGATGCCCTAAGTACCCAAAATTATACTGTGGAACTCTCCAAAATAACACGGTTACACTGTGGAACACACTCACCTAAACATGTTTCATTGAGGAACTCACTAACATAACATGTTCAATATCGAATTTAGCAAAATTACAAGGTTACACTGTGAAACTCAGACAAATAACAAGTTTACATGGTGGGAATCGCTCACAAAACAAGGTCACACTGTGTAAATTACTCACACAACATGTTTACACTGTGGGACACACTAACATATAGTTTAGAATATGGGTTTCACTAACTAAACAAGATTATACTGTGGAACTCACTCACATGACGTTTACACTGTGGAACTCACTCACATAACACGGTTATACTGTGGAACTCACTCACCTAAATAGGTTACACTGAAGATCTCACTAACATAACATTTTCAGTATCGAATTTAGCGAAGTTAAAAGGTAACACTGTGAAACTCACTTACTACATAACAAGTTTACATGGTGGGAATCTAACACATAACAATGTCACACTGTCAAACTCACTCTATACCATTGTTACACTCTGAGGCTCAGTAACTAGACGGGTTGACACAGTGGAATTCACTTCCATTACAACATCACACTTTGAAACTCATATATTACAAGCTCAAATGGTGGGACTCACTCACACTGTGGAACACACTCACCTAAAAAATTTGCACTGAGGAACTCACTAATATAACTTTTATAATATCGAATTTAGCAAAATTACAAGGTTACACTGTGAAACTCAGACACATAACAAGTTTACATGGTGGGAATCACTCACAAAACAAGGTCACACTGTATAATTTACTCACACAACAAGTTTACACTGTGGGACGTACTAACATAAAACATAACAACTACAGCACGGAAACAGGCCATTAGGCCCTTCTAGTCCGCACCGAACCAAACACCCCTTTCTAGTCCCACCTCCCTGCACAATGCCCATAACCCTCCATCTTCTTCTCATCCATATACCTGTCCAACCTTTTCTTAAATAATACAATTGACTCCTCCGCCACTATTTCTCCCGGAAGATCATTCCACACGGCTACCACTCTCTGAGTAAAGAAGTTCCCCCTCATGTTACCTCTAAACCTCTGCCCCTTAATTGTTAACTCATGTCCTCTTGTTTTAATCTTTCCTCCTCTTAACGGAAATAGTCTATCCACATCCACTCTGTCTATCCCTTTCATAATCTTAAATACTTCTATCAAATCCCCTCTCAACCTTCTACACTCCAAAAAATAAAGACCTAAATAGTCCAATCTCTCCCTTTACTCTAGATGCTTAAACCCAGGTAACATTCTGGTAAACCTTCTCTGCACTCTCTCCACTCTGTTTATATCCTTCCTATAATTAGGCGACCAGAACTGCACACAGAACTCCAAATTAGGCCGCACCAACGTCTTATACAATCTCAACATCACCTCCCAACTCCTATATTCCATGCAATGATTGATAAATACCAGCATACTAAAAGCCTTCTTCACCACCCTATTCACGTGAGTTTCTACCTTCAGGGAACGATGTACCGTTACTCCTAAATCTTTCTGCTCTTCTGTATTCCTCAATGTTCTCCCATTTACCACGTATGTCCTATTCTGATTCTTCTTACCAAAATGAAGCACCTCACACTTATCAGCATTAAATTCCATCTGCCATTTTTCAGCCCACTTTTCTAAGCAGCCCAAATCCCTCTGCAATCCTTGAAAACCTTCTTCATTATCCACTATTCCACCTATCTTAGTATCGTCTGCATATTTACTAATCCAATTTACCACCCCATCATCTAGATCATTAATGTATATAACGAACAACAATGGGCCCAATACAGATCCTTGAGGCACACCACTGGTCACCGGCCTCCAACCTGACAGACAATTATCCACTACCACTCTCTGGCCTCTCCCTTTCAGCCAATGTTCAATCCATTTGACTATCTTAAAATTTATACCTAAAGACTGCACCTTCCTAACTAACCTTCCATGTGGTACCTTATCAAAGGCCTTACTGAAGTCCATATAGACAACATCCACTGCGCTACCCTCATCCACATTCCTAGTCACCTCTTCAAAAAATTCAATCAGATTGGTCAAACATGACCTTCCTCCCACAAATCCATGTTGAGTGCTCCTGATCAGACCCTATCTATCCAGATGTTTATAAGTACTATCTCTAAGAATTTTCTCCATTAATTTCCAATTGAATCCCATGTTATGTGACCCAGTGAAAATTCTGCCTTGAAAGGACCACAGCTTCCTAATTTAAAAAAAATTGTTATCGAGCAGCTCAAATGAGATATCTTGCTTCTTACTTTGAAAGGGAAAAATTACCATAAAATAAGAGAGAGAAAAGTAGAAGAATTTATATACAAGTGGGAATTGAAATTAATGGTTGGTGGTAGAGATACACCATTTTTGAAACATATATGGAATAAAATAAATGATGAATTTGGTGTAAGTGGATGTACATCACCCAGAATAACTTTGATTTAAAATCCTCGGATCATTTTCAAAGGAGCATCAATTTCTGGATATCTAGTTTTGTAAGGGGATTATGAATGTTGAAGATTGTTATGAAAGGGGCCAATTAATGTCCTTTGAGCAACTGAGAAATAAATATCATATAACTCATAGCAATCTTTTTTGGTATTTCCAATGAAGAGCATATTTGAAGGATAAGTTAGGAACAACCATGTTGTACTGAAATAGAAATTCCTTACAAAGAGGAATTGTTAAAAAATTTACTTCCATGATGTCCTCTTTATTACAAGTAGGAACTTTTAAATGAGGAATTCTTAAGTCGAGACAAAGGTGGGAAATGGATCTGAACATTGTAATCGATTGGCAAATATGGGCAGATCCATATAAGGATCTCAATGTAAGATATAAATTAGTTCAGTATAATTATTTTTACATCAGTCATGTAGCAGATGTCAGCAAGGATTTTATCTGAAAGCTGCACCTGGAGTCAGGTGACTCAAGCAGTTGGATTTGAAAAGCTCTACAAGAAGCTGATTTGGCAAGAGATCACATGATATTGGGGAGTTGTATTAATTTTCTTCAACTCAGCATTTTGGATCCATTGACCAGAGTTCCACACTGCAGCAGTGAGGAAGGAATTCACAACTGGTTTTTCTTCTACAGTTACTTCTTACACTAGAGAAATTGAATAGAATAAAATCAGAATTATCAAATCAATGTTTTTCTTGCATTCAATTTAGCTTTGTCCTAATGCAAGATCTTTTTGGGGAGAATTACAAATTTTTTGGAACAAGTTACAGGAGTTATTTTTTCGCAAAATTCAACCTTAATTTTATTGGGAAATATTGAAGGAACAAGGCCCAAATTAAAACTATTAACATATCAATTGAAATTTGTTAAATAAGTGTTAGCGGAGATGAGGAAATATATTGCACTTATTTGGAAATCAGATATATTTTTTGGGATGCCAAGATGACATGCAAAAATTTAAAGTTATATTCCTTTTGAAAAAAATTACATATAGCTTGAGAAATATATACTCTATGCTTTTGCAAATTTGACACCTGAATATTCAAATATTAGGCTTCAATTTGTAATAATGCTCTTTCCGTCCTTCTACACATGCGAGATTCTCCTCTAAGTTGTAACATTTTTATTTAGATGTGTTAGATTTCCTCACCACCACGATCTCTGGGGAAGCGGAGGTCTAACACATGGCATCAGAAAACAGGAAGACCACACACCATCAACATCTGAGAAGCAGAGGATTCAATCCAATGGTCAAGGTCCATGGAAGCAGACCATTGAGGGTTTCTGCAGCTGAAGGTCCCACATAGGTGACAGGCTGTTGGTAATTTGAGGAGAGGAACCCACGCAGGCTTTGAGCTTCTGGAGAAAGCAGTCATGGGACTCACATTAGGTCATGGATTGCTAGAGGCTGGTTCCAAACTGGCTAAAAGGGTATCAGGTATCAGACGGGATACTATTGGATGTTAAATGGTTCCTAATCATGTCAGAGGTTAAAAACAGGAGCTCACATTGCCAATGACTTGGATTGGTCTGTGAACATTGAAAGAGAATCCACAAACCCTCAGTGTCTTGGCCCAGGGTTCAGGGTGGAGGTTGGGGGGAGAAGACGACTCTTGCTTCTTTCTCTGAGTGCAAGAGGCATTTCAGGCAATTTCTGCGTATGGCGAATCTGTCTGCCTCTCAGCAGGAAAAAAGCAATTTTGTGTGATATGACACCTTTTAATTACATGACAGTAAATTGTCTTCTGAAATAGAGAGGTTCAAGTTTCAAACTATTACACACTCCACTCACCAGAGTGTGAGAGATGGGAAAATTGATCTAAAATTATGAACATGGAAGAAACTAAAGTTCATCAGTAAATGGCTGTAACCAGTTCAAACAGGATAAGCTTGGGGCTTAGGATGCAGGAAAGCAGAGTCAGCACAATTAACATAAGAATCTTCTAGTCTTTGTGACAAGACCATAGGACTAAGATAAGGAATGGTAAGGTACAATAGAATGTAGGAAGTTGAGGTAGTCTGGATCAGATAAGGGTCTCCTAGCCCTGGACAGAAGTACCAAGTCATACATTTCTAATTAGCTAACCTTACACAGATTTATACATATGAAATTAGCCAACCCTAGATAGAATGAGTCAACTCTGCATATCAAGAGACTGTAGCCCAGAGAATCAGGAAGGTGTGAATAAGGACAATGACATGATGGGGCACCCACAGGATACCCCCTGGTCCTCCAAGTGTACTGAAACTGCACGTAGGCAGGAAGGATTGCCTATGCCAAACCCATCCAGGGGGCAGAAGAATGTAAGGGGGAGGGCACTCTGATACTGAAATTGACTGTATAAAAGTTGGGTGAGCCCCAGTGTATGTGTGTATTCCCAGGGTAAGGGGAAGCACCCAACTTTGCATTGTTGTAGTAATAAATGTTCTTTGTTCTCAATTTTTGTCTCGAGCAATTTCTTTAAAGGTACTTTAATTTCTAACAAATGGGGGCTCGTCCGGGATCACACTCCCTCCACTGACAGAGTGCCCCGACGACGAGAGTAGGTGCACCCCGGCTGATTCAGCTGGACTCACGGGCGACGGGTGGCTGGTCAGTGGAAGAAGCGAGTGATATCCGAGAAGAGGCATTGAGAACAAACGATGGAAGGAAGCGCACTAGAGCAGTACTACTAGAACTCGGTAAGAGTATTTTACTTGTTTATAAGCATGGGAATAATGGGTAGCAAAGAGGAGAGTCCTGGTACAGGATGTGAACACCAGATAGCTACGTACAGCCCGCTTGGGTTGATGTTATCTGAGTGGGGCACAGGAAAGAACCGTGGTAAAGAGAAACTGACGATGGTCAGGTATTGTTGTATTGAATGGGTTAAATACCTGGTTAAAGGGAGCTCCGTGTACTGGCCAAAATTCGGATCCGAGGATGAATGGATGTGTAAAGCTTTGAACCTATGGCTCTATCAAAACCAGAAAGACAATGTTGAGAGCAGGGAATATGCAGCCTGCTGGCTCAAGGGATCCATTGAACAGCTGGTTTTGAATGAGAAAGAATTCAGGGATAAGAGAGAGGAGGAACCTCTTGTCCCTGAATCACAGGGTTGGGATGTGTTACATTCCCTCCCTCCACCCTATGTTCCTCCTATGCCGGCTCCTATCTTTCCTTCCCCTCCTATGACCTACCCTTCTGCACCTTCCCCACCTCCCCCACCACTAGAGAAGAGAGAAGAGAGCAGGAGTGGTATGATAACTTGCTCACAAAGCACTCGATTACCACCTCTGTTGGCAGGAGAGAGAGGTAACTTTAATTCAGAACAGCGTGAGACTCTTCAGGAAGAAAGGGCAGAACCCTTTGATTCATTTCCCAGGGAGCAGGAACCCAGACCTAATAAGCCAGAAACCAATTGGATGAGACCACGGCGGGAAGTTCCCATGGGAGAGGGTCTCGGTTTCGTAAATGTGCCCCTGACCAGTACTGAAGTGCGTAACTTTAAGAAAGAACTGACCTCCCTGATAGAAGATCCCCAGGGATGTGCCGAACAGTTAGACCAATTTTTGGGACCAAATATATATACAATATGGGGGTCTCGACATAGAATCCCCAGCAGGGGAACAATTGGTACTAACAGGTTTTGTTACCAACTCAGCCCCAGACATTAGGAGAAAATTACAAAAGACAGAAAATTGGCATGAGCAGGGAATAACCCAGCTTCTACAGATCACACAAAAAGCATTTGTCCAGACATCTGAGGATAAGCAGAAAGCAAAGGCTAACATTTTGATGCAAGCAGTTAAAGGAATAGTAGATGAGTAACATGGAAAAGGCAGGGACTGTGTGCCAGCTCCTGAATGTTGGGAGAAGCGTCGGGAGTGGGAGAGAAGAGACCAGAGATAATTTCATAAATCACGACTTCCCACTTCAGTCACTGACCAATATTGATTAAAATTCATGCTAAAAATTAAATGTCATAAATGATCGTTTTTCAATACTGTAGAATTAGCGAATTTAACTACCAGTTAATTCCAATTTATGAAATAAATTGTATTCAAATGTGATTTTGCACAGGGAGTACCTGAGAGTTGAGTGATGTTATAACATTTGCAGGGAGAAATGTTTGCGCAAATAGGGTGAGTTCTATACATCTTAACTTTAAGTGTATGTGAGATAAAGAAAGGATCTGATGTGTAAAGTGGCTGGATCAGCCAGTTGAAGGGGGAGTGTGCATGTCCCTTTAAGAGCACTGTGGCACTTGAAATTGAGGCTTCAGGCTCTTGTCTTGCAGTTAGAGGTATTTCTTCTACACATTCAGCAGTCAAGGTCCGTGATTTGAAAGATCACCCACCTCTGGAGAATAAAGATACCTCTGGGGATTCCTATGGGGATTCCTATAAGTTTAATCATTCATTTCTCTGGTGCATTTTCCTCCGGAGTGAAATTAATGCCTCGGCACAATTTCTCTGTATTGCCGCTGTTATTTAATTCATGATAACTTTCCCCCATTCATCAGGTTTATATTTAAATCCGGTAGTGCGGAAGTTACATTGTAAATAATCACGGAGGTAAACCCTGCGCAACTGGATTCAGCTTTTTTTTTCTTTAGCTTGGCTTCGCGGACGAAGATTTATGGAGGGGGTAAAAAGTCCACGTCAGCTGCAGGCTCGTTTGTGGCTGACAAGTCCGATGCGGGACAGGCAGACACGATTGCAGCGGTTGCAAGGGAAAATTGGTTGGTTGGGGTTGGGTGTTGGGTTTTTCCTCCTTTGCCTTTTGTCAGTGAGGTGGGCTCTGCGGTCTTCTTCAAAGGAGGTTGCTGCCCGCCAAACTGTGAGGCGCCAAGATGCACGGTTTGAGGCGTTATTAGCCCACTGGCGGTGGTCAATGTGGCAGGCACCAAGAGATTTCTTTAGGCAGTCCTTGTACCTTTTCTTTGGTGCACCTCTGTCACGGTGGCCAGTGGAGAGCTCGCCATATAACACGATCTTGGGAAGGCGATGGTCCTCCATTCTGGAGACGTGACCCATCCAGCGCAGCTGGATCTTCAGCAGTGTGGACTCGATGCTGTCGACCTCTGCCATCTCGAGTACTTCAACGTTAGGGGTGTAAGCGCTCCAATGGATGTTGAGGATGGAGCGGAGACAACGCTGGTGGAAGCGTTCTAGGAGCCGTAGGTGGTGCCGGTAGAGGACCCATGATTCGGAGCCGAACAGGAGTGTAGGTATGACAACGGCTCTGTATACGCTTATCTTTATGAGGTTTTTCAGTTGGTTGTTTTTCAAGACTCTTTTGTGTAGTCTTCCAAAGGCGCTATTTGCCTTGGCGAGTCTGATGTCTATCTCATTGTCGATCCTTGCATCTGATGAAATGGTGCAGCCGAGATAGGTAAACTGGTTGACCGTTTTGAGTTTTGTGTGCCCGATGGAGATGTGGGGGGGCTGGTAGTCATGGTGGGGAGCTGGCTGATGGAGGACCTCAGTTTTCTTCAGGCTGACTTCCAGGCCAAACATTTTGGCAGTTTCCGCAAAGCAGGACGTCAAGCGCTGAAGAGCTGGCTCTGAATGGGCAACTAAAGCGGCATCATCTGCAAAGAGTAGTTCACGGACAAGTTTCTCTTGTGTCTTGGTGTGAGCTTGCAGGCGCCTCAGATTGAAGAGACTGCCATCCGTGCGGTACCGGATGTAAACAGCGTCTTCATTGTTGGGGTCTTTCGTGGCTTGGTTCAGCATCATGCTTAATGGAGAAATAAACCTGCGAACTGGTCTATGGTGCTGTGTGAGTACTGCAATAGGTGGAATATGATTTAAATTGGTGGCATCGTTCAGAACAATTGGGTGCATAAGAATAATAATATCATTAAGAACTCACAGATCTTGTACCAGATGCTATTCAGTACATCTTGACTTAAGGATTGGAGAAATTGGCATGTTAGAATGAGATTGGCATGGCACCAATATTTCTTGATTCAATAATGACTCCACAAGCTCCAGGATTCATGCAGCAGAACTTTTAAGTGGAATATAATAGAAACTAGCCTGTACTTAAATGATTGTGTGTGCAATCTTCATAAGAACATCTTTTAACTTTTTTTGGTGCCTGTTTTACAGACTGTTTTAAATAAGGCCAGCTCCTGTGAGCTGTGGCACAAGGCATTTTACTTAAGGCAGAACTAAAGGTTGAATATGTTTCAAGTTCTCTTGCAGGGGCTCTTGTGCTGCAATGTCTGTTATGTACTCACTCTAACAAATTGGAGGGTTGTGCCCCATACACACAAGCAGCTCCAACTGCATTTTAATAAGGTCTAACATATTCAAAACCCATGCAAATATGGTTTGTGTTTCATTTTACAATTTTTACACTAACACAAAGGAAAGTCAGATTGTTATTCATTTTATTAAAATCTAGTGATTGGTTATATGTAAAAGCATGGCAAGAGGATCAACTAAAACCTGCCTGGGATGGTCCCTTCTGTGTACTTTTAATTACAGACACCGCAGTAAGAACAAGAGAGAAAGGCTGGACCCACATTCAAAGAATTAAACCAGCTTCTGAACCACAACATCACGACACACAGATTCAACCCTCAACCTGGCGTGCAGTTCCTCATCCTTCAGACCTGAAACTTACACTGCGCCGTGACAAAGTGCCGTAATGTTACATTTATTGTTGTATTTTTTTAACTGTTTATACATTTATTGTTGTATTTTTAACTGTTTATTTTTTTTAACTGTTTATTCATTTATTGGGGTATTGTTTGTTAACTGTTTATGTCACTTCATTACTCGCTATGTTTTAAGTCCCCCTGGAATAGGGGCAGCAGAGGTTACAATTGTGCTCCTTTAGAATGTAGACAGGGCATGGATTTAATGTATAGTCATAGTGGGATATGGGTTAACAAGGGATTCCAATACAGACCAGGGGAACTGAACAGCTTTAGTGGAGTACATCTAATTTGTATCTTAGCCTACACAGGTATTAAAGACAGGAGTTTTGAGGCGATAGCACAAAGGACATGGTGGGACAAAGACAGACAGAATGGTAGTCAGGATTGTACATGTAGCAGAGAGAGAGAGTTAATACATATGCTAATGTACACAGACAGGCTGCAACTCACAAGTTCAATGATACATCTGCTAATGTTAGCAGACAAGCTGCAACACACAGTTAAATCACAAGAAACAATCCCCCCCAGCTTGGTCTCTTTTCATCACCCCGTGAAGGGGAGCACCAGTTTCCAACAACGTGAGCTGCTTGACACTTTAATATCAGGCTCTAAACAGCCTTCGGAGATCGGTGGCCCTAGGGTTCGGGGCTGAAGAGGACATCAGATACTAGCCACAATTCAACGGAACCGCCTGACTACTGCTACTTGTTCGCTGCTGAAGGCAGTGTCTCTCACAGACTTCGTCAGGACAATGCTTACAAAAGTCGGGTGGTTAAAAGACACTGCTTCAATGTTTCAATGTGAATCTGCCCATGCCCATGTTCAGACGTGGCAACTTCGGACTGATGTGGGATGGACTAGACTCTTTACTGAGAACTGGAGCCTGATACTCGCAACCCTAATAAGCAGCTGGACTCGCTACTCTGACCTTCATGGTGCTCCCCTACCTAAAGACTTTACACAGGTGTTACATTTCGGTTATTGACCAGCTGGGTAAAACAACACCTTATTAGTATTACTGATCTAAAAGAAAAGTGAGGATTGTGAGAGATGGGAAAATTGATCTAAAATTATGAACATGGAAGAAACTAAAGTCCATCAGTAAATGGCTGTAACCAGTACAAACAGGATAAGCTTGGGGCTTAGGATGCAGGAAAGCAGAGTCAGCACGATTAACATAAGAATCTTCTAGTCTTTGTGACAAGACCATAAGACTAAGATAAGGAATGGTAAGGTACAATAGAATGTAGGAAGTTGAGGTAGTCTGGATCAGATAAGGGTCTCCTAGCCCTGGACAGAAGTACCAAGTCCTACATATCTAATTAGCTAACCTTACACAGATTTATACATGTTAAATTAGCCAACCCTAGACAGGATGAGTCAACTCTGCATATCAAGAGACTGTAGCCCCGAGAATCAGGAAGGTGTGAATAAGGACAATAACATGAAGGGGCACCGACAGGATACCCCCCCTGGTTCTCCAAGTATACTGAAATTGCACGTAGGCAGGCAGGATTGCCTAATGCCAAACCTCTCCAGCAGGAGGCAGAAGAATGTAAGGGGGAGGGTATTCCTATACTGAAATCAACTGTATAAAAGTTGGGTGAGCCCCAGTGTATGTGTGTATTCCCAGGGTAAGGGGAAGCACCCAACTTTGCATTGTTGTAAAATAAATGTTCTTTGTTCTCAATTTTTGTCTCGAGCAATTTTTTTAAAGGTACTTCTATTTCTAACACTCAGAACACTTTCCATCAACTTGCCCACCACAGACGTCAGACTCACGGGCCTATAATTCCCAGGATTACATTTGGACCCTTTCTTAAACAGCGGAACCACACATGGAGTAATTCATGTTCTGTTCTGGGATTTTAAATAAATATTAAGAAAGAGAGAAAGTGTTCAGCCTGGACTAGAAGGGCCAGGCTGCCTGCTTCAGTGTGTCATTGTGAGATGGTTCTAGGAATGGTGCATCTTTGAATATCTGTACCATGTCTAAAGTCTAGTAACTTGTCGTGTAGAACTGTAAGGTCAGGCAGCTTTTACACCTTAAAAGGAGATTTTCTTTGGGGGTTTCCTCAACTTATAATCATATAATTAATAATAGATCAACATCAGGCAGCTTTTACACCTTAAAAGGAGATTTTCTTTGGGGGTTTCCTCAACTTCTAATCATGTAACTGATAATAGATCAACATCAGGCAGCTTTTACAACTTAAAAGGAGATTTTCTTTGGGTTTTCATTGGTTGGTTTGAGTGACATCACAATCCCCATTCACTATATAAACATCATGCAGTGGGCAAGTGATCGGATTATCTGATTGATTTTCAGCTATATTCAACGACTCTCGCATCTAATTATGCTTCAAAAAAATAAAATTACCCCAATATATTTCCCATCTCACCACCCCACTAGAAAAATGGATACGATAATAGAAGAAGACGACGAAGATTTCACAATCGTCCTGAAAGACTCAGGGAGTTCAGGTCACTGTCACCCCAGAGAACATCCAGTTCGCATTGCATGGGAGGAGGATACGCCGATAAGACCATGGCGGATCCTCCTTAGAAACATCTTGAACCGGGTGGCAGTGACCTGGAGAATGTGCTGCTGTCTTCAATGAAGAACCATCCTTGGGCATCTCCAATGCCCCATCCTTGGGCATCTCCATCGCCTGCCCGAGAACATCAACATTATGGTGCCCATCATCTCTGCATAGAAAGTGTATAATTGTCTAAAATGCCTATTTTTAATAAAATATGGAATGTTAACTTTATAAAACCGAGTGCAGGTGTCATATCTGCTTTTACCTCTATGTCTGGCAGTTCATGCTCTGCGCAAAATCAAAACTCTGCCTGCACATCTCCTTTAAACTTTCCATCCTCTCCCCCACTCTCATCTTCATGCTGTGCCCTCTAGAATGGAACCTCATTATTGTGAGGACAAAGGTTCTGACTGTCCACCAGATCTGTGGTATTGGTTGACAATGTAATGAAGTGAATGTGCTGGGTAGAAGAGTTAAGATGTTATGATAACCCTATTCTGAAAGATAGAGCAGACTTTTAAATGATTATCACCTCTTCCATAAATAAAGCCAGCCCCTGGTCTTCTGCACAAATAACACTATTCCCTGCTGTTACACATAACCAGCTGTCAGACGCAGCCCATTCATAAACGGGTTCCCACCCAAAAACAACTGATGGCACAACAAGCTTGTCAAAGAGAATGTGGAAACATCAAAAGCCTGCAGAGGGAGCAGAGCAAAGGCCCTAATGACTTTGCTCCAGTGTCTTTAATTTAACTAACCCTGTTCAAAATCATGATCACTGGGGAAGCAACATTGACATGTGCCAAGTGCTAAGCTCACACTGTCTTAAAGGCCCCTTTTGATCATATCTGCCACAAATCCATATCTTTTCATTCTAGAAAGCCAATTCTATGATAACCATTTTCCTGTCTTTAGAAATAAGAAAACACTGTAACACCTCAGCTTGAAACAATCCCCTCGAAGAAATGGTCACTTAATCAAATGCACCAAAATGTCTTCAATATTGTATTCAGTAACCTTGTACTTTGAATGAGGTTCAACAGTACTGGGGAGGTGACCTTGTCGACCCAACCCTAATTACTGCTCATTCCCACTAGTAGGACTCGAATCAATTCTCTGTGTGTTGGACTTTGTGGTTTGGTTGGACTTCTTGTACCTTGACAGGACTAAAGTGTAACATTGGCGGAGTCGGTAATCTCTCACTGGGAAGATCACTATGTATGGTGTAAGTGGCCACAAGGTCACTGGGACATCGGACGGAGCACCAGTGCACCTTGGGACCCTTGAGCCCGAACTCTTTCCCATTGTGGTCCCTCATACGAGGATGATCTGGGTCCCTGCCGAGAGAAAAAGAACCAGGCAAAGAATCCAAGACAGCGCATATGGTGCCAAGGGCTTATGCTGAGATTACCTACAGTGTTTCCATTGGAAGGAGATTATCTGACTCTTGGGTATCGTTTTAGGGCAGCTGGTTGCGTTTCAACCAAGTCAATTTTAAACTATTTGAACATATGGTGCCTTTCGGGCACTAAAAACATCCCCAACCTCTGCCCCGGCTGTGGGATGCCCACGATTTGACCGTCCATTTCAACTGTTTGTCACCTTAAAAGAGGAAAGTGTGACAGCGGTTCGGACACAGTATCGTGGGAAGGAACGGAGACTGGTGGCATATTTTTCTTTTCAAATAGACCCCGTAGCCCAGGGGCTCCCTCCGTCACCCAGATCCTACCTGCCTTACCTGCCATGATTACGGTTGCCCAAACACCACGTTCTATCAGCAAGTTAAAGTTTATACACGGCACTGGGTGGCTTCATTGCTGACATCGACATAATCACGGCACCTGGGCTCAGTCGAGCTCTTTGGGAGATGAAATGGCCGGGTTCCATGGCGTATAGGTGGTGGGGGAGCTAGGAAGGCCAGTTGCCTGCGTAGGTTTGCCAGCAGGTTTTTGTCGGTGGCTGTGATGTCAGGGTCTGGGCTGAAAAACTCACCCTGCAGGGAAAGCAGTGCGCCATAAATCATCTCCGCTGTTGAAGCCTGCAGGTCCTCCTTGAGGGCCGTCCTAATCCCGAGGATGACCCTGGGTAGTTCGTCCGCCCAGTTTGATCCAGAGACCTTGGCCATATGCGATGCCTTCAGGTACCTGTGGAACCTATCTACCAACCCTTTGGACTGCGGATTGTATGCTGTGGTGTGGTAGAGCTTGACCGCCAGGAGCTTCGCCATCTGAGTCCACAGGGCAGACCTAAACTGCCTCTCTGTCGCTAGTGACATGCGCTGGAACTCTGAAATGGGTGATCTATTGGCTGACCAGATTCCTGGCGCATGTTTCCGCGAGGCCTTCTTAATCGGGAAGGCCTCCGGCCACCTTGTGGCCTGATCCACCACCCTGAGGAGGTAACGAGCCTCCTTGGACACTGACAGGGGCCCAACGACATCAATGTGGATGTGCTGGAATCTGCTAACTGCCGGGTCGAAGTTCTGGATGGGGGCTCGTGTGTGTCACTGGACCTTGGATATCTGGCACCTGGTACAGTTCCTGGCCAGTTCTGCCACCTCCTTCTCTAGCCCGTGCCACACAAACCACTCTGTGACCAACCGCACGGTTGTCTTTACTGCTGGGGGAGCGAGGTCATGGATCAGACTGAAGACCTACACCCTCCACTGCGGCGGGACCACTGTTGAGATGTCGCAGAGCAATGTATCCGGGCTGCTGGACACCTGGATATCCTTGAGTTTGAGGCCCTACATGGTGGTCCACAAGGCCTGTGACTCTCCATCATTCCTCTGTGCCTGAGCGAGTTGCTCGTAATCCAGGCCAGGCACGACAGTGTTGATGGCTGGACGGGAGAGCACATTTGCCACTACATTGTCCTTGCCAGCCCTGTGTCGGATGTCGGTCATGAACTCAGACACGTACGAGAGGTGGCACTGCTGTCTGGTGGACCACGGATACTTTGGCATCGCCAGAGCTTTGTATGGCCCCTCGTACGGTCATCAGTGAGGGGCTTGTGATCTGTGAAGGCTGTGAACAGACTACCCTCGAGGAAGTAGTGGAAATGCCAAATGGCCAAATACAGCACCACGAGCTCTGGGTTAAAGTCACTGTATTTGAGCTCTGGTGGGCATAGCTGCTTGCTGAAAAAGGCCAGTAGGCACCATTGTCCATTGAGCCACTGTTCCAGAACCCACCACTGCCATAGCTGATGCATCCACGGAGAGCACCGTGTGTGCTTCCAGCCATGGGTGGACCAGCGCTGGCTAGAGCTTCCTTTGTCATGATGAAAGCCCTGTCCGCCTCCTCTGACCACAATAAAGTCTTTTCTTTTGTGGCCATGAGTGCGAACAATGGGCTCATAGTGCGCGCGACTCCAGAGATGAAACGATTGTAAAGGTTCACCATCCCCGTGAACTTCCTTCAATCTGCTGCTCCAGAACTCCACCAATCACTGTTCCTGAGGTATCAACTGTGAGGGCTGTGGGTGCATTTGGCCTGGGTGGACTGGAGCGCAGCTTCCACGAATACTCGTGCAGAGTCGTCCCAGGTCAAGTCTTTCGCCTTGCCAGTCATCAGGGTGAAAAGTGGGCGTATCACTCGAACAGCTGCAGGGATGAACCTCTGAGAAAAGTTCACCATCCCCATGAACTCCTGCAGTCCTCTGGTCATACTGAGCCTCGGGGATTTGCGGATGGCCTTCACCTTGCTGAATAGTGTTGTGGCCCCGTCTTTGGTAATCCTGTGACCCAGGAAGTCAATCGTGCTCAGTCCAAACTACCATTTGGCCAGGTTGATTGTAAGGCCCAACTCACATAGGTGATTGTAGAGTCTCCTCTGCCTTTATTGAGGCTGGAAAGGCTACTTTTATACAGTTGGAGTTCCCGCATAATAACTTAAACGGGATTCCCGCCCACGGGAACATTCTTGCATATGACTCCCCTTCTTCCCCAGCCTGGTGTTGCTTTGTTAGCTGGGCAGCCTGGCCAGCCCCATTTTAGGGCTGCCGGTCTTGCACTGCCCCAGCTTCCAACCGCGCTGGTTCCCAATGCTGGGGATCACGTTAGTGAGTTATGCCGCTGTTTATTACTGCGTGTTGTGCTGGCCTGATCTCCGCACTTGTGGGCTACCATTATCTTTATATAATATTTTCCAATCATTTTGATCTATTTTTCTGCCCAAAACATTTTCCCACTTTCATCTTGGTTTTGCAATTGTGTGTGAGAGTCTGTGAATGCATTAGTGAGTACATGTGCATGCAAACATGTGTTTGTGCACGAGTTCATGAGGATGCAGGCAGGCGTACGTTCATGTGTGTGTGTGTGTGTGTGTGTGTGTGTGTGTGTGTGTGTGTGTGTGTGTGTGTGTGTGTATGTCCATTTGTGTGTGCACATGAACGTGCGTGTGCATGTGTGCATGTGGGTGCATGTGTGCAATAAGCCGGCATGCCTGTGTGCGAGTGTGTGCACGAGTGGGTGAGTGTGTGCATGTATGCATGTTTACATCTGTGTGATTGTATGTGTGTGCACTTTTGTGTATTCACATGTGTGTGTTTGTAATGGAGAGGGGTTCATGAGGGGTCTCATTGGTAGCCGTACACAGCATCGACCGAATTATGTGGGGCATCTCAGTCTGGGCATCCTGACAGTACTCAATGGCCCACCCTTTCGACGAGAGCCAGGAGGATTTCCTTCCAGAGCATCCCATTTTTGTGTTCAACTTGCCCATTACCTCTTAGGTTATAACTTGTCATGCGTCTGGTCGCGATACCCTTCGCTGTCAGGTACTTTCGCAGCTCGTCACTCATGAAACTAGACCCCCAGTCACTGTGGATGAAAGCGGTGTAGCCAAACATGGTGAAGATCTGCCCCAGGGCCCTGCTGACGGTGGCCGTAGAGGTGTCTGTTCAAGGGATAGCGAAAGTGAAGCCTGAGTACTCGTTCACTACCGTGAGGAAGTAGACGTTTCGGTTCCTGGAAGGCAGGGGCCTTTTGAAGTCCATGCCAAGATGCTCAAAGGGCCGAGTGCCCTATACAACATGGGCCTGTGGCATACAGAAGAAATGGGTTTGATACTCCATGCAGACCCAGCACGACTCAGTCATGTCCCTGACGTCCCTGATGGTATATGGCAGGTTCTGGGACTTAATGACGTAGTACAACCTGGTGACACCCGAATGGCAGAGGGACTCATGCAATGTCTGCAGCCTGTCATTGTGCAGACAAGGCCTGTGTCCCTCGGCAAGGGCGACCATTTGGCTCAGGAGGGTGGATGGGACTCTGTCCGTGGGAACCCAAAGATGGGGGTTAATCACTCCTTGAGTGTATCGTATTTGCCTTCTTTGGTTCACAGTTCAATCTCACTTCTCCTTCTTCCAAGTTCTCTGGATGCACGCAATTCTTATGTTGTATATAAATTTCACCAGGCTTTGGTGCTTGAAAGGTAAATGTTTACCACTCAGGACGGTTCTTGTAGGGATTTTAGAGAGAGATTTGTTGTTCCAGGATCTCCACAACTGAGGTACCACCATTAGTCACCTCAATATCTCACTGATGAAACTTGCCCCGTCAGGGTTTTCCAGATGGTAACTTCTTTCTTCAAGCTACCACAGAGTCCCATTCCTCTTACTCCAAACAACAGGAGTTCTTTCTTCTGCTCAAGCTGTTAGATAAACAGAACCGGGGTGTGACTTTCCTGTAAGCACCCTGCAGAAAGGTACTTGTGGTCATCCTGGCTCCATTTCCAAACAATGGTCATTCATTTTATGACATCAGTTCGATTAACACCTACTTGTGAATGTGCATAATATTCTCCAGAGAGCTTCAATCTTTCTTCAGTCTTTCAAATAAGATCTGTTTTAAAATGTGTGTGTATGTATGTAACCTACACTAAATTTCAAATCTTACCAAATTCTCCAAATATATTTATCCATTACAATATCACGTAAGGAGCATTTAAGAGACTCCTAGACAGGCATACATGGGTGAAAGAAAAACAAGGTTGTAGCAGGCGCACAGTGCGGTATTATAAACCGCGTCCGTCAGTTCACAGACTTACTTGACACATCGCGGGCTAACAGTGCTGGGCACCAAAGTACAGCGAGTGGATCAGATGAAGCACCTGCCTAAAGGCTCAGGGCGCTAATGGCTCGTAGCTTTAACCTGCTGGTTCTGTGGACCGGAAGGTGTTCACTAACGAGCTCATTAACAGGCAGGGTATAAAAGGTCTGTGCATGTCTGCAATAAAGTACTATTAAGTTGACTACCTTTGTGTGTGTTTGCCTTTATTTAGTAGCATCTACAGCAGTAGCTGCTACACGGTATTATTTTTTTGTCAGAAATATCTAGATCAACATAACATCGTGGGCCAAAGGGCTTGTACCGTGCTGTAATATTCTGTCATTTCTTGACTTTGAATATCTGTAGTAAGCAGTGTGAGACTTCAATAATGAGCACAGCAACATTGCAGTCAGGAGTTTGTATCTCCTGGTTGACTTGAGCTTTTCTCTTTTGTACACAATGCTTTATTGTTCTGGTCAGTAAGAAAAGAAGTATCGTGCATGTTAAATATGTCATTATGTCTGCAAGTAACATTGGAAAGAGTCAGTAACACCAAGGTAAATAGCACCCTGTAGTGGCTGGTGCAGTTTCCTGATGGGAAGAAGTTATCCCTCAGTGGCTACAGTGATGTGAAAATGTGGGTAAATTATTTTGTATATGATTTATACATGGACAAATTAGCTGTTGTTTGTTCCAATTTCAGGTAGGTGTGGTTGCAAAGTGGGTAAGGATAGAAAATAGTTGGGGATCAACAACTGGGGCTTGTGATTGATGGTGTGAAAGTTGATATGGATACTCAGAATAAGGCTAATCTGATTAGGTAAGCCACTGGCTCTTATACTTCCACCAGACGTGAATCTAGAATTGAATTTTGTGTCATTTATGGTGGGTAACTTCAGTCTATTGATTGTAAAACTAAATTAAGAGCCCTTTTGCCCCTGGCTGTGCTAAAAGATTGTTTTGTTTATTAACTAAATTTTTCTGAGAGGGAGAATAGACTGAAGCTGCTTTCCAACTCGTTGGTGATGAATTTTGCAGTAAGATCTTTCAACTAATGACAGACTCCTAATTACCACATGCAATCCCCAGTAACTTTATCATTTCTCCCACCTTCGACATGATGGAGTCCCACCTTCCCCTCCCCATTTTCTACTTTTGCCAGGAACTGCTTTCATCCTGACGTTCTAGTTCACTCATCTCTCTCCACACATTCCTCCCTGTCCTCGGGGATTTTCTCCTGCAATTTGCATCAGTCACCTCCATCCAGGGACCTAAACAGCCATTTTCATGCAGGGTAAAGTTTCACATGCCCCTCCTCCAACCATGTCCGTACCCTCTATGGCAGGAAACCCAATGCAGAGTAAATGACAGATTGGCTGAGCACCTGGACGTTAATCACAATGGCCATCTTGGCTCATGGTCACAAGCCGTTTTAAGTTCCATTCCATTCCTACACTGACCTTTGTCTTCTGCCTCCTCCATTGTCAGGGTGAGGTCAAATCCAGAGGAACCATCTCTTATTGCATTTCTGTAGTTTAATACTCGATGGTATGAATATGGAATTTTCCAAGTTCTTGTAACCTGACCATCACCCCCCCCCACCCCCCCAACCAGGTTTCACTCTCTCTCCTGCTGATTCACCCAGTTCCCCTCGTATTCTCCCTTCCAAACCAGATGACTTATAAATGTGGGCAGAGAAATGGCAGATGGAGTTTAATCTGGACAAGTGTCTTGCACTTTGAGAGGACTTGTAGTCGTGTTGCAAAGAGGGATCTTGGGGTGCAAGCGCTAGCTCCTTGAAAGTGGCAACACAAGTGTAGGGCGTTAAAGAAAGTATTCTTCATTGAGCAGGGCATGAAGTATAAATGTAGTTAGGCCACATTTCAAGTGTTTTCCGCAATTCTAGTTGCTGTATGCCAAAAGGAGTTTATCAGGAGGTTGCTTGGGTTAGAGCATTGGCTCTGAGGAGAGGTTGGACAAATTTGGATAGTTTTCTCTGGAGGATTGGAGGCTGAGAGATGACTTGGTTGAAATTTATACAATTATTGTAGTCCTGGAGATGGTCGCTGTCTTCTTCCCCTGCCCCCATGGGAAATGTAAAAATACTACGATGCCTATATTGAACATGAGAGGGGTAAAGGAGAGAAATGAGGCAGGTTTTTGTACAGTGCAGTGGGGGTCTGGCCCACGCTGCCAGGATAATGGTGAAATCGCCACGATTTAAGAGGCATTTGGTTGGGCACATGAACAAGAGGGAATGGGTGATGTTTATGGACCATGTGCTGACAGATGGGATTAATTTAAATGCGCTTCTTGTTCACCACAGACAATGTTTGCCAAATGGCCTATTCCTGAGCTCCACTGTTGTGGGATGATTCACCTGTTTTCAAGGATTGTTGCCGATGGGCAGTAAACTTTTCACAGAGATCTATCTCCAATGAATGTATTTAGAACATTTCCATTAGTTAATTCCCTGTAGAAACAGCAATTTATAATTCAAGCTGTGTAGCCACAACAATAATGCAAAATTTGAAGGCCATCATTACTGAATCCATTTTAATCAGCCTTCACCTTGGACAATGTTCAATTGAGACCAGAAAAACAAAATGCAGCTTTTAACCTCTAGGAAAGATTAGTAATCCTCTGTACCACAGAATTATTTCTGAAAAATATTTGGAACATTTTGTGAATTCAACTTGCAAAGAGGTGATGAAAAGGAACGACAACAAGATTTTAAAAAATTAAACCCAGAACATTTATTAGAAGATGTTCATCACAATAAACATGTTTAGGTTCAGAAATGATCGATTCTGGAATGTCATGTGGCAGGAATAAAAGGAATGAAGGATAGATATATTCCAAGGAAAAAGAAATGAATGATTTGGATTGTGGTTTAAATGGTTTTGTGGCCAAATTTTCAAAGGTCACCAAGATAGATGACAGAGTAGGAAATGTAGAAACCGTAAAGTTGCAGAAGGATACAGACAGATTAGGAAACTGGGCAAAATTATGGCAGATGAGATTGAACACCTTTGGCAGTGGAAATAAACAGGAAGCATACTATTTGGATGGGATGAAAATTCAGACCTTGGATGTGCAAAGGGACCTGGGTGTCCTTGTGCAAGGAAACCTAAAAGTGAATGACCAGGTGATATTGGTAATGAAGAAAGCGAATGCTATGTTGGCATTCATTTCAAGAGGAGTAGTGTACAAGAGTAAAGAGGTGTTGATGAGGGCTCTATGGGGCATGGATGTCTCCCTTGGTGGGTGAATCGAGGACAAGAAAATTAGAGGTTAATCATATGAAACAGAGATTAGGAAGAACTTCTTTAGCCAGAGGGTCATGGACCTGTGGAACTCGCTGCCGCATACAGCAGTGGATGCCAGATCATTGGGAGTATTTAAACAAGAAATAGACAAGTTTGTCGTTAGCGAGGGCATGAAGGGATATGGGGAAAAGGCTGGAAATTGGAAGGAGTGTAGAGTAGCTTAGTGTCAGTTTATGGAGCAGACTCGATGGGCCTAGTGGCCTGGTTCTGTCCTTTGTCTGTGATCTTGTTCTCATTTGAGAGACATTATTGAAGGCAACTGAGAAAAATGTAAAAATTCTAGGCGGTTGTTAGAGTAGGTTATTAGTTTGGCATCTCTATGTAAAACTCCAAAACTATCTGTCACTTTGGAGCGGTGCTGGTCCCTCTAATGCCTGAGGAACATAGACTTTCTAATATGTAATGTGTTCTTTCAGCTACAAATGATTCTCTTATTCAAACATGGCCAGAGGTCACTCGTATTTCATTTCAGTCTCACAATCGTTTTTAGTGGTTTTTCAGTTGTAAATGTGGCAAATTCCATTTTGGGAGTGGTTTCTTGTCACATTTTTCAGTGATGTATTTGGAAAAAAATGATGTTGTGTGGACTGCAGCTCTTGAATGCAAGTGAACTTCATTTGTTGTCCTTCCAATGCCATCTGCTGTCTGACGAGCCTTCAAGCTGGGTCCTGCCCTTTCCAAGCCTTGCTCAAGTGTTCCCTCACCTCGTGACCACATCATAACGGTGACAATAAGCCACCATATAAAGACAGTGTCTATGAGACGCAGGCTCGTAATACACCTGGATTATCTTAAAATCGCAAAATTGGAATGGCCAGAGTTGTGCGTAGTCCATAGATCTGACAGCTGCTCGGCTTCACAGTTATATATGGTTCTGAAAAAAAACTAGGGATTGGCGGCGTTGCAGAGATGATCGTGCCCTGAACAATTCCACCATGCCTTACTGATACAATATTCCAAATTTACAAGACTTCTCAGCAAACCTCCACGGCAAATATGCATTTTCCAAAATAGATCTAGTACGTGCTCACTATTAGATTCCATTTGAGTCTCCAGACTCACCGGAGATGCTCCCGTTCAGCATGTTTGAGTTTCTGAGAATACCATTCGGTCTATGGAATGCAGCTCAGACATTCCAGTGGTTCATGGACCACGAACTCACTGGCCTTGTTTTTTTTTGGTGCTTGTGTTGATCGAGGAGATTCTGGTTGTAAGTGTGGTTGAAGAGGAGCACAAGAGCCACCTTATCTCATTGTTTCCGAGGCTTGAGGAATGTGGCATCGTGATCAATCCCAGGAAAGTGTTTCTGGTGCTACTGATCTTGTATTTTTGGGACTGAGATTTATGCAACATGGTATTTTGCCTGATGAATGTAAAGTGTGTGGAATTTGAGAATTTCCTCCCCCCATTATGTTTGGCCAGTTGTGATGGTTTTTAGGCATGAGGAATTTTTATTGCTGTTTCCTGGTGAATGCCGCAGCATCTCTATTACCTCTTTCTGAACGACTCAAAGGATCTGATGTCTTTTTCCAAAAAGACCTTAACTTTGGGAGACGATGCTGTGTATGCTTTCCATGATGTGAACACTGTTCTTCCAAATGCCACTAAGCTTGTACATCAAATGCCCAAGGCCTTGCTCTCTTACCACAGATGCATCTGTCAGTGCTGTTGGAGCAGTGTTAAAACAACTAGTCTGTGGGCAAATGGAAACTGGTAAAGTATAGAATATTTGGGCAAGAACTCTTAGCTATCTATCTCGCAGTGAAACATTTCAGTTTAAAAAAATATTTATAGTTTTGTATATGGTACAATATAATAATATAATTGTATCCAAATGATACTTACATTGATCAAAAAATAAATATTGTACTGTACATAAAAGTGAGAAGAGTAAAAAGTTAAAAAAAATACACATCTAGGTGCAAAGCTACTGTGATAACTATTCCCTCCCAAAACGAAAGGCAGGATATTAATAAAATAGTAGAATTAAACCAACATGATAAGGTTCAACCATTAAGATTAATGAAAAGTGGTGGTGGGGTGGAGAAGTGAAAACATTAGATATCCAAACCCATATCTAAATATGGTTTCCATAGTTTGAAGTATGTATCGTACCCAGTTCTAATATTATAAGTCACCTTTGCTAAGGAAATACAAGTTTGCATTTCCCCACAATCAATTTTAAGATGGGATTCAGATTTCCATGGAATTGCTTTTTATCTCCTGGCCCTGCCAATGCGATTTATTAAAATAATTAATTGTTTTTTTGAGAACTTGAATTAGGCTTCCGAATCATATACATTTCCCAAAAGTAAAAGCTCGGGTGTTAATGGTAAACAGTTTTATAATTTGTTCCAAAAAATTGCCCACATCTTTCCAAAATGATGTCACCTTGAGACATGATCACAGAGAATCTATAAACGTACCAATGTCTGTGCCACATTTAAAACATAAATGTGAAATATTTGGAATAAATTAATTGATGTGGCATTAAATATAATTGATGAAGAAATTTATCATTAACTAATCTATCGAAAACATTAATTACTGTCCCAACAAATGTCAGACCAGCAAAATGGGTCAATTTCAGTTCCCAAATCTAATTCCCATCTTTCTTTTGATTTATTCAAGTCTGGGTTTGGAGTTTCCTCTTGATGTCGAAGATACAATTTGGAAATAAGTTTCTTTGTAATTCCCTCATGAATCCCAATCTCCATCCAAAATTTTAGCTTTTTATTGGAAGGTCATCCTTTGACCATTTGTACAGAGCACCACCCTCTTCTGCATACTGCAAGTGCAAGCACACATCTCGACTTGCCCAGAGAGATTCAGCACTTGGACTTCATCCTACAATTTTCATTGGACACACACACATCTGAGGAAAGGCAAATGCTGTCGCTGGTGCCCTATCCAGTTGTGACATTACATGCAACTCCTGCCATCGATTTCACTGCCATGGCTCATGCACGACACACTGATCCTGATTTCATCTGGTGTAACCAGATCAACTCTGGTCTCCATCTTCAAGATGGGACCCTGGATGAACTGGGTGAAAAGTTGGTTTGTGATTTTTTTTCCCCCAACAGGAAGGACTAGGCCATTTGTGTGGGTGGCTGTGAGGTAGGAAATTTTCTCTTCACAATCTATCTCTTTCTTGAAAAGAGCATCAATCAAACTGGTTAAGGAACATTTTAGCTGGCTTCGTGTTAAACAGAATGTCGGATTATGGGCAAAGACTCGCTTGCTGGGTCAAAGCCTTAAAGTCTCCAGGCACATGAAATTCAATCTGGGGGATTTTGTTGTTTTGGATTCCCATTTCCAGCATGTGCACCTTGTGGCTTGGAAGGTCCACTTCCGCCATCTTGACAATATACTTATTTGCTCACGTGTGAGGACTGAACTACCAGTTGACAGGTTGAAATTTCTATCGTTGGTATCTCTGCAGAGACAATTCCTTGGGCTTTTGTGGATCATTGGATTCCATCTTTTGGTGTCCAGGCACTATTACAATAGCTCGAGGGTCTCAGTTCGAGTCAGCATTGGTCTGAGCTCTCACTGATCCTCTGGGCACGACCTGAATTACAGCTAAGTGTTTCAGGCCAACAGCTTCTTTGAGCATTTCCAACATTGGTTGCTTCAATAACATCCCATTAAATGTTCACCGATAAGGGGTCTCTACATTATGCAAACCAGAAGATATGCAGGTATACAATCCTTTATCCAGAACCCTTGTGGGGAGGGGGGGGGGGGGTTTCACTGTGTTTCGAATTTCAGATTTTTCTGGATTTCGGAAAGCCAGATTTATGCCCACCCAAATTGTGCTGCTGTATCCACCTCCACTCCCTTCCAGTCACGCTGCCATTTTCCCCCCATCCCTCGCCCGCCTGACTCGCGCTTCCATCTCACTCCCCACTTGCTGGTGTTTGGAGCTTTCCGGATTTTAGATGTCGATACAAAGGATTGTGTAGTTCTACTTAACAATGAGGAATGATCAGACAAAATCCTACTCTTATATTCTGCATGTATAAATCTACACTGTAATTGGGCTGACGTTAAGCAAAAGTCGATTCTAGAAAAAGGATCATGTCTGGGTGAAAAAAAAAGTTTTTTCTGTCAGATTTAATGTCCTCCAGATTTCCATCAAATTCAAATCTTTCATGGACTCTAACCTCCATTTAGCCATTTTGGTTCTTTGTACAGTTTTTGGAGATTTATCCAACGCACAATTAAAATCCCCACCAACCAAAATATTTTCATTAGCTTGACCCAGATTCAAAAAAAAGTTTCAGAAATAACTTCTTCATCATCTTCATTGGGTGGATAAACATTCATCAAAATCCATCCTTCAGCAAAGATTTTACAATTCACCAACAGCTCTCTACCCGATGTGGCAGAGAATGATCCCAACTGAAACAGTATCTCCTTATGAGCCGAAATAGCAACACCTCTAGCATTCGAATTAAATGAAGATGCCAAAACATGTCCGACCCAATCTCTTTTTAATTTCAGATGTTCTTTCTCAGACAAATGAGTTTCTTGCTATAAAGCAAGATCAACCTTCATTTTCTTTATATATGCCAATATTCCCTTCCTTTTAATCGGATTATTAAGTCCTTAAACATTAAAGATCACAAAATTTAAATGAGGCATCACTTAATTTCCTCCTGAGATTGACACTTCACACAGCAATTACAATTATATATATAAAAAATACCCAACCCCCACCCCCCTTTCAAACAATAATAAACCCTGTAAAAAACCTATAAGTACAAGAGTCGGACCCACCCCCACTGTGGACCAGGTGCAGTCAATACCACAAGTGGCAGATGACTTTAGAAGTAGCAGAGTTAACCACCACCCCCCAACCGAACATTAAACCCATCAGTCATCCCAATGATAACACCCACATTGAGCTTGAGCTTCATCTTCAACATCACTCACCGATTCTGATTCCAACTTCTTTTTCCCGTTCCCTTCCCAATCTTAACTTCGGGCATTTTCCCCATCAGTTCCTTCAAATCTGGGAAGGAATTTGCAAAAGTTAATGCACCATAAGGACTCTCAAAACATTGAGACTGATCTGGCCCATAAATCACCTTAAATATCGTCAGATATCGAAAAGTAAACTTATACCCTTTCTTCCACAGCACTGCTTTGACCAGATTAAACTCTTTCCATCACTTAATAGTCTGACTTAAATCAGCATAAAATAAAACCCAATTCCCTTGAACCATCGTAGGACTTTGATCAAGGCGACTTTCTGAACCGAAAGCTGCAAAATCATTTCTCTGTCCTGATATCGCAAACATCTTAAAAGAACCGCTCTTGGCATTTGACCCAGGAAAGGTTTTCTCCTCAATGTCCTATGAACCCGATCTAAAAAACTTGACTCCCAACATCTCTGGAATCCATTTCCAAAAATAATTTTACAGGATCTGAACCTTCAATATCTTCTGGCAGACCAACTATCTTATTATTACGACAACTTCGATTTTCCAATGAATCAATGTTTTGTAACAAATCTCTCTTCTGGACATCAAAGCCTGTAAACAAATCCTCAATATGATCCATTCTCTCTGCATAATCATCCACACAGTCCTTACAGTCAATCAAACTTCTTGTATCTTCTTAAATTGATCTTGTCCAGTGTCCACTGCTGTTAAACACTTATTAATATCAACTTGAATAGATGTAATTTCTACACACATACCAGCCATTTTTTCCTTCATAACCAGCAAATTGATCATTTAAAGTTTCAAAACCTTAGGCCATAGAATACATCATCTTTTCATATCGTTGGATAAGTTCTATAGACATGAGGTTGACTTCCATCCCTGTTATAGGGGCCTTGAAGACTGGGGAATGTGTCTTTGGTGAAATAACAGCTTTCATTGGAGAAGGAGATTTTCTAAAAGCCTTAGGCCTCCCTTCAATGAGTCCAGCTGCACTAATTCTTGCTCTTCTTCTAGAACTTCTGAGTTGTCCTCCTCCACCTCTTCTCTTCCACCACATACCTGGCAGCCCTATGTTAGGTAAAAACATCATGAGCTGGGAATGTAGAGGGAGTCACCCATTGCTGGGCCATAACAAGATGCAGTTGTGACCTTGTACTCTCAAGATAAGAGTGGGGATGACAAATTGATGTGCAGGAGGCTAGCAGAGAGGGACAGCAACAATTTATTCATTGGACAATGTCATGGTATGATAATTTACTAAGTACGTATCCTAAGGTATATAAAGAACACCACTTGCTGATAACGGCAGAATGCGCCTTCTCCAACTAACACTGTTAGTTGCAAGTGTTACAATCCGGTAATAAAGAACAAAGAACCTTGATTTCGACTCAGTCTGTTGTCTGACTCACTCATTCATGAACAAAGCAGACCTAACACCTACTGTGGATGGGATCCAGAATTTTGTTCATGCGAGAACTTCCACGCATGCTGAGAAGCTCAGTAGCCTGCAGGTGAGCATCTCCAGATGCACCACTGCATACAGGCAGCCCCTTTCCCTGCTAAATCGCGCTCACATTCAGGCACCCAACCCCCACTCTCCTTAGTCAAGCCCGGCTCATGTCGGATTCCACGCTCGTGTTCCATCTGGCCCGACGCCAGGCTAAAGATCTCGGCACCATCTTGCATCTTCAGATGCGCTGAGGATGCCGACGTTTTCTCCAGCTGCTCCCGACTTCCATGTTGAGGCTTCGGATCCATCTCTAACTGCTCCCGAGTTTCCTTCTGGAAGGTCGGCCTTGCTTCTGTACTTTTCTGTACTTTTCATGCCTGTACTGACCAGTACAGGCATGGGCTGGCCTACCCTCCTGATGAAATCCTCTCCTAGACTCCTCCCTGGACTCCTCCCCTGTGACCTAGGCCATAAAGGTCGAGCCACCTCTTCCTTCCCTTCACTTCCCTCACTTGGACCCGGGCCTGCAGTCTTGTGTGTAATAAAGCCTATCATTCCCCTCAGTCTTTGTCTCTGTGATGTACTGCCCAACACAGCTTTTTTCCTTCCTTCATTTCCAGAATCCTACAGTCGTAAATTACTGTTCAAAACATTGATAAAGTCAAAAAAAGTCACTACAGTTCGAGTATTGATTAGTTCAATCAGGGAGAGGTGTCTCCTCACGTCTTTTTCCTACGCCAACTTTCCACGACACCCCCTTCAGCTGACTCTTTGAACACCATCCAATCCACGGATGAGAGGAATAATGTTTTGAGGAGCACTTGATGGCTTTGGGCCTGTACTCGCCCGAGTTTAGAAGGATGAGGCAGGACTAATGAAATCTGATGAATAGTCAAAGGGCTGGATAGAGAGGATTTTGGCAGTAGTGGGAGAGTTTAGGACCAGTGGGCACAACCTCAGAATAAAAGGATGTCTGCTTAAAACGGAGATGGAGAAAACCTTTAATCTTGAGCAGTAATTTTCAAACTTCTCCTCTTACCCCACCACGCCCCCCAACCAACCCCTCGGCTCATATTCCATTTAATCCCTGTGCCAGAAGTGTTCTGTTAGTAAAGGACCACTTAAGGTGGTATGTGATTGGGAAAAAAAGGTTTGAAAACCACTGTTTTAATCGTACCTCATTGACTTGTTCTGTGCGTGGTTTCATAACTCCAGAGGAAATGGGCCAATGACAATTTTTCTCAAGCAAAATTTTTCCTTCACTATTGGGTCTTCAGCAGTCTTTCTCAGCCTTTTTTCTCATTCATATGTCACTTTAAGCCACCTCTTACTCATTTTTCGACACTCCAAAGAATTAAGTCCCATCCTGGTCAACCTTTCCCTGTAGCTCAACTCCTGAAGACCTGGCAGCGTCTTAGTAAATCTTCTCTGCCCTCTTTCAATCTTACTAATACCCTTCCTGTCACTAGGCGATCAGAACGAGCCACAAAATTCTCCAAATTTGGCCTGACCCACATCCTATATAACCTCACCATAACTTCCCAACTCCTATTTTCAATGTGTTAATTAATGAAGGCCAAGATGACAAAAGCTGTCTTTTGAACCCTGTCTTCCTATGACACCACTTTCATGGAATTATGTAACTGTGTTTTATCTCTTATTGTTGATTTCTACAACTTGGCTGTTCAATTTTATAACGTTGGCTTCTGGACTATTTTATTGTGCCCCTTGATCTGGAGAGTTCTGGCAGAGCAAAGCAATTTTGTTTTCTTTTGTCAGGTCAAATTTTGTCACATTGATCCAAAAACAAGTATTTTCAGCATTTCTTCATTTCAGATTCTCTGCAGCTGTCTGTCGTATTGTACCTCACAGTGACGGCATCATGTTTGTCTTGTTTATCCTCTACCCCTCCATCCAGATAGATGAGTCGACTCCACTCATCCAGAACCACTGCCATTTCTGGTGCCATTTCTGGTGCTCGGGCTTTTCATCCCACGTATTCATTTAGTTATTTCTCCTCTTCTTTTTCTCAGGTTTGTTTGAACATCTTTCTGAATCCCAGTGAAAGGTTATCGACCTGAAGGTTTTAACTCCGATTATTTTTCCAGTAGATGACCTGCTAAGTATTTCTAGCATTGAATTTTTATTTTACTGCCTTGGTATATTACTGAGTGCTTTGAATGGGAGAAGAAACGTGGGTTGCGTTAAGTAGAGATGTCTAGATTATGGAGTGGATTTAGAAAAATAGACGTAAAAGGGGAGGGTGCATGGCAATAGTTAATTCATCTTTTCAAATTGTTTTTTGAGCTATGATTATTTTCTGATGTACGCACAGTTTTCAGAATTAAAAATTTATTGTGATGAACATGTCACCAAATTTGTCATTTTTGTGGCAACAGTACAGGTACAAATATTCTAAATTACATTTTAAAAGAAAGAAATCCTTTGTGCAAAATGAAGAGTAAGTGATGGAGAGACTGTTGTTCCTTGTCCATTCAGAAATCTGATGGCAGAGGGGGAGAAGCTGTGTGTGTACCATTGGATACTTGTCTTCAGGCTCCTGGAGCTGTTTCCCTGATGATTGCAGGGTGAATAACGCCCGGCCTGGGTGGTGAGGGTCCTTGAGGATAGAGGTTGTTTTTTTGAGACTCCGCCTCTTGGAGAAGTCCTTAATACATGGGCTAAGGATGAAAGGGGAAAAGTTTAGTGGAAACATTAGGAGAAACTTCTCCACACAAGGTGGTGGGAGAGTGGAACAAGCTGCCAGCTGCATGAGGAAATATGAGCTCAATGTTAGCATTGAAGAATTTGGACAAGTTCAGGGATACGAGAGGGATGGAGGGCTATGGAATGGATGCTGGTCAGTGAGATGAGGCAGAATAAGAGTTCTTCAGTGGGAGTGCAAAACCATAAGCCAGACAGCTGGGTACTCACCCATGTAATGGACCGCACATGATGCAGCATGCCGAGGAATGGCACGTTGATCTGTGGAGTCTCCTGCCAGAAAGCGCAGGATACTCACGGGGCTTAATTTAAATCTGCTGGCAGCAAACTCTTAATGATGTCCCACCTTGTCACATGGAGCCTGGCACATATAACCAAATGACAGTTTACAGCATGGAAACAGGCCATATCGGCACTTCGAGTCCATGCTGGTTCACATGAACCACTCCACTAGTTTCCCCCTCCCACACTCTGCCCATATCCCTCAACCCCCTCATATTCATGTACACATCCAACCTTCTTTTAAATGACAGATAGGACCCTGCCGCAACTATCTCTTCTGGAAGATCATTCCATTCTGCCACCATTCTCTGAGTGAAGAAGCATCTTCTAACATTTCTCCTGAAGTTTTTCCCCCTTACCCTTAACTTATGCCCTCTTGTTCCAACCTCCCCTACCCTCAGTGGAAAGAGACAGCTCACGACTAGTCTATCTATTCCCTTCATAATTTTAAATACCTCTATCATAACCCCCTTCAACCATCTACATTCCAATGAATAAAAGTCGCAGTCTCCTTAATCTATAATAGTAACCACACCCTTCTTATTTTTTAGTTTTACCCATACTGCCTCCCTCGATGAGCCCTCTAGTTTCTCTTGCCTCCGCTCCGCTGTAATATCTTCCCTGACAAGTAATGTGGTATATAAAAGAGGCCTGTAAAGTCTGAATAAAGCAGTCTAGTGTTGACTAACCTAGTGTGTGTGTGTGTGTGTGTGTGTGTGTGTGTGTGTGTGTGTGTGTGTGTGTGTGTGTGTGTGTATTTATTTTCGTAGCTCCACCGAAGTCACCGCTACAATTGGTGACCCAATAAAACCAGGTTCCGCCTATTTCTCCTGGACACGCTGGAATTGACTAGACATGAGCTTTTAAATATGGAGGGCCTGGGTGACAGAGATCCATCTGATCTAATGAATGAGATGCTCGCATTAGCAGATGGACATTCTCATTGTTTCCTTTTTGAGACTCTATTCCTGTCTAAACTCCCAGGTCATGTCGCAATACCAATCATTAACATGGATTTCCGCCATCCCCATGACATAGCACGGGAGGCTGAAAGGCTCGGTCATACTTCAACGTGAGTCTGCTCACGTACAGTCTGTTTTCACAGCGGATCCATATCCCGTGTCCTATGACACTCCTATATCTGCAGTTCAGTCAAAGAAGGATGAACGCGCTAATAGGCGGCGAGAATGGTGTTTTTACCATTGCGGAAAAAATGCCCATAAATGTGTCCCTCTATTAGAGAAAAAAGGCAGGAAACGAAAAAGCCGGCTACCATTAATGGCCTCGGCAACTGGCACAAGTATGGGTCTATTGTATCTTCAAGACGATTCTGGTAAGCACATTTCTTTTAGACACGAGTGCTGTGGTCCATTTGCTCCCGCCAACCTATTTTGAAAATAACACATAAATAACAACACCTGGCTCTTCAAACAGCAAATGGGAGGATAATTCCCTGCTTTGGCACAGGAAGGGTCATGATTGGGATAGGAGGTGCGACATTCCATTGGAATTGCCTGTTGGCTTCCTTTGCACAGCCCATTATGGGTGCAGATTTTTTAAGGTCCCATGACTTGCCAGAAGATGTGAAGTGGAGGAAATTGGTTCATGCAACCACTTTTCAAACATACCCACTGGTATGCAGCAAAGGGAGAGTTTCCCATCTCAGGGTGCATACCCTGCACAAAGATGCATATGCTGCCCTGATCAATGAATTTCCCAGTATTATCTCTCCTAATTTCAATACCTCCAAAACAGTATGTCGATGGCCATTGCCAACTCCTCACATTCTTTAGGCAACATCTAGGGCCATCGGAGATGAAATATAATGTATTGTATCGAGCCACACAGCACTTCTGATTTGTTTTGGAGGGTCGGCATTTCACTGTGTTCACAGAGCACAAGCCACTCGTGTTTTCCTTCAGCAAAATAATGGATCCATGGTCGGCAAGACAGCAGCGTCATTAACATACATTTCAGAATTTACCACGGACGTGCGCTATATTTCTGGTAAAAACAATCTCATCACGAATATGCTGTCCAGACCGACTGTATATCATATTCAGGGTTAGATTGATATTCCTGAATTAGCCAGTGTCCAGGCAATGGACCCCGATGTTCAGGCATACAGTATGGCCATGACTAACCTGGACATACAGCAGGTGGCATCACAACTAGGCGGCCAACCTTACTTTGTGACGTCTTTGGGCTCCAATAGACCAGTGATTCTGCCATCTTGCAGGCAATGCTTTATTGACCAGATAATCAGCTTGTCTCATCCGTCCTTCAGAACATCTGTCAAGCTCATGTCAAATAAATATGTATGACATAGACTGAGAAAATGCATCATGCAATAGGTCTGCACATGTACCTCCTGCCAGACTTCCAAAATTCAGCGCCACACTAAGGCATCTCTTCAACATTCCTGGCTGAACACAGGTTGATGGAACACATCCATGTGGACTGGCTCACACCATTGCCAGTATCTCAAAACATGAGATACATTCTAACAGTCATAGAATGTTTGATGCGCTGGCCAGAGGCTGTCCCGTTGCCATCCAGTGACACAGACAAGGGCCAGAGCATTCATCATCAATTGGATGGCTAGATTTGGTTTCCCGACCCACATTACTTCAGACCGCGGAACACAATTCATCCACAGTCCAACGGCCTTGTTGAATGTTTCCACTGGCAACTGAAGACCCGACTCACCGGTCCCAATTAGGTCGATGAACTGCCATGGGTTCGATTGGGAGTGCGCACGGCTCCAAATAAAGAGATGTCTGCATTGTCCGAAGGGATGGTTTATGGTACGGTCCTTACAGTTTCATGGGACATTCATTTCACAACCAACTCTGATCTGAACGTCCTTCAGAAGCGTCGACGTGGTGTCCCGATCAGCAAACATTTTCCTACCCACTGGCATGGATCCCCTAAACAGAATGTCCCCCCACCACTCCTGTACGCTGATTTTGTTTTTATGCGCGCACACAGGTCCCAGGAGTGTCATTACAATGACCGTATGAGGGCCATTTCCGCGTGGTGAAGAAGGATGGGGTTGTGTATACTTTGGACATTGGGGACATTCACAGCTGTTTAGTGTGGACAGACTCAAGCCTGCCAATGTGGATCCCACTTCACCTATTCAGTGTCCCCAGCCCAGATGGCGAGGGCATCCACCTAAGGTGCATATAGCTGGTGCTTTAGTTTCTGGTGACAGTTCTGAGGGGGGGGGGTGTAGCAGCTGCGCAGTGGGGTGGGCGGGCACAGTTCTTTGGCGGGCGCGTGAATTCATAAGACAGACAGCTGGGTACTCATCCATTCAATTGACCACACATACATGGTGCTGCATGCCGAGGAACGGCACATTAATCTGTGAATTCTCCTGCCGGAAGGTACGGGACACTCACAGGGCATAATTTAAACCTATGGTCCTGTGGATCAGTAGCAAACTCATAATGATGTCCCACCATGTCCCATGGAGCATGGGACACGCAGTAAATAAAAGAACCTTGTAAAGTCTGAATAAAGCAGTCTTCTGTTGACTAACCTGGTGTGTGTGTGTGTGTGTGTGTGTGTGTGTGTGTGTGTGTGTGTGTGTGTGTGTGTGTGTGTGTGTGTGTGTGTGTGTGTGTGTGTGTGTGTGTGTGTGTGAGTGTGTGTGTGTGTGTGTGTGTTGCTTTGGTAACTCTATTGAAGTAGCTATTACACATATAAATATTTGGGATGATTATTGCACATAAAGGATACTTTTATTCCATCTCACAGACCGTGGGAAGAAGCTATTCCCCAGCCTGGCAGTCATGATTTTGATGATGGACTTGGTTAAAGATGCTGTGCACTGGATGGAAATGGTCTTTTTACAATTCCTTGAGCCCTATTTGAACAAAACTCCTAGTAAATGTCATCTACAGAAGAAAGGGAGACCTCAGTGATCCTCACAACTCTGTGCATCATTCCTGTCTGATGCTTTACAGCTACTAGACCATCCAATGATGCAGCCAGACAGGAGACTCAACTGAGCTCCTGTAAAATCTCAGGATGAGAGCCATTGGCCTTGACCTCCTCAATCTCCTTGGGAAGTGTAGGTGCTTCCTGACCAATAAGGACGTGCCCCTGTGAAAAGAGGATATGAGTGGAGAGGGTTAGGTGTAGCAGGTTAGAGGATGGTGCTGAAGTTGGAAATGCCCAAGGAAATCATGTCAGATGTGGCAGCTGTTGGGTGATAAGTGAGAAACCTGAGGGATTCTGTCCTTGTTTTGCCGGAGAGGAGATGGGGTAAGGGCAGAAATAGAATTAGAGATATGGGTGCAGACTTTATCAAAGTCAGTATGGGAGAATCTGCATTTATTGAAATAAGACATTTTGGATATCCTGGAGTAGAAGACCTCATCTTGGGACTGTTACAGGCCCAGAGGACCCCAAAACATAGCAGCAATAGAAAATCACCAAGACAAAATGTCATTTTTAATTTTCTTTAAACTGAAAAACAGGATCAAATTTTAACTTATCACTATTAATTTAACAGCCTTACATTGCCCCATTCTAATTCTCAGTGCAGGTGTATTTAATGTGTATAAAGTTCTTTGACACAACTCCAAGTTCATCGGTGTCTATCAATTCTTATACTGTGCACTGAATTCAACATTTATGAATTCTCACCAAGCTCTGGTGCTTAAAGGTAAATGGTTACCCTCCAGGAAGGCTCTTGTCGGTTTCAGAGAGGGATTTCTTGCTCATTGGACATACAAAAACTGATTCCCTCTGATCAGCCACTTTGGTATCTTGCCAAAGTAACTTTCCCCATCAGGGTTTTCCAAATGATCACCTCTTCTGCAGGTCACCATTGAGTTCCTTTTGTTTCCCTTATTTCAGGTGAAACAGCATTTCTAGCCAGCCATTTCCTCTTGTATGGACAACAAGATTTTTCAACTGGCTGAACTGAACTCACAACCCGTTTTAAAAATGGGGTTTCAACAAGATGCCAGCTTGCCATCTCTCTCTCTCTCTCTCTCTCTCTCTCTGTCTCTCTCTCTCACTCTTTTAGAAAAAAACCTATTTGGTCTCTCCTCTCTGCTTGCAAAACCACATGACCTTCTTAGAACAGCAAACTGCAACCAGCCAGATTACTGCACTGGACTCAAACTTCTGAGTCCATTCATCTGTTGCTTTAAAAACAATATTCCATTTACACCTGCTTTTGAAATTCTTTAGCAAAGCAGTCTCTTTGTTTTGTCTTTGCAAAGGTTCTCGGCATCTGCATGACTCACTCTCATCAAGGCACTTGCATTTTAAGTAAGAGCTGTTTTGTGAAGTGTTTGTGTTTGTTTGTGACCTATACGACTCCTACAATCTATCCTTCAAAAACATATCTATAAACAATGTAAAATATATAATCTGTCACAGGACAGATGCAGCAGAGGAGTTGTGATAAAATCAATGGTGTCCTTGCAAAAATAAAAAGTGGGAAGAGATATAATCCAGGTAGCTCTGGTGAGTGGAGTTTGTAATAGTTTGAAACTTGAACCTCTCTCTCTATTTCAGGAGACAATTTACTGTCAGGTAATTTAAAAATGTCAAATCACACAAAATTGCTTTTTTCCTGCTGTGAGGCAGACAGATTCGCCATTGGCAGAAATTGCCTGAAATGCCTCTTGCACTCAGAGAAAGAGCAAAAGAGAGTTGTGCTCTCCCCCCACCCACCCCCACCACCCTGAACCCTGGGCCAAGTCACTGAGGGTTTGTGGATTCTCTTTCAATTCTCACAGACCAATCCAAGCCATTGGCAATGCAAGCTCCTGTTTTTAACCTCTGACACGATTAGGAACCACTTAACATCCACTCATATCTCAAGTCTAATATCTGATACCCTTTTAGCCAGTTTCAAACCAGCCTCTAGCAATCCACGGCCTAATGTGAGTTCCTTGACTATTTTCTCCAGAAGCTCACAGCCTGCATGATTTCCTCTCCTCAAATTACCAACAGCCTGTCACCTATGTGGGTCCTTCAGCTGCGGAACCCCTCACTGGTCTGCCTCCATGGTCATTGACCCATGGATTGAATCCTCTTCTTCTCAGATGCTGAGGGTGTGTGGTCTTCCTGTTTTCTGGTGCCCTGTGTTAGTCCTCCACTTCCCCAGAGTTCAAGGTGGTGAGGAAATCTAATAAACCTGAATAAAAATGTTACAACTTAGCGTAGAATATTCGCATGTCTAGAGGGACAGAAAGAGCATTATTACAAATTGAAGCCTCATATTTGAATATTCAGGTGTCAAATTTACAAAAGCATAGAGTATATATTTCTCAAGCTATAGGTAATTTTTTTCTAAAGGAATACAACTTTGAAATTTTTGCATGTCATCTTGGCATCCCTAAAAAATATATCTGATTTCTGAGTAAGTGCAATACATTTTCTCATCTCCGCTAACAGTAATTTAACACATTTCAATTGATACATTAAGAGATTTCATTTGGGTCTTGTTCCTTCAATATTTCCTAATAAAGTAAGGTTGGATTTTGCAGAAAAAACAACTCCTGTAACTTGTTCCAAAAAATTTGTAATTCTCCCCAAAAAGATCTTGCATTAGGACAAATCTAAGTAAAATGCAAGAAAGTTGCTACATCTTCACCACACCTAAAATATTGATCTGATTATTCTGATTTTATTCTATTCAATTTCTCTGGTGGAAGAAGTAACTGTAGAAAAAAAAATTAGTTGTGAATTCCTTCCTCACTTCTGCAGTGTGGAACTCTGGTCAATAGATCCAAAATGCTGAGTTGAAGTGAATTAATACAACTCCCCTGGATCATGTGATCTCTGTTGCCAAATCAGCTTCTTGTAGAGCTTTTCAAATCCAACTGTTTGAGCCACCTGACTCCAGGTGCAGCTTTCATGTAAAATCCTTGCTGACATGTGCTCCATGACTGATGTAAAAATAATTATACTGAACTAATTTTTATCTTACATTGAGATCCTTATATTAATCTGCCCATATTTGCCAATCGATTACAATGTTCAGATCCATTTCCTACCTTTGTCTCAACTTATGAACTCCTCATTTAAAAGTTCCTACTTCTAATAAAGAGGACATCATCGAAGTAAATTTTTAAACAATTCCTCGAGAAGGAATTTCTATTTCAGTACAACATGGTTGGTCCTAACTTATCCTTCAAATATGCTCTTATTTGGAAATAGCACAAAAGATTGCTATGTTTTATGATATTTATTTCTCAGTTGCTCAAATGACATTAATTTACGCATTTCATAACAATCATCCACATTTATAATCCCCTTACGAAACCAGCTATCCAGAATGGATGATCCTTTGAAAAAGATACGAGGATTTTGAAAAAAAGACGTTGTTCCCTGCATTCTCCACTGTTCAACATCTTTTCCCCACTGTTTCACTCTGTTCCCCACTTCTCCCCATTATTCCCATTCCCCACTGTTCTCCACTTTTCTGCAGTTTTCCACACTGTTCCCCATCTTTTCCCTCTGTTCCTCAAGGCTTCCCTGTTGCCCCTTATTCCCCAGCTGTTCTTGAAATGTTTCCCACTGTTCCTCACTGTTCCCCACCTGCCACTCTTTGACCACTCTTCCCCACTGTTCTTCACCTGTTCCGCAACTGTTCCCCACTGATCCCTACCAATCACTACTGTTTACCAGCAGTTTACCACCTGTTCCCACAGATTCCCTTTGCTTCCCATCAGTTCCTCATCTTTCCCCCTGCTCCCTACTGTTTTCATCTTTCCTCCGCCATTCTGCAGTGTTCCCCACTGTTCCCCTTTCCTCATTGTTCCCCACTATTCCCCTCCATTCCCCATTGTTCTGCAGTGTTCCTCACGGTTCCAAACTGTTCCCCATTTTTTCCTCACAGTTCCCCACCTGGTCAAAACAGGTTCATCAGAAGTTCCCACTCTTCCCCAGCAGTTCCCCACCATTTCACCACTGTTCCCCACAGTTCTCCACTGTTCACCATCAGTTCCCCATCTGTTCTCCACTGTTCACCATCAGTTCCCTATCTGTTCTCCACTGTTCCACACTGTTCCCCACTGTACCCCAGGAGATTTCCACAAGTTTGCTAGTGTTCACCTCAGTTCCCTCATTTCACAATCTGTTCCCCACTTTACCCACTGTTACACACATTTCCCTAGGTACTCCACTGTTCGCCATCTGTCCACACTATTCCCCATCAGCTCCCAGTCTCTTCTTCACTGTTTCCCACTGCTCCTCACCTGTTCCCCATCTGTTCCTTACTGTTCTGCAGCTGTTTCCCACCATTTCCATACTTTTCTCCACTTAGACCCTATGTTCCCCACTGTTCCCCATGGATCCCCACTGTTCCCCAGATGTTTCCCACCAGTTCCCCATTTTTCACCACTGTTTCCCATGCTTCCCCACTGTTCCCCTCATTTTCCAACTTCTTCCCCACTGTTCCCCCATTCTCCACAGTTCGCTCTCTGTTCTCCACCACTCCCCACTATTCCCATCTGTTGCCCACAGTTCTTCACTGTTCTGCAGTTTTCCCCACCGTTCCCCATATGTTCCCTCAGTTCCTCATTGTTCTCCACTACTCCCCACTATTTCGCTCCGTCCCCCATTATTATGCAGTGTTCACCACAGTTCCACACTGTTCCCCATTTATTCTTCACTGTTACCCTCATGTTCGACACATGTTCCCCACAAATCCCCATTGTTCCCCAGCAGTTCTACACCACGTCTCCACTATTCCCTACTATTCCACAGTTTTCTCTACTGTTCCCCTCTGTTCCTCAATATCCCCTTCTATTTCCCACTTTTTCCCACAGTTTGTAACTGTTCCCCAGTTGTTCTCCATCTCTTTTCCATGTTACCCACTGTTATCCCCCATTCTCCACTGTTCTTCATTTGTTCCCCTTTCCTCATTGTTCACCTCTGCTCCCCACTCTCACCCTCTGTTCTGCACTGTTCTGCACTATTCAGAACTGTTCCTCATCTGTTCCACACTGTTACTAACTGTTCCCCAGCTGTTCTCCATCTCTTTTCCATCTGTTCCCCACTGTCCCCCCATTCACACTCTTCCCCACTATTCCCCTTTGTTCACCACTGCTCTGCAGTGTTCCCCACTTTTCTCCATCTGTTCCCCACAATTCCCCAGTTTTCCCCAGCAGTTCCCCACTATTTCTTCACTCTTCCCCAGTCCCCATCTGCTCCACACCTGTACAACATCTGTTCCCCACCAATCCCAACTCTTTCCCAGCAATTTCCCACATGGTCCCCATGGTTCCTCACTCTTCCCCATCCGTTCCCCATCTCTTTTCCATCTGTTCCCCCTGTTACCCTCTTTTCTCCAAATGATCTGCTATGTTCCCCACTGTTTCCCACCTGGTCCCTTTTCCTCATTGATCCCCCAAGTTTCCCACCATTCCCCTCTGTTCCCCACTGTTCAGCAGTGGTGCCTACGGTTTCCCACTGTTCCCCAAATGTTTCTCACTGTTCCCCACCTGTCACACAGTTTTGACCACTGTTCCCCACATTCTCCATGGTTCACCATCTGTTCCCCACAGCTCTCCCCTGTTACCCTCTGTTACCCACTGCTCCTCATTATTCCTTTCTGTTCCCCACAGTTCTTCAATGTTCCCAGTGTTCAACATTGTTTCCCACTGTTCTCCATGGTTCCACACTGTCCCCCATCAGTTCCCAATCTGTTTTCCCACTGTTTCCCACATTTCTTCACTGCTCCCCACTGTTCTCCAGCTGTTCCTGAACTGTTTCTCACTGTTCGCCATCTGTTTCCCACTGTTCCCCAGTTCTTTACTGTTCCCAACTTTTCTCTACTGTTGCGCAGTTTTCCCCAACTGTTCCTCACTGTTCCCTACCTGTTACATAATTTTGACAACTGTTACCCAATGTTCCCCCCATTCTCCACAGTTCGCCATCTATCCCTACTGCTGCTAATGTTCCACTCTGTTCTCCACAGTTCTCCACTTTTCTGCAGTTTTCACTACTGTTCCCCATCTTTTCCCTCCATTCCTCAATATTCCCCTCTGTTTACCCATTATGAACCACTGTTCCCCAGTTGTTCCCCAAGTGTTCCCCACTCTTCCCTATCTGTGATACACTTTAGACCACAGTTCTCCACGGTTCACCATCTGTTCCCCACTGCTACCCACCGTTCCTCATTATTCCCCTCTGTTATCCACTGTTCCCCACAGTTCTTCACTGTTCCCCACTATTCTCCAGTGTTCATCATTGTTCCCCACTGTTCCCCATTGGTCCACACTGTTCCCCATCAGTTCCAAATCTGTTTCCCACTGTTCCCCACAATTCCTCTTAGTTGCCTACTGTTCCTCACAGTTCCTCCCTGTTCCCCACTGTTCTCCAGCTGTTCCCAAACTGTTTCCCACTGTTCCACTCTGTTGCCCACCTGTTACACTCTTTTCACCACTGTTACCCACTATTAGCCCCATTCTCAACTGTTGCCCACATATCCCCACAGTTTCCCTCTGATTTCCATAGTTCCCCACTGTTCTCCAGCTGTTCCCAAAAGGTTCACCACTATTCCCTACATTTCCCCACTCTTCCCCACTGTTTCACACCAATCACTACTGTTTCCCAGCAGTTTCCCAGCTGCTCCCTCATGTTACTCTCTGTTCTCCAGTGTTCTGCAGTGTTCCCCACTGTTCCCCTTTCCTCATAGTGCCCCCCTGCTCCCCACTATTCCCCTCTGTTCCCCACTGCTCCAGTTTTCCCCACAGTTCCCCATCTGTTCTCTCTGTTCCTTAATGTTCCCCTCTGTTCTCCAGTATTCTTCAGTGTTCCCCACTGTTCCCCTTTCCTCATAGTTCCCCCCAGCTCCCCACTATTCCCCTCTGTTCCCCACTGCTCCAGTTTTCCCCACAGTTCCCCATCTGTTCCCTCTGTTCCTTAATGTTCCCCTCTGTTCTCCAGTATTCTGCAGTGTTCCCCACTGTTCCCCTTTCCTCATAGTGACCCCCTGCTCCCCACTATTCCTCTCTGTTCCCCACGGCTCCAGTTTTCCCCACAGTTGCCCATCTGTTCCGTCTGTTCCTAATGTTCCCTTCTGTTCTCCAGTATTCTGCAGTGTTCCCACTGTTACCCTTTCCTCATAGTTCCCCCCTGCTCCCCACTATACCCTTCCATTCCCCATTATAATGCAGTGTTCCCCATGGTTCCACACTGTTCACCATTTTTTCCTCACTGCTCCCAACAGGTTCGACCAGGTTCCCCAGAAGTCATCAATGTTCCCCAGCAGTTCCACATCATTTTCCCACTGTTACCCACTATTCCCCACAGTTACCCACTATTCTCCACTATTCCCCACTGTTCCTCACTGTTCCCCACCTGTTCAATACATTCCCCACAGGTCTCCACCTTTCCCCAGCAGTTCCCCGCCATTTATCCACTCTTTCCCACAGTTCCTCATCTGTTCTCCTCTGTTTTGCACTGTTCCTCACCTATTCCCCACTGTTTCCCAGCAATTTCTGACCTGGTCCCCACGGTTCCTCCATCTTTTCCATCTGTTCCCCCATTCCCCACTATTCCCCATCTATTCTCCACTGTTTCCCCCTGCTCCCCACTGTTCAGCAATGGTCCCCACAGTTCTCCACTGTTCCCCATCTGTTCCTCACTGTTCCCCACCTGTTCAACACATGTTCCCACAAGTCTACACTGTTCCACAGCAGTTCCCCACTTTCACCACTATTCCCCACTGTTCCGCATGGTTCACCTATGTTCCCCATGATTTTCAAATCTGTTCCCCACTACTCCCCACTGTTCCCGTTTCCCACTGTTCTCCACTGTTCTGCAGTTTTCCCCACAGTTCCCCATTTGTTCCCTCCATTCCTCATTGTTCCCCTCTATTGTCCACTATTCCCCAATGTTCCCCAGCTGTTCTCCAAGAGTTTCCCACTGTTCTTCACTGTTCACCACTTGTCACACACTTTTGCCCACTGTTCCCCAAGGTTCACCATTTGTTTCCTACTGCTCTCCTCTGATACCCTCTGTTCCCCACTGTTCCTCATTATTCCACTCTGTTCCCCACTGTGCCCTACTTTTCACCATTGTTCCCCGCTGTTCCCCATGGGTCCACACTGTTCCCCATCAATTCCCAATCTGTTTCCCACTGTTCCTCTCAATTCCCCACTGATCCCCACATTACTTCACTGTTCCCTGCTGTTCTCCAGCAGGTCCCAAACTGTTTCACTCTGTTCCCCCATTCTCCACTGTTCGCCATCTTTTTACCATTGTTCCTCTCGGTTCTCCACTATTGTGCAGGGGTTCCCCTCTCTTCCCCATTTTACCACTCTGTTCTCCATGGTTCCACACTGTTCCCCAGCTGTTCCCCATTGTACCTCTCTGTTCCCCACCTGTTACACACTTTTAACCACTGTTACCCACTGTTCCCCGCATTCTCCACTGTTGGACATCTGCTCCCCACTGTTCAACTCTGTTCCCCACTGCTCCCCACTATTCCCCTCTGTTCATCACTGTTCCAGTTTTGTTCCCCATCTTTTTCCTCCATTCCTCAATGTTCCCCTCTGTTTCCCCCTATTCCACAGCTGTTCCCCAAGTGTTTCCAACTGTTCCCCATTTGTCACACACTTTTGACCACTACGTTCTCCACGGTTTGCCATCTGCTTCACAATATTCCTCTTTTTTCCCCACTGTTCCCATCAGTTCCTCATCTGTTCCCCTCTGTTCTCATCTGTTCAGCAGTGTTCCCCACTGTTCCCCTTTCCTAATTGTTCCCACCAGCTCCCCACTATTCCCCTCTGTTCCCCATTGTTCTGCAGTGTTCCTCATGGTTCCACACTGTACCCCATTTGTTCCTCACTGTTTCCCACCTGTTCAAAACAGGTTCACCAGAAGTCCCCACTGTTCCGCTGCAGTTCCCCACCATTTTTCAACTGTTCCCCAATTGTTCTCCACTGTTTCCCACTGCTCCTCACCTGTTCCCCAACTGTTCCCCACCTGTTCTGTAGCTGTTTACCACCGGTTCCCCACTATTCACCACGGAGACTCTATGTTCCCCACTGTTCCCCTCATTTCCCAATCTGTTTCCAATTTTTCCCAACTGTTCCCCCATTTTCCACAGTTCGCTATCTGTTCTCCACCGCTCCCCACTATTCCCCACTGTTCCACAGTTTTCCAAACTGTTCCCCATATGTTCCCTCAGTTCCGCACTGTTCTCCGCTACTCCCCACTATTCCCCTTCATTCCCCATTATTATGCAGTGTTCACCACAGTTCCACACTGTTCCCCATTTGTTCCTCACTATACTTACATGTTCGACATATGTTACCCACATGTTCGACACATGTTCCCCACAAGTCCCAACTGTAACCCAGCAGTTCCACACCATGTTTTCAATGTTCCCCACTATTCTGCAGTTTTCCCGACAGTTCCCCACTGTTCCTCATTCCCCTCTGTTCCTAACTGTTCCCCAGCTGTTCTCCATTTCTTCTCCATCTGTTACCCACTGTTCCCCCCATTCTCCACAGTTCCCCATCTGTTCCCCTTTCCTCATTGTTCACCCCTGCTCCCCACTATTCCCCTCTGTTACCCACTGCTTGGCAGTGTTCCCCAAGGTTCCCCACTCCTCCCATCTTTTCCTCACTTTTTCCCACCTGTTAGATACATGTTCCCCACAAGTCCCCATTTTTCACCTGCAGTTCCCCACAATCTCTCCACTGTTCCCCATCAGTTTCCCATCTAATACCCACTGTTCTCCAGCTGATCCCGCAATGTTCCCCACCTGTTCGACACACGTCCCCAGCAGTTCTCCACCATCTCTCCACTTTTCCCTACGGTTCCCCATCAGTTTAACATTCCTCAGTGTTGCCCCCCTGCTCTCCAATAATCCCCCCCATTCCCCATTATTCTGCAGTGTTCTCTACGGTGAGGAAGAGATGGGGAACAGTGGGGATCACTGAAGAACAGTGGAGAACAGTGGAACAGAGATGAATAGGGGGGGCAGTGGGGAACAGATATTGAACTGCGGAGAATGTGGGAACAGTGGGGAACAGATTGGGGTAATGTGGGGAACCATGTGGAACAGTTGTCAAAAGTGGGGAACTGGTGGAAAACAACTGGGGAACAGTGGGGAGCAGGTGGGGAACAGTGGGAAAAAGTTTAGAACAGCCGGTGAACATGTGTCAAACAGTGGGAACAGTTCTGGAACAGCTGGAGAACAGTGAGGGACAATTCGGGAACAGCTGGATAATAGTGGTGAACAGATGGGGAACAGCTGGAGAACAGTGCGGAACAGGTGTACCACATTTGTTCCACCCTGTTGCCCATTTTTCACAATGTTCCCCACTTTTCCCCATCTGTTCCCCCACTGTTCCCCATTTATCCCAGCCCATAAGTACGACCATGACTAACTTGGACATACAGCAGGTGGCACCACAACTGGGCGGCCAACCTTACTTTGTGACATGTCTTTGGGCTACATTAGACCAGTGATTCCGGCATCTTGGAGGCAACACCTTTTTGACCAGATACACACCTTGTCTCATCCATCCATCAGAACATCTGTCAAGCACATGTCAAATAAATATGTATAGCATGGACTAAAAAAAGCTGTCGCATAATGGGTCTGCACAGGTACCTCCTGCCAGACTGCCAAAATTCAGTGACACACTAAGGCACCTCTTCAACCTTTCCCGCTGGTACACAGGCGGTTGGAACACGTGCATGTGGACCTGCTTGGATCATTGCCATTATCTCAAATTTTGAGATACATTCTAACAGTCAAAGAACGTTTCACACGCTGGTCAGAGGCTGTCCCGTTGCCATCCAGTGACACTGAGACAAGGGCAAGAGCATTCATTGTCGATTGGATGGCTAGATTTGGTTTTCCGACACACATTACTTCAGACCGTGGAGCACAATTCATCCACGGTCCAACGGACTTGTGGAATGTTTCTACTAGCAACTGAAGTCCGCACTTAAGGCCCGACTCACCGGTCTCAGTTAGGTTGATGAGTTGCCATGGATTCTATTGGGAGTGCACATCTCTTCAAAGGAAGATATGCCTGCATTGTCCACAGAGATGGTTGATGGTACGGTCCTTACAGTTTCATGGCACATTCATTTCACAACCAATTTTGACCTGAATTTTCTTCATAGATTTGACATGGAGTCACGATTAGCAAACCTTTTCCTACCCACTGGCATGGATCACCTAAACAGAATGTGCCCCACCATTCCTGGACGCTGATTTTGTTTTTGTGCACAGATAGGTCCCAGGAGCGCTGTTAGAATTACCATATGAGGGCCCTTTCCATGTGGCGAAGAAGGATGGGCTTGTGTATACTTTGGACATTAGGGGACATTCACAGCTCTTTAAGTGTGGACTCAAGCCTGCCCATGAGAATTCCGCTTCACCTATTTCAGTGCCCCCAGCCCAGACGGTGATTGGGTCCACCTCAGGTGCATGTAGCTGATGTTTTAGTTTCTGCAAAGGTTCTGGGGAGGGAACTGGGTGGTGTAGCAGCTGAGTAGTAGGCCGAGGGGGCAAGGTACTTTGGCGGGCATGTGAAATCGCAAGATAGACAGCGGGGAACTCACCCATTTAATTGACTGTCCACGTGTGGTGCTGCATGGCGAGGAACGGCATGCCGGATGGCACTGGACACTCACAGGGCTTAATTTAAATCTGCGATCCCGTGGTTCAGAAGCAAACTCATAATGATGTCCCATGGAGCCTGGGACACACTAAATAAAAGAAGCCTGTAAAGTCTGAATAAAGCAGTCTGTGTTGACTAACCTTGTGTGTGTGTGTGTGTGTGTGTGTGTGTGTGTGTGTGTGTGTGTGTGTGTGTGTGTGTGTGTGTGTGTGTTGCTTTAGTAGCTCTATCGAAGTAGCCGCTACATATATAAATTTTTGGGATGATTATCCCACTTACTGGATACTTTTCTTCCATCTCACAGCCTGTGGGAAGAAGCTATTCCCCAGCCTGGCAGTCCTGATTTTGATGATAGACGTGGTTAAAGATGCTGTGCACTGGATGGAAATGGTCTTTTTACAATTCCTTGAGCCCTGTTTAAACAACACTCCAGTAAATGTCATCTACAGAAGAAAGGGAGACCCCAGTGATCCTCACAACTCTTTGCATCATTCCTGTCTGATGCTCTACAGCTACTAGACCATCCAATGATGCATCCAGACAGGAGACTCAACTGCGCTCCTGTAAAATCTCATGATGAGAGTCGTTGGCCTTGACCTTCTCAGTCTCCTTGGGAAGTTTAGGCGCTTTCTGACCAATAAAGATGTATGTTTGTTTTGTGTATTAATACGTGTGCTGTATGAATGTGAATTTTATGTGATTGCATTGTCTATCCTTGCTCTTTAACACTCTTTAGTGGATAGAAGTAGTTATTGTACTTCAGGATGTACAACCATGTACAGATTCTCCTTAAATAGCCATTTGGCCCAGATGTCTATTCAGTACAAGAATACTTTCAATCTCAGGCACATTTTGAACAATAACACCATTCATTTTGCAACAACCACAACTTAATTTTGCCAGTTGTTCAATGGCAAGCGACATGGGGAAAACACCACTGTCAACTCTTCAACCTTAAAGGAGTAATTTTATTCAAATGGGCAGTAGATCAAGAGCTGGAAACAGTGAAATCAGACAGAGGTGAGTGACTGCTTAAAATTAGAAACATTTGTGTTCATGCTATAGAGTTTAAGGCTGCCCAGGAGGAATATAATATATTTTCTTTAAGTTTGAGTGCCCTCACTCTGGAGATGGATGATGCCAACAGACATGTTGCTGGAAGGGTGAGAGAATTTATATGGTAGCCCACAGGAAGCTCAAGTTTAGATCCACAGAGCACAGATGTTTAGCACAGTGGCCACCCGGTCTGTATTTGGTCTTGCTGATATCGACGTCAACTGAGTCGACCAATTGTAGTAGACTAGGTTGGATGGGGTGCATGTGAAACACTGCCTCACCTGGAAGGTCTGATTGTGGTCTTGGATGGAGGTGGCAAGAAATGGAGGGACAATTTTGGCAATTTCTGCAGTTCCAATGGGGAGTGCTTCGGGTGGTGGTGGGTGGAGAGGGAAGTGCCATCGAGGGAGTCACAGAAAGACGTGCCCCTGTGAAAAGAGGATCTGAGTGGAGTGGGTTAGATGTAGCAGGTTAGAGGATGGTGCTGAAGATGGAAGTGTTCAAGGATAATGTGTCAGATGTGGCAGCTGATGGGTGGTAAGTGAGAAATTTGAGGGATTCTGTCCTTGTTCTGCCGGAGAGGAGGTGGGGTAAGGGCAGAAAGAGAATTGGAGATATGGGTGCAGGATTTTTCAATGACAGTGTGGGAAAATCTGCATTTATTGAAGAAATAAGATATTCTGGGTGTTCTGGAGTTGACGATCTCATCTTGGGACTGTTACAGGCCCAGACGACCACAAAACCTAGCAGCAATAGAAAATCACCAAGACAAAGGATACTTAAACAAAGGTCATTTTAAATTTTCTTTAAACAAAAAAAGGATCAAATTTTAACTTATCACAATTAACTTAACAGTCTTACATTACCCCTTTCTCATTCTAAGTGCAGGTGTATTTAATGTGCATAAAGTTCTTTGACGCAACTCCAAGTTCATCAGTGTCTATCAATTCTTATACTGTGCACAGAATTCAACATTTATGAATTTGCACCAAGCTTTGGTACTTAAAGGTAAATGGTTACCCCTCCAGGAAGGCTCTTGTTGGTTTCAGAGAGGGATTTCTTGCTCATTGGACACACAAAAACTGATTCCCTCTGATCAACCACTTTGGGGTCTTGTCAATGAAGCCCATCAGGGTTTTCCAAATGATCACCTCTTCTGCAGGTCACCATAGAGTTCCTTTTATTTCCCTTATTTCAGGTGAAACACTCTTGCCAGCCATTTCCTCTTGTTTGGACAACAAAGTTTTTCAACAGGCTGAACAGAGAACTCACAAACCATCTTCAAAATGGGGTTTCAACAAGATGCCAGCTTGCCATCTCTCTCTCTTAGAAAAAGCCAATTTGGTCTCTCCTCTCTGCTTGCAAAAGCACATGACCTTCTTAGAACAGCAAACTGCAACCAGCCAGATTACTGCACCGGACCCAAACTTCTGAGTCCTTTCATCAGTTGCTTTAAAATCAATAATCCATTTACCCCTGCTTTTGAAATTCTTTAGCAAAGCAGTCTCCTTGTTTTGTCTTTGCAAATGTTCTTGGCATCTGAATGACTCTCTATCAGCAAAGCTCTTGCATTTTAAATAAGAGCTGTTTTGTGAAGTGTTTGTGTTTGTTTGTGACCTACACGACTCCTACAATCCATCTCTTTCAAAAACATATCAATATGCAATGTGGTGTCCTTGCAAAAAAATTAAGTGGGAAGAGGTATAATCCAGGTGTCTCTGGTGAGTGGAGTGTGTAATAGTTTGAAACTTGAACCTCTCTCTATTTCAGGAGACAATTTGCTGTCATGTAATTAAAAAGTGTCATATCACACAAAATTGCTTTTTTCCTGCTGTGAGGCAGACAGATTCTCCATTGGCAGAAATTGCCTGAAATGCCTCTTGCGCTCAGAGAAAGAAGCAAAAGAGAGTCGTGCTCTGCCCCCACTCACCCCCACCACCCTGAACCCTGGGCCAAGTCATTGAGGGTTTGTGGATTCTCTTTCAATGCTCACAGACCAATCCAAGCCATTGGCAATGTGAGCTCCTGTTTTTAACCTCTGACATGATTAGGAACCATTTAACATCCAATCGTATCCCAAGTCTGATACCTGATATCCTTTTAGCCAGTTTCGAACCAGCCTCCAGCAATCCACAACCTAATGTGAGTCCCTTGACTGCTTTCTCCAGAAGCTCACAGCCTGGGTTCCTCTCCTCAAATTACCAACAGCCTGTCACCTATGTGGGTCGTTCAGTTGCAGAACCCCTCACTGGTCTGCTTCCATGGTCACTCACCCATGGATTGAATCCTCTGCTACTCAGTTGTTGATGGTGTGTGGTCTTCCTGTTTTCTGATGCCCTGTGTTAGTCCTCCGCTTACCCAGAGATCATGGTGGTGAGGAAATCTAACACATCTAAATAAAAATGTTACAACTTAGAGGATAATCTCGCATGTCTAGAGGGATGAAAAGAGCATTATTACAAATTGAAGCCTAATATTTGAATATTCAGGTGTCAAATTTGCAAAAGCATAGAGTATATATTTCTCAAGCTATATGCAATTTTTTCTAAAGGAATACAACTTCGAAATTTTTGCATGTCATCTTGGTAACCCTAAAAGTATATCTGATTTCCAAGTAAGTGCAATATATTTCCTCATCTCCGCTAATACTTATTTAACAAATTTCAATTGATATATTAATAGTTTTAATTTGGGCCTTGTTCCTTCAGTATTTCCCAATAAAAGTAAGGTTGGATTTTGCAGAAAACAACTCCTGTAACTTGTTCCAAAAAATTTGTAATTCTCCCCAAAAAGATCTTGCATTAGGACAAAGCTAAGTTGAATGCAAGAAAATTGCTACATCTTCACCACACCTAAAACATTCATCTGATCAGTCTGATTTTATTCTATACAATTTCTCTAGTGTAAGAAGTAACTGTAGAAGAAACACTAGTTGTGAATTCCTTCATCACTGCTGCAGTGTGGAACTCTGGTCAATAGATCCAAAATGCTGAGTTGAAGTGAATTAATACAACTCCCCTGGATCACGTGATCTCTATTGCCAAATCAGCTTCTTGTAGAGCTTTTCAAATCCAATTGCTTGAGTCACCTGACTCCCGGTGCAGCTTTCAATAAAAGCCTTACTGACATCTGCTTCATGACTGATGTAAAAATAATTATACTGAACTAATTTATATCTTACATTGAGATCCTTATATGGATCTTCCCATATTTGCCAATCGATTACAATATTCAGAACCATTTCCCACCTTTGTCTCATCTTAAGAACTCCTCATTTAAAAGTTCCTCCTTGTAATAAAGAGGACATCATAGAAGTAAATTTTTTAACAATTCCTCTTTATAAGGAATTTCTATTTCAGTACAACATGGTTGGCCCTAACTTATCCTTCAAATATGCTCTTATTTGGAAATAGCAAAAAAGAATGCTATGAGTTATATATTTATTTCTCAGTTGCTCAAATTACATTAATTGATCCCTTTCATTACTATCTTCAACATTCATAATCCCCTTACAAACCATCTATCCAAAAATTGATGATCCTTTGAAAAAGATATGAGGATTTTGAATCAAAGCTATTCTGGGTGCTGTACATCCACTTACACCAATTTCATCATTTATTTTATTCCATATATGTATCAAAAATGGTGTATCTCTATCACCAACCATTAATTTCGATTCCCACTGTATATAAATTCTTCTGCTTTTCTCTATCTTATTTTATTTGATGGTCATTTTTCCCTTTCAAAAAAGAAGCAAAATATCTCATTTGAGCTGCTCAATGACAATTTTTTTTAAATTAGGAAGCTGTGGTCCTCTCAATGCAGAATTTGCATTGGTTCAATAACATGGGATTCAATTAGAAATGGGTTAACGTAACATAAAACCACTATGCAGACTGTTTTCTAAGAATAGAATACCAGAGTAGGTCTTCCGCAAGATAAAGATCACAAGATGTAGGCCCATTGAGTGTGTTCCACCATTTTTCCACAGCCCCACTGCCCAGCTTTCTCTCCATAACCCTTGATTCCTTGACTAATCAAATACCTCTCAATCTCTGCCTGAAATACACCTAATGACCTCAGTTCCACGATTCACGACCCGCTGACAAAATAAATTTTTCCACATCTGTTTTATATTGACACCCATTTATGCTGAAATTATGCTCTCTTGTCCTTAAATCTCCTACCATGGGAAACTTCTTTGCCATATGTACTCTGTCCAGGCCTTCCAGCATTTCAAATGCCTCTGAGGTCCCCCTTAGATTAATTTAATTTTGTGAGGCGTACTTTAGAGACCAAATATTTGGGCTTTTAATGGTGACCTATTTAAATGAACAAAATCTGATTAGAATTCGTTTATGGAAAGTTTGGAAGTTGCCACAAAAAAAAACGGAGCATATAAATTAGATGTTGTAATGAAGAGAAATGAACAATACAATGAGCCTTGTGTCATAGTATCTGACTCAGTCTACCGTACATCACCGTTAAACCTTCTCCTCACTGTGAACCTGGTACCACGGTATCTCCCTTAATCTACCATCCATCCCCATTAACCTTCTCCCCATTGTGAACTTGGTGTCACAGTATCAAACACAGTTTATCGTACATTACTGTTCAACTGTATGACGGATGTGAACCCAGTGTCCCAATATTTGACACAGTTTATCGTTCATCACTGTTAAAACTTTTTCCCTCTGTTCACCTGGTGTCACAGTATCCATCTCAATTTACCATACATCACCATTCATCCTTCTCCCCACTGTGAACCTGGGGTCACAGTATTTGACACAGTTTATCGTTCATTACTGTGAAACCTTCTCGCCCTGTGAACCTAGGGTCAAAGTATCTTGCACAGTTTATGGTCCAGCAGTGATTGACCTTCTCCCCATTGTGAATCCGGTTTCACAGTATCTGCCCCTGTCTTCCGTTCATCACCATAAAACCACTCCCCACAGTGAATCCGGTGTCACAGTATCTCATGGAGTTTATAGTATCTGTCTCAATCTGCCGTACATCACCATTAAACCATCTCTCCACAGTGAACCCGGTGTCATAATATCTGGAACTGTTTATCGTGTATCACTGTTAAACATTCTCATTACTGTGAACCCAGTGTCACAGTATCTGACATAGTTTATTGTACATCAATGTTGAACCTTCTCCCCACTGTGAACCTGGTGTCATAGTATATGCCAGAGTTGATTATATATCACCATTAAAACTTCATAATATTGTGAACATCGTGTCACAGTATTGCCACAGTTTATCATACATCACTGTTCATCCTTCTCCCCACTGTAAACCCATTGTCTCTCTATCTGCCACAGATTATCGTACATCGCCATTAAACCTCTTTCCCCTTTGAACCTTCTGTCAAAATATCTGCTACACATAATCCTACACTCTTAAATCCATAACAAATGGTTATCAGGTGTCACAGTACCTGGGACTGTTTATCGTACATTACTGTTAAATCTTCCACCACTGTGAACTCAATGTCACAGTATCTGCCTCACTCTAATGAACATCATAAAACCTTCTCCCCACTGTGAACCTGGTGTCTCTGCATCTGCCATAATGTATCATATATCACTGTTAAACCTACTCACTACTGTGTACCTGGTGTGAACAGTATCTGTCAAAGTGTACCATACATCCTCATTAAACATTCTCCCCACTGTGTAACTGGTGTCACAGTATCTGCCTCAGTCTGCCATACATCACCATTAAACCTTCTCCTTACTGTGAACCTGGTGTTACAGTACCTGACACAGTTTATCATACAGCACTTTTAAACTTTCTCCCCTCCTTGTACCTGGTGTTACAGTATCTGACACAGTTTATTGTACATCACTTTTTTACCATTTCGCTACTGTGAACCCAGTGTCACAAAATATGCCTGAGTCTACCGTCTATCACCATTAAACCATTTCTCCACTTTAAACTCGAAGTCACCGTATCCACCAAAGTTTATCGCACGTCACCATTAAAACTTCTCACCACTGTGAAACCTTTGTCACAGGATCTGTCTAACTCTACTGAACATCACCGTTAATCCTTCTCCCCACTATGAGACCCTTGTTACTGTATTTGGCACAGTTATTGTACATCACTTAAACCCTCTCAACACTGTGTACCTGGTATCATAATATCTGCTTCACTCTACAGTACATCACTGTTAAACCAACTGTCAAATTGGAGTCACTGTATCTGGCAGGAAGACCATTCCACTTCTGGCTTTTAGCAGACGGACTATTCCACATTCGGCATATGACAGACAGACCATTCCACATCAGGCATTTTCCAGGAAGGCCATTCCACATCATAAATCTGACAGGCAGAACATTCCACATCTGGCTTCTGGCAGGGTGACCATTTGACATCCGGAATCTGGCAGGTGGACCATATCACATCCGCCAAATGTCATGAAGCTAATTCCACATGCGGCATCTTGCAGACGGAACATTTTACATCTGCCATCAGGCAGGCAGCCCATTCCACAAATGGCATATTCCTGGTGGAGCTTTCAAAATCTGGCATCTAGCAGGTAGACCATTCCACATCTGGCATCTGTCCAGAAGTTAATTCTACATCCGGCATCTGGCCGGTGAACCATTACACATCCGGCAGCTGGCAGATGGACCATTCCACGTCTGGCATTTTACAGGGGGACCATTGCATATCTGGCATCTGTTAGGTGGACGTTTCCATATCCAGCAAATGGCAGGAAGCTGATACGACATTTGACATCTGGCAGGCAGACCATTCCGCATCCGGCATCTGGCAAGTGGTCCATTCCAAATCCGGCATCTCGCAGGTAGACAATTCCACATCTGGCATCTGTCAGGCAGACTAGTCAATATCTGGCATTAAGTGGGTGGATAATACCACATCTGGCATCTGGCAGGCCGACACTCCACATCCTGCATCTGGGGAAATAAAACATTCCACATCTGGCATCTGGCAGGTGGTCTATTCCACTCCAGCATCAGCCAGGTAAACCATTCCATATCCATCATCTGGCAGAGGATCATTCCACATCCTGCAACTGACAAGCATACCATTCCACATCTGGCATCTGGCACGAATTCCATTCCACATTCGGCATCTGTCCAGAAGATCATTCTACATCTTGCATCTCGTCGGTGTACCATTACACATCTGGCACGAAGTCCATTCCACATCCGGATTCTCACAGAAGGACCATTCCACCTCCGGCATCTGGCAGGTGGACCATTCCACGTCTGGCATCTCGCAGGGGGACGATTCCACATCCAGCATTACACCTCCGCAATTCCGCGCCACATTGGCCCTTCCCCTATATGTTTACATGCCCTGGTGGCTGCCACTGACGAGTGTATCCTATGTTGGCCGGTACAGCCCTTAATATTAGCCAATGGGGATTTGCATTTGGAATTTGGACTATTACTTAAAGACTAGTGGTGGGTCGGGCTAAGTGGGATCCTGTGATGGTGCCTCCCCCCCCCCCTGAAACCAGTATGCATTCCACAATATCGTATCGCTGGAGGGCAGGAAGAGATTACTGCCACCATCAATGCTTTGCAAGAAGAAGGAGTAGTGAGGCCCTCAACATTGCCCTTTAATAGCCCTGTTTGGCCAGTGCAGAAGTCGGATGGCTCCTGGAGGATGACAGTTGATTATTGTTTCTTGAACAAACATGCCCCACCACTTGCTTCGGCAGTTCCGGACATTGTTACCCTTATTGAAAACATTGCTACTAGGAACTCAGGAATATGTTATGCTGTCATTGATCTCGCTAACGTCTTCTTCAGTATTCTTACAGACGAGGTCTCACAGGATCAGTTCACCTTTACCTGGAGGGGACGTCAGTATACCTTCACCCACCTCCCTCAGGGCTATGTACACTCTCCCACTACTTCCTGGGCTATGGCTAATGGACTAGTGGTATGGATGCCTGATTGGCAAAAGAATGACTGGCTGGTACATGACCGCTCAGTATGGGGAAAACATTTGTGGCAGCTGTTGTGGGATGCTTCCCATCATCGTGAGATAACCGTATATCACGTTGACGCCCATACCAATGCGACGACGAACATGGCACAACATAATGCAGTATCAGATCAGCTTGCCACTATCAGCCATGCCGATACCGTCCCCCTGGATCGATGGGCACATGAACAGAGTAGCCATTTGGGGGAGAAGGGATCAGCTATGTGGCCTGTACACATGCCTTACCCATCCATCAGAACAATGTCCGCATGGTCGAGCGGACATGCCCAGCATGCCAGCTTTTGAAGTCCCGCACTGTTCCTCCTCGTCTGCATGGTCGAATAAGACGGGGAGCTCACTCACCTGCAGTCTGGCAAATTGATTACATAGGCCCAATGCCAGATTGTATGGGTAAACGTTACGTCCTAGTAATGATTGACACCTTTTTGGGCCTGCTTTTTGCTTTTCCCACCAAGACGGCTGACCAAGCTAGCACTATCCAAGGACTAAACCATTAAATTTCTTGTTATGATGTACCAGAAGTAATTCAGTCTGATAATGGCTCGCACTTCTCCGGGAAGGCAATCTGTGATTGGGCAGCTGACAACAGTATCTTATGGGTCCTTCTTTCTTTGGCTTGGCTTCGCGGATGAAGATTTATGGAGGGGTAGTGTCCACGTCAGCTGCAGGCTCATTTGTGCTGACAAGTCTGATGCGGGACAGGCAGACACGGTTGCAGCGGTTGCAAGGGAAAATTGGTTGGTTGGGGTTGGGTGTTGGGTTTTTCCTCCTTTGTCTTTTGTCAGTGAGGTGGACTCTGCGGTCTTCTTCAAAGGAGGTTGCTGTCCGCCGAACTGTGAGGCGCCAAGATGCAGGGTTTGAGGCGATATTAGCCCACTGGTGGTGGTCATGTGGCAGGCACTAAGAGATTTCTTTAGGCAGTCCTTGTACCTCTTCTTTGCTGCACCTCTGTCTCAGTGGCCAGTGGAGAGCTTGCCATATAACACGATCTTGGGAAGGCGATGGTCCTCCATTCTGGAGACGTGACCTACCCAGTGCAGTTGGATCTTCAGCAGCGTGGATTCGATGCTGTTGGCCTCTGCCATCTCGAGTACTTCGCTGTTGGAGATGAAGTCGCTCCAATGAATGTTGAGGATGGAGCGGAGACAACGCTGGTGGAAGCATTCCGTAGGTTATGCCGGTAGAGGACCCATTATTAGGAGCCGAACAGGAGTGTGGGTATGACAACGGCTCTGTATACACTAATCTTTGTGAGGTTTTTCAGTTGGTTGTTTTTCCAGACTCTTTTGTGTAGTCTTCCAAAGGCGCTATTTGCCTTGGCGAGTCTGTTGTCTATATCGTTGTCGATCCTTGCATCCGATGAAATGGTGCAGCTGAGATAGGTAAACTGGTTGACCGTTTTGAGTTTTGTGTGCCCGATGGAGATATGGGGGGGCTGGTAGTCATGGTGGGGAGCTGGCTGATGGAGGACCTCAGTTTTCTTCAGGCTGACTTCCAGGCCAAACATTTTGGCAGTTTCCGCAAAACTGAGAGCTAGCTCTGAATGGGCAACTAAATTGGCATCGTCTGCGAAGAGTAGTTCACGGACAAGTTGCTCTTGTGTCTTGGTGTGAGCTTGCAGGCGCCTCAGATTGAAGAGACTGCTATCCGTGCGGTACCAAATGTAAACAGCGTCTTCATTGTTGAGGTCTTTCATGGCTTGTTTCAGCATCATGCTGAAGAAGATTGAAAAGAGAGTTGGTGCCAGAACGCAGCCTTGTTAATGGAGAAGGGTTCAGAGAGCTCTTTGCTGTATCTGACCCGACCTTGTTGGTTTTCGTGTAGTTGGATAACTTATGGGTCCACCATATTCCTTATTACTCACAGGATGCCGGGTTAGTTGAATGAATGAATGGCTTACTGAAGGAACAAATTCGTTTGTTAACACCACTGGGGACCCTGAAGGGGTGGTGCCATGTGCTGCAGCAGGCCATCGATAATTTGAATCGTCGCCTTTCCACCGACTTCTTCACGCTTCTGAACTACAGCCTATTCCAGAGGAAAAACAGTCATTGCCCCCCATTCCCGAGCTAGAGAATGTCGGACAAAAGGTATGGGTGACACCATCAGGTAGTGGCCCTCCTGTAAAAGGAGAAATAGTGACACCTGCCCAGGGTAACACTCAGTGGATAGCTATTGAGGGACAGGATGGTTTAGTTTGTTTAAATACCGAACGCTTATGGCACTGTGAGTGACATATGTCAGGTTTCTTTGTTCCAGGTCCTCCATCTTGTGCTCCTGCTGATCTGGCTTAACCGGTGCTTTGATGCCAGCAATTGGATTTGTAATGTCGAGGACGTTCTGAGGGAGTTGCCCGTGGGGGACACGGCCCGATGTATCCACTAATATATCGGATATTGTTAAACATGTTTCAAAATCTGTTGGTGAGCTTCAGCGTCTGGGTCTTGTGGCCCACAAGGATAGTTTGAGCTTGATTGGAACCCTTTTCCATGGTGAGCTGGTCCATTTGGTGGATTGGGCCACATTATTCTCCGTTGGTTGTCGCATTTTTGCTTGTTTTTGTGATTATCATAGTTTTAGTTTCTCTTTTTCACTCCTTCTGTACTCAAATGCTTGTAAGGTCCCGTAAGTGACAGGCTGCGACCAAGGGGTGGAATGTAATGGAAGATTTAAACCGTGTTTTTTATTTTTGCAGCCTTTGCTCCTGCAAGGCAGAGAACCAGCTTGTTGCATATGAATTAGTAGACATTATCTAAATTTACACTATGGGGCCCAGGGATGCATATGAATCAGTAGACATTATCCAACTTCCACCATGAGGCCCAGAGATGCAGTTGTCTTTTGTTGGTCGCAGACTGTCAGGAGACCTTGAAGATAATTAAATCATTTGTTCAAAGAGATAAGATCTGAAGTAAACAACTTTTGGGTAATATAAGCCATGGTCCCACTGCTTAAAGAGTCCCTCTTTGAGACTCTCCAAGAGGTGGCAACATCTCTCAGCAAGAAGAAGAACTTCAAGATTCCAACCAACGTTCCGGTCCGGGGAGGTGGAGAAGCTGCTACCGGCGCCCAGACAACCTACTACAAGTGTGCAGTCGTCGCCTCGCTTTGGCAGTTGGGACCAGTCCAGGCATTGATAAGTATAATTGGGAAGGGCTTGCATTTTGTAGTGTGAATTCAGCTAGCTATTTAATAATAAAGACTTGTATAAACTGAACTGTTCTCGGTGTGTATGTGTGTGTGTGTGTGTATGTGTCTATTTTCTTTCGGTAGCTCAAACACTGTGACCAATCTAAAAAGAACAAAATGAGAGGAATAAGTTTACCCAAGACAACGGGCATGTGGATGTAAGGGAACAGAAGGTAAGGGGTGTGGTACAGGTAAGGGTTAGTTTGTTGTGGAGAACATTTACAAAGGTCAGTACAGCCTTTATGGGATAAAAGGCCTGTACTGGGCAACAATGGTTGATGTTATAATGGATGCAGAAGCTCTGGGAAGGGGTAAGGGAGGGACTGGCCAGGAAGTCTGCAGATTCTGGGGCCGAGGGCAATGCACAAACATGCTGTGGAAACTCATGGATAGTTTTGTGAGGAGCAGGTCTTGCTTCATGAGTCAAATTGAGTTTTTCGAGGAGGTGTCAAAGGAAATATATGAAGGTAAAGGTGTATATGGGCTGCACGTGGATTTTAGTAAGGTGCTTGACAAGGACCCCACGGTGGCCTCATTCAGAATGTCAGGAGGCATGGGAGGCATGGGATCCATGGAGCCTTGGCTGTGTGGATTCAGAATTGGCTTGTCTGCAGAAAACAGAGGGTAGTAGTAGATGGAACAATGACTAGCGGCGCTCCAAGGTGATCTACTCTGGGACCCCAGCACTTTGTGATTTTTATGAATGATGATGAGTGGAAGGGTGGGTACGTCAGCAGATGACACAGACCTGCACACTGCCAGATGACCAAAATGCAGACATGCGTGAAGACATTACCTTGGACAATGAGGATTTGGAGGTGTTCCAGAAGGCCAAGAACGCACTGGCCAACATCACTCTTCCATTAGACGCCAGGCCAAAGACACCCACCACTCTCACAGTAGACGCTTCCAGCACAGCAGTAGGGGGTGCACTGGAGCAATTCATCGAAGGGCAATGGCAGCCCCTTTCCTTCTTTAGCAGACACCTCTGGCCACCCGAACTCAACTACAGCGTCTTTGACTGAGAGCAATTGGTACTGTACCTGGCAGTCAGGCACTTCAGGTATTTTTGGAAGGTAGACAATTCAGGATGTTCATGGACCAGAAGTCATTAATTTTTGCCTTCCATAAGGTGTTGGACCCGTGATCGGCCAGGCAGCAGCAGCTCCTCTCATGAATCTGAGTTCACTACAGACATTCAACACATTTTGTGTGATGCACTGCCCCACCCCACAACCAAGTCTGTCCAGGCCCTGTCCCAGGGAATCGACTATTTAGCCCAAGGCAGGGGACAGCAGGAAGACCCTGAGATACTTGCATGCAGGACAGCGGTTTCCAGGCTCAGGCTGGAGGATGTTGACCTCGACCCTGGTAAGTAGATGCTCCTCTGTGACATTCCAATGGAAACGCCGCCTCATCGTGCTGACCACATGGAGATGGCAGGTTTTCGATGAGTTGCACAACCTGACGCACCCAGCCATCAGAACTTTCAAAATGGTGGTCAGTAGGATTGTCTTGCTGAGCCTCCGGAAACAGGTTGTCACGGGGCCAAGATCTGCACACTCTGCCAGATGACCAAAATGCAGAATACGTGAAGGCACCATCCCCAGACATTCGAGTCAGCACCACGTAGGTTCAGCCATGTCTACATTAACATTGTAGGGTCACTACTAGCCTCCCGCGGGGCAAGTTATCTTCTCACCATGATTGCCAGCTCCATGAGGTTCCCCGAGGAGGTCCAGCTAACTGACACAACCACTTGTGTCCTCCATTAAATTGGAAGCAGTAATAAATATGAAGGAGTGATTGATAATATATAGTCTCCCTTGTAGTTTGGGTGCAATGTATTTCTTGAGATCAGAGGAATCCAGGAGCCAGGACAAAGTGATCCTGTGTTTCCCAAGGATTTGATAGAGTTGGGGTAGTAGGAGGTGGAAGGGCCGAAGGGTTTACTGCTCCTTCGACTGCCTCTCTTTTCTGTCTTGCGATGCTGATTGGGTGCGACTGTGTGTTCCATCGCTCGCTGATTAGTTGCTTCAATTGCACGAGCCAATGGACTGATTCGGTGAGGCCGCTTTTGGATTGGACGCTGAAGTAGGGTTAGATTGATGGGCGGATTCGCGGGCTGATTGGCTCTTGATGTGAGGAGGCGGGACCTTGGCGGTGGCGTCGTCAGCTCGGGGTCGGTCGCGTCGCCGAGGGCGCTAACGGGAAGAAGTTGGCGGCGGCGCCGGTACCTTCCTCAGCCGCGCGGTCCAGAGAATGCGGGCGACCCGCAGCCCGATGGGCCCCACCGTTGAGCGGCCGGTACCTGCGGGGTGTTTGGGTGGAGCCGGCGCGTCGGTGCGAGGCCTGATGGCGCCAACAGGGCGAGGCCGGAGGACGCGGGGTAACTGGCAGCGGGGTGGCGGGGGGGAGAAGGGGAGGGGCAAGAAGGAGATTTGCACGTCTTTAGTTGGCGCATGCGCGATGGGTTCGCCACTTGGCGTTCGGTTCGCGCATGTGCGGTTGATACGCATGTGCCAAATGACGGCCCTAAGCGAACCCTTTGGGCAAGCGCCAACTGATGACTCGCGCATGCGCACAGAAATTAAGATGGCTTCCCCCAGCCGATGGACCCCGAGACACTGAGTCACAAATTCAATCCGCACATTTTGGGTCTTTCGTTCCCTGTGTCTCTGTTCTCGTTTGTCAAACCATTTGATTTTAAAAATAGGCTCTCAGACTTCAGGCACCGCACACGGGGAAAACTCCGACTTGCGACCATTGTGAGATCTGACTGATCCTTCAGTCTCCATGACGGTCGCAGGTCGGGGAGGGCCGTCTTGGACTGTCCGAGTGTTGCTTTTTTTTTGCTCGCCCGGTCGCTTGGCGTGCTACAATCTCAGTGTTTATAAGGGGGAAATTCTTTTAATGTTTCATTTACTTTTGTTACATAATTCTTCCTAGATTATCTGTGTAACATTGAAGGTTATGGGTTTTCATGAACAGCAATCATGATTTTACTCATAATTTGATGACGAAATGGATGGGAAACTTTTTGCTAATACTCCATGTGAATTGAAATAAAAATGAAGTGACAAACTTAGGAAGGCTTGTTTACCCTTCTTTTAAAGCAGGATGTCCAGATGATTTTCATCTTGCTTGCTGAATTAAAATGTGATTTGTCTGTTCTTAATGGCAGCTGCCATATTGGCATTGCAAGGAAAGATGGGAAATGGGTCAGGTCCTTGCTGGTCCCAGTAATGCAATGGAGAAAGATGTCACAGGGCTGAATGTGGTTTAGGGAGGGAGAGGGTGTTAATTTTTAGGAAACATATGTGTTCCGCCACCTATCAGTATTTTTTCTCAAATAGAAACTCCTGCTGGTAGAAGCCATTTCCTACTTTGAACAGGCCCAATGTCATTATCTAAGCAGATATTGTTACGAGCCCAAAGGACCCCAAAACTCAGCAGCAATAGACATTCACCAAGACAGGTGGTTTTTAAAACAGAAGTTATTTTTAATCAACTTTAAACATTAAAATAGAATGAAACTTTAACTTAACTAACCCAAATTAACCCCCTTCTAATTCTAAGCACACATGTTTGTAATGTGTTTAAATTTTATGAAAAGTTCTTTGGTTCACAGTTCAATCTCACTTCTCCATCTTCCAAGTTCTCTGGATGCAGGCAATTCTTCTGCTGTGCACATAATTGATCATGTATAAATTTCACCAGGTTTTGGTGCTCGAAAGGTAAATATTTACTGCTCAGGAAGGTTCTTGTAGGGTTTGCAGAGAGTGATTTGTTGTTCCAGGATTTCCATAACTGAGGTACCACCATTAGTCACGTCAATGTCTCGCTGATGAAACTTGCCCCGTCAGGGTTTTCCAGATGGTAACTTCTTTCTTTAAGTGACCACAGAGTTCCATTTCTCTTATTCCAAACAACAGGAGTTCTTTCTTCTGCTCAAGCTGTGGTTAGATAAACAAAACCGGTGAGTGACTTTCCTGTAAGCGCCCTGCAGAAAGGTACTTGTAGTCATCCTGGCTCCATTTCCAAACAATGGTCATTCATTTTATTACATCAGTTCAGTATTGTGTATGTACATCAATATTTCTTCAGTCTTTCAAATAAAATCTGTTTTAAAAGGTATGTATGTATGTTTGTAACCTACACTAAATCTTACCAAAATCACAAATATTACCAAATTCTCCAAATATATTTATTCATTACAATATCACATAAGGAGCAACTGGGTCGATGAACTACCTTGGGTTCTATTAGGAGTATGAACAGCTCCAAAAGAAAATCTGTCTGCATCATCTGTAGAATTGATGTTTCGTCCGGCCCTTATGGTTCCAGAAGATATTCAGTTCAGAAACAATTCAGTCATGGACGTCCTTCAACAACTCCGCAAGGGTACTGCTAACAGCAAACCATCCTCTACCAACTGGCATGGCAAAACTAGGCAACAAGTCCCCCAATCACTATTAAACACTGAATTTGTATTTGTACGAAGACAGATTCCAGGGGCACCGTTACTAAAACCACATGAAGGACCATTTTGTTTGATTAAGAGATATGGAGTGGTATATACATTGGACATCGGAGGGCATCCACAGCTATTCAGCGTGGAGAGACTTAAACCTGCCATATGGACCCTACTTCACCAGTTCAGTACTATCAACCCAGGCGACATGAACGTCTGCCTAACTCAAGCATATCTGGTATCTTAAGTTACAGTGACGATTTTGGGGGGGCATGATATAGCGAGTGCACAGCGCGGTATTACGAATTGCCACCGTCAGTTCCTAGACTTAACTGACACATCACGGGCTAACTGTGTAAACATTTTTCATCACCCTATAAACTTTTTCCCATTGTAAACCCGGTGTCACGGTATCTGTCTCAGACTCCTGCAAATCACCGTTGAACCTCCTACCCACTGTGTACCCGGAGTCAGAGTATATGCCTCAGTCTACCGAACATCACCATTAAAATGTCTCCCCACTGTTAACTCTGTGTCACGGTATCTGCAACAATGTATTGCGTTTCACGTTTAAACCTCTTCCACACTGTGAACCTGGTGTCACAGTACCTGTCACAGTTCATTGAACCTCAACGTTAAACCATCTCACTAATGTGAACCCAGTTTCACGGTATCCGCCTCAGTCTACCATACATCACTGTTAAACCTTCTACCCACTGTGAATCCGGTATAACAGTATATGCCAGAGTTTATTTTGTATCACCGATAAACTTTCTCCCCACTGTGAACCTGGTTTTCACAGTATCTGACACAGTTTATCCTTCATCACTGATAAACCTTCTCATTGATCTGAATCCGGTGTCACAGTTTCTGTCTCAGTGCGCCATACATCATTGTTAAAGCTGTCTCCCACGGATCCCCACTGTTTCCCATCAGTTTCCCACTGTTCCTCAGCTATTTCCCACCATTCCCCACTTTTCCCCATGGTTCCCCACTCTTCCACTCATTTCCCAATCTGTTCCCCCATTCTCCACAGTTCGCTATCTGTTCTCTACTACTCCCCACTATTCACCCCTGTTCTCCACTGTTTCTTAGTGATCCCCACTTTTCCCCACTGTTCCTTAGTGAACCCCACTTTTTCCCATCTCTTCCATCCATTCATCAATTTTTCCCACTGTTGCCCTCAATACACCATTGTTCCCCAACTGTTCCCCACTGTTCCTCACTGTTCCCCACCTGTCACATACTTTTGACCAATGTTCCACACGTTCTCCAATGTTCGCCTTTTGTTCCCCATTGCTCGCCCCTGTTACCCTGTGTTCCCCACAGTTCTTCACTGTTCCCCACTTTTCTCCAGCTGTTCCCAATCTATTCCCCACTGTTGCCCTCTGTTCCCTACTGTTCTCCATTTCTCCCACTTTTCCCTACTGTTCCACATTTCTTCCCCACTGTTCCCCACAGGTCCCAACTGTTACCAACTGTACCCCATGGTTCCCCATTGTTGCCCATCAGATGCTCCTCTGTTTCCAATCTGTGCCCCATTTTTCCACACTGTTTCTCACAGTTCTCCACTGTTCACCATCTGTTCCCCACTGCTCCCCAGAATTACCCACTGTTCCCCATGGGTCCACTCTGTTCCCCATCTGTCCCCACAGTTCTCCAGCTGTCCCCCCTGTTCCACACTGTTCCGTACTTTTCTCCACTGTTCTGCATCTGTTCTGCCAAGTGCAAGTGAGGACAAAAATGCAAGGTGAAGACAAATGAATGTGTGGCTGAGGGGCTGGTGTAAAAGACAGGGTTTTGGCTTCTTGGACCATTGGGCTAACTTTTGGGGAAGGCATGACCTTTACAAAAAGAATGGGTTACACCTAAACTCAAAAGGGATCAATGTATTGGCAGCTAGGTTTGGTGCAGCCGTCGGATGCGGTTTAAACTAATTTGGCACTGGGATGGGAACCTGTATGATAAGCAAAGGACAGGAAAGATAAAATAGGAAAAGTTGGGTTAGGCAGCGAAAGTAAAAATCAGAAAGAGCAAGGAGGGTGAAAAAAGCAAATCTGAAGGCTTTATATCTTAATGCAAGAAGCATTCGGAACAAGGTAGATGAATTGGCTGTGGAAATTGAGACAAACAAATACGATTTGATTGGGATTACAAAACATGGCTGCAAGGTGGGCAAGCCTGGGAACTTAACATCCCGGCGTATACAATATTTAGGAGGGGTAGACAAGAAAGAAAAGGGGGTGGGGTAGCTTTGATGGTGAGAGAAGGAACGGACACAATTGACAGGAAGGATATTAACTCGGAAGATACGGAATCTATATGGGTAGAACTGAGGAATAGCAAGGGGTGGAAAACGTTAGTGGGTGTGGTATATAAGCCTCCAAATAGTAATGTAGAGGTGAGGGAAGGAATAATAAGGGAAATTAGAGAAACGTGCAATAAGGGAACAGCTGTCATCATGGGAGACTTTAATTTACATATCGATTGGACTAGCCAAATGAGTAAAAATACTGAGGAGGTGGAATTCCTTGAATGTTTACGGGATGGTTATCTAGACCAATATGTCGAGGAACCAACTCGGGAGCAGGCCATTTTAGACTGGGTATTATTCAATGAAAAGGGGCTAATCAGCAATCTTGTTGTACGAGGCCCTTTGGGAAGGAGCGATCACACTATGATCGAATTCTCACTCGACATGGAGAGTGAAGAAATTATCACCGAGACTAAGGTCCTGAATTAAATAAAGAGAATTATGATGGTATGAGACGGGAGTTAAGTAAGATTGATTGGGTGGTTTATGGTGGGGGGGTGGTGACGGTGGATAGACAATGGAAAGCATTCAAAGATCTAATGGAAGAATTGCAGAAATCATTTATACCGGTTTGGCATAAAAATAAACCAAGAAAAGTGACTCAACTGGGGATAACAAGGGAAATTAGAGACAGCATTAGGACCAAAGGGAGAACATATCAATTGGGCAAAAAAAGTACCAAATCCGAAGATTGGGAACAGTTCAAGATGCAGCAAAGGAGGAGAAAGGGATTAATCAAGAGGGCAAAAATAAATTATGAAAGTAAGCTTGCGGCAAACATAAAACCAACTGCAAAAGCTTTTATAGATATGTCAAGAGGAAAAGATTGGTGAAATCCAGAGTAGGTCCCTTGCAGTCAGAGTCAGGGGAATATATAATGGGGAATAAGGAAATGGCAGACCAATTAAATTGTTACTTTAGATCTGTTTTACAAGAGAGGATACAATAACCTCCCAAGGATGTTGGGAAACATTGACACTAATGCAAGGGAGGAGCTGAAATAAATCAGTATCTCTAAGGACATGGTCTTGGGGAAATTGAAGGGATTGAAGGCCGATAAATCCCAAGGGCCTGATAATCTACATCCTAGGGTACTTAAAGAAGTGGACATTCAGATAGCAGATGCTTTAAAAATTATTTTCCAGAACTCAATAGACTCAGGATCAGTACCCATGGATTGGAGGGTAGCTAATATTACCCCACTATTTAAAAAAGGGGTAGAGAAAAAGTGGGGAATTATAGGCCGGTGAGCCTTACATCAGTAAGGGGCAAAATGATGAAATCCATTATTAAGGATGTAATAGCGGAGCATATGACTAGCAGAGAAGGGATCGGAGAGAATCAACATGGATTTACAAAAGGTAAATTGTGCTTGACAAATCTATTGAAATTCTTTGAGATGGTGACAGGTAAAATAGATGAGGGAGAGCCAGTGGATGTGCTGTACCTGGATTTCCAAAAGGCCTTCGATAAGGTTCCACATAAATGACTGGCATGCAAAATCAAGGCTCATGGGATTGTGGGGGGAAGGTATTTATGTGGATTTAACTGGCTGGCAGATAGAAGACAGAGAGTTGGGATAAACGGCTAATTTTCTGAGTGGCAGGCGGTGACCAGTGGGGTGCCACAGGGATCTGTACTGGGACCCCAGCTGTTCACAATTTACATTAATGATCTGGATGAGAGGATTGGATGTAATACCTCCAAATTTGCAGACGACAATAAGCTAGGAGAGGTTGTGTGCACTGAAGAGGGGGTCAGGAAGCTCCAGTGTGATTTGGATAAATTGGGGGACTGGGTAGATACATGTCAAATGCACTACAATGTGGATAAATGTGAGGTTATCCACCTTGGTAACACAAACCAGAGGGCAGATTACAATTTGAATGGCAATAGATTGGGAGATGGGGAAGTACAGAGAGACCTAGGGGTTCTTGTGCACCAGTCACTGAAGGCGAGCATGCAGGTACAGCAGGTGGTTAAAAAGGCAAGTGGTATGTTGGCCTTCACATCAAGAGGATTTGAGTATAGGAATAAGGATACCTTACTGCAATTGTACAGAGCCCTGGTGAGACCACACCTGGAGTATTGTGTGCACGTTTGGTCGCCTCATCTGTTCTTGCAATGGAGTGCAAAGGTGATTCACCAGGCTTTATACCTGGAATGACAGGAATAACTTCTGAGGAAAGATTGCACAATTTGGGATTGTACTCGCTGGAGTTTAGAAGATTGAGAGGGGATCTCATAGAGACATATAAAGTTCTGGCAGGACTGGACAGAATGGATGAGGAAGGGATGTTTCCAATGGTGGGGGAGTCCAGAACCCGGGGCCATGGTTCGAGGATAATAGGCAAACCATTTTGAACCGAGATGAGGAGGAATTTCTTTACCCAGAGGCTGGTGAATCTGTGCAATTCATTGCCACACAGAGCAGTAGAGGCAGGTTCATTGAATATATTTAAGAGGGAATTAGATATATTTCTTCAGTATAAGGGAATTAGGGGTTACGGAGAGAAGGCAGGGACGGGGTACTGAAATTTAAGATCAGCCATGATCTCATTGAATGGCGGAGAAGGCTCGAAGGGCCGAATGACCTACTCCTGCTCTGATCTTCTATGTTTCTGCCCTGTTGCCCATTTTCCCCAATCTTCCCCTCTGTTTTACACTGCTCTCCACTGTGCCCCTCTATTCCTCATTCTTCCCCTCTTCCCTTAGTTCTTCACTGTTCCCCACTGTTCCATAGTGTTCACATTGTTCCCCATGGGTCCATAGTGTTCCCAATCATTTCCTAATCTGCTTCCCACTGTTCCCCACAGTTCCCCACTGTTCTCCATTTGAACACCCTGCTCCACACTATTCCCTATTTTTCCCCACTATTCTGCATCTGTTCCACCCTGTTCCCCACTGTTCTCCAGCTGTCTCCGTTCCACATTTATCCCACTGTTCCACAACTATTCCCCACTGTTCCTGACTTTTCCCTTCTGTTCCCCATCTGTTACCAACATTTGTCCACTGTTACTCGCTAGTTCTCCACTGTTCGTCACCTGTTCTCAACTGCTCCCCACTGTGCCCCTCTGTTCCCCACTGCTCCTCTTTCTTCCCCCTGTTGGGGAACAGAGGAGCACAGTGGAGAACAGAAAGGAAAAGTGGGGAACTGTGGGGAATTGTCAGGAACAGGTGTGAACCTCTGGGGAACAGGTATATATGGGGAACAGATGGGGTACAGTGGAGAACATTGGGAAAAATGGGCAACAGTGCAGAACAGTTGATGGGGACCAGTGGGTTAAATGGGGAACAGAGGGCAAAAGTGGGGAACAGTGGGAATAATGCAGAAGAGTGGGGAAAAGTAGGGAACCATGGGGAAAAGTATGGAACCGGGGGGACAGCTGGAGAAGATTGTGGAAGCGTGGGGAACACTGTAGAAAAATGGGGATCGGAGGGGAATAGTGGGGAGTGGGAGGGAACGAGGAAAGGAGAACAGTGGGGAACAATGTTCCGCACTGTTCCCCAACGTACACCCTGGTTCCCCATTGTTGACCAGCAGAAGCTCATCTGTTTTCCAACTGTGCCCCACTTTTCCACACTGTTTCTCACACTACGCCACTGTTCACCATCCATTCCCCACCGTGAAATATAAAGTGTTCACAATCCTTACTCTGGAGATAAAAGTTTTGAAGAACAGGTTCATCTTTATTTCGAGTCTGCAGAGTCGGGTGTCCCTGGTCTGGAGACACACTGGAAGTTCAGAATCATCACTCTTTTGTACAGTCCCATGCTCAACATCACCCCACCTTCATTTACCTTCTTCCAATCAGAATCCCAATACATTACAACATTCTCCTTCTCCCTTCCATCAATCCAGGTATCACTCAGTTCTTCCCTCTTCATACATTGCCTGTTCATGTCTCTATGAGGCAAGCGCAGTACTAGCTATAGACTATCTTAGGTCACTGCACCAACCTGAACCAGTTCCTTGCATCCTTGGGGCTTGAGATAAGAAGGGGCCCACTGGCTAGTACTGTCTACTCTCAAGCTCTTATCTACATACTTTGCATTCCATCATTTTTCACAGAATGGTGCGAGTTTAATCATATTCAACTGTTTTTCACAATTCCTCCTTTTTTCTCGTTATCATGTATTTCTGATTAAACTGCATTATTGTTCACCTTTTGTTTCCTCAAATTGTAACATGAGTTGAATTTGTCGTTGTTCATCTGCCATGGGATTTTTTAATACCACCTGCTTCGCTCCAGTAGCTGAGCAAATGGATCTTGTGATAAAACATCGTAGGATGGCTGATCCAATCAATAAGCCCACTAGAATCATTCAGCCAGATATAGCAGAGTGCATTAACCATGGCACCCAACCTCCGAAATTCCAATCTCCCCATGTCCAATCACCTCCTTTTTTATATTTATCTCTAGTCTCCTGGATCTTCTCTCTACACTTTTTAATATGGACCACCAAATCCGAGATATTAGCTGATTCATCCAGGATGTATGTGTAACATTCAGAACCAATTAAAGGACAAGTCCTCCCTTTCTCTGTCAAAATAAAATCAAGGGCCATGCATTTTTGGAGGACTGTAAGTTGCATGGTGGCCATTTCTGCATTTATTGCCCGGACTTGGGATTGGACTTCCCCAAGTACCAGGTTCGTATTATTTACTAGTTCATCTAGGGTGGCTGCTATTTTTGAATCTCAACCGCACTTTGTGCAGCTCCATATGTTGGGAAAAACCTCCACATGAGACGATCTCCTTCAGTCAGTCTTTTGCTTTTCCCATGGGACAAGCCTAGTACAGGTAGCTGATTAAGTTCACGGACATGGGGAATTAAGTAAGCCAGGTAATAACATCCACTCCAACCTTTAGGTGTACAGGTCAATATAAATCCTTTTGTCCGATTCCAACATTCCTTTTCTCCAGGTAACCATGAATAAATTTTACGTCCACACACCCAATATGTGCCATTCACCGGGTGTGGGATTCACAGTCGTGTGATGGTCTAATTCTTCATGAAATTGGAAATTCCTAGTTGGTTTCTCAAAAGGAAGCATCTCTCCAGACTGAGGAGTTGGTGACTTTGTTGGCTTTGGTCGTATCGACCACCCTTTGTATTTATCTTCAGTGGTTGGATCACTGTTGCTGGGCAAGATCTATATATCAAATAATTTGTGTAGGGAGAGAGGGATTGCTACTAAGGGGACTCCTGACTTGCCATGGTGTGGTATTTTTGCACAAACCCAACAATCTGTTTGATTTTGGTTCTTAGCATAATTAGTACATAGAGAGATAAAATAATTTTTAGGTTTAACACGCAAAGTTATGATATGTATAAGTCAAATTGAAATAGTAAGCGCAAAAGTTTCATTATTGTAGTTTTCTTTTCTGTTCCTTTTTACTCCTCTTTCCTTCCTTCTGTGGCTGGTGGTGGGACCATAGGTCCCTTTATTCTTTTTTTAAAGATTTTTTTCTTCACACTATGAGCCATATTCACCAAAATACCCACAAACGTTTCCCTCTTGAATATATAGTGTCATTTTTCTCCTTTCCCCCCCCCTCCCTTCCCTCCCTCCTTCCCACCCCCCTCCCCACTCACTAAACATTCAACATATACAATACAATAAACCCATTAAACAATGTCATCACACAATAAAATAGACAAGAAAATTGTGTCATCTACTTTTACACACTGGGTCAGTTCATTTCATCTACTTCTCATTCTGTCATTTCAAGAGGTGGTGGTCTGCGGTAGGACCTCTCTTTTGTGTTCCATGTACGGTTCCCAAATTTGTTCGAATACTGTGATGTTATTTCTTAAATTATATGTTATTTTTCCAATGGAATACATTTATTCATTTCCATGTACCATTGCTGTATTCTCAGGCTATCTTCTGATTTCCAGGTTGACATTGTACATTTTTTTGCTACAGCTAAGGCTATCATAATAAATCTTTTTTGCGCTTCATACAATAGTACTAGATATGGTCTGTTCCACCGGGGCTGAAGCTTTTCTTCTTTCCACGAATTGATCAGGACCCAGTCACCAGCATTCACAGAGTGGATAGGGAAATCCAGAGGAGGGCTCTGCACCAGCAGACGCTTAGCTTTTAAATCTGCAAGAGAACAAGAGACTGCCAGTCAATAATTCCTTAAAAACACATCATTATTTTTGACTGTAGGTATTCCTTCTATCCGCCCCAAATATGGGAGTCCAAATAACATCTCGTAAGGGGATATTTTAATGTTTTGTCATGGGGCTGTCCGAATTCTGAGAAGAGTTATTGGTAAGCACTTGGTCCAGGGTAATTTAGTCTCTTCTTTTAGTTATGTAATTTGCATTTTTAAAGTGGCATTCATTTGTTCCACTCTGGATGCCTTGGAGTATGCAGCTTCCATTTTATCCCTAAGGTTTCACAGACCTGTAAATTTTAGAAGCGAGGTGCTTTCCCCGATCTGAATTGATGGATTCGGCTATTCCATATCGGGGTACAATTTTTTCCAGAATTATATGCTTGTTCAGTGGCATTGACGGTGGGGAACGCTTCAACCCATCTCGTGAAATGGTCCACTACTGCTAGTAGAAATTTCCATCGCTGGACCTTAGGGAGTTTGGTGAAATCCACTTGTATCCGCTGAAATGGCCAGATTGCTAAAGGTGGTACTCCTCCAGCATAGCTTTCATAACTTTCTTATTAACCTTTAAACAGATCACACAGCGGTTCACTGCCTGTCTTGCTAGGATATAGACTCCTCTGCAGGCATAAGTTTGTAAGAATGCATCACACAGTGCTTGCACTCCCCAGTGGGAGCATGAGTGCAGTTCCCCTAGTATCTGCTGGGTGATTTCTTTATTTAACAATTGTCTTCCATCGGGGAGCCACCATTTTCCGTCTTCTTTGCTCCCATCTTTTCCATTTTTTTCTTCTTCAGGGAGGGAAAAGATAGGACCTTCTTCAGCCCTTCTCTGAGAGGGATCAGAGCCATCAGGTGGATGTACTTTTCCTGATTGTGCCGCTTGTCGGGCCAGTTCATCAGCCATCCGATTTCCTCGTGCTTTTGGTGAGTTCCCCTTCTGATGACCTGGTACATGTACTGTGGCAATTCTTTCTGGTTTGATTAATGCTTCCAAAGTCTTTTCAGTTAGTTGCTCATGAGCCAGTTCTTTTCATCTTGTTGTTATCATCCCTCGTTCTTTCCAAATTTTCCTAAATGTGTGTACCACTCCAAATGCATATTTCATATCTGTACATATGTACCTTCCTGCCCTCCCAACAGTCCCCACAAGTCCCCAGAGTTCCCCATCAGTTCCCTATCTGTTCTAAACTGTTTCCCACTGTTTGTCACCTATTCCACACCTGTTCTCCATTGTTCTGCCTGCTGTTTCCCACAAGTTCCCCACTTTTCACTACTGTTCACCATGGTCCCCCACTGTTCCCCTCATTTCCCAATCTGTTCCCCACTTTTCTCCACTGTTCTCCCATTCTCCACAGTTCGCTATCCGTTCCCCACTGCTCCCCACTATTCCCCTCTGTTGCCCACTGTTCCGCAGAGATCTCCACTGTTCCCCATCCCTTCCTTCCATTCCTCAATTTTCCCCACTTCTGCCCTCCATAGTACAGTTCCCCACCTTTTTTACATGTTCCCCACTGTTCCCCATTGTTCCCCACCTGTCACACACTTTTTACCACTGTTCCCCACATTCTCCAATGTTCGCCAAATGTTCCCCACTGGTCTCCACTGTTACTCTCTATTCCCCACTGTTACTCATTCTTCCCCACTGTTCCCCACTGTTCTGCCGTTTTGCCCAATTCTCCACTTTTTTCTAATCTGTTCCCCCTGCTCCTTTGGCTCCCCTCTGTTCTGCAGTGTTCCCCACGCTTCCCACTTTTTCCAATCCATATCCCCTGCTCCCTTTGGTTCCACTCTATTGTGCAGTGCTCCCCACGATTCCCCACTTTTTCCAACCTGTACACCATGCTCCCTTTGGTTCCCCTCTGTCCTGCAGTGTTCCCCATGGTTCCCCACTTTTTCCAATATTTTCCCCCTGCTCCCTTTGGTTCCCCACTCTTCTGCATTTTTCCACACGGTTCCCCACTTCTTCCAATCCGTTTCCCCTGCTCCCTTTGTTTACCCACTGTTCTGCCTTTTTCCACTCCATTCCCCACTTTTTCAATCCGTTCCCCCTGCTCCCTTTGGTTCCCCACTGTTCTGCAGTGTTCCCCATGGTTCCCCACATTTTCCAATCTGTTTCCCCTGCTGCCTTTGGTTCCCCTCTGTTCTGCAGTTTCCCCACGGTTCTCCACATTTTTTCCAATCTGTTCCCCCTGCTCCCTTTGGTTCCCCTCTGTCCTGCAGTGTTCTCCATTGTTCCCCTCTTTTTCCAATCCGTTACCCCTGCTCCCTTTGGTTCCCCTCTGTTCTGCAGTGATCCCCACGGTTCCCCACTTTTTCCAACCCGTTCCCCCTGCTCCCTTTGGTTCTCCTCTTTCCTGCAGTGTTCCCCATGGTTCCCCACTTTTTCCAATCCGTTCCTCCTATTCCTTTGGTTCAGCTCTGTTCTGCTGTGTTTCCCACGGTTCCCCACTTTTTCCAATCTGTTCCCCCTGCTCCCTTTGGTTTCACTCTGTTCTGGAGTGTTCCCCACGCTTCCCCACTTTTTCCAATCCATTTCCCCTGCTCCCTTTGCTTCCAATCTATTGTGCAGTGCTCCTCACGATTCCCCACTTTTCCCAATCTGTTCCGCGTGCTCCCTTTGGTTCCCCTCTTTCCTGCAGTGTACCCCACGATTCCCCACTTTTTCCAATCCGTTCCCACTGCTCCCTTTGCTTCCCCACTCTTCTGCATTTTTCCACAGGGTTCCCCACTTTTTACAATCTGTTCCCCCTGCTCCCTTTGTTTCCCCACTCTTCTGCATTTTTCCACACTGTTCTCCACTTTTTCAAATCTGTTTCCCCTGCTTCCTTTGGTTCCCCACTGTTCTGCAGTTTTCCACAATTCTCCACTTTTTTCTAATCTGTCCCCCCTTCTCCTTTGGCTCCCCTCTGTTCTGCTGTTTTCCCCACGGTTCTCCACATTTTTTCCAATCTGTTCCACCTGCTCCCTTTGGTTCTCCTGTGTTCTGCAGTTTTCCCTACGCTTCCCCACTTTTTCCAATCCGTTCCCCCTGCTCCCTTTGGTTCCTCTCTATATGCAGTGTTCCCCACGATTCTCCACTTTTTTTTTCCATTCTGTACCCCCTGCTCCCTCTGGTTTCCCTCTGCCCTGCAGTGTTCCCCATGGTTCCCCACTTTTTCCATTCCGTTCCCCCTACTTCCTTTGGTTCACCTCTGTTCTGCAGTGTTCCCCACGGTTCTCCACTTTTTTCCAGTCTGTTCCCCCTGCACCCTTTGGTTGCCCTCTGTTCTGGAGTGTTCCCCACGCTTCCCACTTTTTCCAATCCATTTCCCCTGCTCCCTTTGGTTCCACTCTATTGTGCAGTGCTCCCCACGATTCCCCACTTTTTCCAACCTGTACACCATGCTCCCTTTGGTTCCCCTCTGTCCTGCAGTGTTCCCCACGGTTATTCACTTTTGCCAACCCGTTCCCCCGGCTCCCTTTGGTAACCCTCTGTTCTGCATTGTTCCCCACGGTTCCCCACATTTCTGAGCAGTTCCCCCTGCTCCCTTTGGTTCCACTCTGTTCTGCATTGTTCCCCACGGTTCTCCACATTTTTTCTAATCTGTTCCTATGCTCCCTTTGGTTCATCTCTGTTCTACAGTTTCCCCATGGTTCTCCACATTTTTTCCAATCTGTTCCCCCTGCTCCCTTTGGTTCCCCTCTGTTCTGCAGTGTTTCCCACGATTCCACACCTTTTCTAACCTGTACCGCCTGCTCCCTTTGGTTCCCCTCTGTCCTGCAGTGTTCCCCACTGTTCCCCACTTTTTACAATCCGTTCCAGCTGCTCCCTTTCGTTCCCCTCTGTCCTGCATTTTTCATCACGGTTCCCCACTTTTTCAGATCTGTTCCCCCTGCTCCCTTTCGTTCCCGTCTGTCCTGCATTTTTCCACACGGTTCCCCACTTCTTACAATCCGTTTCCCCAGCTCCCTTTGTTTACCCACTGTTCTGCATTTTTCCACTCTGTTCTCCACTTTTTTTAATCAGTTCCCCCTGCTCCCTTTGATTCCCCACTGTTCTGCAGTGTTCCCCATGGTTCCCCACTTTTTCCAATCCGTTTCCCCTGCTCCCTTTTGTTCCCCTCTGTTCTGCAGTGTTCCCCACAGTTCCCCACTTTTTCCAATCCGTTCCCCCTGCTCCCTTTTGTTCCACTCTGTTCTGCAGTTTTCCCCAATTCTCCACTTTTTTCTAATCTGTCCCCCCTTCTCCTTTGGCTCCCCTCTGTTCTGCTGTTTTCCCCACGGTTCTCCACATTTTTTCCAATCTGTTCCACCTGCTCCCTTTGGTTCTCCTGTGTTCTGCAGTTTTCCCTACGCATCCTCACTTTTTCAAATCCGTTCCCCCTGCTCCCTTTGGTTCCTCTCTATATGCAGTGTTCCCCACGATTCTCCACTTTTTTTCCATTCTGTACCCCCTGCTCCCTCTGGTTCCCCTCTGCCCTGCAGTGTTCCCCATGGTTCCCCACTTTTTCCATTCCGTTCCCCCTACTTCCTTTGGTTCACCTCTGTTCTGCAGTGTTCCCCACGGTTCTCCACTTTTTCCAGTCTGTTCCCCCTGCACCCTTTGGTTGCCCTCTGTTCTGGAGTGTTCCCCACGCTTCCCACTTTTTGCAATCCATTTCCCCTGCTCCCTTTGGTTCCACTCCATTGTGCAGTGCTCCCCACGATTCCCCACTTTTTCCAACCTGTACACCATGCTCCCTTTGGTTCCCCTCTGTCCTGCAGTGTTCCCCACGGTTATTCGCTTTTTCCAACCCGTTCCCCCGGCTCCCTTTGGTTCCCCTCTGTTCTGCATTGTTCCCCACGGTTCCCCACATTTCTGAGCAGTTCCCCCTGCTCCCTTTGGTTCCGCTCTGTTCTGCATTGTTCCCCACGCATCTCCACATTTTTTCTAATCTGTTCCTATGCTCCCTTTGGTTCATCTCTGTTCTGCAGTTTCCCCATGGTTCTCCACATTTTTTCCAATCTGTTCCACCTGCTCCCTTTGGTTCCCCTCTGTTCTGCAGTGTTTCCCACGATTCCACACCTTTTCCAACCTTTACCGCCTGCTCCCTTTGGTTCCCCTCTGTCCTGCAGTGTTCCCCACGGTTCCCCACTTTTTACAATCTGTTCCAGCTAATCCCTTTCGTTCCCCTCTGTCCTACATTTTTCATCACGGTTCCCCACTTTTTCAGATCCGTTCCCCCTGCTCCCTTTCGTTCCCCTCTGTCCTGCATTTTTCCCCACAGTTCCCCACTCCACCAATCCATTCACCCTGCTCCCTTTGGTTCCCCTCTGTTCTGCATTTTTCCACACGGTTCCCCACTTCTTACAATCCGTTTCCCCAGCTCCCTTTGTTTACCCACTGTTCTGCAGTGTTCCCCACAGTTCTCTACCATTTTCAATCCGTTTCCCTTGCTCCCTTTGGTTCCCCTCTGTTCTGCATTGTTCCCCACGGTTCCCCACATTTCCGAGCTGTTCCCTCTGCACCCTTTGGTTCCCCTCTGTTCAGCAATGTTCCCCAAGGTTCCCCACTTTTTCCAACTTTTACCCCCTGCTCCCTTTGGTTCCCCTCTTTCCTGCAGTGTTCCCCATGGTTCCCCACTTCCAATCCGTTCCTCCTATTCCTTTGGTTCAGCTCTGTTCTGCAGTGTTTCCCACGGTTCCCCACTTTTTCCAATCTGTTCCCCCTGCTCCCTTTCGTTCCACTCTGTTCTGGAGTGTTCCCCACGCTTCCCCACTTTTTCCAATCCATTTCCCCTGCTCCCTTTGGTTCCAATCTATTGTGCAGTGCTCCTCACGATTCCCCATTTTTTCCAATCTGTTCCCCGTGCTCCCTTTGGTTCTCCTCTGTCCTGCAGTGTTCCCCACGATTCCCCACTTTTTCCAATCCGTTCCCCTTGCTCCCTTTGGTTCCCCACTCTTCTGCATTTTTCCACAGGGTTCCCCACTTTTTACAATCTGTTCCCCCTGCTCCCTTTGTTTCCCCACTCTTCTGCATTTTTCCACACTGTTCTCCACTTTTTCAAATCTGTTTCCCCTGCTTCCTTTGGTTCCCCACTGTTCTGCAGTTTTCCCCAATTCTCCACTTTTTTCTAATCTGTCCCCCCTTCTCCTTTGGCTCCCCTCTGTTCTGCTGTTTTCCCCACGGTTCTCCACATTTTTTCCAATCTGTTCCACCTGCTCCCTTTGGTTCTCCTGTGTTCTGCAGTTTTCCCTACGCATCCTCACTTTTTCAAATCCGTTCCCCCTGCTCCCTTTGGTTCCTCTCTATATGCAGTGTTCCCCACGATTCTCCACTTTTTTTCCATTCTGTACCCCCTGCTCCCTCTGGTTCCCCTCTGCCCTGCAGTGTTCCCCATGGTTCCCCACTTTTTCCATTCCGTTCCCCCTACTTCCTTTGGTTCACCTCTGTTCTGCAGTGTTCCCCACGGTTCTCCACTTTTTCCAGTCTGTTCCCCCTGCACCCTTTGGTTGCCCTCTGTTCTGGAGTGTTCCCCACGCTTCCCACTTTTTGCAATCAATTTCCCCTGCTCCCTTTGGTTCCACTCCATTGTGCAGTGCTCCCCACGATTCCCCACTTTTTCCAACCTGTACACCATGCTCCCTTTGGTTCCCCTCTGTCCTGCAGTGTTCCCCACGGTTATTCACTTTTTCCAACCCGTTCCCCCGGCTCCCTTTGGTTCCCCTCTGTTCTGCAGTTTCCCCATGGTTCTCCACATTTTTTCCAATCTGTTCCACCTGCTCCCTTTGGTTTCCCTCTGTTCTGCAGTGTTTCCCACGATTCCACACCTTTTCCAACCTTTACCGCCTGCTCCCTTTGGTTCCCCTCTCTCCTGCAGTGTTCCCCACGGTTCCCCACTTTTTACAATCCGTTCCAGATAATCCCTTTCGTTCCCCTCTGTCCTACATTTTTCATCACGTTTCCCCACTTTTTCAGATCCGTTCCCCCTGCTCCCTTTGGTTCCCCACTGTTCTGCAGTGTTCCCCATGGTTCCCCACTTTTTCCAATCCGTTTCCCCTGCTCCCTTTTGTTCCCCTCTGTTCTGCAGTTTTCCCCACAGTACCCCACTTTTTGCAATCCGCTCCCCCTACCTCCTTTGATTCCTCTCTGTTCTGCAGGGTTCCCCACGCTTCCCACTTTTTCCAATCCATATCCCCTGCTCCCTTTGGTTCCACTCTATTGTGCAGTGTTCCCCATGGGCCCAATTTTAACAATCCGTTCCTCCTGCTCCCTTTGGTTCCCCTCTGTCCTGCAGTTTCCCCACGGCTCTCCACATTTTTTCCAATCTGTTCCCCCTGCTCCCTTTGGTTCCCCTTTGTTCTGCCGTGTTCCACACGATTCTCCACATTTTTTACATTCTGTACCCCCTGCTCTCTCTGGTTCCCCTCTGCCCTGCAGTGTTCCCCATGGTTCCCCACTTTTTCCATTCCGTTCCCCCTACTTCCTTTGGTTCACCTCTGTTCTGCAGCGTTCCCCACGGTTCCCCACTTTTTCCAATCTGTTCCCCCTGCTCCCTTTCGTTCCTCTCTGTTTTGGAGTGTTCCCCACGCTTCCCCACTTTTTCCAATCCATTTCCCCTGCTCGCTTTGGCTCCCCTCTGTCCTGCAGTGTTCCCCACTATTTCCCACTTTTTCCAACCTGTACCCCCTGCTCACTTTGGTTCCCTTCTGTTCTTCAGTTTCCCCACGGTTCTCCACATTTTTTCCAATCTGTTCCCCCTGCTCCCTTTGGTTCCCCTCTGTCCTGCAGTTTCCCCACGGCTCTCCACATTTTTTCCAATCTGTTCCCCCTGCTCCCTTTGGTTCCCCTTTGTTCTGCCGTGTTCCACACGATTCTCCACATTTTTTACATTCTGTACCCCCTGCTCTCTCTGGTTCCCCTCTGCCCTGCAGTGTTCCCCATGGTTCCCCACTTTTTCCATTCCGTTCCCCCTACTTCCTTTGGTTCACCTCTGTTCTGCAGTGTTTCCCACGATTCCACACCTTTTCCAACCTGTACCGCCTGCTCCCTTTGGTACCCCTCTGTCCTGCAGTGTTCCCCACGGTTCCCCACTTTTTACAATCCGTTCCAGCTAATCCCTTTCGTTCCCCTCTGTCCTACATTTTTCATCACGGTTCCCCACTTTTTCAGATCCGTTCCCCCTGCTCCCTTTCGTTCCCCTCTGTCCTGCATTTTTCCCCACAGTTCCCCACTTCACCAATCCATTCACCCTGCTCCCTTTGGTTTACCTCTGTTCTGCATTTTTCCACACGGTTCCCCACTTCTTACAATCCGTTTCCCCTGCTCCCTTTGTTTACCCACTGTTCTGCATTTTTCCACTCTGTTCCCCACTTTTTTCAATCCGTTCCCCCTGCTCCCTTTGGTTCCCCACTGTTCTGCAGTGTTCCCCATGGTTCACCACTTTTTCCAATCCGTTTCCCCTGCTTTCTTTTGTTCCCCTCTGTTCTGCATTGTTCCCCACGGTTTCCCACATTTCCGAGCTGTTCCCCCTGCACCCTTTGGTTCCCCTCTGTTCTGCAGTGTTCCCCAAGGTTCCCCACTTTTTCCAACTTTTACCCCCTGCTCCCTTTGGTTCCCCTCTTTCCTGCAGTGTTCCCCATGGTTCCCCATTTTTTCCAATCCGTTCCTCCTATTCCTTTGGTTCAGCTCTGTTCTGCAGTGTTTCCCACGGTTCCCCACTTTTTCCAATCCATTTCCCCTGCTCCCTTTGGTTCCAATCTATTGTGCAGTGCTCCTCACGATTCCCCACTTTTTCCAATCAGTTCCGCGTGCTCCCTTTGGTTCCCCTCTGTCCTGCAGTGTTCCCCACGATTCCCCACTTTTTCCATTCCGTTCCCCCTGCTCCCTTTGGTTCCCCACTCTTTTGCATTTTTCCACAGGGTTCCCCACTTTTTACAATCTGTTCCCCCTGCTCCCTTTGTTTCCCCACTCTTCTGCATTTTTCCACACTGTTCTCCACTTTTTCAAATCTGTTTCCCCTGCTTCCTTTGGTTCCCCACTGTTCTGCAGTTTTCCACAATTCTCCACTTTTTTCTAATCTGTCCCCCCTTCTCCTTTGGCTCCCCTCTGTTCTGCTGTTTTCCCCACGGTTCTCCACATTTTTTCCAATCTGTTCCACCTGCTCCCTTTGGTTCTCCTGTGTTCTGCAGTTTTCCCTACGCTTCCCCACTTTTTCCAATCCGTTCCCCCTGCTCCCTTTGGTTCCTCTCTATATGCAGTGTTCCCCACGATTCTCCACTTTTTTTCCATTCTGTACCCCCTGCTCCCTCTGGTTCCCCTCTGCCCTGCAGTGTTCCCCATGGTTCCCCACTTTTTCCATTCCGTTCCCCCTACTTCCTTTGGTTCACCTCTGTTCTGCAGTGTTCCCCACGGTTCTCCACTTTTTCCAGTCTGTTCCCCCTGCACCCTTTGGTTGCCCTCTGTTCTGGAGTGTTCACCACGCTTCCCACTTTTTCCAATCCATTTCCCCTGCTCCCTTTGGTTCCACTCTATTGTGCAGTGCTCCCCACGATTCCCCACTTTTTCCAACCTGTACACCATGCTCCCTTTGGTTCGCCTCTGTCCTGCAGTGTTCCCCACGGTTATTCACTTTTTCCAACCCGTTCCCCCGGCTACCTTTGGTTTCCCTCTGTTCTGCATTGTTCCCCACGGTTCCCCACATTTCTGAGCAGTTCCCCCTGCTCCCTTTGGTTCCGCTCTGTTCAGCATTGTTCCCCACGGTTCTCCACATTTTTTCTAATCTGTTCCTATGCTCCCTTTGGTTCATCTCTGTTCTGCAGTTTCCCCATGGTTCTCCACACTTTTTCCAATCTGTTCCCCCTGCTCCCTTTGGTTCCCCTCTGTTCTGCAGTGTTTCCCACGATTCCACACCTTTTCCAACCTGTACCGCCTGCTGCCTTTGGTACCCCTCTGTCCTGCAGTGTTCCCCACGGTTCCCCACTTTTTACAATCCGTTCCAGCTGCTCCCTTTCGTTCCCCTCTGTCCTGCATTTTTCATCACGGTTCCCCACTTTTTCAGATCCGTTCCCCCTGCTCCCTTTCGTTCCCCTCTGTCCTGCATTTTTCCCCACGGTTCCCCACTTCACCAATCCATTCCCCCTGCTCCCTTTGGTTCCCCTCTGTTCTGCATTTTTCCACACGGTTTCCCACTTCTTACAATCCGTTTCCCCTGCTCCCTTTGTTTACCCACTGTTCTGCATTTTTCCACTCTGTTCTCCACTTTTTTCAATACGTTCCCCCTGCTCCCTTTGGTTCCCCACTGTTCTGCAGTGTTCCCCATGGTTCCCCACTTTTTCCAATCCGTTTCCCCTGCTCCCTTTTGTTCCCCTCTGTTCTGCAGTTTTCCCCACAGTACCCCACTTTTTGCAATCCGCTCCCCCTACCTCCTTTGATTCCTCTCTGTTCTGCAGGGTTCCCCACGCTTCCCACTTTTTCCAATCCATATCCCCTGCTCCCTTTGGTTCCACTCTATTGTGCAGTGTTCCCTATGGGCCCAATTTTAACAATCCGTTCCTCCTGCTCCCTTTGGTTCCCCTCTGTCCTGCAGTTTCCCCACGGCTCTCCACATTTTTTCCAATCTGTTCCCCCTGCTCCCTTTGGTTCCCCTTTGTTCTGCCGTGTTCCACACGATTCTCCACATTTTTTACATTCTGTACCCCCTGCTCTCTCTAGTTCCCCTCTGCCCTGCAGTGTTCCCCATGGTTCCCCACTTTTTCCATTCCGTTCCCCCTACTTCCTTTGGTTCACCTCTGTTCTGCAGTGTTCCCCACGGTTCCCCACTTTTTCCAATCTGTTCCCCCTGCTCCCTTTCGTTCCTCTCTGTTTTGGAGTGTTCCCCACGCTTCCCCACTTTTTCCAATCCATTTCCCCTGCTCGCTTTGGCTCCCCTCTGTCCTGCAGTGTTCCCCACTATTTCCCACTTTTTCCAACCTGTACCCCCTGCTCACTTTGGTTCCCTTCTGTTCTTCAGTTTCCCCACGGTTCTCCACATTTTTTCCAATCCATTCCCCCTTCTCCCTTTGGTTCGCCTCTGTTCTGCAGTGTTCCCCACGGTTCCCCACTTTTTCCAATCTGTTCCCCCTGCTCCCTTTCGTTCCTCTCTGTTTTGGAGTGTTCCCCACGCTTCCCCACTTTTTCCAATCCATTTCCCCTGCTCCCTTTGGCTCCCCTCTGTCCTGCAGTGTTCCCCACTATTTCCCACTTTTTCCAACCTGTACCCCCTGCTCACTTTGGTTCCCTTCTGTTCTTCAGTTTCCCCACGGTTCTCCACATTTTTTCCAATCTGTTCCCCCTGCTCCCTTTGGTTCCCCTCTGTCCTGCAGTGTTCCCCACGATTCCCCACTTTTTCCAATCCTTTTCCCCTTCTCCCTTTGGTTCGCCTCTGTTCTGCAATGTTTTCCACAGTTCTCCACCTTTTCCAATCCGTTCCCCCTGCTCCCTTTGGTTCCGCACTCTTCTGCATTTTTCCACACGGTTCCCCACTTCTTCCAATCCATTTCCCCTGCTCCCTTTGGTTCCCCTCTGTTCTGCATTGTTCCCCACGGTTTCCCACATTTTCGAGCTGTTCCCCCGCACCCTTTGGTTCTGATCAGTTCTGCAATGTTGCCCACATTTTTTCTAATCTTTTCCCATGCTCCCTTTGGTTCACCTCTGTTCTGCAGTGTTCCCCACAGTTCTCCACCTTTTCCAACACATTCACCCGGCTCTCTTTGGTTTCCCACTGTTTTGCAGTGTTCCCCACGGTTTCCCAATTTTTCCAATCTGTTCCCCCTACTTCCCTTGGGTCACCTCTGTTCTGCAGTGTTCCCTACTGTTCCCCAATTTTTCCAATCCTTTCCCCCTGCTCCCTTTGGTTCCCCACTGATCTGCAGAACTCCCCACGATTCCCCACTTTTTCCAATCTGTTCCCCCTGCTCCCTTTGGTTCCCCACTGTTCTGCATTGTTCCACACGGTTTCCCACTTTTCCGAGCTGTTCCCCCTGCCTCCTTTGGTTCCGCAGTGTTCCCCACGGTTCTCCACATTTTTTCCAATCTGTTCCCCCTGTTCCCTTTGGTTCCCCTCTGTTCTGCAGAGTTCCCCACGCATCCCCACTTTTTCCAACTTTTACCCCCTGCTCCCTTTGGTTCCCCTCTGTCCTGCAGTGTTCCCCATGGGAACAATTTTTTAAATCCGTTCCTCCTGCTCCCTTTGGTTCCCCTCTGTCCTGCAGTTTCCCCACGGTTCTCCACATTTTTTCCAATCTGTTCCCCCTGCTCCCTTTGGTTCCCCTCTGTTCTGCAGTGTTCCCCACGATTCTCCACATTTTTTACATTCTGTACCCACTGCTCCCTTTGGTTCCCCTCTGTTCTTCAGTGTTCCCCACGATTCCCCACTTTTTCCAATCCGTTCCCCTTGCTCCCTTTGGTTCCCCACTCTTCTGCATTTTTCCACAGGGTTCCCCACTTTTTACAATCTGTTCCCCCTGCTCCCTTTGTTTCCCCACTCTTCTGCATTTTTCCACACTGTTCTCCACTTTTTCAAATCTGTTTCCCCTGCTTCCTTTGGTTCCCCACTGTTCTGCAGTTTTCCCCAATTCTCCACTTTTTTCTAATCTGTCCCCCCTTCTCCTTTGGCTCCCCTCTGTTCTGCTGTTTTCCCCACGGTTCTCCACATTTTTTCCAATCTGTTCCACCTGCTCCCTTTGGTTCTCCTGTGTTCTGCAGTTTTCCCTACGCATCCTCACTTTTTCAAATCCGTTCCCCCTGCTCCCTTTGGTTCCTCTCTATATGCAGTGTTCCCCACGATTCTCCACTTTTTTTCCATTCTGTACCCCCTGCTCCCTCTGGTTCCCCTCTGCCCTGCAGTGTTCCCCATGGTTCCCCACTTTTTCCATTCCGTTCCCCCTACTTCCTTTGGTTCACCTCTGTTCTGCAGTGTTCCCCACGGTTCTCCACTTTTTCCAGTCTGTTCCCCCTGCACCCTTTGGTTGCCCTCTGTTCTGGAGTGTTCCCCACGCTTCCCACTTTTTGCAATCCATTTCCCCTGCTCCCTTTGGTTCCACTCTATTGTGCAGTGCTCCCCACGATTCCCCACTTTTTCCAACCTGTACACCATGCTCCCTTTGGTTCCCCTCTGTCCTGCAGTGTTCCCCACGGTTATTCATTTTTTCCAACCCGTTCCCCCGGCTCCCTTTGGTTCCCCTCTGTTCTGCATTGTTCCCCACGGTTCCCCACATTTCTGAGCAGTTCCCCCTGCTCCCTTTGGTTCCGCTCTGTTCTGCATTGTTCACCACGCATCTCCACATTTTTTCTAATCTGTTCCTATGCTCCCTTTGGTTCATCTCTGTTCTGCAGTTTCCCCATGGTTCTCCACATTTTTTCCAATCTGTTCCACCTGCTCCCTTTGGTTCCCCTCTGTTCTGCAGTGTTTCCCACGATTCCACACCTTTTCCAACCTTTACCGCCTGCTCCCTTTGGTTCCCCTCTGTCCTGCAGTGTTCCCCACGGTTCCCCACTTTTTACAATCCGTTCCAGCTAATCCCTTTCGTTCCCCTCTGTCCTACATTTTTCATCACGGTTCCCCACTTTTTCAGATCCGTTCCCCCTGCTCCCTTTGGTTCCCCACTGTTCTGCTGTGTTCCCCATGGTTCCCCACTTTTTCCAATCCGTTTCCCCTGCTCCCTTTTGTTCCCCTCTGTTCTGCAGTTTTCCCCACAGTACCCCACTTTTTGCAATCCGCTCCCCCTACCTCCTTTGATTCCTCTCTGTTCTGCAGGGTTCCCCACGCTTCCCACTTTTTCCAATCCATATCCCCTGCTCCCTTTGGTTCCACTCTATTGTGCAGTGTTCCCCATGGGCCCAATTTTAACAATCCGTTCCTCCTGCTCCCTTTGGTTCCCCTCTGTCCTGCAGTTTCCCCACGGCTCTCCACATTTTTTCCAATCTGTTCCCCCTGCTCCCTTTGGTTCCCCTTTGTTCTGCCGTGTTCCACACGATTCTCCACATTTTTTACATTCTGTACCCCCTGCTCTCTCTGGTTCCCCTCTGCCCTGCAGTGTTCCCCATGGTTCCCCACTTTTTCCATTCCGTTCCCCCTACTTCCTTTGGTTCACCTCTGTTCTGCGGTGTTCCCCACGGTTCCCCACTTTTTCCAATCTGTTCCCCCTGCTCCCTTTCGTTCCTCTCTGTTTTGGAGTGTTCCCCACGCTTCCCCACTTTTTCCAATCCATTTCCCCTGCTCGCTTTGGCTCCCCTCTGTCCTGCAGTGTTCCCCACTATTTCCCACTTTTTCCAACCTGTACCCCCTGCTCACTTTGGTTCCCTTCTGTTCTTCAGTTTCCCCACGGTTCTCCACATTTTTTCCAATCTGTTCCCCCTGCTCCCTTTGGTTCCCCTCTGTCCTGCAGTGTTCCCCACGATTCCCCACTTTTTACAATCCGTTCCAGCTAATCCCTTTCGTTCCCCTCTGTCCTACATTTTTCATCACGGTTCCCCACTTTTTCAGATCCGTTCCCCCTGCTCCCTTTCGTTCCCCTCTGTCCTGCATTTTTCCCCACAGTTCCCCACCTCACCAATCCATTCACCCTGCTCCCTTTGGTTTACTTCTGTTCTGCATTTTTCCACACGGTTCCCCACTTCTAACAATCCGTTTCCCCTGCTCCCTTTGTTTACCCACTGTTCTGCATTTTTCCACACCGTTCCCTACTTTTTCCAATCCGTTACCCCTGCTCCCTTTGGTTCCCCTCTGTTCTGCAGTGTTCTCCATGGTTCCCAACTTTTTCCAATCTGTTCCTCCTGCTCCCTTTGGTTCCCCACTGTTCTGCATTTTTCCACACTGTTCCCCACTTTTTCCAATCTGATCCCCCTGCTCCCTTTGATTCCCCACTGTTCTGCAGTGTTCCCCACTTCTCAACTTTTTTCCGATATGTTCGCCCTGCTCCCTTTCGTTCCCCTCTGTTCTGCAGTGTTTCCCACGGTTCCCCACTTTTTCCAATCCGTTCCCACTGCTCCCTTTGGTTCCCCATTGTTTTGCAGTGTTCGCCACGGTTCCCCTTTCCTAATTGTTCCCCACTATTCCCCTCTGTTCCCCATTGTTCTGCAGTGTTCCTCATGGTTCCACACTGTACCCCATTTGTTCCTCACTGTTTCCCACCTGTTCAAAACAGGTTCACCAGAAGTCCCCACTGTTCCTCTCAATTCCCTACTGAACCCCACATTACTTCACTCTTCCCTGCTGTTCTCCAGCAGGTCCCGAACTGTTTCCCACTGTTCCCGCATTTTCCACAGTTCGCTATCTGTTCTCCACCGCTCCCCACTATTCCCCACTGTTCCGCAGTTTTCCAAACTGTTCACCATATGTTCCCTGAGGTCCGCATTATTCTCCGCTACTCCCCACTATTCCCCTCCATTCCCAATTATTATGCAGTGTTCACCAGAGTTCCACACTGTTGCCCATTTGTTCCTCACTGTTAATCACATGTTCAACATATTTTACCCACATGTTCGACACATGTTCCCCACAAGTCCCAACTGTAACTCAGCAGTTCCACACTATGTCTCCAATGTTCCCCACTATTCTGCAGTTTTCCCTACAGTTCTCCACTGTTCCTCAATATTCCCCTCTGTTCCTAACTGTTCCCCAGCTGTTCTCCATTTCTTTTCCATCTGTTACTCACTGTTCCCCCATTCTCCACTGTTCCCCATCTGTTCCCCTTTCCTCATTGTTAACCCCCTGCTTCCCACTATTCTCCTCTATTTCCCACTGCCCAGCAGTATTTTCCACGGTACCCCACACTATCCCATCTGTTCCTCACTGTTCCCCACCTGTTCCTCAACAGTTTACCACAATTTCTAGTCTGTTCCCCATCTGTTCTCCACTGTTCCTCACAAGTTCCCCACTGTTCACCACTTAGACACTATGTTCCCCCACTGTTCCCTTTGGATCCCCACTGTTCCCCTCATTTCCCAATCTGTTTCCCATTTTTCCCCACTGTTCCCCCATTCTCCACAGTTCACCATCTGTTCACCAGTGCTCCCCACTATTCCCCTCTGTTCTGCAGATTTTCCCACAGTTCCCCATCTGTTCCTTCAATTCCTCATTTTTCTCCCCTATTCCCCACTATTCCCCTCCGTTCCCCATTGTTATGCAGTGTTCATCCCAGTTCCACACTGTTCCCCACATGTTTGACACATGTTCACCACTTGTTTGACACATGTTCCACACTATTCCCCTCTGTTCACCAGCAGTTCTCTCCATTCCTTAATGTTACCCTCTGTTACCCACTCTTCTCCACTGATCCCCACTGTTCCTCAATGATCCCCCTCTGTTATCCACTGTTCCACACAGTTCCTCACTGTTTCCCAGCTGTTCTCTATCTCATTTCCATCTGTTACCCACTGTTCCCCACATTCTCCAATGTTCTGCATTTGTTCACCTTTCCTCGTTATTCACCCATGCACCCCACTCTTTCCCTCTGTTCTGCACTGTTCTCAACTGTTCAACATTTGTTCCCCTTTCCTCATTGTTCACCCCTGCTCCCCACTATTCCCTCTGTTACCCACTGCTTGGCAGTGTTCCCCAAGGTTCCCCACTCCTCCCCATCTTTTCTTCATTTTTTCCCACCTGTTAGATACATGTTCCCACAAGTCCCCATTTTTCACCTGCAGTTCCCCACCATCTCTCCACTGTTCCCCATCAGTTCCCCATCTAATACCCACTGTTTTCAAGCTGTTTCCGCAATGTTCCCCTCCTGTTCGACACATGTCCCCAGCAGTTCTCCACCATTTCTCCACTTTTCCCTACGGTTCCCCATCATTTTAACATTCCTCAGTGTTCCCCCCCCCCCCTGCTCTCCAATATTCCCCTCCATTACCCATTATTCTGCAGTGTTCTGCACGGTTCCACATTGTTCCCTACTATTCCCCACTGATCCACATCTGTTCTTCCCCGTTGCCCATATTCCCAAATGTTCCTCACAGTTCCCCATTTTTCCCCATTAATACCACTGTTGCCCATCTGTTCGTCACTGTTGCCCAATTTTAGTAATATTCCCACTGTTCACTATCAGTTCCCCACTGTTCCTCAATTGTTCCCCACAGTTTACCACTTTAACCTTCTTATTCCCACAGTTCCACATATGTTCCGCCATCTTGCCCATTTTCCCCAATGTTTCCCACTGTTCCCCATCTTTTCCCACTGTTTCCCATTTACCCACTGTTCCCCACTGTTTCACACCTGTTCTCCACTGTTCCACAACTGTTCCCCACAGTTCCTTACATTTCCCCACTGTTCCCCACCAATCCCATCTGTTTCCCAGAAGTTTCCCAACTGTTCCCTAGGGTTGCCCACTGTCCCCAATAGTTCCTCACTGTTCCCTACCTGTTCGACACATGTTCCCCAGCAGTTGTCCATCATTTCACCACTGTTCCCCACTGATCCCCAGAGTTCCACATCAGTTCCCCATCTGTACTAAACTGTTTCACACTGTCCCTCCACATCAGTTCCCCATCTGTACTAAACTGTTTCACACTGTCCCTCACCTTTTCCCCATCTGTTCCTCACTGTTCCCGACCTGTTCGACACATGTTCCCCAGCAGTTGCCCACCATTTCTGCACTGTTCCTCACTGATCGCCACAGTTCCACATCAGTTCTCCATTTGTTCTAAACATTTTCCCACCGTCCCTCACCTTTTTCGACTGTTCCCCACCTGTGTCCCACCAGTTCTGCACTTTTCAACACTGTTTCCCAAGATTCCCCACTGTTCACCTCATTCCCAATCTGTTCCCCATTTTTCCCCACTCTTCCCCCATTCTCCATTGTTCACCATCTGTTCCACACTGTTCTTCCTGCTCCCCACAGTTTGGCAGCTGTTTTCCAGCAGTTCCCCTTTTACCACTGTAGCCTACTGTTCCGGATCTGCTCCCCACTGTACCCCACTTTTTTCCACATGTTCCCCAACTGTTTCCTACTCTTCCCCATCAATCCCAACTGTTTACCAGCAGTTTCCCACCTGTCCCCCTTGGTTTACCTGTGTTCCCCATCAATTCCCCATCTGTTCCCCGCTGTTCTCCAGCTGTTCCTAAACTGTTCCCCACTGTTCACCACTGTTCCCCTTTGTTCCCCATTTTTCTTACTGTTCCACATCTGTTCCCCAACTTTTCCCCACTTTCCCACCAATCCCAACTTTATCCCAGCATTTTCCCACATATTACCCACAGTTCCCCACTGTTTCCCATCAGATTCCCAACTGTTCCCCCAACACTCTTTTGCTCACCTCTGTTCTGCAGTGTTCCCCATCAGTTCCCCTTTCCTCGTTGTTCCACCCTGCTCCCCAATATTCCCCTGTTCATCATTTTTCTAGAGTTTTCCCCACGGTTCCACACTTTTCCCCACTGTTTCACATCTGTTCTCCTTTATTTAACAACTGCTCCACAATTACTTTTCCCCACTGTTCCCCATCTGTTCTGCATTGTTGCCCAATTTTTGCAATGTTCCCCAATCTTCATATTCAGTTCCCCACTGTCCCACAACTATTCCACACTGTTCCACACAGTTCCCCACTTTTCCCCTCTGTTCCCCATTTATACCACTGTTCCCCACTGTTTTACAACTGTTCTCCACTATTCCACAACTATTCCCCAAATGTTCCTTACTTTTCCCCACTGTTCCCCAATTGTTCCTCACTATTCCCTACCTGTTCGACACATGTTCCCCATCAGTTCCCCACTGTTCTCCAGCTGTTCCCGATCTGTTCCCGATCTGTTCCCCATTTTTCCCACTGTTCCCCATGGGTCCACACTGTTCCCCAACAGTTACCAATCTGCTTCCCACTGTTCCACACAGTTCACCACTTTTCCCCACTGTTTCTCTTTTTTCCCACCTTTCCACCTCTGTTCACCACCATTCCCGACTGTCCCCCAATGTTCCCCAATATTCTCCAGCTGTTCCCCACAGTTCCGCATAATTCTTCACTGTACTCCACTGTTCTTCACCTGTTCTGCATGGTCCCCACTGTTCTCCAGCTGTAACCAAACTGTTCCCCACCTTTTCCCAACTATTTCCCAAAGTTCATCGCTGTTCCCCACTGTTCCCCTTTGTTCCCAACTCTTCCTCATTTTCCCCACTGTTCCCTACTGTTCCACATCTGTTCCGCACTGTTCCACACAGTTCTTCACTATTCTCTCGCCGTACCCTAATTGTTCCCCATTTATCGCACTGATCCCTAATGTTCCACATCTGTTACCCACAATTACTCACTGTACCATGCTGTTCTTCACCTGTTTCCCAACTGTTACGTACTGTTCGCCACCAATCCCAACTGTTTTCCAGCATTTTCCCACCTGTTCCCCACGGTTCCCCATGGATCCCCATTGACACCTCATTTCCCAATCTGTTCCCCACTGTTCCCCCGTTCTCCACAATTCCCTATCTGGTCTCCACTATTCCCCGCTGTTGCCCACTGTTCTCTTCTGTTCTGCAGAGATCTCCACTGTTCCCCATCCCTTCCTTCCATTCCTCAATTTTCCCCAATGTTGCCCTCTATACACCACTGTTCCTCAACTTTTTCCCAAGTGTTCCCTGCTGTTCCCCACCTGTCACACACTTTTTAACAGTTAACCACATTCTCCAGTGTTCACCATATGTTCCCTACTTCTCTCCCCTGTTACCCTCTGTTCTCCACTGTTACTCATTCTCCCCATTACCCACTGTTCCCTCACAGTTCCTCACTGTTCTCCAGCTGTTCCCAAATGTTACCCATCCTTTCTCCACTGTTCTCCATTTTTCCCACTGTTCCCTACTGTTCCACACCTGTTCTCCACTGTTCCCCAGCTGCTCTCAAACTGTTCACCACTGTTCTCCATTTTTCCCACTGTTTCCTACTGTTCCACACCTCTTCACCACTGTTCCCCAGATGCTCTCAAACTGTTCACCACTGTTCCCCATTTTTCCCACTGTTCCCTACTGTTCCACACCTGTTCTCCACTGTTCCCCAGCTGCTCTCAAACTGTTCACCACTGTTCTCCATTTTTCCCACTGTTTCCTACTGTTCCACACCTGTTCTCCACTGTTCCCCAGCTGCTCTCAAACTGTTCACCACTGTTCCCCATTTTTCCCACTGTTCCCTACTATTCCACACCTGTTCTCCACTGTTCCCCAGCTGCTCTCAAACTGTTCACCACTGTTCTCCATTTTTCCACTGTTTCCTACTGTTCCACACCTGTTCTCCACTGTTCCCCAGCTGCTCTCAAACTGTTCACCACTGTTCTCCATTTTTCCCACTGTTTCCTACTGTTCCACACCTGTTCTCCACTGTTCCCCAGCTGCTCTCAAACTGTTCACCACTGTTCCCCATTTTTCCCATTGTTCCCTAATGCTCCATATCTGTTCCACACTGATCCCCACAGTTCTTCACTGTTCCCCACTGTACTCCAGCTATTCACAAACTGTTCCCCACTCTTCCCCATTTGTTCTACCATTCCCTAATGTTCCACATCTATTTCCCACAATTATTCACTATACCACACTGCTTTTCACCTTTCTCCAACTGTTCCACACTTTTCCCCACCAATCCCAACTGTTTTCCAGCAGTTTCCCTCCTGTTCCTCACGGTTCCACACTGTTCCCCATCAGTTCCCCCTGGTCCCTACTGTTCCCCTCTGTTCTCATCTGTTCTGCAGTGTTCCCCACTGTTTCCCATCTGTTCCTTTCCTCATTGATCCCCCCTGCTCCCCAATATTCCCCTCTGATCCCCATTGTCCTACAGTGTTCCCCATGCTTCCAGACTGTTCCACATCTGTTCCACACTGTTGCCCATTTTTCTCCACTGTTCTCCATCTGTTCCCCACTCTTCCCATTTTCCCCCATGTTCTGCACTGTTTCCCAATGTTCTCTAGCTGTTCCCCATCTGTTCCCTAATTTTTTCCACAGTTACCCAATGTTCCCCCATTCCCCACTGTTCACCTCTGTTCCCCACTGTTCCCCAAAGTTCTTCACTGTTCCACACTTTTCCCAACTGTAGCCGAACTGTTCCCCATTTTTCCCACTGTTCGCCATCTGATCACCACTGTTCCCGACTATTCCCCACAGTTCTCCACTGTTCCGCTCTGTTGCCTACTGTTCCCCATGGTTCTTCACTGTTCTCCACCTCTCCACTGTTATCCAGATGTTCCCGAACTGTTTCCTACTGTTCGCCACTTTTCTCCACTGTTCCTCACTGTTCCCCAATGTTCTCCACAGTTCTGCAGTGTACCCCACTATACTCCATCTGTTCCCCTTGTTCCTCATTGTCCTCACTGTTCTCCACTATTTCACACCTGTTCCCTACTGATCCCAACTGTTCCCTTTAGTTCCCCACTTTTCCCCACTGTTTCCCATTTTTGCCATTGTTCCACATCTGTTCACCACCATTACTGACTGTTCCTGACTATTCCCCACTATTCCCCATCAGTCCCCCATCTCTACCCCACTGTTCCTCCTATTCCCCAATGTTCTCCACTGTTCCCCTCATTACCCATCAGTTACCCACTTTTCTCCACTATTACCCCGTTCTCCACAGTTCGCTATCTATTACCCACTGTTACTCATTCTTCCCTTTGACCCCTCAGTTTCCCACCAGCTCCCATGGTTCCCCACTGTTGCCCATTTGTTCCCCACTGTTATCCAGCTGTTTCCCATCAGTTCCTCACTTTTCACCACTGTTCCACATGGTTCCCCACTTTTCCCCTCATTTCCCAATCTGTTCCCCACTGTTCCCACATTCTCCACAGTTCAATATCTGTTCCCCATTGCTCCCCCCTATTTGTCTCTGTTCCACTGTTCTCCACTGTTCCTCTGTGATCCCCACTTTTCCCCATGTCTTCCTTCTGTACCTCAATTTTCCCCACTGTTGCCCACTATACACCACTGTTCCCTAATTGTGCCCTGTGTTTCCCACTGTTCTTCACAGTTCTCCATCTGTCACACACATTTGACCACTGTTCCCCACATTCTCCAATGTTCACATTCTGTTCCCCACTGCTCTCCCCGTTACCCTGTATACCCCACTGTTACTCATTCTTCCCCTCTGTTTCCCACTGTCTCCCACAGTTCCTCACTGTTCCCCACTTCTCTCCATCTATTCTAAACTGTTCCCTACTTTTCCACTCTGTTCACCACTGTTCCCCTCTGTTCCCAACTGTTCCCCATTTCTCCCACTTTCCCCTATTGTTCCTCACTGTTCCTGACTGTACCCCACAGATCCCAACTGTTACCCACTGCACCCCATGTTTCCCATTGTTGCCCATCAGATACTCCTCTTTTTCCCATCTGTGACCTAAATTTCCACACTGTTTCCCACAGTTCTCCACTGTTCACCATCTGTTCCCCACTGCTCCCCATGTCCTCAACAGTTCCCCAGTTTTCACCAATGTTTCCCAGAGTTGCTCACAGTTCCCCAGCTGTTCGACACATGTTCCCGATAGTTCCCCACATTTCTCCACTGTTCATTAATGTTCCACATCAGTTCCCCATCTGTTCTAAACTGTTTCCCACTGTCCCTCATCTTTTCCCCACTGTTCCCCACCGTTTTCCTACTGTTCCAAACCTGTTCCCACTGTTCCCCAGCTATTCCACACCTCTTCGCCACTGTTCCCCAACTGTCTCCCACCAATTCCCCACTTTTCCCCCATTCTCCACCGTTCACCATCTCTTCCACACTGTTCCCCTGCTCCCCACAGTTCGGCTCTGTTTTCCAGCTGTTCACCAATTTTTCCACTGTACCCTACTGTTCCACCTCTTTACTCCACAGTTCATCACTGTCCCCCACTGTTCTTCACCTGTTCCCAAATGTTCCCTATTCTTCTCCACCAATCCCAACTGTTTCCTACCAGTTTCCCACCTGTTTCCCCATGGTTCCCCACTGTTCCCCATCAGTTCCCCTCTGTTCTCCAGCTGTTCCCAAACAGTTCTCTACTGTTTCACATCTGTTCCCCACAGTTCTGCACTTTAGCCCATTGTTCTTCACCTGTTCCCCAACTTTCCCCACTGTTCCCCACCAATCCCAACTGTTTTCTAGCAGTATCCCACCTATTACCCACAGTTCCCCACTGATTCCCATCAATCCCCCTGCTCCCGTTTGTTCCCCTCTGTTCTGCAGTGTTCCCCACTCTTTCCCATCTGTTTCCCTTTCCTCATTGTTCCACCCTGCTCCCCAATATTCCCGTGTTCTCCATTTTACTGCAGTGATCACCACGGTTCCACACCATTCCCTACTTTTCCCCACACTTGATCTCATGACAAGATCTACCTTGGTGAAAGCACAGAAATTGTGCAGATGGGCAGCGAAATCTCGCATATGAGGTATAGGGTATCTGTCGGCTGTAGTTATTGATCCTACGGTAATCGCTGCAGGGTGTCCATCCACCTGTTTTCTTGGGTGCCATGTTTAACAGTGATGCCCAAGGACTGTTGGAGCGCTGAATGATACCTAATTCCTCAATTGCAGTTCACTCTGCCCTTGCCTGCGCAGTTTATCAGGTGGAAGATGACGAACCCTGGCGTAATTTGGTGGGCCTGAAGTGTCTATGTAATGGGACACACCCTGGGCTGTTTAGGAGATATTGAAATTAGGTGAGAGAGTACAGGGAAATTCGTTGAGCAGAGCAGCATGTGCACATTTGTTCAAGGTATGCACCCTGAGGTGGGAAACTCTCCCTTTGCTGCATCCCAGAGGGTATGTTTGAAAAGTGGTAGCAGGAACCAATTTCCTCCACTTCACATCTACTGACAAGTCATGGGACCTTAAAAAATCTGCACCCAAAATAGGCTGTGCAATGGAAGCCAATAGGCAATTCCAATGGAAGGTCACACCTCCTATCCCAATCGTGACCTATCCTGTGCCAAAGCAGAGAATTTTCATCCCATTTGTGTTTGAAGAGTCAGGTGGTGTTGTTTATGTGGGTTTTATTTCAAAATAGGTTGGTGGGAGCAAACGGACTTCAGCACTCGTGTCTACAATGAACCTGTGCTTACCAGCGCAGTCTTGGAAGATACAATGGGACGTACTTGTGCCAGCTGGCATGGCCATAAATGGTAGCCGGCCTTATCGTTTCCTGCATTTTTTCTGTAATATGTACATGTCGGGACACATTTATGGGCATTTTTTCCACCAACGGCCATGGTAAAAACACCATTCTCACTGCCTGTCAGCATGTTCATCCTTCTTTAACTGAACTGAAGATATAGTTGGCTCATAGGACACGGGATATGGATCTGCTGTGAAAACAGTCTGTACGTGAGCAGACTCTAGCGTTGGAGTGTGATCCAGCCTGTCAGTCTCCTGCACTACGTCATGGGGATGGTGGAAATCCATGTTAATGATTGGTATTGTGACACGACATGGGAGTTTGGACAGGAATAGAGTCTCAAAAAGTAAACAATGAGAATAACCATCTGCTAATGCGAGCATCTCATTCATTAAATCGGATAGATTCCTGTTACCTAGGTCCTCCATATTTAAAAGTCGTGCTCATGTCTAGTCAATTCCAGCGAGTCCAGGAAAAATTGGCGGAACCTGGTTTACTGGTTTTCTGCCAGGGGATTGGCAACATATTCTATTACTTGAGACGCTGCAGCAGTGTCCGATGCACCTATTACATGGCAGAATTTCATGTCCTCTGCCATTATGCCACAAGACAAATCTGGGTTTCAGCCTGATTAAGCCATACCCGAGGTTGATGGGTCCAGAAAGGAGGCAAATGAAGTTCCACCACATTAACTGCAGCCGTGATGGCAACAGCTGCTGCCGTCCTTGTGTCCATGGTAACTGGAGATTCAAGCTTCCCTGAATCTTGCATTTGGGGTCCCCAATCGTAGCGGCGACTTCGGTAGAGCTACTAAAGTAATACACACACAAACACACACACACCAAGTTAGTCAACACAAGACTGCTTTATTCAGACTTTACAGACTTCTTTTAGGAACGGTGGGGAACAGTGAGGGAACAGTGGGGAACAGAGGGGAAAAGTGGTGTATAGTGGGCAACAGAGGTGAAAATTGAGGAATGAAAGGAAGAGATGAGGAAAAGTGGGGATCGCTGAGGAACAATGGAGAACAGTGGGGAACAGAGACAAATGGGAGGAACAGTGGGGAACAGATTGGGAAATGAGGGGAAGAGTGGGGAATCATGGGGAACGGTGGTGAATAGTGGGGAACTGGTGGGGAACTGGTGGGGAACAGCTGGGGAATAGTGGGGAACAGGTGTACCACATCTGTTCCACCCTGTTGCCCATTCTTCACAATGTTCCCCACTTTGCCCCATCTGTTCCCCACTGTTCCCCATTTATCCCAGCCCATAAGTATTACATTCCTTAAATGGCAATTATTACCCCTTCTGGGCTTTTTGAATTTCTTAGGATGCCACTTGGGTTGAAGAATGCTATTCAAACCTGCCAGCAGCTTATTGGCACTTAGGGCAGAGATTTAGAATTCCCTTAAATCTACTTGGAAAACATCTGGTAAAAACAATGGCGTCATGAATATTCTGTCCAGACCGACTGTATTTCATATTCAGGATGAGACTGATATTCCTGAATTAGCCAGTGTCCAGGCAATGGACCCCGATGGTCAGCCATATAGTACGACCATGACTAACTTGGACATACTGCAGGTGGCATCACAACTGGGCAGCCAACTTTACTTTGTGACATGTCTTTGGGCTACATTAGACCAGTGATTCCGGCATCTTGGAGGCAACACATTTTTGACCAGATACACACCTTGTCTCATCCGTCCATCAGAACATCTGTCAAGCTCATGTCAAATAAATATGTATGGCATGGACTAAAAAAGGGTGTTGCATAATGGGTCTGCACAGGTACCTCCTGCCAGACTGCCAAAATTCAGCGGCACAATAAGGCACCTCTTCAACATTTCCCGGTGGTACACAGGCGGTTGGAACACGTGCATGTGGACCTGCTTGGATCATTGCCATTATCTCAAATTTTGAAATACATTCTAACAGTCATAGAACGTTTCACACGCTGGTCAGAGGCTGTCCCGTTGCCATCCAGTGACACTGAGTCAAGGGCAAGAGCATTCACTGTCGATCGGATGGCTAGATTTGGTTTTCCGACACACATTACTTCAGATCATTGAGCACGTTTCTACTGGCAACTGAAGTCCGCACTTAAGGCCTGACTCACCAGTCCCAATTAGGTCGATGAGTTGCCATGGATTCTATTCGGAGTGCACATCTCTTCAAAGGAAGATATGTCCGCATTGTCCACAGAGATGGTTGATGGTACAGTTCTTACAGTTTCATGGGACATTCATTTCACAACCAACTCTGACCTGAATTTCCTTCACAGCTTTGACATGGAGTCATGATCAGCAAACTTTTTCCTACCCACTGGCATGGATCACCTAAACAGAATGTGCCCCACCATTCCTGGACGCTGATTTTGTTTTTGTGCGCGGACAGGTCCCAGGAGCGCCATTACAATTAACGTATGAGGGCCCTTTCCATGTGGTGAAGAAGGATGGGCTTGTGTATACTTTGGACATAAGGGGACATTCACAGCTGTTTAGTGTAGACTCAAGCCTGCCCATGTGAAGCCCGCTTCACCTATTTCAGTGCCCCCAGCCCAGACGGCGAGGGGGTCCACCTCAGGTGCATGCAGCTGATGTTTTAGTTTCTGTGAAGGTTCTGGGGGGGAACTGGGTGGTTTAGCAGCTGTGTAGTGGGCCGAGCGGGTAAGGTTCTTTGGCACGCGAGTGAAAATATAAGACAGACAGTTGGGAACTCATCCATTTAATTGACTGTCCACGCGTGGTGCTTCGTGGCGAGGAACGGCACGTTGATCTGTGGATTCTCCTGCCGGATGGCACGGGACACTCACACGGCTTCATTTAAATCTGCGGTCCTGTGGTTCAGAAGCAAACTCATAATGATGTCCCATGGAGCCCAGGACACACTAAATCAAAGAAGCCTGTAAAGTCTGAATAAAGCAGTCTTGTGTTGACTAACCTGGTGTGTGTGTGTGGGTGTGTTGCTTTAGTAGCCCTATCGAAGTAGCCGCTACATATATAAATATTTGGGATGATTATCCCACTTACAGGATACTTTTCTTCCATCTCACAGCCTGTGGGAAGAAGCTATTCCCCAGCCTGGCAGTCCTGATTTTGATGATGGACGTGGTTAAAGATGCTGTGCACTGGATGGAAATGGTCTTTTTACAATTCCTTGAGCCCTATTTAAACAACACTTCCAGTAAATGTCATCTACAGAAGAAAGGGAGACCCCAGTGATCCTCACAACTCTTTGCATCATTCCTGTCTGATGCTTTACAGCTACTAGACCATCCAATGATGCAGCCAGACAGGAGACTCAACTGCGCTCCTGTAAAATCTCAGGATGAGAGCCGTTGGCCTTGACCTCCTCAGTCTCCTTGTGTGGTTTAGGCACTTCCTGACCAATAAGGAGGTGTGATTGTTTTGTGTATTAATACATGTTCTGTATAGATGTAACAATCTATAGTGGAGAGAATTACTCATTGTACTTCAGGGCGTACAATCAGGTACAGAATGTCCTTAAATAGCCATTTGGCCCAGATGTCTATTCAGTCCAAGAATACTTTCAATCTCAGGGAGATTTTGAACAATAACACCATTCATTTTGCAACAAGCGCAACTTAATTTTGCCAGTTGTTCAATGGCAAGCGACATGGGGAAAACACCACTGTCAACTCTTCTACCTTAAAGGAGTAATTTTATTCAAATGGGCAGTAGATCAAGAGATGGAAACTGAAATCAGACAGAGGTGAGTGATTGGTTAAAATTAGAAACATTCGTATTCATGCTATAGAGTTTAAGGCTGCCCAGGAGGAATATAATATGTTTTCTTTAAGTTTGTGTGCCCTCAGCCTGGCAAAGGATGGGGCCAACAGTCATGTTGCTGGAAGGGTTTAAGAAATGATATGGTAGGCCACAGGAAGCTCAAGGTTAGATCCACAGAGCACAGGTGTTTAGCAAAATGGCTACCCAGTCTGTATTTGGTCTTGGTGATATCGAGGTCAACTGAGTCGACCAAATGTAGTAGATTAGGTTGGATGGGGTGCATGTGAAACAGTGCCTGACCTGGAAGGTCTGATTGTGGCCTTGGATGGAGGTGGCAGGAAATGGAGGGACAAGTTTGGAAATTTCTGCAATTCCAAAGGGGAGTGCGTCAGGTGGTGGTGGGTGGAGAGGGAAGTGCTGTCAAGGGAGAGGGAAGTGCTCTTGAGGGAGTCACAGAAAGACGTGCCCCTGTGAAAAGAGGATCTGAGTGGAGTGGGTTAGATGTAGCAGGTTAGAGAATGGTGCTGAAGTTGGAAGTGTTCAAGGATAATGTGTCAGATGTGGCAGCTGATGGGTGGTAAGCGAGAAATCTGAGGATTCTGTCCTTGTTCTGCCGGAGAGGAGGTGGGGTAAGGGCAGAAAGAAAATTGGAGATATGGGTGCAGGCTTTATGGGGGAATCTGCATTTATTGAAGAAATAAGACATTTTGGGTGTTCTGGAGTAGAAAACCTCCTTGGGACTTTTACAAGCCCAGAGGACCCAAAACCTCGCAGCAATAGAAAATCACCAAGACAAAAGATACTTAAACAAACGTCATTTTTAATTTTCTTTAAACAAAAAAACAGGATCAAACTTTAACTTATCACTATTAACTTAACAGCCTTACATTGCCCCGTTCTAATTCTCAGTGCAGGTGTATTTAATGTGCATAAAGTTCTTTGACACAACTCCATGTTCACTAGTGTCTATCAATTCTTATACTGTGCAAAGAATTCAACATTTATGAATTTGCACCAAGCTATGGTGCTTAAAAGTGAATGGTTACCCCTCCAGGAAGGCTCTTGTTGGTTTCAGAGAGGGATTTCTTGCTCATTGGACACACAAAAACTGATTCCCTCTGATCAGCCACTTTGGGGTCTTGTCAATGAAACCCGTCACGGTTTTCCAAATGATCACCTCTTCTGCAGGTCACCATAGAGTTCCTTTTGTTTTCCTTATTTCAGGTGAAACACTCAGGCCAGCCATTTCCTATAGTTTGGATTAAAAGTTTTTCAACAGGCTGAACTGAGAACAAACAAACCGTCTTCAGCTTGCCATCTCTCTATTAGAAAAAGCATATTTGGTCTCTCCTCTATGCTTGCAAAAGCACATGACCTTCTTAGAACAGCAAACTGCAACCAGCCAGATTACTGCACTGGACCCAAACTTCTGAGTCCATTCATCAGTTGATTTAAAATCAATAATCCATTTACACCTGCTTTTGAAATTCTTCAGCAAAGCAGTCTCCTTGTTTTGTCTTTGCAAAGGCTCTTGGCACCTGAATGACTCTCTATCAGCAAAGCTCTTGCATTTTAAATAAGAGCTGTTTTGTGAAGTGTTTGTGTTTGTTTGTGGCCTCCACGACTCCTACAATAATCTCTTTCAAAAACATATCAATATACAATGTGGTGTCCTTGCAAAAAAATAAAGTGGGAAGAGGTATAATCCAGGTAGCTCTGGTGACTGGAGTTTGTAATAGTTTGAAACTTGAACCTCTCTCTCTATTTACTGTCATATAATTAAAAAGTGTCTTATCACACAAAATTGCCTTTTTCCTGCTGTGAGGCAGACAGATTCGCCATTGATTTTAATTATCTTTAAATATGAATATGGAATTACACTTCAACTTATGACTGTTTTACTACTTTAAATTACTTTACTTAACTTACCCCCCTTCTAATTCTAAGTGCACGTGTGTGTAATGTGTGTGTAAGTTCAGAAAAGTTCTTTGGTTCACAGTCCAATCTCACTTCTCATTCCTCAAAGTTCACTGGTTGCAGGCCATTCTTATACTGTGCACAGAATTTAACATATGTAAAATTCACCAGGCTTTGGTGCTCGAAAGGTAAAAAAAACATTACAGTTCAGGAAGGTTCTTGCTGGTTTTCAGAGAGAGGTGTGTTGTTCAGGGAAGTATTAGGGTGTTTCTGACTCGTCGTATCTGCATCTGAATTCTGATATCTCTTCAGAAAAGCTCTGATAGCTTTAGCATGGAGCAGAGCTGAGCCAGGACTTTGGAGGTATTTAAGGGAGTGTGTGGGCAGGGTTTGTTCTGGACCAACAATCTCACCAAATGACTCTGCTTGAAATCAAGATTCAAACCATTTTGAGGAATACAACAGGAATTGTTCAACAAAAGCCTGAGTTTTCTTTCAATAGTGGAAATGATTTTTTTTTAAAAGCCCGTTAATATTCCTGATACAGATCTTTGTATTTATCTTTCAGGTTGCTATCTGTTGTTAACTTGGAGGCCTTTAATGAGGTGACTGGGAGGAATCTTTGCTTTAACCCAGCAGTTCTCTTGCAATTTTCCAGCTGTAGGATGAGGTGCAGTTGCTTGCAAGTTTAGCAAGTGGGATTAAGATGTGAAACTGCAAGTCACAGCACCATTTTTGTTTTTGAAAATGCAAATATGAAAATTTTAACTTTGGTCTCCTTGGTTTGCTTAATTTTACAGAGGAGACGTTGGGTCAAGCTGAGAAGAGAGAGTTGGATGCCCATTTGGTGAAGCTGCACAGGCAAAAAAGAAAACACAAAACGAGGGACTGAAAAAATAATGAAGCAAACTGAAGAGCTGTTGCAACCAAACCCAAGTAAAGAATTTAATTTTGTGAGGCGTACTTTAGAGACCAAATGATTTGGGCTTTTAATGGTGACCTATTTAAATGAACTAAATCTGATTAGAATTTAACTTTATGGAAAGTTTGGAAGTTGCCACAAGAAAAATGGAGCATATAAATTAGATGTTGTAATGAAGAGAAATTAACAATACAATGAGCCTTGTGTCATAGTAGCTACCTCAGTCTACCGTACATCACGTTAAACCTTCTCCCCACTGTGAACCTGGTGCCACAGTATCTCCCTTAATCTACCATCCATCCCCGTTAACCTTCTCCCCCACTGTGAATGCGGTATCTCCCGCTGATAATTGTACATCACTGTTATACCTACTCCATACTCTGAAATCTGTGTCACAGTATCGGCCTCCATCTACCTACATTCCCATTATCCTTCTCCCTATTGTGAACTTGGTGTCACAGTATCAAACACAGTTTATCGTACATTACTGTTCAACCGTATGACGGATGTGAACCCAGTGTCACTATATTTGACACAGTTTATCGTTCATCACTGTTTAAACTCATTCCCTCTATTCAACTAGTGTCACAGTATCCATCTCAATTTACCGTACATCACCGTTAAACTTTCTCCCCACTGTGAACCTGGGGTCACAGTATTTGACACAGTTCATCGTTCATTACTGTGACAGCTTCTCGCACTGTGAACCTAAGATCAAAGTATCTTGCACAGTTTATCGTCCAGCAGTGATTGACCTTCTCCCCATTGTGAATCCGGTTTCACAGTATCTGCCTCTGTCTTCTGTTCATCACTATTAAACCACTCCCCACAGTGAATCCGGTGTCACAGTATCTCATGGAGTTTATAGTATCTGTCTCAGTCTGCCGTACATCACCATTAAACCATCTCTCCACAGTGAACCCGGTGTCATAATATCTGGAACTGTTTATCGTGTATCACTGTTAAACATTCTCATTACTGTGAACCCGGTGTCACAGTATCTGACGTAGTTTATTGTACATCAATGTTGAACCTTCTCCCCACTGTGAAACTGGGGTCATAGTATATGCCAGAGTTTATTATACATCACCATTAAAACTTCATAATATTGTGAACATCATGTCACAGTATTGCCACAATTTATCATACATCACTGTTCATCCTTCTCCCCACTGTAAACCCATTGTCTCTCTATCTGCCACAGATTATTGTACATCGCCATTAAACCTCTTTCCCCTTTGAACCTTCTGTCAAAATATCTGCTACACATAATACTACACTGTTAAATCCACTAACAAATGGTTATCAGGTGTCACAGAACCTGGGACTGTTTATCGTACTGTTAAATCTTCCACCACTGTGAACTCAATGTCACAGTATCTGTCTCACTCTAACAAACATCATAAAACCTTCTCCTCACTGTGAACCTGGTGTCTCTGCATCTGCCATAATGTATCATCTTTGGCTTGGCTTCGCGGACGAAGATTTATGGAGGGGGTAAAAAGTCCACGTCAGCTGCAGGCTCGTTTGTGGCTGACAAGTCCGATGCGGGACAGGCAGACACGATTGCAGCGGTTGCAAGGGAAAATTGGTTGGTTGGGGTTGGGTGTTGGGTTTTTCCTCCTTTGCCTTTTGTCAGTGAGGTGGGCTCTGCGGTCTTCTTCAAAGGAGGTTGCTGCCCGCCAAACTGTGAGGCGCCAAGATGCACGGTTTGAGGCGTTATCAGCCCACTGGCGGTGGTCAATGTGGCAGGCACAAAGAGATTTCTTTAGGCAGTCCTTGTACCTTTTCTTTGGTGCACCTCTGTCACGGTGGCCAGTGGAGACCTCGCCATATAACACGATCTTGGGAAGGCGATGGTCCTCCATTCTGGAGACGTGACCCATCCAGCGCAGCTGGATCTTCAGCAGCGTGGACTCGATGCTGTCGACCTCTGCCATCTCGAGTACTTCGACGTTAGGGGTGTAAGCGCTCCAATGGATGTTGAGGATGGAGCGGAGACAACGCTGGTGGAAGCGTTCTAGGAGCCGTAGGTGGTGCCGGTAGAGGACCCATGATTCGGAGCCGAACAGGAGTGTGGGTATGACAACGGCTCTGTATACGCTTATCTTTGTGAGGTTTTTCAGTTGGTTGTTTTTCCAGACTTGTAGTCTTCCAAAGGCGCTATTTGCCTTGGCGAGTCTGTTGTCTATCTCAATGTATCATATATCACTGTTAAACCTACTCACTACTGTGTACCTGGTGTGAACAGTATCTGTCAAAGTGTACCATACATCCTCATTAAACATTCTCCCCACTGTGTAACTGGTGTCACAGTATCTGCCTCAGTCTGCCATACATCACCATTGTTTTATCTCTCAAATGTGAATCCAGTGTCACAGTATTTGCTACATTATATTGGACATCACTGTTAAACCTTCTCACTGCTGCTGTGAACCCTGTCTCACAGTATCTTCCTCATTCTTCCGTATATCACCGTTAAACCTTCTGCCCGGTGAACCCGGTGTAACATTATTTGCCTATGTCTGCCATGCATCACCGTTAAACCTTCTCACTACTGTGAGCCCAGTGTCTGAGTACCTGCCTCAGTCAACCATATACCACCATTGAACATTCTCACCTCTGTGAACTTGGTGTCTCAGTATCTGTCACAGTTTATCTTACAGCACCGTTAAACCTTATGCCAATTGGAAACCTCTTGTCAGAGTTTCTGCCACAGTTTATTGTACAAAACTGTAAACTTTCTCCCCACTGTGAACCCAGTGTAACGGTCTCTGCCTCAGTCTGCCGTACATCACCATTAAACCTTCTTACTGTGAACATGGTGTTACAGTATCTGACACAGTTTATCGTACATCACTTTTTAACCATTTCACTACTGTGAACACAGTGTCACAAAATATGCCTGAGTCTACCATATATCACCATTAAACCATCTCTCCACTTTAAACTCGGTCACCATATCCACCAAAGTTTATCGTACGTCACTATTTAAACTTCTCAACACTGTGAAACCTTTGTCACAGGATCTGTCTAACATCACCGTTAATCTTTCTCCCCACTATGAGACCCGTGTTACTGTATTTGGCACAGTTTATTGTACATCACTGTTAAACCCTCTCAACACTGTGTACCTGGTATCATAATATCTGCTTCAGTTTACAGTACATCACTGTTAAACCATCTCCTAACTGTCAAATTGGAGTCACTGCATCTGGCAGGAAGACCATTCTACATCCGGCATCTGGCAGGTGGACCATTGGAAATCCGACATATTGAAGAAGAACCATTCCAGATCCAGCAACTGGCAGGAAGACCATTCTCCTTCTTGCTTCTGGCAGGCAGACTATTCCTCATCCAGCATATGTCAGATGGACCATTCCATATCGGACATTTTCCAGGAAGGCCATTCCACATCATGAATCTGACAGGCAGAACATTCCACATCCGGCATCTGGCAAAGGACCATTCCACATTCTGTAAGTTGCTAGCAGTCCATTCCACATCCAGAAACTGGCACGAAGTCCATTCCACATCCGGATTCTCACATGAGGACCATTCCACCTCCAACATTTGGCAGGTGTACCATTCCACATCCGGAATCTGGCAGAGGAACATTCCACATCCAGCATCTGACAGGCAGACCATTCCACATCCGGCATCTGGCAGGTAGTCAATTCTAAATCCGGCATCTCGTTGGCAGACCAGTCCAAATCTGGCATCTGGCAGGCCAACCGCTCCACATTCAGCATCTGGCAGGAATACCATTCCACATCTGGCATTTGGCAGCAAACCAATCCACATCTGGCAATTGAAAGCTGGACCATTCCACATCTGGCATTCTACAGGAGTACCATTCTACAATCGGCATCTGGCAGGCAGACAATTTCACATCAGGCATTTTTCAGGCAGACCATTCCATATCTGGCATCTGTCGACCATTCAACATCCAGTGTTTGGCAGGTGGACCATTTCACATCTGGCATCTGTTAATTGGACAATTTCACATCTGGCAGTAGGACCATACCATATCTGGCATCTGGTAGGTGGACCATTCCGTCTGCAATTTGTCAGGATGACCATTCCACCTCTGCATCTGGCAGGTGGACTATTCCACATTAACATCAGCCAGGCAGGACATTCCACATCTGTCATCTGGCAGGAGGACAATTCCACCTCTGATATCTGGCAAGTGGACAATTTCACATCTGAAATCTGGTAGGCAGACAATTCCACATCTGGCATCTGACAGGATGACCATTCAACCTCAGGCATCTGGCAGATGGACTATTCCACTACAGCATCAGCCAGGTGGCTCATTCCACATCCAGCATCTGGCAGGAGTACCATTATACATTCAGCATCTGGCAGGCATACCATTTGACAGGCATTTTTCAGATGGATCATTCCATATCTGGTATCTGTCGACCATTCACCATCCAGCATCTGGCAGGTGGACCATTTCACATCTGGCATCTGTCAAGTGAACCATTCCACATATGGCAGGAGGACAATACCATATCTGGCACCTTCTAGGCGGACCATTCCACATTTGCAATTTGTCAGGATGACCATTCAACCTCCAGCATCTGGCAGGTGGACTATTCCACACCAGCATCAGCCACGCAGACCATTCCACATCTGGCATCTGGCATGAATTCCATTCCACATCCAGCATCTGTCCAGAAGATAATTCTACATTTGGCATATGGCCGGTGAACCATTACACATCTGGCAACTGGCAAGTGGACGTTTCCATATCCAGCAAATGGCAGGAAGCTGATATGACATTTGACATCTGACATGCAGACCATTCTGCATCCGGCATCTGACAAGTGGTCCATTCCAAATCCGGCATCTCTCAGGTAGACCATTGCACATCTGGCATCTGTCAGGTAGACTAGTCAATATCTGACCTCGTGGGTGGACAATGCCACATCTGGCATCTGGCCAGACGACCACTCCACATCCTGCATCTAGGAAAAACACCATTCCACATCTGGCATCTGACAGCAAACCATTCCTCATCCGGCAACTGTGGTCTATTCCACTCCAGCAAACTATTCCTCATCTGGCAACGTGGTCTATTCCACTCCAGCATCAGCCAGGCGGACCATTCCATATCTTTCATCAGTCAGGTCCATCATTCCACATCTAGCAACTGGGAGGCGGACCAGACCATTACACATCTGGCATCTCTCAGGCGGTCCATTCTACATCTGGCATCTGGTAGGCGGACCATTCAACATCTGGCATGTGGCAGGAGGACCATTCCACCTCCGGCATCTGTCTGGTGGACCATTCCACATCCAGCAACTGGCATGCGGAACATTCCACATGTGGCATCTGGCAGGAGGACTATTCCACATGCCATCTGGCAGGAGGTCCTTTCCAAATCTGGCATCTGACCAGAAGATCATTCCACATCTAGCATCTGGCAAGTGGACCATTCCACTTCCGGCATCTGGCAGGTGGACCATTCCACATCCGGCAACTGCCAGTTGGACTGTTTGACATCTGACATCTTTAAGGAAGACCATTCCACATCTAGCATTTGGCAGGAGGACTATTCCATTTAAGGCATCTGGCAGGCGGAACTTTCCAAACCTGGCATCTGGCCATAAGACCATTCTACATCTGGCATCTGGCAGGCGGACCATTCCACATCCAGCATCTGGCAGGTTGACCATTCCACATCCAGCATCTGGCAGGTTGACCATTTCACATCCAGCATCTGGCAGGTGGTCCATTCCACATCCGGTATATGGCAGGCGGACCATTCCACGTCCAGCATCTTGCATATGGACTATTCCACATCCGGCATCCTGAAGTGCTCTCAGCAATGGGTAAAGTAGTACCTCTCACTTTGTTCGTTTTAGATTGGTCACAATGTTTGAGCTTCTGAAAGAAAACAGACACACACACTGAGAGCACTTTAGTTTATACAAAACTTTATTACTAAATGTGAAGCTGAATTCAAAGTACAATATCACATCTCCAGGTCACACTGATAAAATTACTCACATAACAAGCTTACGCTGTGGGACTCAGGAACATAAAATGTACAATATGGGATTTACAAAGAAAACATGATTATACAGTGGAACTCACTCACGTAACAAGGTTACACTGTGGAACTCACTAACAAAACATTTTCAATGTCGAACCCAGTGATATAACAAGGTCAGAATGTGGGACTCACTCACATAACAAGGTAGGACGGTGGGTAAAAATTACATCACGTTCCTTCTGTGCAACTCATTCAAATAACAAAGTTAAGTTGTGTAATCCCCCTCAATAAGAAAATTAAACTGTGGGAATCTCTCATATAATAGGTTTGCAATGTGGAACTCACTAGCACATCAATATCACACTGTGGAACTAACTCAAATAGCAAGGTCACACTGTGAAAGTCACCAACATAACAATCTCACACTTTGGTACACTTTACTTAACAAGGTTACACAGTGCAACTCATTAACATAACATGGCTGGAATGTGGAATTCACACACATAACCATCCACATTGTGAAAATCGTTCATATCAAAAGGTCACACTGTAAAAACCACTCACTTTACATTTTCAATCTCGAACTCACTGACATAACAAGGTGAAACTGTGGGACTCACTCACAGAACAAGTTCACTCTGTTTGACTAACTCACTTTAATGTTTACACAGTAGAACTCGCTCCCATAACATGATAACACTATGGGAATACCTCAAATAACAAGGTCACACTGTGGAACTGACTAACAAAATGTTTACATGGTGGGAATCTCACACATAACAACGTCACACTGTCAAACTCACTAACATACCAATTTTACACTCTGAGATTCACTAACTAGAGGTTGACAGTGTGGAATTCACTCCCATCACTCACATAACACGGTTACACTGTGGGACTCAGGAACATAAAATGTATAATATGGGATTTACAAAGAAAACATGATTATACAATGGAACTCACTCACGTAACAAGGTTACACTGTGGAACTCACTAACAAAACATTTTCAATGTCGAACCCAGTGATATAACAAGGTCAGAATGTGGGACTCACTCACATAACAAGGTAGGACGGTGGGTAAAAATTACATCACGTTCCTTCTGTGCAACTCATTCAAATAACAAAGTTAAGTTGTGTAATCCCCCTCAATAAGAAAATTAAACTGTGGGAATCTCTCATATAATAGGTTTGCAATGTGGAACTCACTAGCACATCAATATCACACTGTGGAACTAACTCAAATAGCAAGGTCACACTGTGAAAGTCACCAACATAACAATCTCACACTTTGGTACACTTTACTTAACAAGGTTACACAGTGCAACTCATTAACATAACATGGCTGGAATGTGGAATTCACACACATAACCATCCACATTGTGAAAATCGTTCATATCAAAAGGTCACACTGTAAAAACCACTCACTTTACATTTTCAATCTCGAACTCACTGACATAACAAGGTGAAACTGTGGGACTCACTCACAGAACAAGTTCACTCTGTTTGACTAACTCACTTTAATGTTTACACAGTAGAACTCGCTCCCATAACATGATAACACTATGGGAATACCTCAAATAACAAGGTCACACTGTGGAACTGACTAACAAAATGTTTACATGGTGGGAATCTCACACATAACAACGTCACACTGTCAAACTCACTAACATACCAATTTTACACTCTGAGATTCACTAACTAGAGGTTGACAGTGTGGAATTCACTCCCATCACTCACATAACACGGTTACACTGTGGGACTCAGGAACATAAAATGTATAATATGGGATTTACAAAGAAAACATGATTATACAATGGAACTCACTCACGTAACAAGGTTACACTGTGGAACTCACTAACAAAACATTTTCAATGTCGAACCCAGTGATATAACAAGGTCAGAATGTGGGACTCACTCACATAACAAGGTAGGACGGTGGGTAAAAATTACATCACGTTCCTTCTGTGCAACTCATTCAAATAACAAAGTTAAGTTGTGTAATCCCCCTCAATAAGAAAATTAAACTGTGGGAATCTCTCATATAATAGGTTTGCAATGTAGAACTCACTAGCACATCAATATCACACTGTGGAACTAACTCAAATAGCAAGGTCACACTGTGAAAGTCACCAACATAACAATCTCACACTTTGGTACACTTTACTTAACAAGGTTACACAGTGCAACTCATTAACATAACATGGCTGGAATGTGGAATTCACACACATAACCATCCACATTGTGAAAATTGTTCATATCAAAAGGTCACACTGTAAAAACCACTCACTTTACATTTTTAATCTCGAACTCACTGACATAACAAGGTGAAACTGTGGGACTCACTCACAGAACGTTCACCCTGTTTGACTAACTCACTTTAATGTTTACACAGTAGAACTCGCTCACATAACATGATAACACTATGGGAATACCTCAAATAACAAGGTCACACTGTGGAACTGACTAACAAAATGTTTACATGGTGGGAATCTCACACATAACAACGTCACACTGTCAAACTCACTAACATACCAATTTTACACTCTGAGATTCACTAACTAGAGGTTGACAGTGTGGAATTCACTCCCATCACTCACATAACACGGTTACACTGTGGGACTCAGGAACATAAAATGTATAATATGGGATTTACAAAGAAAACATGATTATACAGTGGAACTCACTCACGTAACAAGGTTACACTGTGGAACTCACTAACAAAACATTTTCAATGTCGAACACCAGTGATATAACAAGGTCAGAATGTGGGACTCAATCACATAACAAGGTTAGACGGCAGGTAAAAATCACATCACATGTTCATTCTGTGGAACTCATTCACATTGTGGAATCCCCCTCAATAAGAAAGTTAAACTGTGGAAATCTCTCACATAATAAGTTTACAATGTGGAACTCATGACCTCAGCAATGTCACACTGTGGAACTAATTCACATAACAAGGTCAAATTGTGGGACTCACTCACGTAACATTTACAATGTGGGATTCTCTAAGTAAACCAAATTATACTGTGCAACTCTCACACATAACAAATTTACACCAGTGAACTATCTCACATGACATTTTCAAATGTCGAATACACTGACATAAAAAGTTCATTCTGTGGAACTCATTCACCTCCTCAATAAGAAGGTGAAATAAACTGTGGGAATATCTCACATAATAAATTTACCCTTTGGAACTCACTAGAACACCAAGGTCACAGTGTTGAAGTGACTAACATAACAAGCTCACACTGGTACTCAATTAGTTCACAAGGTTTCACTGTGGGACTCACTGACATAACATGGTTTGAATGTGGAACACACTCACAGAACCAGTCCGCACTGTGAAAATCATTCCTATCACCAGGTCACACTGTGAAAATCACTCACTTTACATTTTCAATGTCGAACTCACTGACATAACAGGTCAAACTGTGCGACTCACTCACAGAACATGAGAACACTATGGGAATCCCTCAAATAACAATGTTACACCGTGAAACTGACCCAGATAACAAGCTTACACTGTGGAACTCTCTCACATAAAAAATTTACACTGTGGGAATCACTAACATAACATTTTCAATATAGAATTTAGTGAAATTACAAGGTCACACTGTGTAAATTATTCACAAAACAAGTTTACACTGTGGGAGTCACTAACATGAAGTTTACAATATGGGATTCACTAAGTGAACAAAATTATACTGTGCAACTCTCTCACATGACAATGTTACACTGTGGAACTAACTCACATAACACAGTTACACTGTGGAGCTGACTCACGTAACACATTTACACTGTGGAACTCACTCACCTAAAAAGGTTGCACTGAGGAACTCACTAACATCACATTTTCAATCTCGAATATAGTGGAATTACAAGGTTACACAGTGAAACTCACCCACATAACAAGTTTACACGGTGGGAATCACACACATTACAATGTCACAATGTCAAATTCACTCACATTACAAGATCAAATTGTGGTACACACTCACCTAACAAGGTCACACTGTGGAACTCACTCACCTAAAAAAGTTGCACTGAGGAACTCACTAACATAACATTTTCAATATCGAATTTAGCAAAATTACAAGAAAACACTGTGAAACTACGACACATAACAATTTTACATGGTGGAAATCACTCACATAACAAGGTTACACTGTGTAAATTACTCACACAACAAGTTTACACTGTGGGACACACTCACCTAAAAAGGTTACACTGAGGAACTCACTAACAACACATTTTCAATATCAAATTTAGCGAAATTAAAAGGTAACATTGTGAAACTCACTTACTACAGAACAAGCTTATCACATTGTCAAACTCACTCTATACCAATGTTACACTCTGATACTCACTAAGTAGATAGGTTGACACTGTGGAATTCACTTCCATAACAACGTCTCACTTTAAAACTCTCTCATATTACAAGGTCAAATGGTGGGACACACTGACATAACAAGGTCACACTGTGTAAATTACTCACACAACAAGTTTACACTGTGGGACACACTAACATATAGCTTAGAATATGGGTTTCACTAAGTAAACAAAAGTATACTGTGCAACTCTCTCACATGACGTTTACACTGTAGAACTGATTCACATGACACTGTTACACTGTGGAACTCACTCACAAAACAAGGTTATACTGTGTAACTCACTCACCTAAATAGGTTTCACTGAAGAACTCACTAACATCACATTTTCAATATCGAATTTAGCGAAATTAAAAGGTAACACTGTGAAACTCAGACACATAACAAGTTTACACGGTGGGAATCTCACACATAACAATGTCACACTGTCATACTCACTCTGTACCAATGTTACACTCTGAAGCTCACTAACTAGACAGGTTGACACTAGAATTCACTTCCATAACAACGTCACACTTTGAAACTCTCTCATATTACAAGGTCAAATGGTGGGACTCACTCACACTGTGGAACACACTCACCTAAAAAATTTCCACTGAGGAACTCACTAACATAACTTTTATAATATCGAATTTAGCCAAATTACAAGGTTACACTGTGAAACTCAGACACATAACAAGTTTACATGGTGGGAATAAATCACATCACACAAAGTAAATTACTCACACAACAAGTTTACATTGAGGGACACACTAACACATAGATAGTTTAGAATATGGGTTTCACTAAGAAAACAAAATTATACTGTGCAACTCTCTCACGTGATAGTTTAGAATATGGGTTTCAATAAGTAAACAAAATTATACTGTGCAATTCTCTCACATGACAAGTTTACACTGTGGAACTGACTAACATAACACGGTTACACTCTTTAAAACACTCACATAAAAATGTTGCACTGAGTTTTTATCTATCGGATTTAGCGAAATTACAAGGTTACAGTGTGAAACTCACACACATAACAAGTTTACACTGTGGGACTAACTCACATGAAGTTTACAATATGGGATACCCCAAGTAAACAAAATTATACGGTGCAACTCTCTCACACGACGTTTACACTGTGGAAATGACTCACATAACACGGTTACACTGTGGAACTCACAAACATCACATTTTCAATGTCGAATTTAGCAAAATTACAAGGTTACACTGTGAAACTCAGACACATAACAAGTTTACATGGTGGGAATCAATCACATGACAAGGTCACATTATGTAAATTACTCACAGAAGTTTACACTGTGGGACACACTAACATATAGTTTAGAATATGGGTTTCACTAGGTAAACAAAATTATACTGTGCAACTCTCTGACTTGACAAGTTTACACTGTGGAACTGACTCACATAACATTTTCAATATCGAATTTAGCAAAATTACAAGGTTAGACTGTGAAACTCAGACAAATAACAAGTTTACATGGTGGGAATCACTCACATAATGAGGTCACACTGTCTAAATTACACACACAACAAGTTTACACTGTGGGACACACTAACATATAGTTTGGAATATGGGTTACGCTAAGTCAACAAAATTATACTGTGCAACTCTCTCATATGACAAGTTTACACTGTGGAACTGACTCACATAACACGGTTACACTGTGGAACTCACTCACTTAACAAATTTATACTGTCAATCTCCGGATGTGGATTTGTTTGCTGCCAAATGCCAGATGTGGAATGGTACTCCTGCCAGATACTGAATGTGGAGTGGTTGGCCTGCCAGATGCCAGATTTAGACTGGTCTCCCAGTGAGATGCCGGATTTAGAATTAACTACCTGCCAGATGCTAGATGTGGAATGGTCTGCCTGTAAGATGCTGAATCTGGTATCATCTTCCTGCCATTTGCTGGACATGGACTGCTCTGCCTAACAGATGCCAGATGTGGAATTGTCCATCTGGAAGATGCTGGATGTGGAATGTTCCTCTGACACATTCCGGATTTCGAATGGTACATCTGCCAGATGGTCCTCATGTGAGAATGTGGATGTACAATATAATTCGTACCAGATGCAAGATGTGGAATTGTCCACCTGCAAGATGTCGGAGATATAATTGTCCACCTGCGAGACGCCAGATGTGGAATATTCCACCTGCCAGATGCCGGAGGTGGAATGGTCCTTCTGTGAGAATCCGGATGTGGAATGGACTTTGTACCAGATGCCGGACGTTTAATGATACAGCGGCGAGATGCCGGATGTAGAATGATCTTCTGGACGGATGCCGGATGTGGAATGAAATTTGTGCCAGATGCCAGATGTGAAATGGTACAGCGGTGAGTTTACAGTGTGGGACTCACTCACCTAAAAAGGTTACACTGAGGAATTCACTAACATGACATTTTCAATCTCAAATTTAGCGAAATACAAGGTAACACTGTGAAACTCACCCACATAACAAGTTTACACGGTGGGAATCTCACATATAACAATGTCACACTGTCGCACACACTCCAAACCAATGTTACACCCTGATACTCACTAAGTAGAAAGGTTGACACTATGGAAATCACTTCGATAACAATGTCACACTTTCAAACTCACTCACAAAACAAATTTAAACTCTGGGAATCTCTCACATAATAAGGTGAATTTTTGGGACGCACATAATAAGGTCACACTGTGTAAATTACTCACAGAACAAATTTACACTGTGGGACTCACTAACATAAAGTTTACAATATGGGATTCCCTAAGTACCCAAAATTATACTGTGTAAATCTCTCACATGACAAGTTTACACTGTGGAACTCACTCACCTAAAAAAGTTGCACTGAGGAACTCACTTACATAACTTTTTCAAGATTGAATTGAGCAAAATTACAAGGTTACACAGTGAAACTCAGACACATTACAAGTTTACATGGTGGGAATCACTCACATAAGAAGGTCACACTGTCTAAATTACTCACACAACAAGTTTACTCTGTGGGACACACTAACATATAGTTTGGAATATGGGTTACACTAAGTAAACAAAATTATACTGTGCAACTCTCTCATATGACAAGTTTACACTGTGGAACTGACTCACATAACACGGTTACAAAGTGGAACTCACTCACATCACATTTTCAATATCGAATTTAGGAAAATTACAAGGTTAGACTGTGAAACTCAGACACATAATCAGTTTACATGGTGGGAATCACTCACATAATAAGGTCATACTGTCTAAATTACTCAAACAACGTTTACACTGTGGGACTAACTCACATGAAGTTTACAACATGGGATTCCCCAAGTGAACAAAATTAAACGGTCCAACTCTCTCACACGACAAGTTTACACTGTGGAACTGACTCACATAACACGGTTACACTGTGGAACTCACTCGCATAACAAATTTATACTGTCAATCGCCGGTTGTGGATTTGTTATCTGCCAAATGCCAGATGTGGAATGGTACAACTACCAGATACTGAATATGGAGTGGTTGGCCTGCCAGATGCCAGATTTGGACTGGTCTGCCAGTGAGATGCCCGATTTAGAATTGACTACCTGCCAGATGCTAGATGTGGAATGGTTTGCCTGTAAGATGCTGAATCTGGTATCATCTTCCTGCCATTTGCTGGACATGGACTGCTCTGCCTAACAGATGCCAGATGTGGAATTGTCCATCTGGAAGATGCTGGATGTGGAATGTTCCTCTGACACATTCCGGATTTGGAATGGTACATCTGCCAGATGGTCCTCATGTGAGAATGTGGATGTACAATATAATTCGTACCAGATGCTAGATGTGGAATTGTCCACCTGCAAGATGTCGGAGGTATAATTGTACACCTGCGAGTCGCAAGATGTGGAATGTCCTTCTGTGAGAATCCGGATGTGGAATGGACTTTGTACCAGATGCCGGACGTGTAATGGTACAGCGGCGAGATGCCGGATGTAGAATGATCTTCTGGACGGATGCCGGATGTGGAATGAAATTCGTGCCAGATGCCAGATGTGAAATGGTATGCTTGTCAGTTGCAGGATGTGGAATGGTCCTCTGCCAGATGCTGGATATGGAATGGTCTGCCTGGCTGATGCTGGAGTGGAATAGACCACCTGCCAGTTGCAGGATGGGAAATGGTTTGCTGCCGGATGCCAGATGTAGAATGGTTTTCTTTTCCCAGATGCAGGATGTGGAGTGGTCGGCCTGCCAGATGCTAGATGTGGCATTCTCCACCCACTTGATGCCAGATATTGACTAGTCTGCCTGATAGATGCCAGATGTGGACTGGTCTGCCAGTGAGATGTCGCATTTAGAATTGACTACCTGCCAGATGCTGGATGTGGAATGGTCTGCCTGTAAGATGCTGAATCTGGTATCATCTTCCTGCCATTTGCTGGAATTGGACTGCTCAGCCTAACAGATGATGGATGTGGAATTGTCCACCTGGAAGATGCTGGATTTGGAATGTTCCTCTGCCACATTCCGGATGTGGAATGGTACATCTGCCAGATGCCAGAGGTGGAATGTTCCTCATGTGAGACTCTGGTTGTACAATATAATTCGTGCCAGATGCCAGATGTGGAATTGTATGCTTGCCAGATCCCGGAGGTGGAATGGTCCTTCTGTGAGATTCCGGATGTGGAATGGACTTCATGACAGATGCTGGATGTGAAATGGTACAGCGGCGAGATGCCAGAGTAGAATGATCTTCTGGACGGATACCGGATGTGGAATGGAATTCGTGCCAGATGCCAGATGTGAAATGATACAACGGCGAGTTTACAGTGTGGGACTCACTCACCTAAAAAGGTTACACTGAGGAACTCACTAACAAAACATGTTCAATATCGAATTTAGCAAAATTACAAGGTAACACTGTGAAACTCACCCGCATAACAAGTTTACACTGTGGGAATCTCACACATAACAATGTCACACTGTCAAACTCACTCTCTAGCAATGTTACACTCTGAGGCCCACTAACTAGACAGGCTGACACTGTGGAATTCACTTCCATAACAATGTCACACTTTCAAACTCACTGACATTACAAGTTTACTCTGTGGGAATTTCTCACATAATAAGGTCAATTTGTGGGACTCACATAATAAAGTCACACTGTGAAAATTACCCACATAACAAATTTACACTGTGGGACTCACTAACATAAAGTTTACAATATGGGATGCCCTAAATACCCAAAATAATACTGTTGAACTCTCCAAAATAACACGGTTACACTGTGGAACACACACACCTGAACATGTTTCATTGAGGAACTCACTAACATAACATGTTCAATATCGAATTTGGCAAAATTACAAGGTAACACTGTGAAACACACCCACATAACAAGTTTACACTGTGGGAATCTCACACATAACAATGTCACACAGTCAAACTCACTCTCTACCAATGTTACACTCTGAGGCTCACTAACTAGACAGGTTTACACTGTGGAATTCACTTCCATAACAACGTCACACTTTCAAACTCTCTCATATAACAAGGTCAAACGGTGGGACTCACTCACATAACAAATTTATACTGTCCATCGCCAGATGTGGATTTGTTTGCTGCCAAATGCCAGATGTGGAATGGTACTCCTGCCAGATACTGAATGTGGAGTGTTTGGCCTGCCAGATGCCAGATTTGGACTGGTCTGCCAGTGAGATGCCGGATTTAGAATTGACTACCTGCCACATGCTAGATGTGGAATGGTCTGCCAGTAAGATGCTGAATCTGGTATCATCTTCCTGCCATTTGCTGGACATGGACTGCTCTGCCTAACAGATGACAGATGTGGAATTGTCCATCTGGAAGATGCTGGATGTGGAATGTTCCTCTGACACATTACGGATTTGGAATGGTACATCTGCCAGATGGTCCTCATGTGAGAATGTGGATTTACAATATAATTCGTGCCAAATGCTAGATGTGGAATTGTGCACCTGCAAGATGTCGGAGGTATAATTGTCCACCTGCAAGATGGCAGATGTGGAATGTTCCACCTGCCAGATGCCGGAGGTGGAATGGTCCTTCTGTGAGAATCCGGATGTGGAATGGACTTTGTAGAATGATCTTCTGGACGGGATGCCGGATGTGGAATGAAATTCGTGCCAGATACCAGATGTGAAATGGTATGCTTGTCAGTTGCAGGATGTGGAATGGTCCTCTGCCAGATGCTGGCTATGGAATGGTCTGCCTGGCTGAAGCTGGAGTGGAATAGACCACCTGCCAGTTGCAGGATCGGGAATGGTTTGCTGCCAGATTCCAGATGTAGAATGGGTTTATTTTCCCCAGATGCAGGATGTGGAGTGGTCGGCCTGCCAGATGCCAGATGTGGCATTGTCCACCCACTTGATGCCAGATATTGACTAGTCTGCCAGATAGATGCCAGATGTGGACTGGTCGATAGCGAGATGCCGCGTTTGGAATTGACTACCTGCCAGATGCTGGCTGTGGAATGGTCTGCCTGTAAGATGCTGAATCTGCTATCATCTTCCTGCCATTTGCTGGAATTGGACTGCTCAGCCTAACAGATGATGGATGTGGAATTGTCCACCTGGAAGATGCTGGATGTGGAATGTTCGTCAGACACATTCCGGATGTGGAATGGTACATCTGCCAGTTGCCGGAGGTGGAAAGTTCCTCATGTGAGACTCTGGAATTACAATATAATTCGTGCCAGATGCCAGATGTGGAATTGTATGCTTGCCAGATCCCGGAGGTGGAATTGTCCACCTGCAAAAGCCCAAATGTGGAATGGTCTGCCTGCCAGATGCCAGATGTGGAATGGTCCACCTGTCAGATGCCGGAGGTGGAATGGTCCTTCTGTGAGAATCCGGATGTGGAATGGACTTCATGACAGATGCTGGATGTGTAATGGTACAGCGGCGAGATGCCAGAGTAGAATGATCTTCTGGACAGTTACCGGATGTGGAATGGAATTCGTGACAGATGCCGGATGTGAAATGGTACAGCGGTGAATTTACAGTGTGGGACTCACTCACCTAAAAAGGTTGCACTGAGGAACTCACGAACATAACTTTTTCAATATCGCATTTAGTAAAATTACAGGGTTACACTGTGAAACTCAGAAACATAACAAGTTTACATGGTGGGAATCACTCACAATAAGGTCACACTGTGTAAATGATTCACAAATCAAGTTAACACTGTGGGACTCACTTACATGAAGTTTACAATATGGGATTCCCTAAGTGAACAAAATTGGACTGTGAAACTCTCTAACATGACAAGTTTACACTGTGGAACTGACTCACATAACACGGTAACACTGTGTAATTCGCTCACTTTAAACGGTTACACTGTGGAACTCACCTAAAAAGGTTACACTGAGGAACTGACTAACATAACATTTTCAATATCGAATTTAGCAAAATTACAAGGTTACACTGTGAAACTCAGATACATAACAGGTTTACATGGTGGGAATCTCTCACACAACAAGGTCAAATTTTGGCACTCACATAATAAGGTCACACTGTGTAAATGACTCCCATAACAAGTTTACATTGTGGGACTCACTCACCTAAAAAGGTTACACTGAGGAACTCATTAACATCACATATTCAATATCGAATTTAGCGAAATTAAAAGGTAACTCTGTGAAACTCAGACACATAACAAGTTTACACGGTGGGACTCTCACACATAACAATGTCACATTGTCAAACTCACTCTATGCCAATGTTACACTCTGAGGCCCACTAAGTAGACAGGTTGACACTGTGGAATTCACTTCCATAACAATGTTAAACTTTCAAACTCACTGACATTACATGGTCAAATGGTGAGACTCACTCACACTGTGGAACACACTCACCTAAAAAAGTTGCACTGAGGAACTAACTAACATAACATTTTCAATACTGAATTTTGCAAAATTACAAGGTTACACTGTGAAACTCACCCACATAAAAAATTTACACCTTGGGAATCTCACACATAAAATGTCACACTGTCGAACTCACTCCATACCAATGTTACACCCTGAGACTCACTAAGTAGAAAGGTTGACACTATGGAAATCACTTCAATAACAATGTCACACTTTCAAACTCACTCACAAAACAAATTTAAACTCTGGGCATCTCTCACATAATAAGGTGAATTTGTGGGACTCACATAATAAGGTCACACTGTGTAAATCACTCACATAACAAATTTACACTGTGGGACTCACTAACATAAAGTTTACAATATGGGATTCCCTCAGTACCCAAAATTATACTGTGCAACTCTCTCACATGACAAGTTTACACTGTGGAACACACTCACCTAAAAAAGTTGCACTGAGGAACTCACTAACATAACTTTTTCAATGTCGAATTTAGCAAAATTACAAGGTTAGACTGTGAAACTCAGACACATAACAAGTTTACATGGTGGGAATCAATCACATGACAAGGTCACACTATGTAAATTACTCACAGAAGTTTACACTGTGGGACACACTAACATATAGTTTGGAATATAGGTTACACTAAGTAAACAAAATTATACTGTGCAACTCTCTCATATGACAAGTTTACACTGTGGAACTGACTCACATAACACGGTTACACTGTGGAACTCACTCACGTAACAAATTTATACTGTCAATCGCCGGATGTGGATTTGTTTGCTGCCAAATGCCAGATGTGGAATGGTACTCCTGCCAGATACTGAATGTGGAGTGGTTGGCCTGCCAGATGCCAGATTTGGACTGGTCTGCCAGTGAGATGCGGATTTAAAATTGTCTACCTGCCAGATGCTAGATGTGGAATGGTCTGCCAGTAAGATGCTGAAACTGGTATCATCTTCCTGCCATTTGCTGGACATGGACAGCTCTGCCTAACAGATGCCAGATGTGGAATTGTCCATCTGGAAGATACTGGATGTGGAATGTTCCTCTGCCACATTCCGGATTTGGAATGGTACATCTGCCAGATGGTCCTCATGTGAGAATGTGGATGTACAATATAAGTCGTGCCAGATGCTAGATGTGGAATTGTCCACCTGCAAGATGTCGGAGCTATAATTGTCCACCTGCGAGTCGCCAGATGTGGAATGTTCCACCTGCCAGATGCCGGAGGTGGAATGGTCCTTCTGTGAGAATCCGGATGTGGAATGGACTTTGTACCAGATGCCGGACGTGTAATGGTACAGCGGCGAGATGCCGGATGTAGAATGATCTTCTGGACGGATGCCGGATGTGGAATGAAATTCGTGCCAGATGCCAGATGCCAGATGTGATATGGTATGCTTGTCAGTTGCAGGATGTGGAATGGTCCTCTGCCAGATGCTGGATATGGAATGGTCTGCCTGGCTGATGCTGCAGTGGAATAGACCATCTGCCAGTTGCAGGATGGGGAATGGATTGCTGCTAGATGCCAGATGTAGAATGGTATTTTTTCTCCCAGATGCAGGATGTGGAGTGGTCGGCCTGCCAGATGCCAGATGTGGCATTGTCCACCCACTTGATGCCAGATATTGACTAGTCTGCCTGATAGATGCCAGATGTGGACTGGTCTGCCAGCGAGATGCCGCATTTAGAATTGACTACCTGCCAGATGCTGGATGTGGAATGGTCTGCCTGTAAGATGCTGAATCTGGTATCATCTTCCTGCCATTTGCTGGAATTGGACTGCTCAGCCTAACAGATGATGGATGTGGAATTGTCCACCTGGAAGATGCTGGATGTGGAATGTTCGTCTGACACATTCCGCATGTGGAATGGTACATCTGCCAGATGCCGGAGGTCGAATGTTCCTCATGTGAGACTCTGGAATTACAATATAATTCGTGCCAGATGCCAGATGTGGAATTGTATGCTTGCCAGATCCCGGAGGTGGAATTGTCCACCTGCAAAAGCCCAAATGTGGAATGGTCTGCCTGCCAGATGCCAGATGTGGAATGGTACACCTGCCAAATGCCAGATGTGGAATGGTCCACCTGCCAGATGCCGGAGGTGGAATGGTCCTTCTGTGAGAATCCGGATGTGGAATGGACTTCCTGACAGATGCTGGATGTGTAATGGTACAGCGGCGAGATGCCAGAGTAGAATGATCTTCAGGACAGATACCAGATGTGGAATGGAATTCGTGCAAGATGCCAGATGTGAAAGTGTACAGCGGCGAGTTTACAGTGTGGGACTCACTCACCTAAAAAGGTTACACTGAGGAATTCACTAACATAACATTTTCAATGTCGAATTTAGCGAATTACAAGGTAACACTGTGAAACTCAACCACATAACAAGTTTACACGGTGAGAATCTCACATATAACAATGTCACACTGTCGAACACACTCTATGCCAATGTTACACTCTGAGGCCCACTAAGTAGACAGGTTGACACTGTGGAATTCACTTCCATAACAATGTTACACTTTCAAACTCACTGACATTACAAGGTCAAATGGTGAGACTCACTCACACTGTGGAACACACTCACCTAAAAAAGTTGCACTGAGGAACTCACCAACAAACAATATTGAATTTAGCAAAATTACAAGGTTACACAGTGAAACTCAGACACATAACAAGTTTACATGGTGGGAATCACTCACATAACAAGGTCACACTGTGTAAATGACTCACACAACAAGTTTACACTGTGGGACTAACTCACATGAAGTTTACTTTATGGGATTCCCCAAGTGAACAAAATTATACGGTGCAACTCTCTCACACGACAAGTTTACACTGTGGAAATAACTCACATAACATGGTTACACTGTGGGAATCTCTCACCTAAAAAGGTTACACTGAGGAACTCATTAAAATCACATTTTGAATATCGAATTTAGCGAAATTAAAAGGTAACTCTGTGAAACTCAGACACATAACAAGTTTACACGGTGGGACTCTCACACATAACAATGTCACATTGTCAAACTCACTCTATGCCAATGTTACACTCTGAGGCCCACTAAGTTGACAGGTTGACACTGTGGAATTCAGTTCCATAACAATGTCACACTTTCAAACTCACTGACATTACAAGGTCAAATGGTGAGACTCACTCACACTGTGGAACACACTCACCTAAAAAAGTTGCACTGAGGAACTCACTAACATAACATTTTCAATACTGAATTTAGCAAAATTACAAGGTTACACTGTGAAACTCACCCACATAAAAAATTTACACCTTGGGAATCTCACACATAAAATGTCACACTGTCGAACGCACTCCATACCAATGTTACACCCTGAGACTCACTAAGTAGAAAGGTTGACACTATGGAAATCACTTCGATAACAATGTCACACTTTCAAACTCACTCACATAACAAGTTTACACTATGGGAATCTCTCACATAATAAGGTGAATTTGTGGGACTCACATAATAAGGTCACACTGTGTAAATCACTCACATAACAAATTTACACTGTGGGACTCACTAACATAAAGTTTACAATATGGGATTCCCTCAGTACCCAAAATTATACTGTGCAACTCTCTCACATGACACGTTTACACTGTGGAACACACTCACCTAAAAAAGTTGCACTGAGGAACTCACTAACATAACTTTTTCAATGTCGAATTTAGCAAAATTACAAGGTTAGACTGTGAAACTCAGACACATAACAAGTTTACATGGTGGGAATCAATCACATGACAAGGTCACACTATGTAAATTACTCACAGAAGTTTACACTGTGGGACACACTAACATATAGTTTGGAATATAGGTTACACTAAGTAAACAAAATTATACTGTGCAACTCTCTCATATGACAAGTTTACACTGTGGAACTGACTCACATAACACGGTAACACTGTGTAATTCGCTCACTTTAAATGGTTACACTGTGGAACTCACCTAAAAAGGTTACACTGAGGAACTGACTAACATAACATTTTCAATATCGAATTTAGCAAAATTACAAGGTTACACTGTGAAACTCAGACACATAACAAGTTTACATGGTGGGACTCTCACACATAACAATGTCACATTTTCAAACTCACTGACATTACAAGTTTACTCTGTGGGAATTTCTCACATAAAAAGGTCAATTTGTGGGACTCACATAATAAGGTCACATTGTGAAAATTACTCACAGAACAAATTTACACTGTGGGACTCACTAACATAAAGTTTACAATATGGGATGCCCTAAGTACCCAAAATTATACTGTGGAACTCTCCAAAATAACACGGTTACACTGTGGAACACACTCACCTAAACATGTTTCATTGAGGAACTCATTAATATAACATGTTCAATATCGAATTTAGCAAAATTACAAGGTTAGACTGTGAAACTCACCCACATAACAAATTTACACTGTGGGAATCTCACACATAACAATGTCACACAGTCAAACTCACTCTCTCCAATGTTACACTCTGAGGCTCACTAACTAGACAGGTTGACACTGTGGAATTCACTTCCATAACAACGTCACACTTTCAAACTCTCTCATATAACAAGGTCAAACGGTGGGACTCACTCACATTACAAGGTCACACTGTGTAAATTACATAACAAGTTTACACTGTGGGACACACTAACATATAGTTTAGAATATGGGTTTCACAAAGTAAACAAAATTATACTGTGCATTTCTCTTACATGACGTTTACACTGTGGAAATGACTCACATAACACGGTTACACTGTGGAACTCATCTACATCACACGGTTACAAAGTGGAACTCACTCACATAACAAGGTTATACTGTGGAACTCACTCACCTAAAAAAGTTGCACTGAGGAACTCACTAATATAACTTTTTCAATTTCGAATTTAGCAAAATTACATGGTCACACTGTGAAACTCAGGCACATAACCAGTTTACATGGTGGGAATCACTCACACAACAAGGTCAAATTTTGGGACTCACATAATACGGTCACACTGTGTAAGTTACTCCCATAACAAGTTTACACCATGGGACTTACTCACCTAAAAAGATTACACTGGGGAACTCATTAACATCACATTTTCAAAATCGAATTTAGCGAAATTAAAAGGTAACACTGTGAAACTCAGACACATAACAAGTTTATACGTTGGGACTCTCACACATAACAATGTCACACAGTCAAACTCACTCTATACCAATGTTACACTCTGAGGCTCACTAACTAGACAGGTTGACACTGTGGAATTCACTTCCATAACAACGTCACACTTTCAAACTCTCTCATATAACAAGGTCAAACGGTGGGACTCACTCACATAACAAGGTCACACTGTGTAAATTACATAACACGGTTACACTGTGGAACTCACTCACCTAAAAAAGTTGCACTGAGGAACTCACGAACAAACAATATCGAATTTAGCAAAATTACAAGGTTACAGTTAAACTCAGACACATTACAACTTTACATGGTGGGAATCACTCACATAATAAGGTCACACTGTGTAAATTACTCACACAACAAGTTTACTCTGTGGGACACACTAACATATAGTTTGGAATATAGGTTACACTAAGTAAACAAAATTATACTGTGCAACTCTCTCATATGACAAGTTTACACTGTGGAACTGACTCACATAACAAGTTTATACTGTCCATCGCCGAATGTGGATTTGTTTGCTGCCAAATGCCAGATGTGGAATGGTACTCCTACCAGATTCTGAATGTGGAGTGGTTGGCCTGCCAGATGCCAGATTTAGACTGGTCTGCCAGTGAGATGCCCGATTTAGAATTGACTACCTGCCAGATGCTAGATGTGGAATGGTTTGCCTGTAAGATGCTGAATCTGGTATCATCTTCCTGCCATTTGCTGGACATGGACTGCTCTGCCTAACAGATGCCAGATGTGGAATTGTCCATCTGGAAGATGCTGGATGTGGAATGTTCCTCTGACACATTCCGGATTTGGAATGGTACATCTGCCAGATGGTCCTCATGTGAGAATGTGGATTTACAATATAATTCGTGCCAGATGCTAGATGTGGAATTGTGCACCTGCAAGATGTCGGAGGTATAATTGTCCACCTGCGAGACGGCAGATGTGGAATGTTCCACCTGCCAGATGCCGGAGGTGGAATGGTCCTTCTGTGAGAATCCGGATGTGGAATGGACTTTGTACCAGATGCCGGACGTGTAATGGTACAGCGGCGAGATGCCGGATGTAGAATGATCTTCTGGACGGATGCCGGATGTGGAATGAAATTCGTGCCAGATGCCAGATGTGAAATGGTATGCTTGTCAGTTGCAGGATGTGGAATGGTCCTCTGCCAGATGCTGGATATGGAATGGTCTGCCTGGCTGATGCTGGAGTGGAATAGAACATCTGCCAGTTGCAGGATGGGGAATGGTTTGCTGCCAGATGCCAGATGTAGAATGGTATTTTTTCTCCCAGATGCAGGATGTGGAGTGGTCGGCCTGCCAGATGCCAGATGTGGCATTGTCCACCCACTTGATGCCAGATATTATCTAGTCTGCCTGATAGATGCCAGATGTGGACTGGTCTGCCAGCGAGATGCCGCATTTAGAATTGACTACCTGCCAGATGCTGGATGTGGAATGGTCTGCCTGTAAGATGCTGAATCTGGTATCATCTTCCTGCCATTTGCTGGAATTGGACTGCTCAGCCTAACAGATGATGGATGTGGAATTGTCCACCTGGAAGATGCTGGATGTGGAATGTTCGTCTGACACATTTCGGATGTGGAATGATACATCTGCCAGATGCCGGAGGTGGAATGTTCCTCATGTGAGACTCTGGATTTACAATACATTCGTGCCAGATGCCAGATGTGGAATTGTATGCTTGCCAGATCCCGGAGGTGGAATTGTCCACCTGCAAAAGCCCAAATGTGGAATGGTCTGCCTGCCAGATGCCAGATGTGGAATGGTACACCTGCCAAATGCCAGATGTGGAATGGTCCACCTGCCAGATGCCGGAGGTGGAATGATCCTTCTGTGAGAATCCGGATGTGGAATGGACTTTCTGACAGATGCTGGATGTGTAATGGTACAGCGGCGAGATGCCAGAGTAGAATGATCTTCAGAACAGATACCAGATGTGGAATGGAATTCGTGCCAGATGCCAGATGTGAAAGTGTACAGCGGCAGTTTACAGTGTGGGACTCACTCACCTAAAAAGGTTACACTGAGGAATTCACTAACATAACATTTTCAATGTCGAATTTAGCGAAATTAAAAGGTAACACCGTGAAACTCAGACACATAACAAGTTTACACGGTGGGACTCTCACACAAAACAATGTCACATTGTCAAACTCACTCTATGCCAATGTTACACTCTGAGGCCCACTAAGTAGACAGGTTGACACTGTGGAATTCACTTCCATAACAATGTTAAACTTTCAAACTCACTGACATTACAAGGTCAAATGGTGATACTCACTCACACTGTGGAACACACTCACCTAAAAAAGTTGCACTGAGGAACTCACTAACATAACATTTTCAATACTGAATTTAGCAAAATTACAAGGTTACACTGTGAAACTCACCCACATAAAAAATTTACACCTTGGGAATCTCACACATAAAATGTCACACTGTCGAACGCACTCCATACCAATGTTTCACCCTGAGACTCACTAAGTAGAAAGGTTGACACTATGGAAATCACTTCGATAACAATGTCACACTTTCAAACTCACTCACAAAACAAATTTAAACTCTGGGAATCTCTCACATAATAAGGTGAATTTGTGGGACTCACATAATAAGGTCACACTGTGTAAATCACTCACATAACAAATTTACACTGTGGGACTCACTAACATAAAGTTTACAATATGGGATTCCCTCAGTACCCAAAATTATACTGTGCAACTCTCTCACATGACAAGTTTACACTGTGGAACACACTCACCTAAAAAAGTTGCACTGAAGAACTCACTAACATAACTTTTTCAATGTCGAATTTAGCAAAATTACAAGGATAGACTGTGAAAGTCAGACACATAACAAGTTTATATGGTGGGAATCAATCACATGACAAGGTCACACTATGTAAATTACTCACAGAAGTTTACACTGTGGGACACACTAACATATAGTTTGGAATATAGGTTACACTAAGTAAACAAAATTATACTGTGCAACTCTCTCATATGACAAGTTTACACTGTGGAACTGACTCACATAACACGGTTACACTGTGGAACTCACTCACGTAACAAATTTATACTGTCAATCGCCGGATGTGGATTTGTTTGCTGCCAAATGCCAGATGTGGAATGGTACTCCTGCCAGATACTGAATGTGGAGTGGTTGGCCTGCCAGATGCCAGATTTGGACTGGTCTGCCAGTGAGATGCGGATTTAAAATTGTCTACCTGCCAGATGCTAGATGTGGAATGGTCTCCCAGTAAGATGCTGAAACTGGTATCATCTTCCTGCCATTTGCTGGACATGGACAGCTCTGCCTAACAGATGCCAGATGTGGAATTGTCCATCTGGAAGATGCTGGATGTGGAATGTTCCTCTGCCACATTCCGGATTTGGAATGGTACATCTATCAGGTGGTCCTCATGTGAGAATGTGGATGTACAATATAATTCGTGCCAGATGCTAGATGTGGAATTGTCCACCTGCAAGATGTCGGAGGTATAATTGTCCACCTGCGAGTCGCCAGATGTGGAAGGTGGAATAGTCCTTCTGTTAGAATCCGGATGTGGAATGGACTTTGTACCAGATGCCGGACATGTAATGGTACAGCGGCGAGATGCCGGATGTAGAATGATCTTCTGGACGGATGCCGGATGTGGAATGAAATTCGTGCCAGATGCCAAATGTGAAATGGTATGCTTGTCAGTTGCAGGATGTGGAATGGTCCTCTGCCAGATGCTGGATATGGAATGGTCTGCCTGGCTGATGCTGGAGTGGAATAGACCACCTGCCAGTTGCAGGATGGGGAATGGTTTGCTGCCAGATGCCAGATGTAGAATTTTTTTTTTCCCAGATTCAGGATGTGGAGTGGTCGGCCTGCCAGATGCCAGATGTGGCATTGTCAACCCACTTGATGCCAGATATTGACTAGTCTGCCTGATAGATGCCAGATGTGGACTGGTCTGCCAGCGAGATGCCGCATTTTGAATTGACTACCTGCCAGATGCTGGATGTGGAATGGTCTACCTGTAAGATGCTGAATCTGGTATCATCTTCCTGCCATTTGCTGGAATTGGACTGCTCAGCCTAACAGATGATGGATGTGGAATTGTCCACCTGTCAGATGCCGGAGGTGGAATCGTCCTTCTGTGAGAATCCGGATGTGGAATGGACTTCATGACAGATGCTGGATGTGTAATGGTACAGCGGCGAGATGCCAGAGTAGAATGATCTTCTGGACAGTTACCGGATGTGGAATGGAATTCGTGCCAGATGCCGGATGTGAAATGGTACAGCGGTGAATTTACAGTGTGGGACTCACTCACCTAAAAAGGTTGCACTGAGGAACTCACGAACATAACTTTTTCAATATCGCATTTAGTAAAATTACAGGGTTACACTGTGAAACTCAGAAACATAACAAGTTTACATGGTGGGAATCACTCACAATAAGGTCACACTGTGTAAATGATTCACAAATCAAGTTAACACTGTGGGACTCACTTACATGAAGTTTACAATATGGGATTCCCTAAGTGAACAAAATTGGACTGTGAAACTCTCTAACATGACAAGTTTACACTGTGGAACTGACTCACATAACACGGTAACACTGTGTAATTCGCTCACTTTAAACGGTTACACTGTGGAACTCACCTAAAAAGGTTACACTGAGGAACTGACTAACATAACATTTTCAATATCGAATTTAGCAAAATTACAAGGTTACACTGTGAAACTCAGACACATAACAAGTTTACATGGTGGGACTCTCACACATAACAATGTCACATTTTCAAACTCACTGACATTACAAGTTTACTCTGTGGGAATTTCTCACATAAAAAGTTCAATTTGTGGGACTCACATAATAAGGTCACATTGTGAAAATTACTCACAGAACAAATTTACACTGTGGGACTCACTAACATAAAGTTTACAATATGGGATGCCCTAAGTACCCAAAATTATACTGTGGAACTCTCCAAAATAACACGGTTACACTGTGGAACACACTCACCTAAACATGTTTCATTGAGGAACTCATTAATATAACATGTTCAATATCTAATTTAGCAAAATTACAAGGTTAGACTGTGAAACTCACCCACATAACAAATTTACACTGTGGGAATCTCACACATAACAATGTCACACAGTCAAACTCACTCTCTCCAATGTTACACTCTGAGGCTCACTAACTAGAAAGGTTGACACTGTGGAATTCACTTCCATAACAACGTCACACTTTCAAACTCTCTCATATAACAAGGTCAAACGGTGGGACTCACTCACATTACAAGGTCACACTGTGTAAATTACATAACAAGTTTACACTGTGGGACACACTAACATATAGTTTAGAATATGGGTTTCACAAAGTAAACAAAATTATACTGTGCATTTCTCTTACATGACGTTTACACTGTGGAAATGGCTCACATAACACGGTTACACTGTGGAACTCATCTACATCACACGGTTACAAAGTGGAACTCACTCACATAACAAGGTTATACTGTGGAACTCACTCACCTAAAAAAGTTGCACTGAGGAACTCACTAATATAACTTTTTCAATTTCGAATTTAGCAAAATTACATGGTCACACTGTGAAACTCAGGCACATAACCAGTTTACATGGTGGGAATCACTCACACAACAAGGTCAAATTTTGGGACTCACATAATACGGTCACACTGTGTAAGTTACTCCCATAACAAGTTTACACCATGGGACTTACTCACCTAAAAAGATTACACTGGGGAACTCATTAACATCACATTTTCAAAATCGAATTTAGCGAAATTAAAAGGTAACACTGTGAAACTCAGACACATAACAAGTTTACACGTTGGGACTCTCACACATAACAATGTCACACAGTCAAACTCACTCTATACCAATGTTACACTCTGAGGCTCACTAACTAGACAGGTTGACACTGTGGAATTCACTTCCATAACAACGTCACACTTTCAAACTCTCTCATATAACAAGGTCAAACGGTGGGACTCACTCACATAACAAGGTCACACTGTGTAAATTACATAACACGGTTACACTGTGGAACTCACTCACCTAAAAAAGTTGCACTGAGGAACTCACGAACAAACAATATCGAATTTAGCAAAATTACAAGGTTACAGTTAAACTCAGACACATTACAATTTTACATGGTGGGAATCACTCACATAATAAGGTCACACTGTGTAAATTACTCACACAACAAGTTTACTCTGTGGGACACACTAACATATAGTTTGGAATATAGGTTACACTAAGTAAACAAAATTATACTGTGCAACTCTCTCATATGACAAGTTTACACTGTGGAACTGACTCACATAACAAGTTTATACTGTCCATCGCCGAATGTGGATTTGTTTGCTGCCAAATGCCAGATGTGGAATGGTACTCCTACCAGATTCTGAATGTGGAGTGGTTGGCCTGCCAGATGCCAGATTTAGACTGGTCTGCCAGTGAGATGCCCGATTTAGAATTGACTACCTGCCAGATGCTAGATGTGGAATGGTTTGCCTGTAAGATGCTGAATCTGGTATCATCTTCCTGCCATTTGCTGGACATGGACTGCTCTGCCTAACAGATGCCAGATGTGGAATTGTCCATCTGGAAGATGCTGGATGTGGAATGTTCCTCTGACACATTCCGGATTTGGAATGGTACATCAGCCAGATGGTCCTCATGTGAGAATGTGGATTTACAATATAATTCGTGCCAGATGCTAGATGTGGAATTGTGCACCTGCAAGATGTCGGAGGTATAATTGTCCACCTGCGAGACGGCAGATGTGGAATGTTCCACCTGCCAGATGCCGGAGGTGGAATGGTCCTTCTGTGAGAATCCGGATGTGGAATGGACTTTGTACCAGATGCCGGACGTGTAATGGTACAGCGGCGAGATGCTGGATGTAGAATGATCTTCTGGACGGATGCCGGATGTGGAATGAAATTCGTGCCAGATGCCAGATGTGAAATGGTATACTTGTCAGTTTCAGGATGTGGAATGGTCCTCTGCCAGATGCTGGATATGGAATAGTCTGCCTGGCTGATGCTGGTGTGGAATAGACCACCTGCCAGTTGCAGGATGGGGAATGGTTTGCTGCCAGATGCCAGATATAGAATGTTTTTTTTTTCCCAGATGCAGCATGTGGAGTGGTCGGACTGCCTGATGCCAGATGTGGCATTGTCCACCCACTTGATGCCAAATATTGACTAGTCTGCCTGATAGATGCCAGATGTGGACTGGTCTGCCAGCGAGATGCCGCATTTAGAATTGACTACCTGCCAGATGCTGGATGTGGAATGGTCTGCCTGTAAGATGCTGAATCTGGTATCATCTTCCTGCCATTTGCTGGAATTGGACTGCTCAGCCTAACAGATGATGGATGTGGAATTGTCCACATGGAAGATGCTGATGTGGAATATTCCTCTGACACATTCCGCATGTGGAATGGTACATCTGCCAGATGACGGAGGTGGAATGTTCCTCATGTGAGGCTCTGGATTTACAATATAATTTGTGCCAGATGCCAGATGTGGAATTGTATGCTTTCCAGATCCCGGCGTTGGAATTGTCCACCTGCAAACACCCAAATGTGGAATGGTCTGCCTGCCAGATGCCAAATGTGGAATGGTCCACCTGCCAGATGCCAGAGGTGGAACGGTCCTTCTGTGAGAATCTGGATGTGGAATGGACTTCATGACAGATGCTGGATGTGTAATGGTACAGCGGCGAGATGCCAGAGTAGAATGATCTTCTGGACAATATACCGGATGTGGAATTGAATTCATGCCAGATGCCAGATTTGAAATGGTACAGCGGTGAGTTTACAGTGTGGGACTCACTCACCTAAAAAGGTCACGCTGACGAATTCACTAACATAACATTTTCAATGTCGAATTTCGCGAAATACAAGGTAACACTGTGAAACTCACCCACATAACAAGTTTACATGGTGGGAATCTCACATATAACAATGTCACACTGTCGAACACACTCCATACCAATGTTACACTCTGATACTCACTAAGAGGAAAGGTTGACACTATGGAAATCACTTCGATAACAATGTCACACTTTCAAACTCACTCACATAACAAGTTTACACTCTGGGAATCTCTCACATAATAAGGTGAATTTGTGGGATGCACATAATAAGGTCACACTGTGTAAATTACTCACAGAACATATTTACACTGTTGGACTCACTAACATAAAGTTTACAATATGGGATTCCCTAAGTACCCAAAATTATACTGTGCAAATCTCTCACATGACAAGTTTACACTGTGGAACTCACTCACATAACAAGTTTACACTGTGGAACTCACTCACCTAAAAAAGTTGCACTGAGGAACTCACTAATATAACTTTTTCAATTTCGAATTTAGCAAAATTACAAGGTTACACTGTGAAACTCAGGCACATAACCAGTTTACATGGTGGGAATCACTCACACAACAAGGTCAAATTTTGGGACTCACATAATACGGTCACACTGTGTAAGTTACTCCCATAACAAGTTTACACCATGGGACTTACTCACCTAAAAAGATTACACTGAGGAACTCATTAACATCACATTTTCAAAATCGAATTTAGCGAAATTAAAAGGTAACACTGTGAAACTCAGACACATAACAAGTTTACACGGTGGGACTCTCACACATAACAATGTTACACTGTCAAACTCACTCTATACCAATGTTATACTCTGAGGCCCACTAACTAGACAGGTTGACACTGTGGAATTCACTTCCATAACAATGTCACACTTTCAAACTCACTGACATTACAAGGTCAAATGGTGAGACTCACTCACACTGTGGAACACACTCACCTAAAAAAGTTGCACTGAGGAACTCACTTGCATAACATTTTCAATACTGAATTTTGCAAAATTACAAGGTTACACTGTGAAACTCACCCACATAACAAATTTACACCTTGGGAATTTCACACATAAAATGTCACACGGTCGAATGCATTCCATACCAATGTTACACCCTGAGACTCACTAAGTAGAAAGGTTGACACTGTGGAAATCACTTCTATAACAATGTCACACTTTCAAACTCACTGACATTACAAGTTTACTCTGTGGGAATTTCTCACATAATAAGGACAACTTGTGGGACTAACATAATAAGGTCACACTGTGAAAATTACTCACGTAACAAATTTACACTGTGGGACTCACTAACATAAAGGTTACAATATGGGATGCCCTAAATACCCAAAATTATACTGTGGAACTCTCCAACATAACACGGTTACACTGTGGAACACACACTCCAGAACATGTTTCATTGAGGAACTCACTAACATAACATGTTCAATATCGAATTTAGCAAAATTACAAGGTAACACTGTGAAACACACCCACATAACAAGTTTACACTGTGGGAATCTCACACATAACAATGTCACACAGTCAAACTCACTCTCTACCAATGTTACACTCTGAGGCTCACTAACTAGACAGGTTGACACTGTGGAATTCACTTCCATAACAACGTCGCACTTTCAAACTCTCTCATATAACAAGGTCAAACGGTGGGACTCACTCACATAACAAGGTCACACTGTGTAAATTACATAACACGGTTACACTGTGGAACTCACTCACCTAAAAAAGTTGCACTGAGGAACTCACGTACAAACAATATCGAATTTAGCAAAATTATAAGGTTACACAGTGAAACACAGACACATTACAAGTTTACATGGTGGGAATCACTCACATAATAAGGTCACACAGTCTGAATTACTCACACAACAAGTTTACTCTGTGGGCACACTAACATATAGTTTGGAATATGGGTTACACTAAGTAAACAAAATTATACTGTGCAACTCTCTCATATGACAAGTTTACATTGTGGAACTGACTCACATAACACGGTTACACTGTGGAACTCACTCACATAACAAATTTATACTGTCCATCGCCGGATGTGGATTTGTTTGCTGCCAAATGCCAGATGTGGAATGGTACTCCTGCCAGATACTAAATGTGGAATGGTTGGCCTGCCAGATGCCAGATTTGGATTGGTCTGCCAGTGAGATGCCGGATTTAGAATTCACTACCTGCCACATGCTAGATGTGGAATGGTCTGCCAGTAAGATGCTGAATCTGGTATCATCTTCCTGCCATTTGCTGGACATGGACTGCTCTGCCTAACAGATGCCAGATGTGGAATTGTCCATCTGGAAGATGCTGGATGTGGAATGTTCCTCTGACACATTCCGGATTTGGAATGGTACATCTGCCAGATGGTCCTCATGTAAGAATGTGGATGTACAATATAATTCGTGCCAGATGCTAGATGTGGAATTGTCCACCTGCAAGATGTCGGAAGGATAATTGTCCACCTGCGAATCGCCAGATGTGGAATGTTCCACCTGCCAGATGCCGGAGGTGGAATGGTCCTTCTGTGAGAATCCGGATGTGGAATGGACTTTGTACCAGATGCCGGATGTGTAATGGTACAACGGCGAGATGCCGGATGTAGAATGATCTTCTGGACGGGAGGCCGGATGTGGAATGAAATTCGTGCCAGATGCCAGATGTGAAATGGTATGCTTGTCAGTTTCAGGATGTGGAATGGTCCCCTGCCAGATGCTGGCTATGGAATGGTCTGCCTGGCTGATGCTGGAGTGGAATAGACCACCTGCCAGTTGCAGGATGGGGAATGGTTTGCTGCCAGATTCCAGATGTAGTATGGGTTTTTTTCCCCAGATGCAGGATGTGGAGTGGTCGGCCTGCCAGATGCCAGATGTGGAATTGTCCACCCACTTGATGCCAGATATTGACTAGTGTAGCTGCTAGATGCCAGATGTGGACTGGTCGCTAGCGAGATGCCGCATTTAGAATTGACTACCTGCCAGATGCTGGATGTGGAATGGTCTGCCTGTAAGATGCTGAATCTGCTATCATCTTCCTGCCATTTGCTGGAATTGGACTGCTCAGCCTAACAGATGATGGATGTGGAATTGTCCACCTGGAAGATGCTGGATGTGGAATGTTCCTCTGACACATTCCGGATGTGGAATAGTACATCTGCCAGATGCTGGAGGTGGAATGTTCGTCATGTGAGACTCTGGATGTACAATATAATTCGTGCCAGATGCCAGATGTGGAATTGTATGCTTGCCAGATTCCGGAGGTGGAATTGTCCACCTGCAAAAGCCCAAATGTGGAATGGTCTGCCTGCCAGATGCCAGATGTGGAATGGTCCACCTGCCAGATGCCAGATATGGAATGGTCCACCTGCCAGATGCCGGAGGTGGAATGGTCCTTCTGTGTGAATCCGGATGTGGAATGGACTTCATGACAGTTGCTGGATGTGTAATGGTACAGCGGCGAGATGCCAGAGTAGAATGATCTTCTGGACAGATACCGGATGTGGAATGGAATTCGTGCTAGACGCCAGATGTGCAATGGTACAGCGGCGAGTTTACAGTGTGCGACTCACTCACCTAAAAAGGTTGCCCTGAGGAATTCACTAACGTAACATTTTCAATGTCGAATTTAGCGAAATACAAGGTAACACTGTGAAACTCACCCACATAACAAGTTTACACGGTGGGAATCTCACATATAACAATGTAACACTGTCGAACGCACTTCATACCAATGTTACACCCTGATACTCACTAAGTAGAAAGGTTGACACTATGGAAATCACTTCGATAACAATGTCACACTTTCAAACTCACTCACATCACAAGTTTACACTCTGGGAATCTCTCACATAATAAGGTGAATTTGTGGGATGCACATAATAAGGTCACACTTTGTAAATTACTCACAGAACAAATTTACACTCTGGGACTCACTAACATAATGTTTACAATATGGCATGCCCTAAGTACCCAAAATTATACTGTGGAACTCTCCAAAATAACACGGTTACACTGTGGAACACACTCACCTAAACATGTTTCATTGAGGAACTCACTAACATAACATGTTCAATATCGAATTTAGCAAAATTACAAGGTAACACTGTGAAACACACCCACATAACAAGTTTACACTGTGGGAATCTCACACATTACAATGTCACACAGTCAAACTCACTCTCTACCAATGTTACACTCTGAGGCTCACTAACTAGACAGGTTGACACTGTGGAATTCACTTCCATAACAACGTCACACTTTCAAACTCTCTCAGATAACAAGGGCAAACGGTGGGACTCACTCACATAATAAGGTCACACTGTCTAAATTACTCACACAACAAGTTTACTCTGTGGGACACACTAACATATAGTTTGGAATATGGGTTACACTAAGTAAACAAAATTATACTGTGCAACTCTCTCATATGACAAGTTTACACCGTGGAACTGACTCACATAACACGGTTACACTGGGGAACTCACTCACATAACAAATTTATACTGTCAATCGCCAGATGTGGATTTGTTTGCTGCCAAATGCCAGATGTGGAATGGTACTCCTGCCAGATACTAAATGTGGAATGGTTGGCCTGTAAGATGCTGAATCTGGTATCATCTTCCTGCCATTTGCTGGACATGGACTGCTCTGCCTAACAGATGCCAGATGTGGAATTGTCCATCTGGAAGATGCTGGATGTGGAATGTTCCTCTGACACATTCCGGATTTGGAATGGTACATCTGCCAGATGGTCCTCATGTGAGAATGTGGATGTACAATATAATTCGTGCCAGATGCTAGATGTGGAATTGCTCACCTGCAAGATATCGGAGGTATAATTGTCCACCTGCGAGTCGCCAGATGTGGATTGTTCCACCTGCCAGATGCCGGAGGTAGAATGGTCCTTCTGTGAGAATCCGGATGTGGAATGGACTTTGTACCAGATGCCGAACGTGTAATGGTACAGCGGCGAGATGCCGGATGTAGAATGATCTTCTGGACGGATGCCGGATGTGGAATGAAATTCGTGCCAGATGCCAGATGTGAAATGGTATGCTTATCAGTTGCAGGATGTGGAATGGTCCTCTGCCAGATGCTGGATATGGAATGGTCTGCCTGGCTGATGCTGGAGTGGAATAGAACATCTGCCAGTTGCAGGATGGGGAATGGTTTGCTGCCAGATGCCAGATGTAGAATGGTATTTTTTCTCCCAGATGCAGGATGTGGAGTGGTCGGCCTGCCAGATGCCAGATGTGGCATTGTCCACCCACTTGATGCCAGATATTATCTAGTCTGCCTGATAGATGCCAGATGTGGACTGGTCTGCCAGCGAGATGCCGCATTTAGAATTGACTACCTGCCAGATGCTGGATGTGGAATGGTCTGCCTGTAAGATGCTGAATCTGGTATCATCTTCCTGCCATTTGCTGGAATTGGACTGCTCAGCCTAACAGATGATGGATGTGGAATTGTCCACCTGGAAGATGCTGGATGTGGAATGTTCGTCTGACACATTTCGGATGTGGAATGATACATCTGCCAGATGCCGGAGGTGGAATGTTCCTCATGTGAGACTCTGGAATTACAATACATTCGTGCCAGATGCCAGATGTGGAATTGTATGCTTGCCAGATCCCGGAGGTGGAATTGTCCACCTGCAAAAGCCCAAATGTGGAATGGTCTGCCTGCCAGATGCCAGATGTGGAATGGTACACCTGCCAAATGCCAGATGTGGAATGGTCCACCTGCCAGATGCCAGAGGTGGAATGATCCTTCTGTGAGAATCCGGATGTGGAATGGACTTTCTGACAGATGCTGGATGTGTAATGGTACAGCGGCGAGATGCCAGAGTAGAATGATCTTCAGAACAGATACCAGATGTGGAATGGAATTCGTGCCAGATGCCAGATGTGAAAGTGTACAGCGGCAGTTTACAGTGTGGGATTCACTCACCTAAAAAGGTTACACTGAGGAATTCACTAACATAACATTTTCAATGTCGAATTTAGCGAAATTAAAAGGTAACACCGTGAAACTCAGACACATAACAAGTTTACACGGTGGGACTCTCACACAAAACAATGTCACATTGTCAAACTCACTCTATGCCAATGTTACACTCTGAGGCCCACTAAGTAGACAGGTTGACACTGTGGAATTCACTTCCATAACAATGTTAAACTTTCAAACTCACTGACATTACAAGGTCAAATGGTGATACTCACTCACACTGTGGAACACACTCACCTAAAAAAGTTGCACTGAGGAACTCACTAACATAACATTTTCAATACTGAATTTAGCAAAATTACAAGGTTACACTGTGAAACTCACCCACATAAAAAATTTACACCTTGGGAATCTCACACATAAAATGTCACACTGTCGAACGCACTCCATACCAATGTTTCACCCTGAGACTCACTAAGTAGAAAGGTTGACACTATGGAAATCACTTCGATAACAATGTCACACTTTCAAACTCACTCACAAAACAAATTTAAACTCTGGGAATCTCTCACATAATAAGGTGAATTTGTGGGACTCACATAATAAGGTCACACTGTGTAAATCACTCACATAACAAATTTACACTGTGGGACTCACTAACATAAAGTTTACAATATGGGATTCCCTCAGTACCCAAAATTATACTGTGCAACTCTCTCACATGACAAGTTTACACTGTGGAACACACTCACCTAAAAAAGTTGCACTGAAGAACTCACTAACATAACTTTTTCAATGTCGAATTTAGCAAAATTACAAGGTTAGACTGTGAAAGTCAGACACATAACAAGTTTATATGGTGGGAATCAATCACATGACAAGGTCACACTATGTAAATTACTCACAGAAGTTTACACTGTGGGACACACTAACATATAGTTTGGAATATAGGTTACACTAAGTAAACAAAATTATACTGTGCAACTCTCTCATATGACAAGTTTACACTGTGGAACTGACTCACATAACACGGTTACACTGTGGAACTCACTCACGTAACAAATTTATACTGTCAATCGCCGGATGTGGATTTGTTTGCTGCCAAATGCCAGATGTGGAATGGTACTCCTGCCAGATACTGAATGTGGAGTGGTTGGCCTGCCAGATGCCAGATTTGGACTGGTCTGCCAGTGAGATGCGGATTTAAAATTGTCTACCTGCCAGATGCTAGATGTGGAATGGTCTCCCAGTAAGATGCTGAAACTGGTATCATCTTCCTGCCATTTGCTGGACATGGACAGCTCTGCCTAACAGATGCCAGATGTGGAATTGTCCATCTGGAAGATGCTGGATGTGGAATGTTCCTCTGCCACATTCCGGATTTGGAATGGTACATCTATCAGGTGGTCCTCATGTGAGAATGTGGATGTACAATATAATTCGTGCCAGATGCTAGATGTGGAATTGTCCACCTGCAAGATGTCGGAGGTATAATTGTCCACCTGCGAGTCGCCAGATGTGGAAGGTGGAATAGTCCTTCTGTTAGAATCCGGATGTGGAATGGACTTTGTACCAGATGCCGGACATGTAATGGTACAGCGGCGAGATGCCGGATGTAGAATGATCTTCTGGACGGATGCCGGATGTGGAATGAAATTCGTGCCAGATGCCAAATGTGAAATGGTATGCTTGTCAGTTGCAGGATGTGGAATGGTCCTCTGCCAGATGCTGGATATGGAATGGTCTGCCTGGCTGATGCTGGAGTGGAATAGACCACCTGCCAGTTGCAGGATGGGGAATGGTTTGCTGCCAGATGCCAGATGTAGAATTTTTTTTTTCCCAGATTCAGGATGTGGAGTGGTCGGCCTGCCAGATGCCAGATGTGGCATTGTCAACCCACTTGATGCCAGATATTGACTAGTCTGCCTGATAGATGCCAGATGTGGACTGGTCTGCCAGCGAGATTCCGCATTTTGAATTGACTACCTGCCAGATGCTGGATGTGGAATGGTCTACCTGTAAGATGCTGAATCTGGTATCATCTTCCTGCCATTTGCTGGAATTGGACTGCTCAGCCTAACAGATGATGGATGTGGAATTGTCCACCTGTCAGATGCCGGAGGTGGAATCGTCCTTCTGTGAGAATCCGGATGTGGAATGGACTTCATGACAGATGCTGGATGTGTAATGGTACAGCGGCGAGATGCCAGAGTAGAATGATCTTCTGGACAGTTACCGGATGTGGAATGGAATTCGTGCCAGATGCCGGATGTGAAATGGTACAGCGGTGAATTTACAGTGTGGGACTCACTCACCTAAAAAGGTTGCACTGAGGAACTCACGAACATAACTTTTTCAATATCGCATTTAGTAAAATTACAGGGTTACACTGTGAAACTCAGAAACATAACAAGTTTACATGGTGGGAATCACTCACAATAAGGTCACACTGTGTAAATGATTCACAAATCAAGTTAACACTGTGGGACTCACTTACATGAAGTTTACAATATGGGATTCCCTAAGTGAACAAAATTGGACTGTGAAACTCTCTAACATGACAAGTTTACACTGTGGAACTGACTCACATAACACGGTAACACTGTGTAATTCGCTCACTTTAAACGGTTACACTGTGGAACTCACCTAAAAAGGTTACACTGAGGAACTGACTAACATAACATTTTCAATATCGAATTTAGCAAAATTACAAGGTTACACTGTGAAACTCAGACACATAACAAGTTTACATGGTGGGACTCTCACACATAACAATGTCACATTTTCAAACTCACTGACATTACAAGTTTACTCTGTGGGAATTTCTCACATAAAAAGTTCAATTTGTGGGACTCACATAATAAGGTCACATTGTGAAAATTACTCACAGAACAAATTTACACTGTGGGACTCACTAACATAAAGTTTACAATATGGGATGCCCTAAGTACCCAAAATTATACTGTGGAACTCTCCAAAATAACACGGTTACACTGTGGAACACACTCACCTAAACATGTTTCATTGAGGAACTCATTAATATAACATGTTCAATATCTAATTTAGCAAAATTACAAGGTTAGACTGTGAAACTCACCCACATAACAAATTTACACTGTGGGAATCTCACACATAACAATGTCACACAGTCAAACTCACTCTCTCCAATGTTACACTCTGAGGCTCACTAACTAGACAGGTTGACACTGTGGAATTCACTTCCATAACAACGTCACACTTTCAAACTCTCTCATATAACAAGGTCAAACGGTGGGACTCACTCACATTACAAGGTCACACTGTGTAAATTACATAACAAGTTTACACTGTGGGACACACTAACATATAGTTTAGAATATGGGTTTCACAAAGTAAACAAAATTATACTGTGCATTTCTCTTACATGACGTTTACACTGTGGAAATGGCTCACATAACACGGTTACACTGTGGAACTCATCTACATCACACGGTTACAAAGTGGAACTCACTCACATAACAAGGTTATACTGTGGAACTCACTCACCTAAAAAAGTTGCACTGAGGAACTCACTAATATAACTTTTTCAATTTCGAATTTAGCAAAATTACATGGTCACACTGTGAAACTCAGGCACATAACCAGTTTACATGGTGGGAATCACTCACACAACAAGGTCAAATTTTGGGACTCACATAATACGGTCACACTGTGTAAGTTACTCCCATAACAAGTTTACACCATGGGACTTACTCACCTAAAAAGATTACACTGGGGAACTCATTAACATCACATTTTCAAAATCGAATTTAGCGAAATTAAAAGGTAACACTGTGAAACTCAGACACATAACAAGTTTACACGTTGGGACTCTCACACATAACAATGTCACACAGTCAAACTCACTCTATACCAATGTTACACTCTGAGGCTCACTAACTAGACAGGTTGACACTGTGGAATTCACTTCCATAACAACGTCACACTTTCAAACTCTCTCATATAACAAGGTCAAACGGTGGGACTCACTCACATAACAAGGTCACACTGTGTAAATTACATAACACGGTTACACTGTGGAACTCACTCACCTAAAAAAGTTGCACTGAGGAACTCACGAACAAACAATATCGAATTTAGCAAAATTACAAGGTTACAGTTAAACTCAGACACATTACAATTTTACATGGTGGGAATCACTCACATAATAAGGTCACACTGTGTAAATTACTCACACAACAAGTTTACTCTGTGGGACACACTAACATATAGTTTGGAATATAGGTTACACTAAGTAAACAAAATTATACTGTGCAACTCTCTCATATGACAAGTTTACACTGTGGAACTGACTCACATAACAAGTTTATACTGTCCATCGCCGAATGTGGATTTGTTTGCTGCCAAATGCCAGATGTGGAATGGTACTCCTACCAGATTCTGAATGTGGAGTGGTTGGCCTGCCAGATGCCAGATTTAGACTGGTCTGCCAGTGAGATGCCCGATTTAGAATTGACTACCTGCCAGATGCTAGATGTGGAATGGTTTGCCTGTAAGATGCTGAATCTGGTATCATCTTCCTGCCATTTGCTGGACATGGACTGCTCTGCCTAACAGATGCCAGATGTGGAATTGTCCATCTGGAAGATGCTGGATGTGGAATGTTCCTCTGACACATTCCGGATTTGGAATGGTACATCTGCCAGATGGTCCTCATGTGAGAATGTGGATTTACAATATAATTCGTGCCAGATGCTAGATGTGGAATTGTGCACCTGCAAGATGTCGGAGGTATAATTGTCCACCTGCGAGACGGCAGATGTGGAATGTTCCACCTGCCAGATGCCGGAGGTGGAATGGTCCTTCTGTGAGAATCCGGATGTGGAATGGACTTTGTACCAGATGCCGGACGTGTAATGGTACAGCGGCGAGATGCCGGATGTAGAATGATCTTCTGGACGGATGCCGGATGTGGAATGAAATTCGTGCCAGATGCCAAATGTGAAATGGTATACTTGTCAGTTTCAGGATGTGGAATGGTCCTCTGCCAGATGCTGGATATGGAATAGTCTGCCTGGCTGATGCTGGTGTGGAATAGACCACCTGCCAGTTGCAGGATGGGGAATGGTTTGCTGCCAGATGCCAGATATAGAATGTTTTTTTTTTCCCAGATGCAGCATGTGGAGTGGTCGGACTGCCTGATGCCAGATGTGGCATTGTCCACCCACTTGATGCCAAATATTGACTAGTCTGCCTGATAGATGCCAGATGTGGACTGGTCTGCCAGCGAGATGCCGCATTTAGAATTGACTACCTGCCAGATGCTGGATGTGGAATGGTCTGCCTGTAAGATGCTGAATCTGGTATCATCTTCCTGCCATTTGCTGGAATTGGACTGCTCAGCCTAACAGATGATGGATGTGGAATTGTCCACATGGAAGATGCTGATGTGGAATATTCCTCTGACACATTCCGCATGTGGAATGGTACATCTGCCAGATGACGGAGGTGGAATGTTCCTCATGTGAGGCTCTGGATTTACAATATAATTTGTGCCAGATGCCAGATGTGGAATTGTATGCTTTCCAGATCCCGGCGTTGGAATTGTCCACCTGCAAACACCCAAATGTGGAATGGTCTGCCTGCCAGATGCCAAATGTGGAATGGTCCACCTGCCAGATGCCAGAGGTGGAACGGTCCTTCTGTGAGAATCTGGATGTGGAATGGACTTCATGACAGATGCTGGATGTGTAATGGTACAGCGGCGAGATGCCAGAGTAGAATGATCTTCTGGACAATATACCGGATGTGGAATTGAATTCATGCCAGATGCCAGATTTGAAATGGTACAGCGGTGAGTTTACAGTGTGGGACTCACTCACCTAAAAAGGTCACGCTGACGAATTCACTAACATAACATTTTCAATGTCGAATTTCGCGAAATACAAGGTAACACTGTGAAACTCACCCACATAACAAGTTTACATGGTGGGAATCTCACATATAACAATGTCACACTGTCGAACACACTCCATACCAATGTTACACTCTGATACTCACTAAGAGGAAAGGTTGACACTATGGAAATCACTTCGATAACAATGTCACACTTTCAAACTCACTCACATAACAAGTTTACACTCTGGGAATCTCTCACATAATAAGGTGAATTTGTGGGATGCACATAATAAGGTCACACTGTGTAAATTACTCACAGAACATATTTACACTGTTGGACTCACTAACATAAAGTTTACAATATGGGATTCCCTAAGTACCCAAAATTATACTGTGCAAATCTCTCACATGACAAGTTTACACTGTGGAACTCACTCACATAACAAGTTTACACTGTGGAACTCACTCACCTAAAAAAGTTGCACTGAGGAACTCACTAATATAACTTTTTCAATTTCGAATTTAGCAAAATTACAAGGTTACACTGTGAAACTCAGGCACATAACCAGTTTACATGGTGGGAATCACTCACACAACAAGGTCAAATTTTGGGACTCACATAATACGGTCACACTGTGTAAGTTACTCCCATAACAAGTTTACACCATGGGACTTACTCACCTAAAAAGATTACACTGAGGAACTCATTAACATCACATTTTCAAAATCGAATTTAGCGAAATTAAAAGGTAACACTGTGAAACTCAGACACATAACAAGTTTACACGGTGGGACTCTCACACATAACAATGTTACACTGTCAAACTCACTCTATACCAATGTTATACTCTGAGGCCCACTAACTAGACAGGTTGACACTGTGGAATTCACTTCCATAACAATGTCACACTTTCAAACTCACTGACATTACAAGGTCAAATGGTGAGACTCACTCACACTGTGGAACACACTCACCTAAAAAAGTTGCACTGAGGAACTCACTTGCATAACATTTTCAATACTGAATTTTGCAAAATTACAAGGTTACACTGTGAAACTCACCCACATAACAAATTTACACCTTGGGAATTTCACACATAAAATGTCACACGGTCGAATGCATTCCATACCAATGTTACACCCTGAGACTCACTAAGTAGAAAGGTTGACACTGTGGAAATCACTTCTATAACAATGTCACACTTTCAAACTCACTGACATTACAAGTTTACTCTGTGGGAATTTCTCACATAATAAGGACAACTTGTGGGACTAACATAATAAGGTCACACTGTGAAAATTACTCACGTAACAAATTTACACTGTGGGACTCACTAACATAAAGGTTACAATATGGGATGCCCTAAATACCCAAAATTATACTGTGGAACTCTCCAACATAACACGGTTACACTGTGGAACACACACTCCAGAACATGTTTCATTGAGGAACTCACTAACATAACATGTTCAATATCGAATTTAGCAAAATTACAAGGTAACACTGTGAAACACACCCACATAACAAGTTTACACTGTGGGAATCTCACACATAACAATGTCACACAGTCAAACTCACTCTCTACCAATGTTACACTCTGAGGCTCACTAACTAGACAGGTTGACACTGTGGAATTCACTTCCATAACAACGTCGCACTTTCAAACTCTCTCATATAACAAGGTCAAACGGTGGGACTCACTCACATAACAAGGTCACACTGTGTAAATTACATAACACGGTTACACTGTGGAACTCACTCACCTAAAAAAGTTGCACTGAGGAACTCACGTACAAACAATATCGAATTTAGCAAAATTATAAGGTTACACAGTGAAACTCAGACACATTACAAGTTTACATGGTGGGAATCACTCACATAATAAGGTCACACAGTCTGAATTACTCACACAACAAGTTTACTCTGTGGGCACACTAACATATAGTTTGGAATATGGGTTACACTAAGTAAACAAAATTATACTGTGCAACTCTCTCATATGACAAGTTTACATTGTGGAACTGACTCACATAACACGGTTACACTGTGGAACTCACTCACATAACAAATTTATACTGTCCATCGCCGGATGTGGATTTGTTTGCTGCCAAATGCCAGATGTGGAATGGTACTCCTGCCAGATACTAAATGTGGAATGGTTGGCCTGCCAGATGCCAGATTTGGATTGGTCTGCCAGTGAGATGCCGGATTTAGAATTCACTACCTGCCACATGCTAGATGTGGAATGGTCTGCCAGTAAGATGCTGAATCTGGTATCATCTTCCTGCCATTTGCTGGACATGGACTGCTCTGCCTAACAGATGCCAGATGTGGAATTGTCCATCTGGAAGATGCTGGATGTGGAATGTTCCTCTGACACATTCCGGATTTGGAATGGTACATCTGCCAGATGGTCCTCATGTAAGAATGTGGATGTACAATATAATTCGTGCCAGATGCTAGATGTGGAATTGTCCACCTGCAAGATGTCGGAAGGATAATTGTCCACCTGCGAATCGCCAGATGTGGAATGTTCCACCTGCCAGATGCCGGAGGTGGAATGGTCCTTCTGTGAGAATCCGGATGTGGAATGGACTTTGTACCAGATGCCGGATGTGTAATGGTACAGCGGCGAGATGCCGGATGTAGAATGATCTTCTGGACGGGAGGCCGGATGTGGAATGAAATTCGTGCCAGATGCCAGATGTGAAATGGTATGCTTGTCAGTTTCAGGATGTGGAATGGTCCCCTGCCAGATGCTGGCTATGGAATGGTCTGCCTGGCTGATGCTGGAGTGGAATAGACCACCTGCCAGTTGCAGGATGGGAATTGGTTTGCTGCCAGATTCCAGATGTAGTATGGGTTTTTTTCCCCAGATGCAGGATGTGGAGTGGTCGGCCTGCCAGATGCCAGATGTGGAATTGTCCACCCACTTGATGCCAGATATTGACTAGTGTAGCTGCTAGATGCCAGATGTGGACTGGTCGCTAGCGAGATGCCGCATTTAGAATTGACTACCTGCCAGATGCTAGATGTGGAATGGTCTGCCTGTAAGATGCTGAATCTGCTATCATCTTCCTGCCATTTGCTGGAATTGGACTGCTCAGCCTAACAGATGATGGATGTGGAATTGTCCACCTGGAAGATGCTGGATGTGGAATGTTCCTCTGACACATTCCGGATGTGGAATGGTACATCTGCCAGATGCCGGAGGTGGAATGTTCCTCATGTGAGACTCTGGATGTACAATATAATTCGTGCCAGATGCCAGATGTGGAATTGTATGCTTGCCAGATTCCGGAGGTGGAATTGTCCACCTGCAAAAGCCCAAATGTGGAATGGTCTGCCTGCCAGATGCCAGATGTGGAATGGTCCACCTGCCAGATGCCAGATATGGAATGGTCCACCTGCCAGATGCCGGAGGTGGAATGGTCCTTCTGTGTGAATCCGGATGTGGAATGGACTTCATGACAGTTGCTGGATGTGTAATGGTACAGCGGCGAGATGCCAGAGTAGAATGATCTTCTGGACAGATACCGGATGTGGAATGGAATTCGTGCTAGACGCCAGATGTGCAATGGTACAGCGGCGAGTTTACAGTGTGCGACTCACTCACCTAAAAAGGTTGCCCTGAGGAATTCACTAACGTAACATTTTCAATGTCGAATTTAGCGAAATACAAGGTAACACTGTGAAACTCACCCACATAACAAGTTTACACGGTGGGAATCTCACATATAACAATGTAACACTGTCGAACGCACTCCATACCAATGTTACACCCTGATACTCACTAAGTAGAAAGGTTGACACTATGGAAATCACTTCGATAACAATGTCACACTTTCAAACTCACTCACATAACAAGTTTACACTCTGGGAATCTCTCACATAATAAGGTGAATTTGTGGGATGCACATAATAAGGTCACACTTTGTAAATTACTCACAGAACAAATTTACACTCTGGGACTCACTAACATAATGTTTACAATATGGCATGCCCTAAGTACCCAAAATTATACTGTGGAACTCTCCAAAATAACACGGTTACACTGTGGAACACACTCACCTAAACATGTTTCATTGAGGAACTCACTAGCATAACATGTTCAATATCGAATTTAGCAAAATTACAAGGTAACACTGTGAAACACACCCACATAACAAGTTTACACTGTGGGAATCTCACACATTACAATGTCACACAGTCAAACTCACTCTCTACCAATGTTACACTCTGAGGCTCACTAACTAGACAGGTTGACACTGTGGAATTCACTTCCATAACAACGTCACACTTTCAAACTCTCTCAGATAACAAGGGCAAACGGTGGGACTCACTCACATAATAAGGTCACACTGTCTAAATTACTCACACAACAAGTTTACTCTGTGGGACACACTAACATATAGTTTGGAATATGGGTTACACTAAGTAAACAAAATTATACTGTGCAACTCTCTCATATGACAAGTTTACACCGTGGAACTGACTCACATAACACGGTTACACTGGGGAACTCACTCACATAACAAATTTATACTGTCAATCGCCAGATGTGGATTTGTTTGCTGCCAAATGCCAGATGTGGAATGGTACTCCTGCCAGATACTAAATGTGGAATGGTTGGCCTGTAAGATGCTGAATCTGGTATCATCTTCCTGCCATTTGCTGGACATGGACTGCTCTGCCTAACAGATGCCAGATGTGGAATTGTCCATCTGGAAGATGCTGGATGTGGAATGTTCCTCTGACACATTCCGGATTTGGAATGGTACATCTGCCAGATGGTCCTCATGTGAGAATGTGGATGTACAATATAATTCGTGCCAGATGCTAGATGTGGAATTGCTCACCTGCAAGATATCGGAGGTATAATTGTCCACCTGCGAGTCGCCAGATGTGGATTGTTCCACCTGCCAGATGCCGGAGGTAGAATGGTCCTTCTGTGAGAATCCGGATGTGGAATGGACTTTGTACCAGATGCCGAACGTGTAATGGTACAGCGGCGAGATGCCGGATGTAGAATGATCTTCTGGACGGATGCCGGATGTGGAATGAAATTCGTGCCAGATGCCAGATGTGAAATGGTATGCTTGTCAGTTGCAGGATGTGGAATGGTCCTCTGCCAGATGCTGGATATGGAATGGTCTGCCTGGCTGATGCTGGAGTGGAATAGACCATCTGCCAGTTGCAGGATGGGGAATGGTTTGCTGCCAGATGCCAGATGTAGAATGGTATTTTTTCTCCCAGATGCAGGATGTGGAGTGGTCGGCCTGCCAGATGCCAGATGTGGCATTCTCCACCCACTTGATGCCAGATATTGACTAGTCTGCCTGATAGATGCCAGATGTGGACTGGTCTGCCAGCGAGATGCCGCATTTAGAATTGACTACCTGCCAGATGCTGGATGTGGAATGGTCTGCCTGTAAGATGCTGAATCTGGTATCATCTGCCTGCCATTTGCTGGAATTGGACTGCTCAGCCTAACAGATGATGGATGTGGAATTGTCCACCTGGAAGATGCTGGATGTGGAATGTTCGTCTGACACATTTCGGATGTGGAATGGTACATCTGCCAGATGCCGGAGGTGGAATGTTCCTCATGTGAGACTCTGGAATTACAATATAATTCGTGCCAGATGCCAGATGTGGAATTGTATGCTTGCCAGATCCCGGAGGTGGAATTGTCCACCTGCAAAAGCCCAAATGTGGAATGGTCTGCCTGCCAGATGCCAGATGTGGAATGGTACACCTGCCAAATGCCAGATGTGGAATGGTCCACCTGCCAGATGCCGGAGGTGGAATGGTCCTTCTGTGAGAATCCGGATGTGGAATGGACTTCCTGACAGATGCTGGATGTGTAATGGTACAGCGGCGAGATGCCAGAGTAGAATGATCTTCAGGACAGATACCAGATGTGGAATGGAATTCGTGCCTGATGCCAGATGTGAAAGTGTACAGCGGCAGTTTACAGTGTGGGACTCACTCACCTAAAAAGGTTACACTGAGGAATTCACTAACAACATTTTCAATGTCGAATTTAGCGAATTACAAGGTAACACTGTGAAACTCAACCACATAACAAGTTTACACGGTGAGAATCTCACATGTAACAATGTCACACTGTCGAACACACTCTATACCAATGTTACACTCTGAGGCTCACTAACTAGACAGGTTGACACTGTGGAATTCACTTCCATAACAATGTCACACTTTCAAACTCACTGACATTACAAGGTCAAATGGTGTGACTCACTCACACTGTGGAACACACTCACCTAAAAAAGATGCACTGAGGAACTCACCAACAAACAATATTGAATTTAGCAAAATTACAAGGTTACACAGTGAAACTCAGACACATAACAAGTTTACATGGTGGGAATCACTCACATAACAAGGTCACACTGTGTAAATGACTCACACAACATGTTTACACTGTGGGACTAACTCACATGAAGTTTACAATATGGGATTTCCCAAGTGAACAAAATTATACGGTGCAACTCTCTCACACGACAAGTTTACACTGTGGAAATAACTCACATAACATGGTTACACTGTGGGAATCTCTCACCTAAAAAGGTTACACTGAGGAACTCATTAAAATCACATTTTGAATGTCGAATTTAGCGAAATTAAAAGGTAACTCTGTGAAACTCAGACACATAACAAGTTTACACGGTGGGACTCTCACACATAACAATGTCACATTGTCAAACTCACTCTATGCCAATGTTACACTCTGAGGCCCACTAAGTAGACAGGTTGACACTGTGGAATTCACTTCCATAACAATGTTAAACTTTCAAACTCACTGACATTACAAGGTCAAATGGTGTGACTCACTCACACTGTGGAACACACTCACCTAAAAAAGTTGCACTGAGGAACTCACCAACAAACAATATTGAATTTAGCAAAATTACAAGGTTACACAGTGAAACTCAGACACATAACAAGTTTACATGGTGGGAATCACTCACATAACAAGGTCACACTGTGTAAATGACTCACACAACATGTTTACACTGTGGGACTAACACACATGAAGTTTACAATATGGGATTCCCCAAGTGAACAAAATTATACGGTGCAACTCTCTCACACGACAAGTTTACACTGTGGAAATAACTCACATAACATGGTTACACTGTGGGAATCTCTCACCTAAAAAGGTTACACTGAGGAACTCATTAAAATCACATTTTGAATATCGAATTTAGCGAAATTAAAAGGTAACACTGTGAAACTCAGACACATAACAATGTCACATTGTCAAACTCACTCTCTCCAATGTTACACTCTGAGGCTCACTAACTAGACAGGTTGACACTGTGGAATTCACTTCCATAACAATGTTAAACTTTCAAACTCACTGACATTACAAGGTCAAATGGTGAGACTCACTCACACTGTGGAACACACTCACCTAAAAAAGTTGCACTGAGGAACTCACTAACATAACATTTTCAATACTGAATTTAGCAAAATTACAAGGTTACACTGTGAAACTCACCCACATAAAAAATTTACACCTTGGGAATCTCACACATAAAATGTCACACTGTCGAACGCACTCCATACCAATGTTACACCCTGAGACTCACAAAGTAGAAAGGTTGACACTATGGAAATCACTTCGATAACAATGTCACACTTTCAATCTCACTCACAAAACAAATTTAAACTCTGGGAATCTCTCACATAATAAGGTGAATTTGTGGGACTCACATAATAAGGTCACACTGTGTAAATCACTCACATAACAAATTTACACTGTGGGACTCACTAACATAAAGTTTACAATATGGGATTCCCTCAGTACCCAAAATTATACTGTGCAACTCTCTCACATGACAAGTTTACACTGTGGCACACACTCACCTAAAAAAGTTGCACTGTGGAACTCACTAACATAACTTTTTCAATGTCGAATTTAGCAAAATTACAATGTTAGACTGTGAAACTCAGACACATAACAAGTTTACATGGTGGGAATCAATCACATGACAAGGTCACACTATGTAAATTACTCACAGAAGTTTACACTGTGGGACACACTAACATATAGTTTGGAATATAGGTTACACTAAGTAAACAAAATTATACTGTGCAACTCTCTCATATGACAAGTTTACACTGTGGAACTGACTCACATAACACGGTTACACTGTGGAACTCACTCACGTAACAAATTTATACTGTCAATCGCCGGATGTGGATTTGTTTGCTGCCAAATGCCAGATGTGGAATGGTACTCCTGTCAGATACTGAATGTGGAGTGGTTGGCCTGCCAGATGCCAGATTTGGACTGGTCTGCCAGTGAGATGCGGATTTAAAATTGTCTACCTGCCAGATGCTAGATGTGGAATGGTCTGCCAGTAAGATACTGAAACTGGTATCATCTTCCTGCCATTTGCTGGACATGGACAGCTCTGCCTAACAGATGCCAGATGTGGAATTGTCCATCTGGAAGATGCTGGATGTGGAATGTTCCTCTGGCACATTCCGGATTTGGAATGGTAAATCTATCAGGTGGTCCTCATGTGAGAATGTGGATGTACAATATAATTCGTGCCAGATGCTAGATGTGGAATTGTCCACCTGCAAAATGTCGGAGGTATAATTGTCCACCTGCCAGATGCCGGAGGTGGAATGGTCCTTCTGTTAGAATCCGGATGTGGAATGGACTTTGTACCAGATGCCGGACATGTAATGGTACAGCGGCGAGATGCCGGATGTAGAATGATCTTCTGGACGGATGCCGGATCTGGAATGAAATTCGTGCCAGATGCCAAATGTGAAATGGTATGCTTGTCAGTTGCAGGATGTGGAATGGTCCTCTGCCAGATGCTGGATATGGAATGGTCTGCCTGGCTGATGCTGGAGTGGAATAGACCACCTGCCAGTTGCAGGATGGGGAATGGTTTGCTGCCAGATGCCAGATGTAGAATTTTTTTTTCCCAGATGCAGGATGTGGAGTGGTCGGCCTGCCAGATGCCAGATGTGGCATTGTCAACCCACTTGATGCCAGATATTGACTAGTCTGCCTGATAGATGCCAGATGTGGACTGGTCTGCCAGCGAGATGCCGCATTTAGAATTGACTCCCTGCCAGATGCTGGATGTGGAATGGTCTGCCTGTAAGATGCTGAATCTGGTATCATCTTCCTGCCATTTGATGGAATTGGACTGTTCAGCCTAACAGATGAGGGATGTGGAATTGTTCACCTGGAAGATGCTGGATGTGGAATGTTCCTCTGACACATTCCGGATGTGGAACGGCAAATCTGCCAGATGCCGGAGGTGGAATGTTCCTCATGTGAGACTCTGGATGTAAAATATAATTCTTGCCAGATGCCAGATGTGGAATTGTATGCTTGCCAGATCCCGGAGGTGGAATAGTCCACCTGCAAAAGCCCAAATGTGGAATGGTCTGCCTGCCAGATGGCAGATGTGGAATGGTCCACCTGCCAGATGCCAGATGTGGAATGGTCCACCTGCCAGTTGCCGAAGGTGGAATGGTCCTTCTGTGAGAATCCGGATGTGGAATGGACTTCATGACAGATGCCGGACGTGTAATGGTACAGCGGCGAGATGCCAGATGTAGAATAATCTTCTGGACGGATGCCGGATGTGGAATGAAATTCGTGCCAGATGCCAGATGTGAAATGGTATGCTTGTCAGTTGCAGGATGTGGAATGGTCCTCTGCCAGATGCTGGATATGGAATGGTCTGCCTGGCTGATGCTGGAGTGGAATAGACCACCTGCCAGTTGCAGGATGGGGAATGGTTTGCTGCCAGATGCCAGATGTAGAATGTTTTTTTTTTCCCAGATGCATGATGTGGAGTGGTCGGCCTGCCAGATGCCAGATGTGGCATTGTCAACCCACTTGATGCCAGATATTGACTAGTCTGCCTGATAGTTGCCAGATGTGGACTGGTCTGCCAGCGAGTTGCCGCATTTAGATTTGACTACCTGCCAGATGCTGGATTTGGAATGGTCTGCCCCTAAGATGCTGAATCTGGTATCATCTTCCTGCCATTTGCTGGAATTGGACTGCTCAGCCTAACAGATGATGGATGTGGATTTGTCCACCTAGATGATCCTGGATGTGGAATGTTCCTCTGACAAATTCCGGATGTGGAATGGTACATCTGCCAGATGCCGGAGGTGGAATGTTCCTCATGTGAGACTCTGGAATTACAATATAATTCGTGCCAGATGCCAGATGTGGAATTGTATGCTTGCCAGATCCCGGAGGTGGAATTGTCCACCTTCAAAAGCCCAAATGTGGAATTGTCTGCCTGCCAGATGTCAGTTGTGGAATGGTGCACCTGCCAGATGCCAGATGTGGAATGGTCCACCTGCCAGATGCCGGAGGTGGAATGGTCCTTCTGTGAGAATCCGGATGTGGAATGGACTTCATGACAGATGCCAGATGTGAAATGGTACAGCGGTGAATTTACAGTGTGGGACTCACTCACCTAAAAAGGTTACACTGAGGAATTCACTAACACAACATTTTCAATGTCGAATTTAGCGAAATACAAGGTAACACTGTGAAACTCACCCACATAACAAGTTTACACGGTGGGAACTAACATATAACAATGTCACACTGTCGAACACACTCCATACCAATGTTACACCCTTATACTCACTAAGTATAAAGGTTGACACAATGGAAATCACTTCGATAAAAATGTCACACTTTCAAACTCACTCACATAACAAGTTTACACTCTGGGAATCTCTCAGATAATAAGGTGAATTTGTGGGACGCACATAATAAGGTCACTCTGTGAAAATTACTCACATAACAAATTTACACTGTGGGACTCAGTAACATAATGTTTACAATATGGGATTCCCTAAGTACCCAAAATTATACTGTGGAAATCTCTCACATGACAAGTTTACACTGTGGAACTGACTGACATATCACGGTTACACTGTGGAACTCTCTCACATAACAAATTTATACTGTCAATCGCCGGATGTGGATTTGTTTGCTGCCAAATGCCAGATGTGGAATGGTACTCCTGCCAGATACTGAATGTGGAGTGGTTGGCCTGCCAGATGCCAAATTTGGACTGGTCTGCCAGTGAGATGCCGGATTTAGAATTGACTACCTGCCAGATGCCAGATGGTAAATGGTATGCTTTTCAGTTGCAGGGTGTGGAATGGTCCTCTGCCAGATGCTGGATATGGAATGGTCTGCCTGGCTGATACTGGTGCATTAGATCACCTGCCAGTTGCAGGATGGGGAATGGTTTGCTGCCAGATGCCAGATGTGGAATGTTTTTTTCCCAGATGCTGGATGTGGAGTGGTCGGCATGCCAGATGCCAGATGTGGTATTGTCCTCCCACTTGATGCCAGATATTGACTAGTCTGCCCGACAGATGCCAGATTTGGAATGTTTTATTTCCCCAGATGCTGGATGTGGAGTGGTCGGCCTGCCAGATGCCAGTTGTGGTATTGTCCACCCACCTGATGCCAGATATTGACTAGTCTGCCTGACAGATGTCAGATGTGGAATTGTCTGCCAGTCAGATGTCAAATGTCGTATTAGATTCCTGCCATTTGCTGGATATGAAAATGTCCACCTAAAAGATGGCAGATATGGAATGGTCCCCATGTAAAATACCAGACGTTGAATTGTCCACCTGCAGATGCCGGAGGTGTATTGTCCACCTGCAAAATGCCAAATGTGGAATGGTCTCTCTGCGAGATGCCAGATGTGGAATGGTCCACCTGCCAGAACCCGGAGGTGGAATGATCCTTCTGTGAGAATCCGGATGTTGAATGGACTTTGTGCCAGATGCCAGATGTTTAATGGTACAGCGGCAAGATGCTGGATGTAGAATGATCTTCTGGACAGATGCCGGATGTGGAATGGAATTCGTACCAGATGCAGATATGAAATGGTATGCTTGTCAGTTGCAGGATGTGGAATGATCCTCTGCCAGATGCTGGATATGGAATGGTCTGCCTGGCTGATGCTGGAGTGGAATAGACCACCTGCCAGTTGCCAGATGGGGAATGGTTTGCTGCAAGATGCCTGATGTGGAATGGTTTTTTTTTCCCAGATGCTGGATGTGGAGTGGTCAGCCTTCCAGATGCCAAATGTGGTATTGTCCACCCATTTGATGCCAGATATTGACTAGTCTGCCTGACAGATGCCAGATGTGGAATGGTCTGCCAGTCAGATGTCAAATGTCGTATCAGCTTCCTGCCATTTGCTGGATATGGAAATGTCCACCTAACAGATGGCAGATATGGAATGGTCCCCCTGTAAAATACCAGATGTGGAATGGTCCACCTGCCAGTTGCCGGATGTGTAATGGTTCACTGGCCAGATGCCAGATGTAGAATGAACTTCTGGACATATCCCAAATGTGGAATGAAATTCGTGCCAGATGCCAGAAGTTAAATGGACTTCATGTCAGATGTTTGATATGGAATGGTCCACCTGACAGTTGCCAGATGTGAAATGATTTTCTGCCAGATGTGGAAAGGTAGTCCTGTCAGATGTTGGATGTGCAGTGGTCAGCCTGCCTGATGCCAGATTTGGAATGGTCCGATTGACAGATGCCAGATAGGGTATGGTAAACTTGCTAGATGCCGGTTGTGGAATGGTCCTCCTTCCAGATGCCGGATGCGGAATGGTCCACCTGCAAGATACAGGATGTGGAATGGTCCAAGTGCCAGATGCCGGATGTGGAATGGTCCCCCTGCCAGATGGCAGGTGTGGATTGGTAATCCTTTCAGGTGCAAGATGTCGATTGCTCCACCTGCCAGATGCTGCATGTGGAATTGTCCACCTCCCAGATGCTGGATATGGAATGGTATGCCAACCATATGCTGGATGTGGATGGTCCTCATGCCAGATGCCAGCTGTGTAGTGGTCTTCAGGTAGTGGCCAGATGTGGAATGTTCCGCCTGTCAGATTCATGATGTGGAATGGTCTTTCTGGCAAATGGTCCGTCTGCAAGATGCCGCATGTGTTATTAGCTTCAAGACATTTTCCGAATGTGGAATGGTCCACCTGCCGGATTCTGGATGTCGAATGGTCCGCCTGCCAGATGCCAGATCTGGAATGTTCCGCCTGTCAGATTCTTGATGTGGAATGGCCTTCCTGGAAAATGCCTGATGTGGAATGGTCCATCTGTCATATTCCAGATGTGGAATAGTCCACCTGCCAGAAGCCAGAAGTGGAATGGTCTTCCTGCCAGTTGCTGGATCTGGAATGGTTCTTCTTCCAGATGTTGGATTTCCAATGGTCCACCTGCCAGATGCTGGATGTAGAATGGTCTTCCTGCCAGATGCAATGATTCCAATTTGACAGTTGGGAGATGGTTTAACAGTGATGTACTGGAGACTGAAGCAGATATTATGATACCAGGTACACAGTGTTGAGAGGGTTTAACAGTGATGTACAATAAACTGTGCCAACTACAGTAACACGGGTCTCATAGTGGGGAGAAAGATTAACGGTGATGTTCAGTAGAGTTAGATGGATCCTGTGACAAAGGTTTCACAGTGGTGAGAAGTTTTAATAGTGACGTACGATAAACTTTGCTGGATATGGTGACTTCGAGTTTAAAGTGGAGAGATGGTTCAATGGTGATATACGATAGACTCAGGCATATTTTGTGACACTGGGTTCACAGTAGTGAAATGGTTAAAAAGTGATGTACGATAAACTGTGTCAGATACTGTAACACCAGGTTCACAGTAAGGAGAAGGTTTAATGGTGATGTACGGCAGACTGAGGCAGAAACCGTTACCACGGGTTCACAGTGGGGAGAAGGTTTACCAGTTTTGTACAATAAACTGTGGCAGAAATTCTGACAACAGTTTTCCAGTTGGCACATCTCCAGAATGGAGGAACATTGCCTTCCCAAGATCGTGTTATATGGCGAGCTCTCCACTGGCCACCGTGCCAGAGGTGCACCAAAGAAGAGGTACAAAGACTGCCTAAAGAAATCTCTTGGTGCCTGCCACATTGACCACCACCAGTGGGCTGATATCGCCCCAAACCGTGCATCTTGGTGCCTCACAGATCGGCGGGCAGCAACCTCCTTTGAAGAAGACCGCAGAGCCCAACTCACTGACAAAAGACAAAGGAGGAAAAACCCAACATCCAACCCCAACCAACAAACCGTGTCTGCCCGTCCCGCATTGGACTTGTCAGCCACAAACGAGCCTGCAGCTGACGTGGACATTTACCCTCTCCATAAATCTTCGTCCGCGAAGCCAAGCCAAAGAGAGAAGCCAAAAAGAAAGAGATAAACTGTGACAGATACTGAGACACCAAGTTCACAGACGTGAGAATGTTCAATGGTGGTATATGGTTGACTGAGGCAGGTACTCAGACACTGGGCTCACAGTAGTGAGAAGGTTTAACGGTGATGCATGGCAGACATAGGCAAATAATGTTACACCGGGTTCACAGTGGGCAGAAGGTTTAACGGTGATATACGGAAGAATGAGGAAGATACTGTGAGACAGGGTTCACAGCAGCAGTGAGAAGGTTTAACAGTGATGTCCAATATAATGTAGCAAATACTGTGACACTGGATTCACATTTGAGAGATAAAACAACAGTGATGTATGGAAGACTGAGGCAGATACTGTGACACCAGTTACACAGTGGGGAGAATGTTTAATGAGGATGTATGGTACACTTTGACAGATACTGTTCACACCAGGTACACAGTAGTGAGTAGGTTTAACAGTGATGTATGATAAATTATGGCAGATGCAGAGACACCAGGTTCACAGTGAGGAGAAGGTTTTATGATGTTTGTTAGAGTGAGATAGATACTGTGACATTGAGTTCACAGTGGTGGAAGATTTAACAGAACGATAAACAGTCCCAGGTTCTGTGACACCTGATAACCATTTGTTAGTGGATTTAACAGTGTAGGATTATGTGTAGCAGATATTTTGACAGAAGGTTCAAAGGGGAAAGAGGTTTAATGGCGATGTACGATAATCTGTGGCAGATAGAGAGACAATGGGTTTACAGTGGGGAGAAGGATGAACAGTGATGTATGATAAACTGTGGCAATACTGTGACACGATGTTCACAATATTATGAAGTTTTAATGGTGATGTATAATAAACTCTGGCATATACTATGACCCCGGTTTCACAGTGGGGAGAAGGTTCAACATTGATGTACAATAAACTATGTCAGATACTGTGACACCGGATTTACAGTAATGAGAATGTTTAACAGTGATACACGATAAACAGTTCCAGATATTATGACACCGGGTTCACTGTGGAGAGATGGTTTAATGGTGATGTATGGCAGACTGAGACAGATACTATAAACTCCATGAGATACTGTGACACCGGATTCAGTGTGGGGAGTGGTTTAATGGTGATGAACAGAAGACAGAGGCAGATACTGTGAAACCGGATTCACAATGGGGAGAAGGTCAATCACTGCTGGACGATAAACTGTGCAAGATACTTTGACCCTAGGTTCACAGTGCGAGAAGGTTTCACAGTAATGAACGATAAATTGTGTCAAATACTGTGGCCCAAGGTTCACAGTGGGGAGAAAGTTTAACGGTGATGTACGGTAAATTGAGATGGATACTGTGACACCAGGTGAACAGAGGGAATAAGTTTTAACAGTGATGAATGATAAACTGTGTCAAATATAGTGACACTGGGTTCACATCCGTCATACGGTTGAACAGTAATGTACAATAAACTGTGTTTGATACTGTGACACCAAGTTCACAATGGGGAGAAGGTTAATGGGAATGTAGGTAGATGGAGGCCGATACTGTGACACAGATTTCAGAGTATGGAGTAGGTATAACAGTGATGTACAATTATCAGCGGGAGATACCGCATTCACAGTGGGGGAGAAGGTTAACGGGGATGGATGGTAGATTAACGGAGATACTGTGGCACCAGGTTCACAGTGGGGAGAAGGTTTAACGTGATGTACGGTAGACTGAGGCAGATACAATGACACAAGGCTCATTGTATTGTTAATTTCTCTTCATTACAACATCTAATTTATATGCTCCATTTTTTTTTGTGGCAACTTCCAAACTTTCCATAAACTTCAATTCTAATCAGATTTTGTTCATTTAAATAGGTCACCATTAAAAGCCCAAATCATTTGGTCTCTAAAGTACGCCTCACAAAATTAAATTCTTTACTTGGGTTTGGTTGCAACAGCTCTTCAGTCTGCTTCATTATTTTTTCAGTCCCTCGTTTTGTGTTTTCTTTTTTGCCTGTGCAGTTTCACCAAATGGGCATCCAACTCTGTCTTCTCAGCTTGACCCAACATCTCCTCTGTAAACTTAAGCAAACCAAGGAGACCAAAGTTAAAATTTTCACATTTGCATTTTCAAAAACAAAAATGGTGCTGTGACTTGCAGTTTTACATCATAATCCCTCTTGCTAAACTTGCAAGAAACGGCACCTCATCCTACAGCTGGAAAATTGCAAGAGAACTGCTGGGTTAAAGCAAAGATTCCACCCAGTCACCCCATTAAATGCCTCCAAGTTAACAACAGATAGCAACCTGAAAGTTAAATACAAAGATCTGTATCAGGAAGATTAACGGCCTTTTAAAAAAATCATATCTACTCATGAAAGAAAACTCATAAGGGAACACTAGGCTCTTGTTCAACAATTCCTGTTGTATTCCTCAAAATGGTTTGAATCTTGATTTCAAGCAGAGTCATTTGGTGAGATTGTTGGTCCAGAACAAACCCTGCCCACACACTCCCTAAATACCTGCAAAGTCCTGGCTCAGCTCTGCTCCATGCTAAAGCTATCAGAGCTTTTCTGAAGAGATAACAGATTTCAGATGCTGATACGACGAGTCAGAAACACACTAATACTTCCCTGAACAACACACCTCTCTCTGAAAACCATCAAGAACCTTTCTGAACTGTAATGTTTTTTTTTACCTTTCGAGCACCAAAGCCTGGTGAATTTTATATATGTTAAATTCTGTGCACAGTATAAGAATAGCCTGCAACCAGTGAACTTGGAGGAATGAGAAGTGAGATTGGACTGTGAACCAAAGAACTTTTCTGAACTTACACACACATTACACACACGTGCACTTAGAATTAGAAGGGGGGTAAGTTAAGTAAAGTAATTTAAAGTAGTAAAACAGTGATAAGTTAAAGTGTAATTCCATGTTCATGTTTAAAGATAATTAAAATCAATTTTGGTTGAAGTAAACATTTGTCTTAGTGAATATCTATTGCTGCTGTGTTTTGGGATCCTCTGGTCTTGTAACACTGCACCAAGCTTCAGGTTATGATAATTGTCCATAAAAGGACCCCAGAATCTTTTAAAAGTTATTAATTGACTCTTCAATAATTTTTTGTAAATATCAACAAGACATAATATCATTTAACCATTGTGTATGTGTCGTTGGAGAATTGCCTTTCCATTCAATCAGAATTAGAGTGTTGGATGCCGTATTTGAGAAAAGATGTGCTGGTGTTGGGGAAGGTTCAGAGATGATTGACTGGAATATCAGGAATGAAAGGGTTAGTGTATGAGGAACATTTGTCACCTCTTTGACTGTACTAGTTGGAGTACAGATAAGGGGGATGTCAGAGGCATTTCAAATGCTGGAAGGCCTGGACAGAGTACATATGGCAAAGAAGTTTCCCATGGTAGGAGATTTGAGGACAAGAGAGCATAATTTCAGGATAAAAGGGTGCCACTATGAAACAGATGTGGAAAAAATTATTTTGTCAGTGGGTCGTGAATCGTGGAACTGAGGTCATTGCGTGTATTTCAGGCAGAGATTGAGAGGTATTTAATCAGTCAAGGAATCAAGGGTTATGGGGAGAAATCTGGGCATTGGGGCTGTGGTAAAATGGTGGAACAGACTCAATGGGCCTATGTCTTGTGATCTTTATCCTGCAGTAGACCTAGACAACCCTCCTCAGGTATTCCATTCTTAGAAAACAGTCTGCATAGTGGTTTTATGTCATAACATAACATAACATAACATAACAATTACAGCACGGAAGCAGGCTATTAGGCCCTTCTAGTCCGCACCGAACCAAACACCCCTTTCTAGTCCCACCTCCCTGCACAATGCCCATAACCCTCCATCTTCTTCTCATCCATATACCTGTCCAACCTTTTCTTAAATAATACAATTGACTCCGCCGCCACTATTTCTCCCGGAAGATCATTCCACACGGCTACCACTCTCTGAGTAAAGAAGTTCCCCCTCATGTTACCTCTAAATCTCTCCCCCTTAATTCTTAACTCATGTCCTCTTGTTTTAATCTTTCCTCCTCTTAACAGAAATAGTCTATCCACATCCACTCTGTCTATCCCTTTCATAATCTTAAATACTTCTATCAAATCCCCTCTCAACCTTCTACGCTCCAAAGAATAAAGACCTAATCTGTCCAATCACTCCCTATACTCTAGATGCTTAAACCCAGGTAACATTCTGGTAAACCTTCTCTGCACTCTCTCCACTCTGTTTATATCCTTCCTATAATTAGGCGACCAGAACTGCACACAGAACTCCAAATTAGGCCGCACCAACGTCTTATACAATCTCAACATCACCTCCCAACTCCTATATTCCATTCAATGATTGATAAAGGCCAGCATACTAAAAGCCTTCTTCACCACCCTATTCACGTGAGTTTCTACCTTCAGGGAACGATGTACCGTTACTCCTAAATCTTTCTGCTCTTCTGTATTCCTCAATGCTCTCCCATTTACCACGTATGTCCTATTCTGATTCTTCTTACCAAAATGAAGCACCTCACACTTATCAGCATTAAATTCCATCTGCCATTTTTCAGCCCACTTTTCTAAGCAGCCCTCTGCAATCCTTGAAAACCTTCTTCATTATCCACTATTCCACCTATCTTAGTATCGTCTGCATATTTACTAATCCAATTTACCACCGCATCATCTAGATCATTAATGTATATAACGAACAACAATGGGCCCAATACAGATCCTTGAGGCACACCACTGGTCACCGGCCTCCAACCTGACAGACAATTATCCACTACCACTCTCTGGCCTCTCCCTTTCAGCCAATGTTCAATCCATTTGACTATCTTAAAATTTATACCTAAAGACTGCACCTTCCTAACTAACCTTCCATGTGGTACCTTATACCTTGTCCATATAGACAACATCCACTGCGCTAACCTCACCCACACTCCTAGTCACCTCTTCAAAAAATTCAATCAGATTGGTCAAACATGACCTTCCTCCCACAAATCCATGTTGAGTGCTCCTGATCAGACCCTGTCTATCCAGATGTTTATAAGTACTATCTCTAAGAATTTTCTCCATTAATTTCCAATTGAATCCCATGTTATGTGACCCAGTGAAAATTCTGCCTTGAAAGAACCACAGCTTCCTAATTTAAAAAAAATTGTTATCGAGCAGCTCAAATGAGATATCTTGCTTCTTACTTTGAAAGGGAAAAATTACCATAAAATAAGAGAGAGAAAAGTAGAAGAATTTATATACAAGTGGGAATTGAAATTAATGGTTGGTGGTAGAGATACACCATTTTTGAAACATATATGGAATAAAATAAATGATGAATTTGGTGTAAGTGGATGTACATCACCCAGAATAGCGTTGATTTAAAATCCTCGGATCTTTTTCAAAGGAGCATCAATTTCTGGATATCTGGTTTTGTCAGGGGATTATGAATGTTGAAGATTGTTATGAAAGGGGCCAATTAATGTCCTTTGAGCAACTGAGAAATAAATATCATATAACTCATAGCAATCTTTTTTGCTATTTCCAATGAAGAGCATATTTGAAGGATAAGTTAGGAACAACCATGCTGTACTGAAATAGAAATTCCTTACAAAGAGGAATTGTTAAAAAATTTACTTCCATGATGTCCTCTTTATTACAAGTAGGAACTTTTAAATGAGGAGTTCTTAAGTCGAGACAAAGGTGGGAAATGGATCTGAACATTGTAATCGATTGGCAAATATGGGCAGATCCATATAAGGATCTCAATGTAAGATATAAATTAGTTCAGTATAATTATTTTTACATCAGTCATGTAGCAGATGTCAGCAAGGATTTTATCTGAAAGCTGCACCTGGAGTCAGGTGACTCAAGCAGTTGGATTTGAAAAGCTCTACAAGAAGCTGATTTGGCAAGAGATCACATGATATTGGGGAGTTGTATTAATTTTCTTCAACTCAGCATTTTGGATCCATTGACCAGAGTTCCACACTGCAGCAGTGAGGAAGGAATTCACAACTGGTTTTTCTTCTACAGTTACTTCTTACACTAGAGAAATTGAATGGAATAAAATCAGAATTATCAGATCAATGTTTTAGGTGTTGTGAAGATGTAGCAAATTTCTTGCATTCAATTTAGCTTTGTCCTAATGCAAGATCTTTTTGGGGAGAATTACAAATTTTTTGGAACAAGTTACAGGAGTTATTTTTTTGCAAAATTCAACCTTAATTTTATTGGGAAATATTGAAGGAACAAGGCCCAAATTAAAACAATTAATATATCATTTGAAATTTGTTAAATAAGTGTTAGCGGAGATGAGGAAATATATTGCACTTACTTGGAAATCAGATATATTTTTAGGGATGCCAAGATGACATGCAAAAATTTAAAGTTATATTCCTTTTGAAAAAAATTACATATAGCTTGAGAAATATATACTCTATGCTTTTGCAAATTTGACACCTGAATATTCAAATATTAGGCTTCAATTTGTAATAATGCTCTTTCCGTCCTTCTAGACATGCAAGATTCTCCTCTAAGTTGTAACATTTTTATTTAGATGTGTTAGATTTCCTCACCACCACGATCTCTGGGGAAGCGAAGGTCTAACACAGGGCATCAGAAAACAGGAAGACCACACACCATCAACAACTGAGAAGCAGAGGATTCAATCCAATGGTCAAGGTCCATGGAAGCAGACCATTGAGGGTTTCTGCAGCTGAAGGTCCCACATAGGTGACAGGCTGTTGGTAATTTGAGGAGAGGAACCCACGCAGGCTTTGAGCTTCTGGAAAAAGCAGTAATGGGACTCACATTAGGTCGTGGATTGCTAGAGGCTGGTTCCAAACTGGCTAAAAGGGTATCAGGTATCAGACGGGATACTATTGGATGTTCAATGATTCCTAATCATGTCAGAGGTTAAAAACAGGAGCTCACATTGCCAATGCCTTGGATTGGTCTGTGAGCATTGAAAGAGAATCCACAAACCCTCAGTGTCTTGGCCCAGGGTTCAGGGTGGAGGTTGGGGGGAGAAGACGACTCTTGCTTCTTTCTCTGAGTGCAAGAGGCATTTCAGGCAATTTCTGCCAATGGCGAATCTGTCTGCCTCACAGCAGGAAAAAAGCAATCTTGTGTGATATGACACCTTTTAATTACATGACAGTAAATTGTCTTCTGAAATAGAGAGGTTCAAGTTTCAAACTATTACACACTCCACTCACCAGAGCTACCTGGATTATACCTCTTCCCACTTTATTTTTTTGCAAGGACACCACATTGTATATTGATATGTTTTTGAAAGAGATGGATTGTAGAAGTCGTGGAGGCCACAAACAAACACAAACACTTCAAAAAACAGCTCTTATTTAAAATGCATGAGCTTTGCTGAGAGTGAGTCATTCTGGCGCCAAGAGCCTTTGCAAAGACAAAACAAGGAGACTGCTTTGCTAAAGAATTTCAGAACAGGTGTAAATGGATGATTGATTTTAAAGCAACTGATGAATGGACTCAGAAGTTTGGGTCCGGTGCAGTAATCTGGCTGGTTGCAGTTTGCTCTTCTAAGAAGGTCATGTGCTTTTGCAAGCAGAGAGGAGAGACCAAATAGGCTTTTTCTAAGAGAGAGAGATGGCAAGCTGGCATCTTGTTGAAACCCCATTTTGAAGATGGTTTGTGAGTTCTCAGTTCAGCCTGTTGAAAAACTTTGTTGTCCAAATGAGGAAATGGCTGGTGAGAGTGTTTCACCTGAAATAAGGGAAATAAAAGGAACTCTATGGTGACCTGCAGAAGAGGTGATCATTTGGAAAACCCTGATGGGTTTCATTGACAAGACCCCAAAGTGGCTGATCAGAGGGAATCAGTTTTTGTGTGTCCAATGAGCAGGAAATCCCTCTCTGAAACCAACAAGAGTCTTCCTGGAAAACCAATCTAGACGGAACAATATAAAGATTATTGGTTTGCCAGAAGGTATGGAGGGATCAAACCCAAGAAAATTTTTTACTGAATGGATTCCACAGGTGCTGGGTCAAGAACATTTCCCGGAAGGTATAATACTGGAACGTGCTCACAGAGCCTTGCGTAGAAGACCTATTTCAGGTCAAAGTCCAAGACCTGTTTTGGTTCGTTGCTTGAATTATTACGACAGAGAAATAATTTTACGAGTGGCTATTAGAAATGCACAACAGAGAAAATCACCCTTGATGATTCAAAATAATCGAGTTTTCTTCTATGCGGATTTGAGTCAAGAAGTTATGTTCCAACGATGGGAATTCAATCCTGCTAAAGAGTTGTTGTGGAAGAAAGGTTACAAGGCAACCTTTAGATATCCAGCTGTTTTGAAGATTTTTCAAGATGGTTACGAACCAAAGTTCTTTGATTCTACAAAGGAAGCTATAGCATTTGCTCAAGAGCTGCCAATTACTCAGTTTCAACAGAGACATAGTCCACCGCGATCTCTAAGGAGACAAGAGATGGAAGGAAAAAGCCGTGCTCCAAGAAGGAATGGTTGTAATGGTGACTCGGCAGTTGGAGCTGATTAAAAGAAGAGTTGTCCATTTTTTTCTAATGTTTTTTTTTAAAAAAGGGATATTAAATAATGATGATGTTAGTTTAAGATGAAGTGAGAGTTGGGGGAGAGAACTGGATAGGCACTATTTCCTGAAAGTCATCTGTTACGTGTGACACCCATTTTTTTTTGGGAGTTACCGCATTGCGCGGTTTAGACGGGAGGGGGTATTTTTAACCTCCTACCCATTTTTTTTCCTTTTTTTTGTTTTATTAGATTAAAGAGTGAAGGGTTTTTTTTTGTTTACATATAAAAAAAAGCATAAGAAAGTACTTGATTGTTTAAAAAACTAAAAATTGAAGTGTTTTTTTTTGTAAAGATTATTCACTAGATAAGGAATATCTGAAATTTAAATGTGAATGGGATGGATACATTTTTTTATTTTTTCTTTAACTTTAAGGTGAAAGGAGTTGTAATTCTGGTGTATATTATTTTGCTATTTTAGTTATAGAACGAAGGGAAAGTTATAAATTGAATTGTACAATTCTTAATGAGGCTTGAATTTTGTTTGTGGTTTATGCTCCATTTGTTGAAGATATAGATTTCGTTGTAGATGTGTTTTTATTATTTGGATATCTGAATTTTAACATAATGATTGGGGATATTTAAATGTGGTTTTGGAGCTTTTATTGGATAACTGTTCAAGAGTAAAAGGGAAAAATGGTGGAAGAGAACTAAAATTGAATTGTACAATGCTTAATGAGGTTTGAATTTTGTTTTAAGATAGTGGTTTATGTGACTAATATGATAGATGTGAAGTTAGTTGATATTTGGTGAAGGTTTATCTCTATAAAGAAAGTTTTTTTTCATCTATTTTATTCATGCTACAATTTTTTTTAAGAATTGATTATTGTTTAAGAATTTTTGATAATGTTACTAATTTTACTAATTTTTTATATTAAGTTTGAGTTAAATATATGTTTCATCTTAACTCCGTTTGTTAAATATATGCATTTAAGTTTGATTTAAATATGTTTTTTAAGTCTGATATCTTAGTATTAATCACTTTTCTTTTTGTTAGTATTTTAATCGCTTATGTTTTTGTTTTTTTTTGTAAGTGGGGTTTTTTTCTCACATATATTATTAACTTTATTAATTCTTCACTCTTTATTTGGGGGGAAGGGGGGTTGGACTAATTTGAGTTGGGTTATTAATGTGTAATAATTATTGGGGAGGGTATAGTTTATTTAGATTACTGATACTGTATTGTAATTTTATTATTTTATTCTTAATTTTTTTAATGTGATCCTATATGTTATTCATGTTATAAAATCTTAAATAAAGTTTAAAAAAGAACAAGGGAAAAACCAGATTGGACTAGATTAGAACTAGATAAAATAGGGGAGAAGATACCTAAACATATACTATATAAATGGGATGAAAAATTGGTACAACATAGGTATTGCATCATCTGCTCAACATTTGGAAGAAGATTCATGAAGAAAGGAATAAAACAAATTACCAACTACCAAAACTAATACTGACGCAAAATCAGCTAATCCCTTTTACAATAGATAACCTTTCCTTCAGAGAATGGGAGAGAAAAGGGATCAAAAGAATAGAAAATAGTTTTTCGGGAAATAAATTATTATCCTTTGAACAAATGAAGGATAAATATAATATAACTCACGATACAATGTTTGCATACTACCAACTGAAAACCTACTTGAAGGACACATTGGGAAACAGTCTGAGGTTACCAGAAGGAAGCAATTTTGAATATGTGATTACAGACACAATGATAATCCAAACATTTGTAACAAACATGTACATCAAACTGCAAGAAAAGGAGAACAAGGAAACAAATGGTAAACCTAAACAAAAATGGGAACAAGATCTAAACATAAAGATAAAGAATGAAACATGGGAGAAGCTATGCTCCAGAACTATGAGAAATACAATAAACACGAGGTTACGTATGATACAATATAACTGGATACACAGGCTATACATCACACCTCAAAAGTTAAATAAATGGGACCCAACAGTATCAGACAGATGATTTCGCTGTAAAAAGGAAACGGGAACAACAATTCATGCAATTTAGACATTTGAGAAAGTGGAAAAATTTTGGGAAGATCTAAACCAGATATTAAATAAAATCACAAAAAGTAATATACCAAAAAACCCAGAGATCTTCCTCCTAAGTAATATAAGAAACAAAGAATTTGGACTCGATTTGGATGGAGCACAAAAAAGATTTGTTATGATAGCCGTAGCTGTAGCAAAAAAAGGTATTATGTCAACCTGGAAATTAGTAGACAACTTGAGAATTCAACAATGGTATATAGAAATGAATAAATGTATTCCATTAAAAAAATAACATATAATTTAAGAAATAACATTACAATATTTGAACAAATATGGGAGCCATACATGAAACACAATAGGGAAATCCTACCGTGGACTTCCACCATCTAAAATGACAGAAGGAGAAGATAATGAAAAGAACTGACTCAGTAAAATTTCTTGTTTATTTTTATTAAGTGACAACATTGTTTAACGGGTTTAATGTATCTTATAGATTGAACTTTAAATAAATGGGAAAGGGAGTGAGGGAGGGAGGGAAGGGAGGGGGTAAAAGGGGGAGAAAATGACACTATATATTTAAGAAGAAAAATGTATCTTGGTCAATATGGTTTATAGTGTGAAAAATAAATAAAAAAATTAAAAAATCAGTCAGTGCATGAAGGATCTCCTCCCAATTGGTAGAAGAAAGAGAAATTACCTCAGGTTACACGATCCTGGCACAACTCCATGTGTAATTGATTTCAGTCATGTGAATCTTAGATGGGATAAGAACAACAAAATCCTCTCAAATAATGGACGAGTCATAAAAAATGGTTGTCCAAAGTATTGGTAGCTGCAATCTTGTGAACAACTATTACAAGAAGGAAGGTCTCGAATTCAGAATATCCTACTAGACACAGAGCACCTACGGTAATAAGGGAGTAATAAAGGTGGGATGTCAGTGCAATAAAAAAGGTTGAGGACCACTGACCTTGGGAGCAAATTAAGGGTGATTTAGAGACAAATCTGCATGTCTTAGGACGTGGGAGGAAATTGGACCACCAAGAGAAATCCTAGAATATGCAAACTCCATATAACCACCACCTGAGATCAGGATTGTACCCAGGTCACTGGAGCTGCGAAGCAGCAACTCCCTTAATTGTCCACTGTGCTGTCACTCAGCAAATATATTGTGGAGAAGGTACATTCTAAAAACACACCGAAATGCTGGAGGAACTCAGCCAGCCTTTTCAGCATCCATAAGATACAAAAATATATTGCCGATATTTTGGCTCCGAGCCCTTCTTCAAGGAATATGCAGAATGAGCCAGAAGCAGGAAATCTCAGAATTCATACCAACAAAAGGTGTTCATTGGAAATGATAAGAGATGAGGTAAGAATTTATCATCTTTGTGTGAAAGGAGACGGAAGGGAGAGACAGGGCTGGGGGAAGGTGAAGGGAGAAGAAGTGACGGGGTGGGGGGTTTAATGAAACCCAGAGAAGTCACTATTAATTCCACCCAATAAGAGGGTGCTCATATTGAAAATATGGGTGGATGGGGAGGATACGACACGGGGGTGGATGGGGAAAGGGAAGAAGGTGGGGATGGATGCAGAGGTGAATGCGGGTGGTTGAAGGGGAGTGGAAGTAGGTAGGGGATGGATAGGGAGAGGAATAAGGCGTGGATGTAATGGGAGGGAAAGTAGGTGGGGGTCGATGGGGAGGGGAAGAAGGCAGGGGTGGATGGGGATGGAAAAATGCAGGGGTGGATAGGACGGGAACAAGGTAGGGTTTGGATGGGGAGGGGAAAAAAGTGAGGGGTGCATGGGGAGTGGTCTAAGGAGGGGTTGGATGGGGAGGGAAGAATGCGAGGGGTAAATAGGAGGGGAAGATGCGGAGGGAAGAAGTGGGTTGGATGGGTAGGGGAAGGGAAGGTAGGTGGGGTTGGATGGGGAGCGGATGAAAGTGAGGGGAGAAGAACACAGGGAGTGGATGGGGATGGAAGAATGCAGGGAGTGGATGTAGAGGGAAGAAGACGGGGTGGATGGGGATGGGAAGAAGATGGGGTGGATGGGGAGGGAAAGAAGACGGGGGTGGATGGGGAGGTGAATGGGGGTGTTTGAAGGGGAGAGAAAGTAGGAAGGGGGTGGATCGGGAGTGAAATAAGGCAGGGATGGATTGGAAGGGAGAGAGAAAGTAGGTGGGGTTAGGAGGGAAAGAATTGGGAGTGGAAGAAGGCGTGGGGTAGATGGGAAAGGGAAGTAGGCAGGGGTGGATGGGAGGGGAAGACCTCGAGCGGAGATGAAGGCGGGGAGAAGAATGGTGGGTGGATGGGTAGGGGAAAAAGCCAAGGGTGGATGGGGATAGTAAGAAGGCAGGAATGGAAGAATGAGGATGGTGGATGGGCAGGGGACGAAGGTGAGCAGAGAAGAAAGCAGGGGATGGGGAGGGAAGACGGCAAGGGGTGGATGGGGTGGGGGTGGATAGGGAGAGGAAGAAGGTGCAGAGGGAAGAAGGCAGGGTGTGGATGGGTAGGGAAAGGGGAGGCAATGTAGATGGGAGTAGATGAGGAGGGGATGAATGTGTGGGGCTGGATGGGGAGGGGAAGACAAGGGGAGAAGATGGCGGGGGGTGGATGGGGAGGGGAAGAAGACGGGGTGAATGGGGAGGGGAAGAAGACGGGGTGGATGGGGAGGGGAAGAAGATGGGGTGGATGGGGAGGGGAAGAATGCGGGGGTGGATGGGGAGGTGAATGGGGGTGTTTGAAGGGGAGAGAAAGTAGGAAGGGGGTGGATCGGGAGTGAAATAAGGCGGGGATGGATTGGAAGGGAGAGGGAAAGTAGGTGGGGTTAGGAGGGGAAGAATGGGGAATGGAGGAAGGCGTGGGGTAGATGGGAAAGGGAAGTAGGCAGGGGTGGATGGGTGGGGAAGACCTCGAGTGGAGATGAAGGTGGGGAGAAGAATGGTGGGTGGATAGGTAGGGGAAAAAGTGAGGGGTGGATGGGGATGGTAAGAAGGCAGGGAGAGAAGAATGAGGATGGGGAGGGAAAGAAGGTGGGGGTGGATGGAGAGATGAATGCAGGTGGTTGAAGGGGAGTGGAAGTAGGTAGGGGATGGATAGGGAGAGGAGTAATGTAGGGATGGAATGAGAGGGAAAGTAGGTGGGGAGTGGATGGGGAGGGGAAGAAGGTGATGGGTGGATGGGGAGTGGACTAAGGAGGGGTTGGATGGGGATGGAAGAATGTGAGGGGTGGATAGGAGGGGAAGATGCGGAGGGAAGAAGGGAGGGAGGATGGGTAGGGAATGGGGGAGGAAAAGTAGGTGGGGGTGGATGGGGAGCAGATGAAGGTAGGGAGTGGATGAGGAGGGGATAAAAGTGAGGGGAGTAGAATGCGGGGAGTCGATGGGGAGGTAAGAATGTGGGGAATGGATTGGGAGGGAAGAAGACGGAGTTGGATGGGGAGCGGAAGAAGGCGGGGGTGGATGGGTAGGTGAATGCGGGTGTTTGAAGGGGAGTGGAAGTAGGAAGGGGTGGATGGGGAGTGGAATAAGGTGGAGGATGGATTGGAAGGGGGAGGGAAAGTAGGGGGGTTAGGAGGGGAAGAATGCGGTAGGAGGATGGGGAGTGGAAGAAGGTGCAGGGTAGATGGGAAGGGGAAGTAGGCAGGTGTGGATGCGAGGGGAAGAAGTCGTGGGGAGATGAAGGCTGGGAGAAGAATGTGGGGTGGATGGGTAGGGGAAATAGTGAGGGGTGGATGGGGATGGTAAGAAGGCGGCGAGAGAGGAACGGGGATGGTGGATGGGGAAGGAAAGAAGTTATGGGGTGGATGGGCAGGGGACGAAGGCGAGCGGAGAAGAAGGTGCTTGATGGGGAGGGATGAAGGCGAGGGGTGGATGGGAAGGGGACTGATGTGGGGAGGGAAGAAAGCGTGTTGGATGGGGAGAGGAAAAAGGTGTGAGTTGGTTTGGGGAGGGGAAAAAGGTGTGAGATGGATGGGGAGGGGAAGAAGGCGGGCAATGTACGGGAGGGGAAAAAGGTAAAGGTGGATGGGAAGGGGAAAAGGTCAGGAGTGGATGGGGAGGGGAAAAAGTTGGGGGCGTGGATGTTAGGGAATTATGGCTGGGTGTGGATGGGGAGGGGAAGAAGGCGGGGTGTGGATCAGTAGGTTAAGGAGGGGTGTGGATGGGGAGGAGAAAAAGGCGGGTAGTGGAAGGGGAACGGAAGTAGGTGGGGGTGGATGTGGAGAGAAAGAACATGTGGAGGGAAGAAGGTGGGGGGATGATGGGTAGGGAAAGAGGTGGGGGAAGATGGAGTGGGGACAAAGATGGGGGGTAGATGGTGAGGGAATGAAGGCGAGGGGAGAAGCAGATGGGGTGGATGGGGAAGCGAGAACTCGGGGCTGGATGGGGAGGCGAGAACATGGGGGTGGATGGTGAGGGTAGGACACGGGGGTGGATGGGGAGGGTAGGACACAGGGATGGATGGGGAGGGGAAGGAGGTGGGGATGGATGGAGAGGTGAATCCGGCGGGTTGAAGTGGTGTGGAACTAGGTAGGGGATGGATAGGGAGAGGAATAAGGTGGGGATGAAATGGGAGGGAAAGTAGTGGGGTGGGGGGCAGTGGGGTGGCAGGGCGGTGGGGTTGGGGTGTGGTGGGGTGGGGAGGTGGTTGGGTGAGGGGGGCAGTGGGGTGGGGAGGTGGTGGGGTGGGGAGGCGGTGGGGTGGCGAGGCGGTGGGGTGGGGAGGTGGTGGGGTGTGGGGGCAGTGTGGGGGGCGGTGGGGAGGTGGTTGGGTGTGGGGGTGGTGCGGGGGTCGGTGGGGAGGTGGTTGGGTGTGGGGGGTGGTGGGTTGGGAGGTGGTGGGGGTGTGGTGGGGTGGGGGGCGGTGGCTTGACGGGGAGGTGGCGTGGGGGGAGGTGGTGTGGGGGGAGGTGGGGTGGGGTGAGGTGGGGTGTGGGGAGGTGGGGGGGTGGCTTGGGGGGGAGGTGGGGTGGGGGCGGTGGCTTGTGGGGGCAGTGGGAAGCAGTTGGGGGTGGGTGGGTAGGAGAAGAAGGTGGGGTTGGATGGGGAAGAGAAGAAGGTGGGGGGAGGATAAGGAGGGAAAAATGTTGGGGGTGGGTGGGCAGGGATAAAAGTTGTGGGCAAAATGGGGAGGGAAGAGTGTGGGGGGTCGAATGGGGATGTTAAGAGGTTGGGGTGTGGAATGGGAGGGGAAGAAGCTGGAGGTGGAATGGGGAGGGGTAGAAGTTGGGAGAATGGGGAGGGAAGACTAAAATTAGAGATGATTTAAGCGATGAATCTTTACGAGAGGGTGAAAGATGGTTCATTAATGGATCTTCCCGCTGCATTGATGGCCTCGTTATAGCTGGTATAGTGTAGTGGACGGGAATGAAGGAGTTGTGATTAAGGCCGGTCGTCTCCGTGGTACTTGGTTGGAACAATCCTGTGAATTGTATGCCCTCTGTAGAGCTCTTCAGGGTCTAGAGGGAAATGTGGGCACAATCTATATTGACTCCAAGTATGCTTTTGGTGTAGTACACACCTTCAGAAAGATTTGGAAAGAGTGGGGAATGATAACCGGGAAAGGACAAAATTTGATCCATGAGAACTTAATTGTTCAATCCTGAGATGCTCTTATGTTACCTGAGGAGATAGCTGTAGTTCATGTACAAGGCCATCAAATTATTGACAGTCCTGAAGCCCAGGGTAACAGATGGGCAGATGAAGCTGCCAAACAGGCTGCACTATCAAAAATCATAGAGAGGCAGCTGTTACACCCCACCCCACATGAGATTCAAAAGACTCCCATCTTTTCACAGGAAGAGGAGGTTTATATGAGAATCAGGGAATGCGTCAAACTGCAGATGGGTTATGGTGGACGGTAGAGGGACGCCAAGTCCTGAATAAGGCCTTGGCTCGTCAAATTAATGATCAGCTCCACCAGCAGACACACTGGGGAATGCAGGCACTTGTTGATGCCTTTGTACGGTCCTTTAATTGTTCTGGAATATACACCATAGCCAAACAAAGTACACGGGGATGTCCAATTTATCAGCGAGTGAATAAGAAAGTAATGCGCCATGTAATGCCTGGGGTTCACGCCCATTTCAACGAATACAGATTGACTTCACGGAATTACCTAAGATAGGGGTTGATAAATATCTCCTGGTGATGGTGGATTATTTTACTTACCCGGGCTGGAGGGGTCTGCCTCCCCTCTTAGGTTGGTCCATACTGCCCGGACCGGGGCCGAGGCCGCCGCCGCTCTCCCTGTGCCCGGACCGGGGCCGCCACCCACAACTCTCTGCCCGGATCGGGGCCTCTGCCTGCCCCACCCGACCGAGGCTGGGGCCGCCGCCTCCCCCCTGCTCCTGCCCGGATTGGGGCCGCCGCCAATGATCGTGCTAGCACCGTTATCCGTATATTACTAGAGGCTATTGTTCAGCGTTACGGCATTGTTCAAACCATTGACTCAGATCAAGGTACACATTTTACCTCTCAGGTACTCCAGGGTGTGTGTAAAATCTTGGGGATAGATTGGCAGTTACACATCCCATGACACCCCAGAGTTCAGGCCGTGTTGTGCGGATGAATCAGACCCTGAAAAATCAACTCACTCGACTTCATGAGGAAACTGGCCTCTCCTGGGTTAAATACTTACCTTTAGCTTTAATCAGGATTCGCACAGCTCCTCGTAAGGACCTTGCTGTCTCACCATCTGAGATGATGTTCGGTCTTCCCTACATGGGCTTCCACACCGATTCCCCTACCCCTGAGGCTAACGACCTCTAAATATTTACAGGGGCTTTCCACTTCTTTGTATGACTTAAAACAGAAGGGATTATTCGCTCAAACTCCACCCTTGGACTATCCCATTCATTCCATTAAAGCAGGCAACACCATGAACTCTAACCTATATGGGACGGCCCTTATTGTGTACTTTTGATTACAGACACTGAAGTACGAACAAAAGAAAAGGGATGGACTCTCGTGCAATGTGTTAAGCGTGCTAATCCACAGACTAAAGACGTTGACAATATCCCCTCTCCCTGGCATGCAGTCTCGCATCCTTCTGGACTGAAAGTCACGCTCCACCGAAAAAAATTGTTATAATGTTATTTTTACTATTTGCGGTATTGTTTTCCTGCTGGTTCCCAATTTTTGGGAAACTACCCAATTGTACACAATGTATTAAGTCCTCCTGGAATAGGGGCAGCAGAGGTGATGGTTACTTTGAAGAATGGATAAGTTTACCTTTAGAATGCAAATGGGGCACAGGTAGGAAGTGCATTCACAGTGGGGTACCTTATTTAATATGGTTTAATTTAGGATCCCCACATGGACCAGGGAAGCAAAACTGTCCTAGGGGAGTGGCTTGGGTCTGCATCCTGGCCTCGACGAGTATTAAAATATGGTACAGAGGAGATGGTGGGAGAATTATAAGGCAAAACATTAGTCAGGGCTATAAATGGAGTAGGATTAAAGGGGATATATATGCTGGTGCTCGCAGACAGGCTGCTATTCACCGTTAGGTGACAATAAGTGGGTAGATTTGAGTCAACAAACAGCTGACTTGCTGGGGTTGAAGAATTGTTGGATTTGTGGAGGCCCAACTGGAGATGGTACCTGGCCCTGGCAAGGTGAGCCTGTGGATATATGGGAACTTCTACGCTTTAATGATACAACTAATAAAATTGAACTCCCCTCCCAAGCTTGGCATCTTGCAAATCATCCATTGGGTGATGAATGCATCCGGAAGGCTGAAGGCCGTCACTATAAGGGGGATTCCAGTTGTAAACGACTTAAGCTACTCAAGAATACTACAGCGCCTGCCTCGCTTGACCGAGGCCGGGGCCGCCGCCTCCCCCTTGCCCCAGTCCGGGCACAGGGGGAGCAGCGGCGGCGGCCCCAATCCGGGCAGGAGCAGGGGGGAGGCGGCGGCCCCAGCCTCGGTCGGGTGGGGCAGGCAGAGGCCCCGATCCGGGCGGAGAGTTGTGGGTGGCGGCCCCGGTCCGGGCACAGGGAGAGCGGCGGCGGCCTCGGCCCCGGTCCGGGCAGTATGGACCGACCTAAGAGGGGAGGCAGACCCCTCCAGCCCGGGTAAGTAACCTGCATAGGAGAAGGTCACTCCGATATAAAACCTACGACCCAAGGACCTCGCTGCCACGTCCCAGCTTGCTTGGCCACGGCACACGAACCATGGGTGTAAAGGGTGGGGCCAGTACTGCGCGCACTGCACTCCACCTAAAAGCTCCTTTGCGCAGGCCCGAGGACAGGTCCACATCCTCCCCCTTCACGTCCTCCCCCTCCTCGTCCTTTAAATCTTCGTCAACGAAGCCAAGCCAAAGAAGAAAAAGAAAGAACAAAGACATGATATTTCCTGGTAAACAAGTTTGCATAAACTGATAAGAAGTTAGAATACACGTAGACAGAATTACCTAACGCTAAACCAATCCAGGAGGCAGAAGAATGTTAAGGGGGAAGGTACATCTGTATTGAAATGAAATGTATAAAAAGTTGGGTAAGCCCCAGTATCAGTGTGTATTCCCAGGGTAAGGGGAAGCACCCAACTTTGCATTGTTGCAAAATTATAATAAATGTTCTTTGTTCTCAATTTTTGTCTCGAGTGAAATCTGTGAAGGCATCTCTGCTTCTAACAGTGGGGAGGGAAGAAGGTGGTGGGGGGTGGGTGGGTGGGGAGTAAAGTTGATGGGGTGTGGTGTGGGTGGGGAGGGAAGATGGTGGTTGGTGGGTGGGGAGGGAAGATGTTGGTGGGTGGTTGTGGATGGAAGATAGTGGGGGTTGGTGGTGAGGGGAATAGTTGAGGGGTGGGTGGGGATGGAAGAAGGTGGGTGTGGGTGGGGAGGGGAATAGTTGCTGGGTTGTTGGGGAGAGGAAGGTGGGGGGTGGGTGGGGGAGTGGAAAGTTGGGGTGAATCGGGAGGGAAAGAGGGTGGGGTGTGTGTTGTGAGGGAAGATGGTGAGGGTTGGTAGGGAGGGAAGAAGGTGGGGGGTGTTAAGCATGGGGAATAGCTGAGGGGTGGATGGGGAGGTAAGATTGTGGGAGGTGAATGGGTAGGTAAGGACGTGGGGGCTTGATGGGGAAGAGAAAAAGTTGGGGGTGGGTGTTGAGGGGAAGAAGTTTGGGGGAGAATGGGGATGGGAAGAGGGTGGGCGTTGGAATGGGAGGAGAAAGTGGGGGTGAAATAAGAGGGAAGAAGGTGGGGGTTGGATAGGGAGGGGAAGAAGGTGTGGGTGGAATGGAAGTTGGTGGCGGGTGGATGGGGAGGGGAAGAAGGTGGGGGTGGAATTGGAGGAGAAAAAGATGAGTGTTCAATAGGGAGGGGATGAAGGTGGGGATGGAAGAAGGTGGGGGAAGGTAGTGGGGTGGTGTGGGGAGGGTAGATGGTGGGATGGGGTGTGGGTGGGGAGGGAAGATAGTGGGGTTTGGTAGGGAGGGAAGAAGGTGGGGGGTGGGTGGTGAGGGGAATAGTTGGGTGGTGGGTGGGGAGGGAAGAAGGCGGGATGGGGGAGGGGAATGAACTTAAGGCATGTATGTCCACATGGAAATAGGATATCGTGGCCATCAGTGAAACGGTTGCAGGAAGAGTATATTTGGCAGTTAAATATACCAGTATTTTGTTTTCGGCATGATAGAATGGTTGGGAGGGGTGGGGGGAACAAAAGGTGGAGGAGTTGCATTGCTTATTAGAGAGGACATTATAGCAGTGCTGTGGCAGGATGGTTTGGTGGGATTGTCCAGCTGGTTTATTTGGGTAGAATTGAAGAATGGCAGAGTTATAAGGACATTAATGGGAGTGTATTATAGACCACCAAATGGGCTGAGAGAATTAGAGGAGCAAATGTGTAAGGAGTTTGCATATATGTGTCATAAACATAAGGTGGTAGTTATGGAAGACTACATTAACTGGGATGCCCATACAGTAAGAGGGCTGGATGGGGCAGGGTTTGTTAAGTGTGTTCAGGAAAGTTTTCTTAATCAATATGTTGGAGAACTGACTTGAGAGGGGGGAGTATTGGATCTCCTATTAGGGAACGAGATAGGTCAGGTGAAAGAGGTTTGCGTTGGGGAACACTTTGGGTCTAGTGGTCACAATACTATTAGTTTTAGGTTAGTAATGGAGAAGAATAGAGGTGGGTCAAAGATTGAGATTCTTGATTTGAAGAAAGCAAATTTCAAGGGGATGTGAAATGATTTGGAGGGTGTGGATAGGGATATTCTCAGGGAAGAATGTAAAAGATAATTGGGGGATCTCAAAGGAGAAATTCTGAAGGCACAGAGTCTGTCTGTCCCTGTGAAGATTAAAGGAAAGGTTAGAAACTGTAGGATGTCTTGGTTTTCTAAAGATATTGGGAACCTGGTTTGGAGGAAGAGGGATGTGTACAACAGATATAAACAGCAGGCAGCGGATGAATTGCTTGAGGAATATAAGAAGTGTAAAAAAAAACAAGAAATCAATGAGATCGGCTAAAAGGAGAAACGTGGCTGCTTTGGCAGGAAAAGTAAATATAAATCCAAAGGGTTTCTTTATGTACATTAAAAGTAAAATAATAGTGAAGGATAAAATTGGACCCCTTAAAGATCAGCGGGGTAGCTCTGTGAGAAGCCAGAGGAGATGGGAGAAATTTTTAATGATTTTTTAAATTCCGTATTCACTAAGGAAAATAATATTGAACCAGATGAAGTGAAGAAATATGGTCGGGAGCTCATGGATAATGTAAGGATTAATGATTAATGTTGGCTATAATGAAAAATATCAAGGTGGATAAATCTCCAGGTCCTGGCAAAATAATCCCTCGGTCCCCGAGGGAGGTTAGTGAACAAATAATGGGGATGTTGACAGAAATATTTATAATGTCACTGGCCTCGGGGGAAGTGCCAGAGGACTGGAGGGTGGCTCATGTTGTTCCGCTGTTCAAATAAGCATCCAAAAGTATACCTGCTAATTATAGGCCAGTAAATCTAACAATGGTGGTGGGTAAATTAATGGGAAGTGTTCTTAGAGATGTTATATGCAACTATTTAGAAAGACAGGATTTGTTTCGGAGTAGTCAGCATGGTTTTGTACGCGGTAGTTCATGTTTAACAAATCTTGTAAAGTTTTTCGAGGAGGTTACTAAAAAGGTTGATATGGGGAAGGTGGTGGATGTTGTCTATCTGGACTTTAGTAAGGCTTTTGACAAGGTTCCCCATGAGAGGTTAGTAAGTAAGGTGGAAGCATTAGGTATTAATGAAGTAGAGAAATGGATTCAGAAATTGTGGAAAATTGTTTATAGAATTGGAGGCCGGTCGTGAGTGAAGTGTCTCAGGGATCAGTACTGGGTCCACTGCTGTTATATATATTAACGATCTAGATGATAGGGTGGTAAATTGGATTAGTAATTTTGCAGATGATACAAAGGTTGGTGGTGTTGTGGACCGTGAGGATGATTATCAAAGTTTACAGGGTGATATAGGACAGTTAGAAGAATGGGCTGAAAGATGGCAGATGGAGTTTAATACTGATAAATGTGAGTGCTACATTTTGGTAGGAATAATCAAAACTGGCCATACATGTTAAATGGTGGACAATTGAGGAGTGCAGTGGAACAAAGAGATTTGGGCATCATGGTACATAATTCCCTGAAAGTTGAATCACATTGGATAGGGTGGTGAAGAAGGCATTTATAAATCAGAGTATAGAACACGGGAGTTGGGATGTTATGTTGAAATTGTATGGCATTGATGAGGCCAAATTTGGAATATTGTGTGCAGTTTTGGTCACCAAATTGCAGGAAAGATATAAACAGAACAGAGAAGAGGTTTACGAGAATGTTGCCAGGATTTCAGGGTTTGAGATACAGGGAAAGGTTGGGCAGGCTGGGGCTTTATTCCCTGGAGCATGGAAGGTTGAGGGGTGATTTGATAGAGGTATTCAAAAGTATAAGGGGAAGAAGTGAGATCGATGGTAATATTCAAGGAAATGTTGGATAGATATATGGACAGGATAGGTGTGGAGGGTTATGGGCTGAATGCAGGTTAGTGGGACTGGGTGGGAGAAGATGTTCAGCATGGACTAGTAGGGCCGAACTGGCCTGTTTCTGTGCTGTAAATCGTTATATAGTTACTGCATTCCCCTATCTAGCCTGCTTGTCACATCATCAAAGAATTCCAACAGCTTTATCAAGCAAGATTTTCCCATAAGGAAACCATGCTGGCTTTGGCCTGTCTTGTCATGTGTCTCCAAGTATTCCATCGCCTCATCTTTGACAATCGATCCAACATCTTCTCAACCACTGACGTCAGGCTATAATTTCCTTTCTGCTGCCTGTGTTCCTTCTTGAATAGTGAAGTGACATTTCCAATTTTCCAGTCCTCTGGGACCAAACCCGAATTTATTGATTCCTGAAAGACAATTTCCAGAACCTTCACAATCTCTACTGCTTCTTTCAGAACCAAGGGTGTAATCCATCTGGTCCAGGAGACTAATCCATGGAAAAGTGCAGCCAGTCAGAATTTTAATTTCATGGGAGTCCACATTTCAGAAGTCTTTCGCTGAAGCCGGAAAATTGACCCAACTGTGAAGGAAGCACACCAACACATGAAGGTTGCGCATAGTGTCGAAGGTTGCCGTAGGTTACCACAGGATATAGTCAGGATGCAGAGTTGGACAGAGAAGTGGAAGATAGAATTCAATCCAGATAAGTGTGAAGTGATGCATTTTTGTAGGTTGATCATATAGGTGAAGTGTTTGGTTAAAGACAGGACTCTTAACAGTGTGGAATATGAGACGGACCTTGGGGTCCAAATTATAGATCGTTCAATATTGCCACACATGTTGATAGAGTAGTTAAGAAGGCTTCTGGAATACTGGCCTTCATTGGTCGGAAGATTGAGTTCAAGAAATGTGCGGTAATGTTGCAGCTCTATAAAACTGCTGAGGCCACTTTGGAATAATATATTCAGTTCTGGTTGCCTCATTACACAAAAGATGTGGAAGCTTTGGAAAGGGTGCAGAGAAGATGAACCAAGATGTTGCCTAGATTGGAGAACATACCTTATGAGGAAAGTTAACAGACAGAGTTTTTATCTTAGGAGTATAAAGGGATTAGAGTTGACAATAGAGGTCTACAAGATTATGAGAGGCATAGATCATGGACCTTTTTCCTGGGGCAATAATAGAAAATACCAGCAGTCATGTGAAGAAGGTAAGGGGAGGAAAATTTAGAGGAGACACCAGGAGTTAGGTTTTTACATAGAGTGTTAGAAATAGAAGTACCTTAACAGAAATTGCTCGAGACAAAAATTGAGAACAAAGAACATTTATTACTACAACAATGCAAAGTTGGGTGCTTCCCCTTACCCTGGGAATACACACATACACTGGGGCTCACCCAACTTTTATACAGTGAATTTCAGTATCAGAATACCCACCCCCTTACATTCTTCTACCCCCTGGATGGGTTTGGCATAGGCAATCTTTCCTGCCTACGTGCAGTTTTTGGAGGACCAGGGAAATCCTGTCGGTGTCCTCTCATGTCATTATCCCCATTGTCCTTATTCACAACCTTGCCCTTGTCCCCATTCACACCTTTCCAACTCTCAGAGCTACAGTCCCTTCATATGCAGAGTTCGCTACTCCTGTCTAGGGTTTACTAATTAAATATGCAATACTTGATAAATCTGTGTATGGCTTACTAATTATATATGTAGAACTTGGTATTTCTGTCTCGGGCTAGGAGACCCTTATCTCATCCAGACTATCTCAACTTCCTACATTCTATGATTCCTTACCTCTCCTTATCTTATTCATACGGTGGGCTCACTGATCCTGTGGAAAAGACTAGAAGATTCTTATCTTACATAGGCTGACTCTGCTTCCTGCATTCTAATTTCCATGCTTAGCCTGTTCATACTGGTTTAATCCATCACTCCACATGTCTGCACTAGTTTCCCCATCTTTCATATTTTTATGTCAAGTTTCCTCATCTCTCACAATCCTCACTTCTCTTTTAGATCAGTGTCACTGATCTGTCAAATAAAATGTGTTATTGCTAAAGTTGGTCTTTCTCCCAGCGGGTCAATAAACGAATTGTAGTGTCATAAGCATCCATTTGGGAAACACACACCCCTTGAGTTATAGAAATAAGGGTCCGCAAAATCATGAAATGAATACCAGCCTTTAGGTAGGGGAGCACCACACTGACCAGAATAGTGAGTCCTGCTGCTATCAGGGCTGTGAGTATCAGGCTCCAGTTCTCAGTAAAAAGTCGAGTCCATCCCACATCAGTCCAAGGTTGCCAAGTCTGAACATGGGCATGGGAAGATTTTTGTCGAAGTCCTGAAGCAGTGTCTTTAACCGTCTGACTGTTGTAAGCATTGTCAGTCCTGATTCTCGCACAAACGCTGCCTCCAGCACCCAACGAGCAATAGAGAGCCAGGTGGTTTCGTTGAATCATTGCTTGTAGCTGTAGTCTTCCTTCAGCCCCTACATTCAGGGCCATCGCCGTCCGTTCGGCGACGATCTCCAAAGCCGCCTGGAGTCTGAACAAACGATTTAAATGCCCAGCACCTTTAGTATTCTGGAGCTGTTTACTTCGTTGATAATTGGAACTCCCCTTACAGTGGTGGCATTTAACAGTTGGACTGGCTGTGTAACCCAAAGGATGCTTTAGAATAGCACAGGTTGGGGAGGGGTGTTTCTTGTAACTTAATCTGTGAGTTGTAGCCTGCCTGCGAACATTAGCATATGTATCAACTCTCTCTCTACCACATGTGTTCTTTGGCTTGGCTTCGCAGATGAAGATTTATGGAGGGGGTAAAAGTCCACGTCAGCTGCAGGCTCGTTTGTGGCTGACAAGTCCGATGCGGGACAGGCAGACACGGTTGCAGCGGCTGCAGGGGAAAATTGGTTGGTTGGGGTTGGGTGTTGGGTTTTTCCTCCTTTGCCTTTTGTCAGTGAGGTGGGCTCTGCGGTCTTCTTCAAAGGAGGTTGCTGCCCGCCAAACTGTGAGGCGCCAAGATGCACGGTTTGAGGCGTTATCAGCCCACTGGCGGTGGTCAATGTGGCAGGCACCAAGAGATTTCTTTAGTCAGTCCTTGTACCTTTTCTTTGGTGCACCTCTGTCACGGTGGCCAGTGGAGATCTCGCCATATAACACGATCTTGGGAAGGCGATGGTCCTCCATTCTGGAGACGTGACCCATCCAGCACAGCTGGATCTTCAGCAGCGTGGACTCGATGCTGTCGACCTCTGCCATCTCGAGTACTTCGACGTTAGGGATGAAAGCGCTCCAATTGATGTTGAGGATGGAGCGGAGACAACGCTGGTGGAAGCGTTCTAGGAGCCGTAGGTGATGCCGGTAGAGGACCCATGATTCGGAGCCGAACGGGAGTGTGGGTATGACAACGGCTCTGTATACGCTTATCTTTGTGAGGTTTTTCAGTTGGTTGTTTTTCCAGACTCTTTTGTGTAGTCTTCCAAAGGCGCTATTTGCCTTGGCGAGTCTGTTGTCTATCTCATTGTCGATCCTTGCATCTGATGAAATGGTGCAGCTGAGATAGGTAAACTGGTTGACCGTTTTGAGTTTTGTGTACCCGATGGAGATGTGGGGGGGGCTGGTAGTCATGGTGGGGAGCTGGCTGATGGAGGACCTCAGTTTTCTTCAGGCTGACTTCCAGGCCAAACATTTTGGCAGTTTCCGCAAAGCAGGACGTCAAGCACTGAAGAGCTGGCTCTGAATGGGCAACAAAACTGGCATCGTCTGCAAAGAGTAGTTCACGGACAAGTTGCTCTTGTGTCTTGGTGTGAGCTTGCAGGCGCCTCAGATTGAAGAGACTGCCATCCGTGCGGTACCGGATGTAAACAGCGTCTTCATTGTTGGGGTCTTTCATGGCTTGGTTCAGCATCATGCTGAAGAAGATTGAAAAGAGGGTTGGTGCGAGAACACAGCCTTGCTTCACGCCATTGTTAATGGAGAAGGGTTCAGAGAGCTCATTGCTGTATCTGACCCGACCTTGTTGGTTTTCGTGCAGTTGGATAATCATGTTGAGGAACTTTGGGGGACACCTGATGCGCTCTAGTATTTGCCAAAGCCCTTTCCTGCTCACGGTGTCGAAGGCTTTGGTGAGGTCAACAAAGGTGATGTAGAGTCCTTTATTTTGTTCTCTGCACTTTTCTTGGAGCTGTCTGAGGGCAAAGACCATGTCAGTAGTTCCTCTGTTTGCGCGAAAGCCGCACTGTGATTCTGGGAGAATATTCTCGGCGACACTAGGTATTATTCTAATTAGTAGAATCCTAGCGAAGATTTTGCCTGCAATGGAGATCAACGTGATTCCCCTGTAGTTTGAGCAGTCTGATTTCTCGCCTTTGTTTTTGTACAGGGTGATGATGGTGGCATCACGAAGATCCTGAGGCAGTTTTCCTTGGTCCCAACAAAGCTTGAAAAACTCATGCAGTTTGGCATGCTGAGTTTTGCCGCCAGCCTTCCAGACCTCTGGGGGGATTCCATCCATACCTGCTGCTTTGCCACTTTTCAGTTGTTCGATTGCCTTATATGTCTCATCCAGGGTGAGGACCTCATCCAGCTCTAGCCTTAGGGGCTGTTGAGGGAGCTGGAGCAGGGCGGAATCTTGGACTGAGCGGTTGGCACTGAAAAGAGATTGGAAGTGTTCTGACCATCGGTTGAGGATGGAGATCTTGTCGCTGAGGAGGACATGTACAATCCTGACAATTATCCTGTCTGCCTTTGTGCCCACATCTGCCTTGTGCTAAACCATTAAAACTGATGTTGTAAATATCTGCAGAGTCCAAAAACCCATTAAAATCATCATATTGAGAGGTGTTCTGTGCCCCTGGTCCACATTTGAAATCTACATTAACCCCTACCTTCCTATGATCGTACCCTATATCTATGTCCCGTCTACATTGTAAAGTAAAATAATGGCCATCTATGCTGCCCCGATTCCAGGAGGACTTAATACATTTTGAAAATTTCAGTGATGTCCCAGAATTTGGGAGGCAACTATTAAATAGTACAATAAAAATCAAAAACAACATTACAAGGCTTTTTCTCGGTGTAGTGTGACTTTCAAGTCAGGATGAAGGACTGCACGCCTGGTGGAGGGTGGATTTTCAAGATCTGTAGTCTGTGGTTCAGCAACTCGTTTGATTCGTTGGACGTGGCTCCAACCCTTTTCTTTCGTTCGTACAGCGGTGTCTGTAATCAAAAGTACACAGTAGGGGCCATCCCAGACAGGTTTTAGTTGTTTATCTTGCCAAGCTTTAACAAATACCCAATCACCAGGTTTAATAGAATGAATTGGATACTCCAGGGGGGTAGTTTGAGAAGTAAACCCTTCTGTTTTAATTCAAGGAGCGAAGCAGACAGTTCCTGTAAATATTTATTGATATATTGGTCATTAGCCTCAGAGATGGGAGTATCAGTGTGGAATCCCATGTAAGGAAGACCAAACATCATCTCATATGGTGAGACAGCAAGGTCTTTACGAGGAGCTGTGCGAATCCTGATTAAAGCTAAGGGCAAGCATTTAATCCAGGAGAGGCCAGTTTCCTCATGAAGTCGAGTGAGCTGGTATTTCAAAGTCTGATTCATTCGCTCAACCCGGCCCAAACTCTGGGGGTGCCATGGGGTATGGAGCTGCCAGTCAATGCCCAATCTTTTACAAACCCCCTGGAGTACCCGAGAAGTGAAGTGTGTACCACGATCCGAGTCGATGGTCTGGATCATCCCATACCGTGGAATTACAGAATCCAGCAGTACTCTGATAACGGTGCTGGCACGATCATTCGGGGTCGGGAAAGCCTCAACCCATCGTGTGAAATGATCTACCATCACCAACAGGTACTTGTAAATACCTATCTTAGGTAACTCTGTGAAGTCCACTTGTATGCGTTGGAAAGGGCGTACAGCGATATCGCGACCGCCAGGCATTACCTGGCGCATGACCTTATTAATCCTCTGACAAATTTGGCACCCCTGGGTACTCTGCTTGGCTAGAGTGTAAACGCCTGAACAATGAAAGGAGCGAACAAAAGTGTCGACAAGTGCCTGGGCTCCCCAGTGTGTCTGTTGATGGAGCTGGTCAAACAGTTGCCGTGCCAAAGCTTTATTCAGGACTTGGTGTCCTTCGGCTGTCCACCACAACCCATCACTTGTTTGACGCATCCCCTGATCCCTCATATAAACCTCCTTCTCTTGTGAAAGGATGGGAGTCTTTTTAAGCTCCTGTGGGATGGGGAGGAACAGCTGCATGTCCACTTTCGCAGTGAGCGCTGCATGTTTAGCAGCTGCATCTGCCTGTCTGTTGCCCTGTGCTTCAGGGCTGTCACCAGTTTGATGGCCCCATACATGGACCACAGCTATTTCCTCAGGTAAAGTCAGAGCCTCCAAGGATTGGACAATTAGGTTCTCATGCATCAATTTCTGTCCTTTTCCCGTTATCATTCCCCATTCCTTCCAGATTCTCCCAAAGGTGTGCACTACCTCAAAAGCGTATTTTGAATCTGTGTAGATTGTGCCCACCTTATTTTCCAGACCTTGGAGAGCTCGACAGAGGGCATATAATTCGCAAGACTGGGCTGACCAGTGACCGGGAAGGCGACCGGCTTCAATAACTACCCCCTCATATCCATCCACTATACTATATCCGCTATAGCGAGTGCCATCAATACAGCGGGAAGAGCCATCAATAAACCACCGTTCTCCCTCCTGTAAAGGCTTATCACTCAAATCTTCTCTAATCTTAGTCTGCAGGTCTATCACTTCCAAACATATATGCTCTAACTCATTGATTGTGTTGGGAGAGGTTGGAGTGACTAAAAAAGGCTGCTGGATTATGTTCTCTACTTGTAGTCAGAGTTAGATCATCCCTATCCACCAAGATCGCTTCGTATTTCAAGATTCTAGAATCTGTAAGCCACCTACCAGCACGTTGTAACAGAATATTGCAAACGGTGTGAGCAGTGTGTACTATCATCGGGGCACCAAATGTAATTTTTCGTGCTTCTTCAACTAAAATAGCAGTGGCTGCGATAGCTTGAACACAACCACGACAAACAGGATCCAAAACTTTTGAGAGAAAAGCAACTGGCTGCCTGCTGCCTGCCCTTTCTTGTGTTAAAACACCGGTTGCTACACCCCCTTTTGTGTTAGTATAAAGGTCAAAAGACTTATTAAGGTTGGGTAAAGTCAACACTGGGGCACTAATAAGGCGCTGTTTCACCAAGTTAAAATTATTAATCTCTTCTTCCGTCCAAACTAGCGCTTCGCCCCCTAGAATCGCGAGTTTATCGTAAAGGAATCGAACTAGATTAGAATAATTTTCTATCCAAATTCTACAGTATCCCACTAGACCAAGGAATTTCCTGAGTTCTTGGGCATTCTTAGGAGGTGGGATCTGTACAATACCTTGTATCCTTTCTGGACTGATCTTTCTGGTTCCCTGACTTACCAAATGACCCAGGTATTTAACCTCTGGTTGTACAAATTGTAATTTGGATTCACTCACCCTGAGACCCTTCTTTTCGAGAAGATTGGGGTATTAAAAGGTGACATACAATGTTCTAGAATGCCATCTTTCACCAATTGGCCAGTTACTGGCTGCAGCCCCTTTCGGCCAGCCTTTGGAACGGGATACTGCTTTCGCCTAATAATCTGCTCAGGATCTTTTAAGGTAACTCGTAGGGGAGGGATATGTAACACTCCTCTATTGCCTCTTCCTGCCCATACTCCAGGATTTATGAGTTCCCGATCCTCCTCACTTAATACATATAGTTTAACTCCAATACCTGATTCTTGTCGTCTGGTGCCGATAGCCAATTGATCTTGTAAATCCCGTCCCAGCAAACAAACTCCAGCTTGTGGAACTAGAAAGAGATCCTCCGTTATAACCTTTTCTCCCATCTGTATCCTAACATCTCTTAATACAGGGACCGGGAAATCTCTTCCCCCTACCCCCGAAATCATTATTCTCCCTTCTATCCTCACACCCTCGGGTGGGTGTAATATAGTAGACCGGGCTGTCCCGGAATATACTAAGAATATCATCCTATCACTGTGGGGTCCTATGTTTAAATTTACCAATGGTACTCTGTGCAGCCCCACAGTGTGTATTGACTGAGAACCGTGACTCCCCTATTCATAGTCTGTTTCCATCAGGGCATACGATCGCGTCTCCCTGGCTCGCATGGGGCACTCTCTCTTGAAGTGTCCCTCCTTGTTACAATAGTAGCAGACCATTGTTCCCACTTCCCAATTCCTAGTTGGGTCTCCTCGGGGTCCCGGGAATAGTTGGCGTCCCCGGAATCCTCCTCTACTCCTTCCTCTACTCTGGACCCTATTTTCCCACCCCTGGCTCTCCTCTCAATGCCCAGGAGCTGGCACAAAGTCCCTACCTTTTCCTTGCTGTCCCTTAAATGCCTGCATTAAAATCTTAGCCTTTCCCTTCTGCTTATTCTCAGATCTCTGTACAAAGGCTTTTTGCGCAATTTGTAGAAGCTGGGTTATTCCCTGCTCATGCCAATTCTCAGTTTTCTGTAATTTCCTCCTTAAGTCTGGGGCTGAATTTGTAATGAAACTCGTTAATATTAATTGTTCCCCTGCTGGGGATTCTATATCCAGACCCCCATATTGCTGTATACCCGTATGCAATCTATTCAAAAATACCGAGGGGGTCTCGTCGGGTCCCTGAGGAACTTCGAATGCCTTTTTAAAGTTCTGTCCCTTCGGAACAGATTCCCTGATTCCTTTAATCAAATTAGCCCTATACTCTTCCATTAATACCCAACCATCATTGGTATTTTTATCCCAATTAGGTCTAGCCAAGGGGAATTTAGCTTCTCCAGGTCCCCCTTGGTGATCCCGATCCCAGACTCTAATCCCTGCCTGGCGAATCATTCCATGCTCATCCAGGGTAAACAGAGTCCTAAATATAGCCGTTAATTCATCCCATGTATCTATATTCGGTCCTAACAATTGATCTAATTGTTCAGCGCATCCCTGGGGATCCTCTATCAGGGAAATCATTTCCCTCTTAAAATTAGGCACCTCCGTACTGGTCAAGGGCACATTTACAAAACCAAGACCCCCCTCCCACGGGAACCTCCCGCAGGGGTCTCATCCAGCAAACTTCTAGCTTATATACTCTGCTCAAAACTAACCTTGCCTCTGTCTCTCGTAGGCAATCTAATACTTTGCGAATGGGTTAACATGTCACCCCTATTCTCTTCTCCTTTCGTTAGTTGCAGGGGAGGAGGGGAAGGTGCGGAAGGGTAGAGCACAGGAGGGGGGATAGATAGGAACTGGTAAAGGAGGGGCATAGGGTGGAGGAAAGGAATGTAACACATCCCATCCTTGCGTCTCAGGTACAAGGGGTTCCTCATCCCTCTTGTCCTCACTTCTCTTTTCGTTCAGGACCAGTTGGTCAACCGATCCCCTGAGCCAGCAGGCGGCATATTCCCTGCTTTCAATGTTATCCCTTTGATTCTTATACAGCCAGATGTTAAGTTCCTGACACATCCAGTCATCCTCGTATCCGAGCCTCGGCCAATATACCGAGCTCCCTTTAATAGGGCTTTTAACCCATTCCAGACAACAGTATTTAATCATGATAAGTTTTTTTCCCCGGGTTCTCCCCGAACCACAGTCAGATAACATTACTCCTAACGGACTCTGTTTGATTATCTGATCATCCAATCCTTCACTAGGATTCTCTTTCTTACTGCCCATACCTCCCATACTGACAGGTATAAAAATTTCTCTTACCAGATCCAGTAGCTACTCTTATCGCACTTCCTTAACGTTCTCCCGTCGTTTGTTCTCAATGCCTCTTCTCGGATATCACTAACTTCTTCCACTGAGTAGCCACCCGTCGTCCATAAGTCCAGCTGAACCAGTTGGGGTGCACCTACCACCGTCGTCGGGCACTCTGTCAGTGGAGGGAGTGTGATCCCGGACGAGTCCCCATTTGTTAGAAAAAGAAGTACCTTAACAGAAATTGCTCGAGACAAAAATTGAGAACAAAGAACATTTATTATAACAAAATGCAAATTTGGGTGCTTCCCCTTACCCTGGGAATACACACATACACTGGGGCTCACCCAACTTTTATACAGTGAATTTCAGTATCAGAATACCCTCCCCCTTACATTCTTCTGCCTCCAGGATGGGTTTGGCAGAGGCAATCCTTCCTGCCTACGTGCAGTTTCAGTATACTTGGAGACCAGGGGGTATCCTGTCGGTGTCTTCTCATATCATTATCCCCATTGTCCTTGTCCCCATTCATACCTTTCCAACTCTCAGAGCTACAGTCCCTTCATATGCAGATTTCGCTAATCCTGTCTAGGGATTACTAATTAAATATGCCTAACTTGATAAATCTGTGTATGGCTTACTAATTATATATGTAGAACTTGGTATTTCTGTCTCGGGCTAGGAGACCCTTATCTCATCCAGACTATCTCAACTTCCAACATTCTATTATTCCTTACCTCTCCTTATCTTATTCATACGGTGGGCTCACTGATCCTGTCCAAAAGACTAGAAGATTCTTATCTTACATAGGCTGACTCTGCTTCCTGCATTCTAGTTTCCATGCTTAGCCTGTTCATACTGGTTTAATCCATCACTCCACATGTCTGCACTAGTTTCCCCATCTTTCATATTTTTATGTCAAGTTTCCTCATCTCTCACAGTATGGAGTTTGACTGTGTGACATTGTTATGTGTGCGATTCCCACCGTGTAAACTTGTTATGTAAGTGAGTTTCACAGTGTTACCTTGTAATTTCGCTAAATTCGATATTGAAAATGTTATGTTAGTGAGTTCTTCAGTCTAACCTTTTTAGGTGAGTGAGTCCCACACTGTAAACTCGCCGCTGTACCATTTCACATCTGGCATCTGGCACGAATTCCAATCCACATCCGGTATCTGTCCAGAAGATCATTCTACTCTGGCATCTTGCCGCTGTACCATTACACATCCAGAATCTGTCATGAAGTCCATTCCACATCCGGATTCTCACAGAAGGACCATTCCACCTCCGGCATCTGGCAGGTGGACCATTCCACATCTGGCATCTGGCATGTGGACCATCCCACATCTGGCATCTGGCAGGCAGACCATTCCACATTTGGGCTTTTACAGGTGGACAATTCCACCTCCGGGATCTGGCAAGCATACAATTCGACATCTGGCATCTGGCACGAATTATATTGTACATCCAGAGTCTCACATGAGGAACATTTCACCTCCGGCATCTGGCAGATGTACCATTCAACATCCGGAATGTGTCAGAGGAACAATCCACATCTAGCATCTTCCAGGTGGACAATTACACATCCATCATCTTCCAGGTGGACAATTCCACATCCATCATCTGTTAGGCTGAGCAGTCCAATTCCAGCAAATGGCAGGAAGATGATACCAGATTCAGCATCTTACAGGCAGACCATTCCACATTCAGCATCTGGCAAGTAGTGAATTCTAACTGCGGCATCTCGCTGGCAGACCAGTCCACATCTGGCATCTATCAGGTAGACTAGTCAATATCTGGCATCAAGTGGGTGGACAATGCCACATCTGGCATCAGGCAGGCCGACCACTCCACATCCTGCATCTGGGAAAAAAAAAACAATTCTACATCTGGCATCTGGCAGCAAACCATTCCCCATCCTGCATCTGGCAGGTGGTCTATTCCACTCCAGCATCAGCCAGGCAGACCATTCCATATCCAGCATCTGGCAGAAGTCCATTCCACACCCTGCAACTGACAAGCATACCATTTCACATCTGGCATCTGGCACGAATTTCATTCCACATCCGGCATCCGTCCAGAAGATCATTCTACATCCGGCATCTCGCCGCTGTACCATTACATGTCCGGCATCTGGTACAAAGTCCATTCCACATCCGGATTCTCAAAGAAGGACCATTCCACCTCCGGCATATGGCAGGTGGAACATTCCACATCTGGCGTCTCGCAGGTGGACAATTATACCTCCGACATCTTGCAGGTGCACAATTCCACATCTAGCATCTGGCACCAATTATATTGTACATTCACATTCTCACATGAGGACCATCTGGCAGATGTACCATTCCAAATCCGGAATGTGTCAGAGGAACATTCCACATCCAGCATCTTCCAGATGGACAATTCCACATCTGGCATCTGTTAGGCAGAGCAGTCCATGTCCAGCAAATGGCAGGAAGATGATACCAGATTCAGCATCTTACAGGCAGACCATTCCACATCTAGCATCTGGCAGGTAGTCAATGCTAAATCCGGCATCTCACTGGCAGACCAGTCCAAATCTGGCATCTGGCAGGCCAAACACTCCACATTCAGTATCTGGCAGGTTACCATTCCACATCTGGCATTTGGCAGCAAACAAATCCACATCCGGCGATTGACAGTATAAATTTGTTAAGTGAGTGAGTTCCACAGTGTAACCGTGTTATGTGAGTCAGTTCCACAGTGTAAACTTGTCATATGAGAGAGTTGCACAGTATAATTTTGTTTACTTAGTGAAACCCATATTCTAAACTATATGTTAGTGTGTCCCACAGTTTAAACTTCTGTGAGTAATTTACACAGTATGACCTTGTTATGTGAGTGATTCCCACCATGTAAACTTGTTATGTGTCTGAGTTTCACAGTGTAACCTTGTAATTTTGCTAAATCCGATAGATAAAAACTCAGTTCAACTTTTTTATGTGAGTGTTATCCAGAGTGTAACCGTGTTATGTTAGTCAGTTCCACAGTGTAAACTTGTCATGTGAGAGAATTGCACAGTATAATTTTGTTTACTTTGTGAAACCCAAATTCTAAACTATATGTTACAGTGTACCACAGTGTAAACTTGTTATGTAATTTACACGGTTTGACCTTGTTATATGAGAGAGTTTGAAAGTGTGACGTTGTTATGGAAGTGAATTCCACAGTGTCAACCTGTCTAGTTAGTGAGCCTCAGAGAGTAACATTGGTAGAGAGTGAGTTTGATTGTGTGACATTGTTGTGTGAGATTCCCACAGTGTAAACTTGTTATGTAGAATGAGAGTTTCACAGTGTTACCTTTTAATTTCACTAAATTCAACATTGAAAATGTTATGTTAGTGTGTCCTTCAGTGTAACCTATTTAGGTGAGTGAGTTCCACAGTATAACTTGTAACGTGAGTGAATTCCACAGTGTAACCGTGTTATGTCAATTAGTTCCACAGTGTAAAGTTGTCATGTGAGAGAGTTGCACAGTATAAGTTTGTTCACTTAGTGAATCCCATATTGTAAACTTCATGTTAATGAGTCCCACAGTGTAAACTTGTTCTGTGTGTCATTTACACAGTGTGACCTTATTATGTGAGTCTCAAAATTTGACCTTGTTTCCTTCGTGAATCCCATATTCTAAACTATATGTTAGTGTGTCCCACAGTGTAAACTTGTTGTGTGAGTAAATTACACAGTGTGACCTTGTCTTGTGAGTGATTCCCACCATGTAAACTTGTTATGTGTCTGAAGTTCACAGTGTATCCTTGTAATTTTGCTAAATTCGATATTATAAAATTTATGTTAGTGAGTTCCTCAGAGCAAATTTTTTAGGTGAGTGTGTTCCACAGTGCGAGTGTGTCCCACCATTTGACCTTGTAATATGAGAGAGTTTCAAAGTGTGACGATGTTATGGAAGTGAATTCCGCAGTGTCAGCCTGTCCAGTTAGTGAGCCTCAGAGTGTAACATTGGTACAGAGTGAGTTTGACTGTGTGACATTGTTATGTGTGAGATTCCCACCGTGTGAACTTGTTATGTGAGTGAGTTTGAAAGTTTAATCTTGTAAGTTCACTAAATTCGAAATTGAAAATGTTATGTTACTGAGTTCCTCAGTGCAACTTTTTTAGGTGAGTGAGTTCCACAGTATAAACTTGTCATGTGAGAGATTTTCACAGTATAATTTTGTTTTCTTTGTGAAACCCATATTCTAAACTATATGTTAATGTGTCCCACTGTGTAAATTTGTTGTGTGAGTAATTTACAAAGTGTGACCTTGTTATGTGAGTGATTCCCTCCATGTAAACTGGTTATGTGTCTGAATTTCACAGTGTAACCTTGTAATTTTGCTAAATTCGATATTGAAAATGTTACGTTAGTGAGTTCCTCAGTGCAACCTTTTGAAGTGAGTGAGTTCCACAGTATAACTATGTTATGTGTGTCAGTTCCACAGTGTAAACGTCATGTGAGAGTTGCACAGTATACTTTTGTTTACTTAGTGAAACCCATATTCTAAACTATCTGTTAGTGTGTCCCACAGTGTAAACTTGTTGTGTGAGTAATTTACACAGTGTGACCTTGTTATGTGAGTGAGTCCCACCGTGTAAACTTGTTATGTGTCTGAGTTTCACAGTGTTACCTTGTAATTTTGCTAAATTCAATATTGAAAATGTTATGTTAATGAGTTCCTCAGTGCAACTTTTTTAGGTGTGTTCCACAGTGTGAGTGAGTCTCACCATTTGACCTTGTTATATGAGGGAGTTTCAAAGTGTGACGATGTTATGGAAGTGAATTCCACAGTGTCAGCCTGTCTAGTTAGTGAGCCTCAGAGTGTAACATTGGTATAGAGTGAGTTTGACAGTGAGAAATTGTTATGTGTGAGATTCCCACCGTGTAAACTTGTTATGTGGGTGAGTTTCACAGTGTAACCTTGTAATTTCGCTAAATTCGATATTGAAAATGTGATGTTAGTGAGTTCCTCAGTGCAACCTTTTTATGTGAGAGAGTTCCACAGTGTAAGCTTGTTATCTGAGTCAGTTCCACGGTGTAACATTGTTATTTGAGGGATTCCCATAGTGTTCTCATGTTCTGTGAGTGAGTCGCACAGTTTGACCTGTTATGTCAGTGAGTTCGACATTGAAAATGTAAAGTGAGTGATTTTCACAGTGTGACCTGGTGATAGGAATGATTTTCACAGTGTGGACTGGTTCTGTGAGTGAGTTCCACATTCAAACCATGTTATGTCAGTGAGGCCCACAGTGAAACCTTGTGAACTAATTGAGTACCAGTGTGAGCTTGTTTTGTTAGTCACTTCAACACTGTGACCTTGGTGTTCTAGTGAGTTCCAAAGGGTACATTTATTATGTGAGATATTCCCACAGTTTATTTCACCTTCTTATTGAGGAGGTGAATGAGTTCAACAGAATGAACTTTTTATGTCAGTGTATTCGACATTTGAAAATGTCATGTGAGATAGTTCAATGGTGTAAATTTGTTATGTGTGAGAGTTGCACAGTATAATTTGGTTTACTTAGAGAATCCCACATTGTAAATGTTACATGAGTGAGTCCCACAGTTTGACCTTGTTATGTAAGTCAGTTCCACAGTGTGACATTGCTGAGGTCATGAGTTCCACATTGTAAACTTATTATGTGAGAGATTCCCACAGTTTAACTTTCTTATTGAGGGGGATTCCACAATGTAACTTTGTTATGTGAATGAGTTCCACAGAATGAACATGTGATGTGATTTTAACCTGCCATCTAACCTTGTTATGTGAGTGAGTCCCACATTCTGACCTTGTTATATCACTGGTTTTCGACATTGAAAATGTTTTGTTCATGAGTTCCACAGTGTAACCGTGTTATGTGAGTGCGTTCCACAGTATAATCATGTTTTCTTTGTAAATCCCATATTGTAAACTTTATGTTAGTGAGTCCCACAGTGTAAACTTGTTGTGTGAGTAATGGGAGTGAATTCCACAATGTCAACCTCTCTAGTTAGTGAATCTCAGAGTGTAAAATTGGTATGTTAGTGAGTTTGACAGTGTGACGTTGTTATGTGTGAGATTCCCACCATGTAAACATTTTGTTAGTCAGTTCCACAGTGTGACCTTGTTATTTGAGGTATTCCCATAGTGTTATCATGTTATGTGAGCGAGTTCTACTGTGTAAACATTAAAGTGAGTTAGTCAAACAGGGTGAACTTGTTCTGTGAGTGAGTCCCACAGTTTCACCTTGTTATGTCAGTGAGTTCGAGATTGAAAATGTAAAGTGAGTGGTTTTTACAGTGTGACCTTTTGATATGAACGATTTTCACAATGTGGATGGTTATGTGTGTGAATTCCACATTCCAGCCATGTTATGTTAACGAGTTGCACTGTGTAACCTTGTTAAGTAAAGTGTATCACAGTGTGAGATTGTTATGTTGGTGACTTTCACAGTGTGACCTTGCTATTTGAGTTAGTTCCACAGTGTGATATTGATGTGCTAGTGAGTTCCACATTGCAAACTTATTATATGAGAGATTCCCACAGTTTAATTTTCTTATTGAGGGGGATTACACAACTTAACTTTGTTATTTGAATGAGTTCCGCAGAAGGAACGTGATGTAATGTTTACCCACCGTCCTACCTTATTATGTGAGTGAGTCCCACATTCTGACCTTGTTATATCACTGGGTTCGACATTGAAAATGTTTTGTTAGTGAGTTCCACAGTGTAACCTTGTTACGTGAGTGAGTTCCACTGTATAATCATGTTTTCTTTGTAAATCCTATATTGTACATTTTATGTTACTGAGTCCCACCGTGTAAGCTTGTTATGTGAGTAATTTTATCAGTGTGACCTGGAGATGTGGTATTGTACTTTGAATTCAGCTTCACATTTAGTAATAAAGTTTTGTATAAACTAAAGTGCTCTCAGTGTGTGTGTCTGTTTTCTTTCAGAAGCTCAAACATTGTGACCAATCTAAAACGAACAAAGTGAGAGGTACTACTTTGCCCATTGCCGAGAGCACTTCAGGATGCCGGATGTGGAATAGTCCATCTGCAAGATGCTGGACGTGGAATGGTCCGCCTGCCATATACCGGATGTGGAATGGACCACCTGCCAGATGCTGGATGTGAAATGGTCAACCTGCCAGATGCTGGATGTGGAATGGTCCGCCTGCCAGATGCCAGATGTAGAATGGTCTTATGGCCAGATGCCAGGTTTGGAAAGTTCCGCCTGCCAGATGCCTTAAATGGAATAGTCCTCCTGCCAAATGCTAGATGTGGAATAGTCTTCCTTAAAGATGTCAGATGTCAAACAGTCCAACTGGCAGTTGCCGGATGTGGAATGGTCCACCTGCCAGATGCCGGAAGTGGAATGGTCCACTTGCCAGATGCTAGATGTGGAATGATCTTCTGGTCAGATGCCAGATTTGGAAAGGACCTCCTGCCAGATGGCATGTGGAATAGTCCTCCTGCCAGATGCCACATGTGGAATGTTCCGCATGCCAGTTGCTGGATGTGGAATGGTCCACCAGCCAGATGCCGGAGGTGGAATGGTCTTCCTGCCACATGCCAGATGTTGAATGGTCCGCCTACCAGATGCCAGATGTAGAATGGACCGCCTGAGAGATGCCAGATGTGTAATGGTCTGGTCCGCCTCCCAGTTGCTAGATGTGGAATGATGGACCTGACTGATGAAAGATATGGAATGGTCCGCCTGGCTGATGCTGGAGTGGTATAGACCACGTTGCCAGATGAGGAATAGTTTGCTGGAGTGGAATAGACCACAGTTGCCGGATGAGGAATGGTTTGCTGTCAGATGCCAGATGTGGAATGGTGTTTTTCCTAGATGCAGGATGTGGAGTGGTCGTCTGGCCAGATGCCCACCCACTTGAGGTCAGATATTGACTAGTCTACCTGACAGATGCCAGCTGTGCAATGGTCTACCTGTGACACGCTGGATTTGGAATGGACCACTTGTCAGATGCCGGATGCAGAATGGTCTGCATGTCAGATGTCAAATGTCATATCAGCTTCCTGCCATTTGCTGGACATAGAAACGTTCACCTAACAGATGGCAGATATGGAATGGTCCCCCTGAAAAATGCCAGATGTGGAATGGTCCACTTGCCAGTTGCCAGATGTGTAATGGTTCACCGGCCATATGCCAAATGTAGAATTATCTTCTGGACAGATGCTGGATGTGGAATGGAATTCATGCCAGATGCCAGATGTGGAATGGTCTGCGTGGCTGATGCTGGTGTGGAATAGTCCACCTGCCAGATGCTGGAGGTTGAATGGTCATCCTGACAAATTGCAAATGTGGAATTGTCCGCCGAGAAGGTGCCAGATATGGTATTGTTCTCATGCCATATGTGGAATGGTTCACTTGACAGATGCCAGATGTGAAATGATCCACCTACCAGATGCTGGATGGTGAATGGTCGACAGATACCAGATATGGAATGATCCATCTGAAAAATGCCTGATGTGAAATGGTATGCCTGCCAGATGCTGAATGTATAATGGTACTCCTGCCAGATGCTGGATGTGGAATGAGCCACCTGGCTGATGCTGTAGTGGAATAGTCCACCTGCCAGATGCCTGAGGTTGAATGGTCATCCTGCCAGATGCCAGATGTGGAATTGTCTGCCTACCAGATTTCAGATGTGAAATTGTCCACTTGCCAGATAATTGAGGAGGAATTGTCCTCCTGCCAGATGACAGATGTGGAATGTCCTGCCTGGCTGATGTTAATGTGGAATAGTCCACTTGCCAGATACAGAGGTGGAATGGTCATCCTGACAAATTGCAGATGGAATGGTCTACCTACCAGATGCCAGATATGGTATGGTCCTACTGCCAGATGCACTGGATGTTGAACGGTCGACAGATGCCAGATATGGAATGGTCTGCCTGAAAAATGCCTGATGTGAAATTGTCTGCCTGCCAGATGCCGATTGTAGAATGGTACTCCTGTAGAATGCCAGATGTGGAATGGTCCAGCTTTCAATTGCCAGATGTGGATTGGTTTGCTGCAAAATGCCAGATGTGGAATGGTATTCCTGCCAGATGCTGAATGTGGAGCGGTTGGCCTGCCAGATGCCAGATTTGGACTGGTCTGCCAACGAGATGCCGGATTTAGAATTGACTACCTGCCAGATGCCGGATGTGGAATGGTCTGCCTGTCAGAGGCTGAATCTGGTATCACCTTACTGCCATTTGCCAGCCGTGGAATGATCAGCCTAACAGATGTCGGATGTGGAATTGTCCACCTGGAAGATGCTGGATGTGGAATGTTCCTCTGCCAGATTCCGGATGTGGAATGGTACACCTGCCAAATGTTGGAGGTGGAATGGTCCTCATGTGAGAATCCGGATGTGGAATGGACTTCGTGCCAGTTTCTGGATGTGGAATGGACTGCTAGCAACTTACAGAATGTGGAATGGTCCTTTGCCAGATGCCGGATGTGGAATGTTCCGCCTGTCAGATTCATGATGTGGAATGGCCTTCCTGGAAAATGTCCGATGTGTAATGGTCCATCTGAAATATGCTGGATGAGGAATAGTCTGCCTGCCAGAAGCAAGAAGGAGAATGGTCTTCCTGCCAGTTGCTGGATCTGGAATGGTTCTTCTTCAATATGTCGGATTTCCAATGGGTCACCTGCCAGATGCCGGATGTAGAATGGTCTTCCTGCCAGATGCTGTAACTCAAATTTGACAGTTAGGAGATGGTTTAACAGTGATGTACTGTAAACTGAAGCAGATATTATGATACCAGGTACACAGTGTTGAGAGGGTTTAACAGTGATGTACAATAAACTGTGCCAAATACAGTAACACGGGTCTCATAGTGGGGAGAAAGATTAACGGTGATGTTCAGTAGAGTTAGACAGATCCTGTGACAAAGGTTTCACAATGTTGAGAAGTTTAAATAGTGACGTACGATAAACTTTGGTGGATATGGTGACCGAGTTTAAAGTGGAGAGATGGTTTAATGGTGATATACGGTAGACTCAGGCATATTTTGTGACACTGTGTTCACAGGAGTGAAATGGTTAAAAAGTGATGTACGATAAACTGTGTCAGATACTGTAACACCAGGTTCACAGTAAGGAGAAGGTTTAATGCTGATGTACGGCAACTGAGGCAGAGACCGTTACACTGGGTTCACAGTGGGGAGAAAGTTTACAGTTTTGTACAATTAACTGTGGCAGAAACTCTGACAAGAGGTTTCCAGTTGGCATAAGGTTTAACGGTGCTGTAAGATAAACTGTGACAGATACTGAGACACCAAGTTCACAGACGTGAGAATGTTCAATGGTGGTATATGGTTGACTGAGGCAGGTACTCAGACACTGGGCTCACAGTAGTGAGAAGGTTTAACGGTGATGCATGGCAGACATAGGCAAATAATGTTACACCGGGTTCACAGTGGGAAGAAGGTTTAACGGTGATATACGGAAGAATGAGGAAGATACTGTGAGACAGGGTTCACAGCAGCAGTGAGAAGGTTTAACAGTGATGTCCAATATAATGTAGCAAATACTGTGACACTGGATTCACATTTGAGAGATAAAACAACAGTGATGTATGGAAGACTGAGGCAGATACTGTGACACCAGTTACACAGTGGGGAGAATGTTTAATGAGGATGTATGGTACGCTTTGACAGATACTGTTCACACCAGGTACACAGTAGTGAGTAGGTTTAACAGTGATGTATGATAAATTATGGCAGATGCAGAGACACCAGGTTCACAGTGAGGAGAAGGTTTTATGATGTTCGTTAGAGTGAGACAGATACTGTGACATTGAGTTCACAGTGGTGGAAGATTTAACAGTACGATAAACAGTCCCAGGTTCTGTGACACCTGATAACCATTTGGTAGTGGATTTAACAGTGTAGGATTATGTGTAGCAGATATTTTGACAGAAGGTTCAAAGGGGAAAGAGGTTTAATGGCGATGTACGATAATCTGTGGCAGATAGAGAGACAATGGGTTTACAGTGGGGAGAAGGATGAACAGTGATGTATGATAAACTGTGGCAATACTGTGACATGATGTTCACAATATTATGAAGTTTTAATGGTGATGTATAATAAACTCTGGCATATACTATGACCCCGGTTTCACAGTGGGGAGAAGGTTCAACATTGATGTACAATAAACTATGTCAAATACTGTGACACCGGGTTCACAGTAATGAGAATGTTTAACAGTGATACACGAGAAACAGTTCCAGATATTATGACACCGGGTTCACTGTGGAGAGATGGTTTAATGGTGATGTATGGCAGACTGAGACAGATACTATAAACTCCATGAGATACTGTGACACCGGATTCAGTGTGGGGAGTGGTTTAATGGTGATGAACAGAAGACAGGGGCAGATACTGTGAAACCGGATTCACAATGGGGAGAAGGTCAATCACTGCTGGACGATAAACTGTGCAAGATACTTTGATCTTAGGTTCACAGTGTGAGAAGCTGTCACAGTAATGAACGATGAACTGTGTCAAATACTGTGACCCCAGGTTCACAGTGGGGAGAAAGTTTAATGGTGATGTACGGTAAATTGAGATGGATACTGTGGCACTAGTTGAATAGAGGGAATGAGTTTAAACAGTGATGAACGATAAACTGTGTCAAATATTGTGACACTGGGTTCACATCCGTCATACGGTTGAACAGTAATGTACGATAAACTGTGTTTGATACTGTGACACCAAGTTCACAATAGGGAGAATGTTAATGGGAATGTAGGTAGATGGAGACCGATACTGTGACACAGATTTCAGAGTATGGAGTAGGTATAAAAGTGATGTACAATAAACAGCGGGAGATACCGCATTCACAGTGGGGGAGAAGGTTAACGGGGATGGATGGTACATTAAGGGAGATACTGTGGCACCAGGTTCACAATGGGGAGAAGGTTTAACGTGATGTACGGTAGACTGAGGTAGAGACTATGACACAAGGCTCATTGTATTGTTAATTTCTCTTCATTACAACATCTAATTTATATTCTCCATTTTTTTTGTGGCAACTTCCAAACTTTCCATAAACTTCAATTCTAATCAGATTTTGTTCATTTAAATAGGTCACCATTAAAAGCCCAAATCATTTGGTCTCTAAAGTACGCCTCACAAAATTAAATTCTTTACTTGGGTTTGGTTGCAACAGCTCTTCAGTTTGCTTCATTATTTTTTCAGTCCCTCATTTTGTGTTTTCTTTTTTGCCTGTGCAGCTTCACCAAATGGGCATCCAACTCTCTCTTCTCAGCTTGACCCAACGTCTCCTCTGTAAACTTAAGCAAACCAAGGAGACCAAAGTTAAAATTTTCATATTTGCATTTTCAAAAACACAAATGGTGCTGTGACTTGCAGTTTCACATCTTAATCCCTCTTGCTAAACTTGCAAGCAACTGCACCTCATCCTACAGCTGGAAAATTGCATAGAACTGCTTGGTTAAAGCAACGATTCCACCCAGTCACCCCATTAAAGGCCTCCAAGTTAACAACAGATAGCAACCTGAAAGTTAAATACAAAGATCTGTATCAGGAAGATTAACGGGCTTTAAAAAAAAATCATATCCACTCATGAAAGAAAACTCATCAGGGAACACCAGGCTTTTGTTGAACAATTCCTGTTGTATTCCTCAAAATGGTTTGATCTTGATTTCAAGCAGTCATTTGGTGAGATTGTTGGTCCAGAACAAACCCTGCCCACACACTCCCTTAAATACCTCCAAAGTCCTGGCTCAGCTCTGCTCCATGCTAAAGCTATCAGAGCTTTACTGAAGAGGTAACTGACTTCAGATTCTGGTACGTTGAGTCAAAAACACCCTAATACTTGCCTGAAAAACACACCTCTCTCTGAAAACCATCAAGAACCTTCCTGAACTGTAATCATTTATCTTTAGAGAACCAAAGCCTGGTGAACTTAAATTCTGTGCACAGTATCAGAATGGCCTGCAACCAGTGAACTTGGAGGAATGAGACTGTGAACTAAAGAACTTTTCTGAACTTACACACACATTACACACATGTGCACTTAGAATTAGAAGGGGGTTAAGTTAGATAAAGTAAGTTGAAGTAGTAAAATAGTGATAAGTTAAAGTGTAATTCCATTTTCATGTTTAAAAATAATTAAAATCAACTTTTGTTTAAGTAACCATTTTTCAGGTGAATATCTATTTCTGCTGGGTTTTGAGATCCTCTGGTCTCGTAACACAGCACCAAGCTTCTGAACAACCTTAATTCTTAAAGTTATGATAATAGTCCATTAATGGACCCTTGAATCTTTTGAAAGTTATTATTTTACTCCAATTTTTTTTTAATATCGACAAGACATAATATCATTTAACCGTTGTGTATGTGTTGTTGGAGAATTGTCTTTCCATTCAATCAGAATTAGAGTTTTGGATGCCGTATTTGAGAAAAGATGTGCTGGTGTTGGAGGAGGTTCAAAGATGATTTACTTGAATATCAGGAATGATAGGGTTAGTTTATTAGGAACAATTGTTGACTCTTCCACTGTACTAGTTGGAGTACAGAAGGATAAGGGGGACCTCAGAGGCATTTCAAATGCTGGAAGATATGGCAAAGATGCTTCCCATGGTAGGTGACTCTACGTCAAGAGAGCATAATTTCAGGATAAAAGGGTGATAAAACAGATGTGGAAAAATTGATTTTGTCAATGGGTTGTGAATCTGTGAAACTGAGATCATTGGGTATATTTAAGGCAGAGATTGACAGGTATTTGATTAATCAAGGAATCAAGGGTTATGGGTAGAAAGTTGGGCAGTGGGGCTGAGTGGAAGAATGGTGGAACAGACTCGATGGGCCTACTTCTGCTCCTAGACCTTGTGATCTAAATCCTGTGGAAGACCTAGACAACCCTCCTCTTGTATTCCATTCATAGAAAACAGTCTACATGGTGGTTTTATGTCATGTGAACCCATTTCCGATTGAATGCCATGTTACAAGTGACCCAATGCAAATTCTGCATTGACAGGACTACAGCTTCCTGATTTTAAAAATTGTTATCGAGCAGCTCAAATGAGATTTCTTGCTTCCTTTTTTGAAAGAGAAACATTGACATCAAATAAAATAGGAGAGAGAAAAGCAGAAGAATTTATCTACAAGTGGGATTTGATATTAATGGTTGGTGATAAAGATACACCATTTTGAAACATTTGATTAATATATGGAATAAAATAAATGATGAAATTGGTCTAAGTGAATGTACATCACCCAGAAAGGCTTTGATTCAAAATCGTCGTATCTTTTTCAAAGGATCATAAATTTCTGGATAGCTGGTTTTGTTTCGTAAGGGGATTATAAATTTGGAAGATTGTTATGAAAAGGGGTCAACTAATGTCATCAGAGCAACTGATAAATTATTATCATATAACTCATAGCAATCTTTTTTGCTATTTCCAACTACGAGCATATTTGAAGGATAAGTTCGGACCAACCATGTTATACTGAAATAGAAATTCTTCCTAGAGGAATTGTTAAAAAATTTACTTCGATAATGGCCTCTTCATTACAAGTAGGAACTTTTAAATGAGGAGTTCTTAAGTCGAGACAAAGGTGGGAAATGGATCTGAATATTGTAATTGATTGGCAAATATGGGCATATCCATGTAAGGATCTCAATGTAAGACATAAATTAGTTCAGTTTAATTCTTTTTACATCAGTAATGTAGCAGATGTCAGCAAGGATTTTATCTGAAGCTGCTCTTGGAGTAAGGTGACTCAGGCAGTTGGATATGAAAAGCTCTATAGGAAGATAATTTGGCCACAGAGATCACGTGATCCAAGGGAGTTGTATTAATTCACTTCAACTCAGCATTTTGGATCTATTGACCAGAGTTCCACACCACAGCAGTGATGAAGGAATTCACAACTAATTTTTTTCTTCTACAGTTACTTCTTACACCAGAGAAATTGAATAGAATAAAATCAGAATTATCAGATCAATGTTTTAGGTGTGGTGAAGATGTAGCAACTTCCTTGCATTCAACCTAGCTTTGTCCTTATGCAAGATCTTTTTGGGGAGAATTACAAATTTTTTGGAACAAGTTTTAGGAGTGGTTTTTCTGCAAAATCCAACCTTACCCTTATTAGGAAATATTGAAGGAACAAGGCTCAAATTTAAACTATTAAAGTATCAATTGAAATTTGTTAAATTAATGTTAGCAGTGATGAGGAAATGTATTGCACTTACTCGGAAATCAGATATATTTTTAGGGATGCCAAGATGACATGCAAAATTTCAAAGTTTTATTCCTTTGAAAAAAATGACATTAGTTTGAGAAATATATACTCTATGTTTTTGCAAATTTGGCACCTGAATATTCAAATATTAGACTTCAATTTATAATAATGCCCTTTCCATCCTTCTAGACATACGAGATTCTCCTCTAAGTTGTAAAATGTTTATTTAGATGTGTTGGATTTCCTCGCCACCGCAAACTCTGGGGAAGCGGAGAACTAACACAGGGCACCAGAAAACAGGAAGACCACACACCATCAACATCTGAGAAGCAGAGGATTCAATCCACAGGTCAGTGACCATGGAACCAGACCAATGAGGGGTTCTGCTGCTGAAGGACCCACGTAGGTGATAGGCTATTGGAAATTAGAGGAGAGGAACCCAAGCAGGTTGTGGGCTTCTGGAGAAAGCAGTCAAGGAACTCACACCAGGCCGTGGATTGCTAGAGACTGGTTTGAAACTGGCTAAAAGAGTATCAGGTATCAGACTTGTGATATGAGTGGGTGCTAATCCTCAACATTCATTGGAGCGCTTTTATCCCTAACGTCGAAGTACTCGAGATGGCAGAGGTCGACAGCATCGAGTCCACACTGCTGAAGATCCAGCTGCGCTGGGTGGGTCACACCTCCAGAATGGAGGACCATCACCTTCCCAAGATTGTGTTATATGGCGAGCTCTCCACTGGCCACCATGACAGAGGTGCACCAAAGAAAAGGTACAAGGACTGCCTAAAGAAATCTCTTGGTGCCTGCCACATTGACCACCGCCAGTGGGCTGATATCGCCTCAAACCATGCATCTTGGCGCCTCACAGTTCGGCGGACAGCAAACTCCTTTGAAGAAGACCGCAGAGCCCACCTCACTGACAAAGGGCAAAGGAGGAAAAACCCAACACCCAACCCCAACCAACCAATTTTCCCCTGCAACCGTGTCTGCCTGTCCCGCATCGGACTTGTCAGCCACAAACGAGCCTGCAGCTGACATGGACATTTACCCCCTCCATAAATCTTCGTCCGCGAAGCCAAGCCAAAGAAGAATTGGTTCCTAATCGTGTCAGAGGTTCAAAACAGGAGCACGCATTGCCAATGACTTGGATTAGTCTGTGAGCATTGAAAGAGAATACACAAGCCCTCAGTGACTTGGCCCAGGGATCAGGGTGGGGGGGGGGGGTGGAAGAGGGGAAGGGGGAGAGCACGACTCTCTTTTGCTTCTTTCTCTGACTGCAAGAGGCATTTCAGGCAATTTCTGCAAATGGCGAATCTGTCTGCCTCACAGCAGGAAAAAAGCAATTTTGTGTGATATGACACTTTTTAATTACATGACAGTAAATTGTCTCCTGAAATAGAGAGAGAGGTTCAAGTTTCAAACTATTACAAACTCAACTTGCCAGAGCTACCTGGATTATATCTCATCCCCCTTTTCCTTTGCAAGGACACCATTGATTTTATCACAACTCCTATGCTCCATCTGACCAGTGACAGATTATATATTTAAAAATTGTACATTGACATGTTTTTGAAATAGATGGATTGTAGGAGTTGTGTAGGTCACAAACACAAACACTTCACAAAACAGCTCATACTTAAAATGCAAGTTTTAATGGTTCTTGAGATACTGAGAAAAATGGAATGTTTGCTTTATTAAAACCTGAAGAATTTGTGAAGGAAGGAAAGATTGCTGGTCAAACGGAGAGACCATCTGTTGATTAGGTGTATTTTTTTAAAATTGAAACTAAGTCAATAGAGTGCTGAGAGATGGCAGCGGTTTGAATAAGCAAGTTCTTGATTCAAGTTCCTGCGCAGACAGGCTGGAGTCCATTGGCTCATGATTCATCCTTTTGAAGAGACATAGTGGACTTCAAAGGAAGAAATGGTGGCACTTGTCATGTGATGAGACATTTTGGAGAAACATTACAAACGAGATGCAGAAGTTGTTGTCCATCCTGTAGGGAAGAGAGGATTGAACATACAGTCATCAGAGATGGTACAGTTACATAGTCTTCTCCTTTGACCAGGAGTAACAAGTGGATTTTAAGGAGAAAGACCACTTCTGTCTCTTTGAGATCAAGAGGGCAACCTCGTTGTGTCCATGGAAATGGCCACTTTTGAAGAATAAAGTAAAAGTGATCTTGTATTTGCAACATAACCATTTTTAAATGGTGACTGAGTTCAGTCCTTGACTGGGTTTATGAAATCATTGTGGAAGAAAATAGCCACTCCACTCTCTCTTTGAAAAGAGAACAGATTCATCATGTGGAAGAGATTCGGAAACCTCCTGCAAGAGAGGAAAATAAACTCTCACAGAGTAAGTTTCAGAGCAATGTTTCTTCATCCAAGAAATTCAGACGAGTTTGAAAGAGGACCGATGACGATGTTTCCAAATACTTCAGTAGCTTTTGAGCCACAATTTCCATGGACAGGGTGTCAAATGACTCAAATCCAGATACAAACCTTCACAAAGCTCAAGTCAACCAGGAGATACAAACTCCTGACTCCAATGTTGCTGTGCACATTTGCTACATTATTGAAGTCTCACATTGCTTACAACAGATATTCAAAGTCAAGCAATAACTGAAATAACAGAATATTACAGGACGGTACAAGCCCTTTGGCCCAAAATGTTGTGCTGATCTAGATATTTCTAACAAAAAAAATAATACCCTGTAGCGGCTACTGCGGTAGATGTTACTAAATAAAGGCAAACACACACAAAGGTAGTCAACTCAAGACTGGTTTATTGCAGACATACACAGACCTTTTATTTCCTGCCTGTTAATGAGCTTGTTAGTGAATACCTTCTGGTCCACAGGACCAACAGGTTAAAGTTACGAGCCATTAGCGCCCCGCACCTTTATGCAGGGGCTTCAACTGATCCACTTGCTGTACTTTGGCACCCAGCTCTGTTAGCCCGCGATCTGTCAATTAAGTCTATGAACTGACGGTGGCGGTTCATAATACCGCGCTGTGCACTCGCTATATCACACCCCCCAAAATCGTCACTATAACTTAAGATGCCAGATACGCTTGATTTAGGCAGACGTCCATGTCGCCTGGGTTGATGGCACTGAACTGATGAAGTAGGGTCGTATGGCGGGTTTAAGTCTGTCCATGCTGAATAGCTGTGGATGCCCCCCGATGTCCAATGTATATACCACTCCATATCTCTTAATGAAACAAAATGGTCCTTCATGTGGTTTTAATAAGGGTGCCTGTGGAACCTGTCTTCGTATGAATACGAATTCAGTGTTTAATAGTGATTGGGGCACTTGTTGGCTAGGTTTGCCATGCCAGTTGGTGGAGGATGGTTTGCTGTTAGCAATACCCTTGCGGAGTTGTTAAAGGATGTCCATGTCTGAATTGCTTCTAAAGTGAATATCTCCTGGAACCATAAGGGCCGGACGAAACATCAATTCTCCAGATGATGCAGACAGATTTTCTTTTGTTAATACTCCTAATAGAACCTAATGTAGTTCATCGACTCAGTTGAGACCAGTGCGTCGGGCCTTCAGTGAAGATTTAAGTTGATGATGGAAACGTTCCACCAGGCCATTGGACTGCAGATGGTACGCAGTAGTGTGGTGCAACTGTGTACCAAAAAAATGAGACAAGGAAGCCCATAATGCCAAAGTGAACTGTGGTCCACGGTTATGTGTGTCGGCACATCCAATTTAAGATGAATGTTTTAGCATATGCCTCAGTGTTACTGACTGGTAATGGAATGGCCTCTGGCCAGTGTGTGAAGTGGTCAACTACCGTGAGAATATCCCTCATGTCCTGTGATACTGGTAATGGTCCAACCACATCCACATGCTCTAATCTTCTGCGTATTGTCAGGAAAGACTGCAGGGGTGCCTTGGTGTGGTGCGGAATTTTCAGATTGGCAGGATATACACGATCGGGTCCATTGAGTGATGTCTTTTTTCAGCCCATGTCACATGTACTTATTTGACATTACTTTGACTGAAGTCCAGATGGATGGGTGTGATAGATTGTGAATGTCATGTTGTGGTGCCACCTGTTGAATGTCGAGTCCAGTGATAGCTATACTGTGTGCCTGTATATCCGGATCCGCAGATTGTGCTGCAGCCAGTTCAGCAATGTTGACTCCACCTTGAATATGGCACACACTTGATCTAGAGAGCACATCTGCGACCAGATTGTCCCTTCCTGAAATATGACGTATGTCCGTAGTAAACTCCGAAATGTAGGACAAATGTAGTTGTTGTCTTGCCAACCAAAGATCTGTGAATTTGCTCAAGGTGAAAATTAGAAGTTTATGGTCTGTGAATATGGTGAAATGTCGACCTTACAAGATATAACGAAAGTGCCTTATAGACAGATAAAGTGCTAACAGCTCTCAATCAAAGGTGCTGTATTTAATTTCTGCTGGTCTTAGATGACGACTCAAGAAGGCAAAGGGCTGATAATGGCCATTGACGTATGTTCCAGATCTGCACTCACAGCTGTTCCTGAGGCATCAATGCAGTTTCAGGATTTGGATGCGCAAGCATTGCTGCTTTGGCTAATAATTATTTGGCGGACATAAATGCAACCTCTGCCTCTGAGGTCTAGTAATGTTTTTGTTTGGAGCAGAGATGATGTCAAACAGGGGTTGCAGGATGTCAGCAATCCCAGGAATAAATCTGTGATTAAAAAATTATCATTCCCAAAACCTTTTCCAGCCGTTTGACAGTGACAGGTCTGGAGATTTTATGGATGTCGTCTTCCTTGCCTGATAATGGAGATATGCCGTCTGCTGTAATTTTATGCCTTAAGAATTCTATGGTTCACTTGCCAAATTGACACTTCTCAAGATTAATTGTCAGTCCAAAGTCTTGGAGCCATTGGAAAAGGCAGCGCAAATGGAGGCGGTGACCTTGCTCATTTTGACTGCTACAAGGAAGTCGTCCAAATAAATAAGCGCAAAGTCTAAATCTCTGCCAAGAGCGTCCATAAGCAACTGAAAAGTTTGCATGGCATTCATACCAAATGGCATTCTGAGGAATTCATAAAGACCAAACGGCGTAATAATTGCTGTCTTGGTCATATCATTCTCATGAATTGGTATCAGATAATATCCCTTAACCAAATCAATCTTTGAAAGTATGCGGCAATGATGTAGATGGGCGGCGAAATGCTGTATGTGTGGAATTGGGTATCTGTCAGGTGTTGTGTCATCATGAAGCCTACAGTAGTTGCCGCAGTGTCTCCATCTGCCTGTCTCCTTGACTACCATATGCAAAGGTGAGGTCCAAGGGCTCTTTGAGCATCGGATGATACCCAATTCTTCCATTGCTTTAAATTCTGCCACAATTTATCAAGCACCAGACGCTGAGCCCTGACATGGGCCAGTGGGCCTGATGTGTCTATGTAATGAGACCCACCATGGACTATTCTTGAGGCATTGGAGTTCAGGGTGAGAATATGGGGAAATTCAGGGAGTAGACCAGTATATGCATCCATGTGTAACGTATGTACTCCGAGCTGTGAAACTCTCCCCTTGATGCACGCCAGTGGATATGTCTGAAAGATGGTGATGTGAACTAGTTTACTCTGCTTTATGTCTACCAATAAGTTGTGGGAACATAAAAAATCCACACCCAAAATAGGTTGAGCGACAGAAGCGAGGACACAATTCCAATGTAACGTGGTTCCACCTATTCCGACTCATCTAGTGCCAAAACTTGGAATGGCAGTTTCATTCGCCCCTCTCAGGGTCAAATGCTGTTTTTTGAGTCCTTTCAAAATAGGTCGGCAAACTAAGTTCAGCACCTGTGTCTACAAGAAATTTGTGCTTACCTGCATCGTCCTGAAGATACAATAGGCCTGTATATATGCCAGCTTCCAGCGCTCTTGTTTTCCGACTTCTTTTTGTAGTAGGTACATGCTGGATGCACTTATGGGCATAGTTTCCCCAGTGGCGATGGTAAAATCACCACTCTCGATGTACATCAGCATGTTCCTCTTTCTTGGTTTGGACTGCAGATACTGGAGTTTGGTAGGATGCGGGAGATGCTTCTGCAACAGAAACAGGATGTATTGGGGCAGATTCTTGTGTCGGAGTACGATAGAGCCTGTCAGCCTCTTGAGCCACGTCATGGAGATGGTGAAAATCCATGTTACCAATGTGTATGGCCACGTGAGCGGGAATTTTTGACAGAAATAAGGTTTAAAAAAGCAGACAATGGGAAGGACCATCTGACAATGCCAGCATCTCATTCATCAGGTATGATGGATTCTTGTCAGTTTGGCCTCCCACGTTCAAATCCACGCTCATCAAGTAAGTTCCAATGTGTCAAGAAGAAACTACCGGAACCTGGTGCCCTGGTCTTCTGCTGGAGGATGAGCAGAAAACTTGCTTACTGGCAATGCAGTGGCCACGCCCAATGTAATCACGACTTGCCAAAATTTTGTGTCTTCCGCCATTATACCCCAAAAATGAAACTGGGTTTCAGCTTGAAGAAACCAAATTTGTGGCTGATGTGTCCAGAAAGGAGGCAAATGAAGCCCAACTGCATTAACTGTCATGGCGGCAGCAGTTGTTCCTGCTGTTGAAATGTCCTCCTTTTCCATAATGATTCATATTCATTAAATCTTAACTTTGGGATCACCAATGTGTAGCGGCTACTAAATAAGGGCAAACACAAACAAAGGTAGTCAACTCAAGACTGGTTTATTGCAGACATACAGATCTTTTATTCCCTGCACGTTAATGAGCTCATTGGCGAACAACTGCTGGTCCATAGGACCATCACGTTAAAGCTATCAGCTTTATAGCCCTGGGCCTTCATCTGATCCACTGGCTGTACTTTGGCGTCCAGCACTGTTAGCCCACAATGTGTCAGGTAAGTCTGTGAACTGACGGTGGCGCCCTCTACAACCTGTTTTTCTTTCACCCATGTATGCCTGTCTAAGAGTCTCTTAAATGCTCCTTACGTGATATTGTAATGAATAAATACATTTGGAGAATTTGGTAATATTTGCGATTTTGGTAAGATTTAGTGTAGGTTACATACATACATACATACATACCTTTTAAAACAGATCTTATTTGAAACATTGAAGATTTATGCACATACACAAGTAGGTGTTAACCGAACTGATGTCATAAAATGAATGACCATTGTTTGGAAATGGAGCCAGGATGGCTGCAAGTACCTTTCTGCAGGGTGCTTACAGGAAAGTCACTCCTGGGTTTTGTTTATCTAACAACAGCTTGAGCAGAAGAAAGAACTCCTGTTGTTTGGAATAAGAGGAATGGAACTCTGTGGTAGCTTAAAGAAAGAAGTTACCATCTGGAAAACCCTGACGGGGCAAGTTTGATCAGCGAGACATTGAGGTGACTCATGGTGGTACCTCAGTTGTGGAAATCCTGGAACAACAAATCACTCTCTGCAAACCCTACAAGAACCTTTACCTGAGCGGTAAACATTTACCTTTCGAGCACCAAAACCTGGTGAAATTTATACATGATCAATTCTGTGCACAGCAGAAGAATTGCCTGGATCCAGAGAACTTGGAAGTAGGAGAAGAGAGATTGAACTGTGAAACAAAGACCTTTTCATAAAATTTAAACACATTACAAACATGTGTGCTTAGAATTAGGAGGGGGTTAATTTGGGTTAGTTAAGTTAAAAGTTTCATTCTATTTTCATGTTTAAAGTTGATTAAAAAGAACTTCTGTTTTAAAAACCACATGTCCTGGTGAATGTCTATTGCTGCTGGGTTTTGGGGTCCTTTGGACTTGTAACAATATCTTCTTAGATAATGACAATTTGGCCTGTTCAAAGTAGGAAATGGCTTCTACTAGCAGGAGTTTCTATTTGAGAAAAAATATTGATAGGTGGCTGGCCACATGTTTCCTAAAAATTAATACCCTCTCCCTCCCTAAACAACATTCAGCCCCGTGACATCTTTCTGCATTGCATTACTGGGACCACCAAGGACCTGACCCATTTCCCATCTCTCCTTGCAATGCCAATATGGCAGCTCCCATTAAGAACAGACAAATCACATTTTAATTCAGCAAGCAAGATGAAAATCATCCTGACATCCTGCTTAAAAAGAAGGGGAAACAAACCTTCCTAATTTTGTCACTTCATTTTAATTTTGATTCACATGGGGCATTAGTAAAAAGTGTCCCATCCATTTTGTCACCAAATTATGAGTAGAATCATGATCGCTGTTCATGAAAACCCAAAACCTTCAATGTTACACAGATAATCTAGGAAGAATTCTGTAACAAAAGTAAATAAAACATTGAAATAATTTCCCCCTTATAAACACAGACATTGTAGTGCCAAGCAACGGGGCAAGCAAAAAAGGCCAAATCTCTGCAACACTCAGACAGTCCAAGATGGCACAGACACCCCTTCATTGCCAAGAAGGAGCCCGCGTCTAGCACCATGTGCGGGCTGAGGAGTCCTTCACTTCGTGTAGCGGCCAGCCGGCCGGAGAGTGACGTAATGATGCAAGTCTGCTGGAAGTCAAAGGGTACGTCAACAGAAGTGGCCAGGCCAGCAAGCACATGTGGGGAATTTAAACCAGTAAATCCAGTCTTTGTTTTACACTACCTTGTGTGGACGTCTCTTTATTTGGTAGCGCTGCCGCAGCGGATGCTACATGGTGATAACTTCTTACTTGCTGCAACCAAATAGGTCTGCAAGATACACCAACCAAAATAGAAAACATGACCAGAAATTCAGAGATCATAAATTTAAAAGGTGGTGAAATCTTTACGCTGTATTGTTAACACCAAAGTCCCTCTATTTTTCAAGGCATTCGGACAAGTAACTGAGAAACATTACATTTTAAACACATGGTGTAAGGGATACTTGAATGTGAGGAGTCAAGCAAGTGCTAAATAAGGATGAAGTATAATGGGTTAACTTAAGGATAAGGGATACTGGAATGTGAGGAATCAAGCAAGTGCTCATTAGAAATTAAGTTTTATGGGTTAAATCAGGGTGAAGGGATGCTGGAATGGGAGGAAGGGTTAGGAAGGGTTAGGAAGGGTTATAAAAGTATAATAAAATAAGTATCTTCAAAACAGGATAGCAAGTAAATAGCTTTAGCAAGTCTTGGGGATTGGTTAATGAGTAAAGAACAAAGACATGATATTTCCTGGCTAACAAGTTTGCAGATAGGCACATAAACTGATAAGAAGTTAGAATCCACGTAGACAGAATTACCTAATGCTAAACCAATGCAGGAGGCAGAAGAATGTTAGGGGGAAGGTATCTCTGTACTGAAATGTAATGTATAAAAGTTGGGTCTGCCTCAGTATCTGTGTGTATTCCCAGGGTAAGGGGAAGCACCCAACTTTGCATTGTTGTAATAGTATAATAAAGATCTTTGTTCTCAATTTTATCTCGAGCAAATTCTGTGAAGATACTTCTGCTTCCCACACGGTAAGTCAGGATCAGAAGGGGAGGAACATTATTGTTCAAGTGACACAACTTTAAAAAAATATCATCTATCTTGATGAAGAATGTGATCCTACATCAGGAAAAACGGATGGAATCAGACACATTCTATGAGCATTGGGAAGCAAAGAAAAATGGATTGGTTTTCCATCCCTTCCGAAGCGACCCGACTTGCGACCGTCATGGAGCCCGAATGATCAGTCAGATTCCAAAACGGTCGCAAGTCGGAGATTTCCCCCGTGTGAGGAGCCCTGAAGTCTAAGAGCCTATTTTTAACATCAAATGATTTGCCAAATGAGAACAGAGACATGTGCGGATTGAGTTTGTAACTCAGTGTCTCGGGGTCCATCGGCTGGGGGCAGCCATCTTAATTTCTGTGCGCATGCGCGAGTCATCAGTTCGCGCTTGCGCTAAGCTTTCGCTTTGTGGCCGTCATTTGGCACATGTGTATCAGCCGCACATGCGCAAACCGAACGCCAAGTGGCGAACCCATCGCGCATGCGCCAACCAAAGACGTTCCAATCTCCTTCTTACCCCTCTCCCGCCCCCTCCCGCTGCCAGTTACCCCGCGGCCTCCGGCCTCGCACCGACGCCTCAGCTCCACCCAAACACCCTGTCGGTACCAGCCTCTCACGGGTGGGTCCCATCGGGCTGCGAGTCGCCCGCTTTCCCTGGACCGCGCGGCTGAGGAAGGTCCCGGCGCCGCCGCTAACTTCTTCCCGTTAGACCCGCTGTGACGCGACGGACCCCGAGCAGAAGACGCCACCGCCAACTTCCCGCCTCCTCACAGCAAGAGCCAATCAGCCCGCGAACACGCCCATCAATCTAACCCTACTTCAGCTTCCAATTCAATAGCGGCCTCACCGAATCAGCCCATTCGCTTGTGCAACTGAAGCAACCAATCAGCGAGCGATACAACACAGCCACACCCAATCAGCATCGCAAGACAGAAAAGAGAGGCAGTCGAAGGAGCAGGAGACCCTTCGGCCCTTCCACTTACTACTACCCCAACTATCAAATCATTGGGAAACACAGGATCACTTTGTGCTGGCTCCTGGATTCCTCTGATCTCAAGAAATACATTGTACCCCAACTACAAGGGAGACTATTTATTATCAATCGCTCCTTCATCTTTATTACTGCTTCCAATTTAATAGAGGACATAAGTGTTGTGTCAGCCAGCTGGACCGCCTCGGGGAACCTCATGGAGCAAGCAATCATGGTGAGAAGGCCCCGTGGGAGGCCGGTAGTGACCCTACAATGTCAATGTAGACGTGGCTGAAACTATGTGGTGCTGACTTGAATGTCTGGGGGTGATGCCTTCACGTATGTCTGCATTTTGGTCATCTGGCAGAGTGTGCAGGTCTTGGCCCAGTGACAATCTGTTTCCGGAGTCTCTGCAAGACAAACCTACTGACCACCATTTTGACAGGACTGATGGCTGGGTGCGTTAGGTTGTGCATCTCATCAAAAACTGTCATCTCCATGCTGCCGGCATGATGAGGCAGGGTTTGCCATTGAAATGTCGCAGAGGAATGTCTACTAATCAGGGTCGATGGCAACATCCTCCAGCCTGAGCCTTGAAACTGCTGTGCTGCATGCAAGGATCTCAGGGTCTTCCTGCCATCACCTGCCTAGGGCGAAATAGTCTATTCCCTGGGACAGGGCCTGGACAGACTTGATTGCGAGGTGAGGTAGTGCGTCACCCACGATGTGTTGAATGTCTGTCGTGAACTCAGACTCATATGAGAGGAGTCGCTGCTGCCTGGCCGACCACGGGTCCAACACTTTATTGAAGGCAAAAGTTAACGGCTTCTGGTCCATGAAGACTCTGAATTGTCTACCGTCCAAAAAATACCTGAGTGCCTGACAGCCAGGTACAGCACCAATTGCTCTCAACCAAAGGTGCTGTAGTTGAGTTCAGGTGGCCAGAGGTGTCTGCTAAAGAAGGCCAGGGGCTGCCATTGCCCTTCGATGAATTGCTCCAGTGTGCCTCGTACTGTTGTACTGGAAGCATCTACTGTGAGAATTTGGGTGTTTCTGGCCTGGCGTGTACCAGAAGGGTGGTGTTGGCCAGTGCGTCCTTGGCCTTCAGGAAACCCTCCAAATCCTCATTGTCCCAGGTAATGTCTTTACCTTTCTCCACAAGATGCGGGCCACTAACGATATGAATCGTTGATAAAAATTAATCGTACCGGTGAATTCCTGCAACCCCTTCACTGTGGGGGGAGGTTTGTGGAAGTACAGAACAGCCTCTACCTTTTTAAGCAGGGGTTTAGTTATGTTCCTATTGATTTGACGCCCCAAGAAGTTGAAAGTTTCCAGCCTGAACTGGCACTAAGCAGTATTTATAGTTAGTCCAAATTCCTGCAGACGGGCGCACAGTCACCTTAGATGGTCTCTGTTTAGCTTCATTGCCACCACTTTGACACCTTGTGGTTACTGCCACCCTCTGCTGTTGGAGAATATCCTCCTTGGTCTCAGTCCCTCAATGTGACTAAGAACCCCTGAAAAGCACCTAATGTTTGGCCTTCATCACCACTCCTGGCAAGGCATTCCTGGCTCCCACAACTCTGGGTAGATACCCCTGATACCTAAACCTTCCTCCCTTTGCTTTGGGCAAATTTCATCATGTTTGCTACCCCCATCTGGATTTCAGGCAGACCAAAGGGCATCTTTCACCGAGTTTCTGGTCTTCCAGCAGCTCTGGATGCTCTGCTCAGGGAACCACCCCTATGTATCCCATCGAATCCTAGACTCTCTATGTCAGCAATTCTCTGCTGACCATTGCCTGATGCCCTTTTGGTCAAAATTGTTTGTCAATGAAACCATTCCCAGGAAGGTGATGTGGCAAAGTCCTGCTGACTGGGACATTGTGTGGTACCAGGGCCAGACAAATCTTCCGCAACACCTGAACCAGGTAGAACCTCAGCACATAGCAGCTTTTGGTGCCCTTGCTCTTTGGTTCCACGCACAGCCACACACAATCATGGCCATGCCGGTTACACTCTTGCCCCCATTGATTGATGACGAACATGGTCCTTCTCCAGACTCTACCCATTTTGGACCCCCACATGAAGAGGAAGACTGTTTTGGGAATTGCCAGGGTGAAGGTGTGGGGATGGGCCACACCTGCCCCACGTGCAGCAGTACCGAGAGTTCCTTGCACCTTGCACCTGGCACCTGGTTATCAGATTTTCGCCGATTGATAGAGTTGGGCATCTCTGTGGTTCTCGCTGTCTCCTGGATATGGGGGTCTCTGTACTGCTCCTGGTCTCCTGGAGCTGGGGGTCTCCAAAGTGCTCACCATCTCCTTGAGTTGGTGTATTTTTCTCCACCAGCCCCACATGACAACCAAGACCCCTGGATGGAGGGCAGAGGCACAGAGAGATCAGAGCGAACACGGGTAGTTTCAACAGGTTGGGGTCAATCCAGGTGCCTGGTAACGGGAGGAAACCAAGGGGGAAGGAGGATGCAGGTCATTCGATAGCAGGACATTGCGAGAGAGTGGATTCCTCGGACTCTTGAGGAGGGAAGGCGCTGGTTGATCCATCGGTTTAGGGGGGGAAGGGTATAGACATGGCAGCTGACTGGAATTGTCAGCGGGGTACTGAGACCTGGTGGAGGAGGGGAAGGAGGGTGCAGTTGTATTCCGACGAGAGGGTGCTAAGGGAGAGGCAACATGGGTGGAACCTCAAGACAAGGGTCCCCTGATTGTTTGCAGGAATGGGATTTGTGAAAAGACTCATAGATATCCAGCACAGAGCATCTTTTGTCACCCTGCCATCAGGAAGGAGATGTGGAGGTATAAAAGCAGAGCAGCCAGGCAGGGAAATAGCTTCTTCTCACAGGCCGTGAGATTGACAAGGCAACATGAGCTGGATGGGAGCAAAGAATGAAAAAGGGGAGAGGAATATGGACTGATTACAACAGCCTAGCCAGCAGGAGAGAGGGGCCGAAGGGCCTGTTTGTGTGTTGTCTATCTGGACCAGCCTTTTGTGTTCAAGCTTTAAAAAGCCAACCCATTTTTTAATTTAATAACAATGGTACAGAATGAATCAAGAGACAAGACGTCTGTCCAGCAGCGAGCATCGAAGGCACTTCCTGAAATGGAGGCTCTGGAACCACAGGGAGGTTCTGGCTGCAATGAGGCCTTGCTTCTTCTGCAAGGAGGAGAGGAGAGGCAGGGGAAATGCAGGGGAACAGGTGGTGAGGGAGGGGATAGGGATGCCTTCCTCCATTCACCTCCCATTTCCTCTACTCCGTAGCCCTCCTCATTCCCCTGCCCGTTCCCCTCCCCAACCCCTCAACACCTGGACTGGTCCCAACATCCGAAGCGAGGCAACGACTGCACACTTGTAATAGGTTGTCGGGGCGCCGGTAGCAGGTTCTCCACCTCCCCCGACTGAGACATTGGTTGGAGTCTAGAAGTTCTTCTTCTTGCTGAGAGATATTTCCACCCCTCAGAGAGTCTCAAATCTCAGCAGTGGGACCATGGCTTATATTACCCAAAAGTTTGTTTACTTATAGCTTATCTCTTTGAATAACTGATTTAATTATCTTCAAGGTCTCCTGACAGTCTGTGACCAACAAAAGACAACTGCATCTCTGGGCCTCATGGTGGAATTTAGATCATGTCTTCTGATTCACATGTATACATTCTTGCATAAGCTGGTCGAAATCCTCCATTACAATTCCATAGAATGAATTTGTGATGTGATTTATAACCACTCTCTAACCTTGTTATGTGAGTGAGTCCCACATTCTGAACTTGTTATATCAGTGAGATCGACACTGAAAATGTTATGAGAGTGAGTTCCACAGTATAATCTTGTTTTCTTAGTGAATCCCACATTGTTAACGTTATGTTAGTGAGTCCCACAGTGTAAACTTGTTATGTGAGTTATTTTCGCAGTGTGACCTGGTGATGTGACTGTGTCCCACAGTTTGACATTGTTGTGTCAGTGAGTTCGATATTGAAAATGTAATGTTAGTGAGTTCCAGAGTGTAACCTGGTTATTACACTAACCTTGCTCTGTGAATCAGTTTAAAGTGTTACATTGTTATGGAAGTGAATTCCTCAGTGTCGTCCTTGTTTAGTTAATGAGTCTCAGAGTGTAACATTGGTATGTGAGTGAGTTCGACAGTATGACCTTGTTATGTGCGAGATTCCCACAGTGTAAACTTGTTATGTGAGTGAGTTCCACAGTATAAACTTGCTATGTAGTGAGTTCCACAGAAACTGTAGAAGAAAAACTAGTTGTGAATTCCTTCTTCACTGCTGCAATGTGGAACGCTGGTCAATCGTTCCAGACTGTTGAGTTGAAGTGAATGAATAAACTCCCCTGGATCACGTGATCTCTATTGCCAAATCAGCTTCCTGTAGATCTTTTCAAATCCAACTGCCTGAGTCACCTGACTCCAGGTGCTGCTTTCAGATAAAATCCTTGCTGACATCTGATAAATGATTGATGTATAAAGAATTATACTGAACCAATTTATTTCTTACATTGAGATCCTTATATGGATCTGCCCATATTAGCCAATCATATACAATATTCAGATCCATTACCCACCTTTATCTTGACTCATGAACTCCTCATTTAAAAGTTCCTACTTATAATAAACAGGACATCAGAGAAGTAAATTTTTTAACAATTCGTCTTTATAAGGAATTTCTATTTCAGTACAACATAGTTGGTCCAAACTTATCCTTCAAATATGCTCTTCATTGGAAATAGAAAAAAAGATTGCTATGAGTTATACGATATTTATTTCTCAATTGCTCAAAGGACATTAATTGACCCCTTTCATAACAATCTTCCACGTTTATAATCTCCTTACGAAACCAACTATCCAGAAATTGATGATCCTTTGAAAAAGAAATGAGGATATTGAATCAAAGCTATTCTGGGTGATGTACATCCACTTACACCAATTTCATCATTTATTTTATTCCATATATTAATCAAATGTTTCAACAATGGTGTATCTTTATCACCAACCATTAATTTCAATTCCCACTTTTATATAAATTCTTCTGCTTTTCACTCTCCTATTTTATTTGATTCTATTTTAACCCTTTCAAAAAAGAACCAAGAAATCTCATTTGAGCTGCTCGATACTAATTTTTTAAATGAGGAAGCTGTAATTCTGTCAATGTAGAATTTGCATTGAGAGAAACGCAGCGGTCTTTAGCGATCTTATTGAATTGGTTAAAATGGCATAACATGAGAGCAAATATTCCGGAGGAGTGTGGGCCACGTAACATGGGATTCACTCGGAAATGGGTTCACATAACATAAAACCATGATGCAGAAGAGGTTGTCTTGGTCTTCCGCATGATATAAATCACAAGATATAGGAGCAGAAGTAGGTCCATCGAGTCTATTCCACCATTCTTCCACTCAGCCCCACTGCCCAACTTTCTCCCCTTAACCCATAATTACTTGACTAATCAAATACCTGTCAATTTCTTCCTTAAATAAACCCAATGACCTCAGTTCCACAGATTCACGACCCACTGACAAAATTTGTTTTAAATCGACACCCTTTTATCCTGAAATTATGCTCTCTTGTTCTAGAATTCCCTACCATGGGAAACATCTTTGCCATATGTACTCTGCTCAGGCCATCCAGCATTTGAAATGCCTCTGAGGTCCCCCTTATCCTTCTGTATTCCAACTAGTACAGTCAAAGTGTCAACAAATGTTCCTCATACACTAACCCTTTCATTCCTGATATCATTCCAGTAAATCATCTCTGAACCTTCCCCAACACCAGCACATCTTTTCTCAAATACGGCACCCAAAACTCTAAATCTGATTGAATGGAAAGGTAATTCTCCAACGACACATAAACAACAATTAAATGATATTATGTCTGTTGAAATTTACAAAAAATTATTAAAGAGTCAAATAATAACTTTCAAAAGATGCCGGAGCCCATTTATGGACAATTATCATAACCTGAAGCTTGGTGCTGTGTTACGAGAACAGAGGATCCCCAAACCCAGCAGCAATAGATATTCACCAAGACAAATGGTTACTTAAACAAGAGTTGATTTTAATTATCTTTAAACATGAAAACAGAATTACACTTTAACTGATCACTATTTTACTACTTGAATTTACTTTATCTAACTTAGCCCCCTTCTAATTCTAAGTGCACGTGTGTGTAATATGTCTGTAAGTTCAGAAAAGTTATTAGGTTCACAGTTCAATCTCACTTCTCATTCCTCCAAGTTCACTGGTTGCAGGCCATTCTTATACTGTGTATAGAATTTAACATATATAAAGTTCACCAGGCTTTGGTGCTCTAAAGGTGAATGATTACCACTCGGAAGGTTCTTGTTGGTTTTCAGAGAGAGTTGTTCAGGGAAGCATTAGTGTTTTTTTTGACAACGTACCAGCATCTGAAGTCCGTTATCTCTTCAGAAAAGCTCTGATAGCTTAAGAATGGAGCAGAGCTGAGCCGGGACTTTTCAGGTATTTAAGGGAGTGTGTAGGCAGGGTTTGTTCTGGACCAACAATCTCACCAAATGACTCTGCTTGAAATCAAGATTCAAACCATTTTGATGAATACAACAGGAATGGTTCAACAAGAACCTGGTGTTCCCTGATGAGTTTTCTTTCAATAGTGGAAATGATTTTTTTTTAAAAGCCCGTTAATTTTCCTGATACAGATCTTTGTGTTTAACTTTCAGGTTGCTATCTGTTGTTAACTTGGAGGCCTTTAATGGGGTGACTGGGTGGAATCTTTGCTTTAACCAAGCAGTTCTATGCAATTTTCCAGCTGTAGGATGAGGTGCAGTTCCTTGCAAGTTTAGCAAGTGGGATTATGATGTAAAACTGCAAGTCACAGCGCCATTTTTGTTTTTGAAAATGCAAATATGAAAATTTTAACTTTGGTCTCCTTGGTTTGCTTAAGTTTACAGAGGGGATGTTGGGTCAAGCTGAGAAGACAGTGTTGGATGATTTGGCGAATCTGCAGGGCAAAACAGAAAGTACAAAACAAGGGACTGAAAAAATAATGAAGCAGACTGAAGAGCTGTTGCAACCAAACCCAAGTAAAGAATTTAATTTTGTGCAGCGTACTTTAGAGACCAAACAATTTCGGCTTTTAGTGGTGACCTATTTAAATGAACAAAATCTTATTAGAATTGAAGTTTATGGAATGTTCAGAAGTTGCCACAAAAAGAAATGAGCATATAAATTAGATATTGTAATTAAGATAAATGAACAATACAATGAGCATGGTGTCACAGTATCTTCCTCACTCTACCATACATTACCGTTAAAATTTCTCCCCAATATGAACCGATGTCAAAGTATATACCAGAATTTATCATACCACACTGTTAAACCTTCTCCGCATTGTGAATCCGGTGTCACAGTATCTGCCTCAGTCCTCCGTACATCACCATTAAACCTCTCCCTAATGTGAACCTGGTGTCACTTTATCTGCCACAGTTTATTTTACATCACCATTAAACCTCCTTCTTACTGTGAACCCAGTGTCACAATATCTTCCTCAGTCATCAATACATCAGCATTAAACCTCTACCCACTGTGAATCTGGTGTCACTTTATCTGCCACAGTTTATTTTTTTAATCACCATTAAACCATATTCCCACAGTAAACCTGGTTTCACAGTGTCTGCCGCAGTTTATTGTATATCATTTTTAAACCATCTCATTACTGAAAATGCGGAGTAACAGTATCTGACTCAGTCTACCGTACATCAACGTTAAACCTTATACCCACTGTGCACCTGGTGTCACAGTATCTGACACAGTTTATAGTATATCACTGTTAAACCTTCTCACTACTGTAAACTCGGTGTCACTGTATCTGCCAAAGTCTACTGTACATGAACGTTAAATTTTCTCCCCACTGTGAACCTGGTGTCACAGTATCTGACACAGTTTATCGGACATTACTGTTCAACGTTCTCACTGCTGTGAACCCAGTGTCACAATAACTGTCTCAGTCTCCCGTACATCATCGATGAACCTTCTCCAACTGTGAACATGGTGTCACTGTATCTGCCTCAGTCTTCCGTACATGACCATTAAATTTTCTCCCAACTGTGAACCTGGTGTCACTGTATCTGCCTCAGTCCTACCATACGTCACTGTTAAACCTTCTATCTTCTGTACACCTGGTGTCACATTATCTACCTCAACATACCATACATCACCGTTAAACCTTCTCCCCACTGTACTCCTGGTGTCACATTATCTACCTCAACATACCATACATCACCGTTAAACCTTCTCCCCACTGTACTCCTGGTGTCACATTATCTACCTCAACATACCATACATCACCGTTAAACCTTCTCCCCACTGTACACCTGGTGTCACATTATCTACCTCAACATACCATACATCACCATTAAACATTCTCCCCACTGTACTCCTGGTGTCACATTATCTACCTCAACATACCATACATCACCGTTAAACCTTATTCCCATGTGAACCTGGTGTTACAGTATCTGACACATTTCATAGTATATCACTGTTAAACCTTCCCACGAATGTGAATCCTATTATAAAATAATGCTCCCCTTCTAAATCTCACAGTATTCTAATCCCCACCTATTTAAAAGATTCCAAAAAAAAGAGAAAAATCAATCCCCAAACGAGCTACTCAAAAGTAGTAGCTCCTTAAAAATCTGGGTGTGGTAAAGTCCACAAGTGGCAGGTGACTAAAGGACTCAGTGTCACCCACTCCCCCAGTCAGACTTTCACAAAGTATTGAAACAAAAACATTCAACCCAGTGATTCCAGTCCCAATGATTGTTCCGGATCTTCAATATCGAGAAGACTTTGCGTCAATTCAACTTTTTCATATTCTTTCCATATTTTCCAATCTTCCCATTTCCATTACCATTGACCCTTCTCTTCGGTGACATTGGTGACGATCGCCCATTTCCTTGTACATCTGGCAATGAATCAGCAAATAATAATGCATCATGGTCATTTTCAAAAAACTGAGATTGAAAATTCCCATAAAAAGCTTTCAATACTGCCGAGTAATGAAAAGCAAATTTATATCCCTTTCTCCACAATACTTTTTAAGCCGAATTAAATTCTCAGCATCTTCTGATAATTTCTTGACTCAGATCTGCATTAAAAAAAAACCCTATTATTTTGAACCATCGTTGGAGCCTGATTTTGCCGTGCTTTCTGCACTGCCAATCGAAATATCATCTTCCTGTCTTGATATTTAAAACAGCAAATAAAAACTGCTGGTGGTAATTGGCCTGGAAATGGTTTCTTCCTTAACACTCTATTTGCTCGATCTAATTCCAGTCCATCCGGAAAGAATTCCCAGCCCAACACTTCCGGGATCCATTTCTTAAAAAACTTCACCGGATCCGAACCTTCCATATCTTCCAGAAGACCAACTATCTTAACATTACTTATTCGACTTTGGTTTTCCAATGAGTCAAACTTCTTCAATAATTCCTTCTTCTGAATCCCCCAATCTACAAAAGGATCTTCCACTTTTTCCATTTTTTACTAATGACGCTCCACTTGACTCTTGCATTCAAGAAACCCTCCTCAATCTTTTTAAAATGATCTTGCACAGTATCCACTGATGGTGTCCATCTCGTAACATCACTCTTAACTGCATTAATATCTTCCTTCGGAAAAGTTACTTCTTCACAAACAGTGTTCATTTTAGTTTTCATTTCCGAAAATCCTTGAGTCATCTGATGAGTCATCTGCAGTGACATATTTGACATATCGTCCATGAGCTGAGCAATCCCTTCCAGAATTGGAAACACAGAATCCAGTCCAGGATCGATCACCTCCCTTGAGGCCGACCTTCTTTTCCCTCAGACCCAGTTCTTCAAACTCTAATGAAGTTGAGCTTTCTTCTTCCTCCAAAGCAGTAGGTCCTCTTCCGGTGCGGCTGCAGGTCTGGACACCCAACGACAGTGTGCCAACCTCATCAGCTCACCGTCGCTTGGGCTCCCCCACAGCCCACACCTTCTCCAAAGGTCCGTGGACCCTTGACGCACTGCGCTTGCCCGGTAGGTCTACCCACACGCAGGTGCGTCATCCCCGGACCACCAGGCAATGCTGTGGGCTCGCGGGCCTGTCATGCGCCCGGGTTCACGAATACACGATTCGAAATTGGGCAAACTCAATGCTAAACTGGTGTAATACTTAGCTGGGCAGGAGTTCTATGAGGCTTGGAGACTCCAGTCGACGATTCTGTTGCTTCAACTTGATAGGTAGGCCTCAATTCTTTAACACTTTTGTAAGGTAATTTCTTCTGTAACTGAGTTTTCGATTTTTTTCACATTTGCAGCCGTTTTGATAGTTCACTATTCCAACGTCTATGAACAGTATTTTAATCACTTTTACAACTTTAAAAATTGACCATTTTATAGTCTAACTGGGGAAGGTGGCTTTTTGTCACAGTAGCTGACACAGTTTGGAGTAAATCACTGTTAAAGCTTCACATTACTCTGAATGCTGTCTCACAGTTTCTGCCTCAGTCTACCGTTCATCAACGTTAAACCTCCTCCCCCTGTTAACTTGGTGTGAAAGTTACTTTTTTAAGTTTACCACACATCACCATTAAACCTTCTACCCACTGTGAACCTGGTGTCACAGTGTCTGACATCACTGTTAAACCTTCTCACCACTGTGAAAACTTTCTCACAGTTTCTACCTCAGTTTGATGTACATCTACTTTAAACCTTCTCCCCCTGTGAAGCTGGTGTTACAATATCTGCCTCAGTTTCCCGTAGATTACCAGTAAATCTTCTCCCCATTGTGAGACCAGTTTTACTGTATCTGCCACAGTTTATCGTACATCACTATTATACCTTCTCATTACTGTGAAATCGGTGTTACAGTGTCTGCCAAAGTCTACCGTACATCACCAGTAAACCTTCTCCCCAATGTGAGCTTGGTGTTACTGCATCTACCACAATTTCTTGTAAATCACCGTTAAACATTCTCCCTTTTGTGAACCTGGTGTCACTATATTCGCCAAAGGTTATCGTACAGCTCTGTTAAACATATTCCCCACTATTAACCCGGTGTCACAGTAACTGTCTCAGTTTCCCATACATCACCAATAAACCTTCTTCCCAGTCTGAGCCCAGTATCAACGTATCTACGTAGTCTCCCATACATCACCATTAACCTCTACTGTACAGAGTCATCCAGCATTCAGGATCCACCTTCACACCAGACATTAATGTAAGAGGGAACTGTTTACTGTGGACAGATTAAAGCCAGCACACCTCAACCCCAATGAGCCAGCGGTCGCGGCTGAACCCAAGAAGCGAGGCTGCCCGACAAAAAAGGCCATTGGCACCGGTTCTGGGGGGGGGCTGTGTGGCGCATGCCATTAGGCATGTGATCCAGCCCCTCATGTCATGCATGCGGTGGGGCAGCCGTCCAAAATGGCACCGTCGCGGGTTTCTCCCCTACCTCGGCACCAGGCTCAGAAGCCCGTGAACTGCGGCCCACGTGACCCCCCGGTACGCTTCTCAGCCAAGTCTGGGCTGGGAACATAAGACCAGCCATGCAAACCTGAATAAAGGAATTTTTGCTCACTGAACTCAACCTGCCTGGTTGTAGCTGCCGCTACTGTAGTATCTTAGTTTCTTTTCCTTTCTTTTCTTTTTTATATATTATCAACATATATTTGTAAGCTCTGTAACATTGTGATTTGATTTTTAATTGTTATAACTTTCATATATATGTTGATTTAAATAAAATATTCAATGAAAGAAAATTCTTCAAGAATTGTGCAGAAGAAAATTTGGATGGGATGAAACTATCTCAGAATCCATCGCACAAGATTGGAGAAATTGGATTGAGTGTCTTCAAATACTTGGACGTTTGAAGTCAACAGACTTTGGAGTGGCCACGTTTGCTGTTACACCATTTTGCTGATGTAGTGAAGGTGATTTTGATCCTGTCAGTTACTGAGTCCTGTGAAAACCAAGTGCGAGTACATGGTGGATTTGTAATGGGAAAAGCCAGAGTTACTCCATTAAAGTCAGTCACCAGACCTTGAATGGAATTGACTGCTGCTACTACGGTGAGCAAAATGGACACTATGTTAAGAAGAGAATTACAGATGGAGTTAGCAGATTCTGAGTTTTGGCCTGATAGTACATCAGTGCTTAAATATATTAATAATGAAATCATGAGGGTTCATATCTTTGTGACTTACAGAGAGAATGAAAACCTGGACAACAACAAATGTCTGATTTACCACAGGCCAGAGTTTCACCTGATTAATTCCCTTTTACATACGTGGAAGTTGATTATTTTGGTCCTTTTATATCCCAAGATCTTCCCATGATCTTCCAGTTTAAAGTGTAGTGTTACCAATGAAATTGCTGGGTCTGTCAAACATATCAGGACATCATCTGCAAATAGATTAATCTCATCTTCTTCCTGGTTTATTTACCCACGATCCTTTAATGTCTGGATCTCAGTGAATATCTTCCACCAACGGTTCTCGAATCAAAATGAAGGGAGCTGGAGATAATGGGCATCCCTGCCCACTACACCTGGTTCATGGGAATGCTGAGGACATTTGTCCATTAGGTACAACCCTAACTTTGGGCTTATAATATAATACCCTGATCTAATTTATAAAATTGGACTATTGTCTGATTATTTTAAACCCTTTTCTGTTTATTTAATGAATACATAAAAACCCTTCAGGTCTGTAATATTTCAATATTATATATCTATTATAAAAGCCCTCTCTGCTCAGCAAGTTTCTGCCATTAAATACTGGGCCAAAATAACAAATTAAATCTTGCTTTGGATCCTGTTTTTATCGGTTCATTTGATCCAAGATAGACCTTTGCTCCAACTATGAACTTTATGGCCTGTGTGAAGAGGGGATAACAGAGCCAGTTCCTTGTTACTAGTTGTAATTCCCCAACTTCTGCTGGGAATGTAATAAATGGAAAGAGTATAGCATTTGGATCAGGCTTGCTTTAGATAATTTTGGAAAAATCAGTGAATCGCCCTTCATGGGCCATGACGGAATTACAGTTTTCCAAAAAAGTTCTACAATAGGATCATTTTCACCATTTTCCAAATTTGACACATAATCCATGATTGAAAAACTGATAGAGAATTTTGGCCAATTTAGGAACTGTTTTGGGCTAAATAGTTTTACATTGGGCAACCCTATGATAGATAACCATCTTTTTCCACCATCCTTGTTGGATGTAGATTTCAAGGATTGTATAGAATAGATATTCAAAGTTTCAATTACCCCTTTATTTCAGTTAATTTTGCCACATTCAAACAATTATCAACTAAATTTTGAACTTAGTAATCACTCTTTTTGGACATTGAAAATTTAGACATTTTCTTCAACCTAAGATGTTGGATTTTCCGTGAATTTATAAGACTAATATTCTTCTTCTATTTCTTTAAATTTATGGCATTATGTTCATGGTGGATTAATAGCATGTATTTATAATAATGTATTGGGTTTAAAATCCAATATTAAGAGCAGTTGGGAATGAGATTTAAATATAAAATTTCCAGAAGTAGCTTGGTATTCTATTCTCAATTGTATTAATGACTCTTCACTTTATGCTAGGCATTTATTTTTACAATTTAAGATGGTACAGGAATACATATGTCCAAACTGAAACTATCTCGCTTGTAAGCAGGTGTTGATTCACTATGTGAGAAATTTAAAATTTTCCAAGTCTCTTTAATTCCTCTGTTTTTGGAATGCCCAAACTTAGAGAAATTCAGGAAAGGCATTTTTCAAACTTTATCAATGGTTCTTACTATCAATTTTGAACTTGTCCGTTAATTGCACTGTTTGGTTTTTCTCGTGATCCAGATAAACCATTGTCGGCAGCTCAGGAAAAAAAATTTGAGCTTTTGCTACGTTAATAGCCAGACGAGCAATGTAATTGAAATGGAAAGATGATTCTTCCCTGACCCATACACAGTGATTACATGATGAAATGTCCTTTTAAGTTTAGAGACAATCATATCTAATATTAAAGATAGAAAGTTCCAATTGATGAAATAATGGGGGCCCATTCTTAGATTTTCTACAATTGGAGGAACTAAATGTGTGTTTTGGCCGTTCATTGCCTGTTCTCTGGGGGCTGCCAACTGTTCCACACGATTGGTCTTTTCTTCATTACATAAGGTAACCTTGATTAGAGGGAGAGGTTGGATTAGACCTAATTTTTAGGTTTTTTTTAGTTTTAGCTTTTAATTTTTTCTTTTTTCCTTCCATTTAATTTATTTCAGTAAACAGGTTCGACGGTGTTCTATAGATTATTTCTGATCAATTGTTTTGGAGGTTAATGAAACAGTTTGACATTGTGTTCAAGATGGTTAAAAGAGAGAAAGAGTAAACACTCTTTATTCTGAATAAGATGGCATCTAAAGGATGACATGGTTGGTGTGGAAATTAGCACAACACCATCACAGCACCAGTGATTGGGACCGGACCTGGGTTCAGGTCCTCCACTGTCTATAAAGAGTTTGAAAGTCTTCCCTGTATCTGCGTGGATTTTCCCCAGTGGCTCTGGTTTCCATGATCCATTCAAAATGTGCAGGGGGTGTAGGTTAATGGTGTAAATTGGGCAGCATGGCTTCAGGGCATGAGATGTTCTGCTACCGTGCTGTATGTCTAAATTAAAAATTAACTGAATATGCAATATAAACGTAACTCCTTTTATGGCATCACGTGCGCATGTGCCTTCTCATAACATTTACTGGGTGATCTCTAAAATTTCTTGATTGATCAAGAACAGTCTCTTCTCCTTTCTGAAACCTCTCATGCCTGAGTTCATCCCGGTAACCATGTGTGTGTCCTCTCACCAAATTGTTTAAGAATCAGTGGCCATAACTAAATCTTTCAGGTTCACATCCTTCCTCCCAGTTTTGTAGTTGAGTCTAATTCTTTGAATGATATTGTCATTACATGTACAACATAGATGTTGTATTTAAAATATAAAACAATCCACATCAGTCATCAAGGTGCCATTTACACCTACCTGAGGGATGTGAGAGGACATCAGTACCCAGAGGAAAAAATACAAAGTGTAATCTATAACTACCCTCTACTACCTCCCTCCTCCCCCTCCCATCTCTCCAAGCACCTATAACCCTCACCCCTACAGAGCTTATATTAAAAAACTGAATGACATCGTCTCATAACAGGCTGTTACGGTGCGCCATCCATTTACATCTTGCAACACGTATAAGGCTTTTACTTAAAATCTCAAACCATACATTCCAAATACCAACTCCACATCTTTATAAAAAAAGAATAATTATTTTGCAAATTATACATTATTTTCTTAAAGTAAATACATGATTGAATTTCATTGTGTCATCTATAAATACTCAATTCGACATCATTTTTCCAAGTTGCAGTTATACATTTTCTAGCCACTGCTAATTCTAAACGAATATATGCAATTTGAGGTTTCTCCAAGCGTAAATTTGCCATAATTGTATTCATGTATCCCAGTAATCATACCCATGGATCCACATATAAATCTATTTGAAAAGAAATCGCAAAAATTTAATCACTTTTTACCAAAAGGGCTTCAACTTTAAACATTCCCACGCTGAGTATAAAAAAAGTACCTGTCTGATCACCAAATCAAAAACACAAATCTGACCCACTAAATCCATATTTTGTCAGTTTTTCAGGAGTTCAATATAACTGATGCAGAAAGTTATAATTAGCTAAACTATATCGTACATTAATTAATTTCATAACACTAACCAAACACATGTAAGACCACTCATCCACAGAAATAGGAACACATAAATCCTTCTCCCATCTATCCTTTATTTTAAATATATCTACCTTTTTCATCTCTTTGTGTAATAACACATCATTTCAGAAACAAATCCCTTTTTTCCCCTTATCAACAATGAATCTCTCAAATTTCATTTGACCAGGTTATACTAAATTTCTACCAAAGCATTCCAATAATAAATCTTGTACTTGATAGTAAGCAAATAAAGTATTTTGCGATATTCCAAATTTCTCTCTGTCTATTAAACCAAAGAAGTGAATCGACTTCAAAACAGTCCTCCAATAATATCACTTCTTTTGATTCCCAATCGTTCAAATAAGAATTATTCATAGAAAATGAAATTGTCTGATTCTGATATAATGGTGTCTTAGCTGAAATCTTACCTTTCGATCCTATAAACTGATTCCATTTATACCATACTCCTATCAAATGTTTCAATACTGGCAGTTGATACTACTGCAAAAGCAGAGGATTCCATTTATATATAAAATAATGTATTGTTCTTTCTTGTATTTGATCCCTCTCCACATTCACCCACATCGGAGGTTGGTCAATATCAAACACTCTATTAATAAATTTTAATTGTGCTACTTGATAATAATTTTGAAAATGTGGTAATTGATGACCTCCCAAAACATACCTCCATGTTAACTTTTGCATAGAGATTCGAGACAACATACCATTCCATAGAAAGAAACAATCTGCTTTATTTAATTCCTGAAAGATCTTTCCCAGTATAACACTCAGAATAGATTGAAACAAATACTGAATGCGAGGATATATATTCATTTTAATACAATTTACCCATCCAATCAGTGTTAGCAGTAACTCCTTCCATCTATTTAAATCAAACTTAATCTTATTTAATAATGGTACATAATTTAAGCTGTATAAATTTTGATACTCTTTATCCATTATAATGCCCAAATAATTTTATTTGACCATTTAAACTTCATAAGTTGTTTACAATCTGAATAATATCCATCTGATATTAGTAATATCTCACTTTACTTTATAACCTGACATTACCCCGTATCTTTTCAACAAATTTTGTAATGGTTCTAAAGAATTCTTAGGTTGAGACAAATATATCAACACATCATCTGCAAACAGATTAATTTTATACTCTTGCCCACCAATTGTAATTCCCTTAATATTCATTTCTTGCCTAATTGCTTGGTTCTATAACTAATGCAAATAAGGCTAGTGACAGCGGACGACCCTGTCTAGTGGATCTAAACAAATTAAATGCCTTCAAAATCTGTCCATTCGTCACCACCCGAGCAAAGGATTAGAATATAATGCCTTAACCCAACTGGTAAAGAGTGGTCCAAATTTATATTTTTCTAACACCTTAAATAAAAATTCCACTCCACACTGTGGAAAGCCGTTTCCACGTCTAGCGCTAATATCATTGTCTGGTTGAGTTGTCTTGAAGCATTAATTATTGTAATTAATTTAGTAATATTATCAGCTGAACATCTGTCCTTGATAAATCCTGCTTGATCCACATGTACTAATTGCGGTAAAAAGTTAGCCAATCTGTTTGCTAAAACCTTTGCTACAATTTTGTAATATACATTCAAGATTAATATTTATTAATATTAGTCTGTATGAGACAACTTTTAATGGATCTCTGTCTTTCTTTGGGATAACTGTTATTAATGCCCTTGAAAACCACTCTGGAAATAAACCTGTATCAGTGGCTTGTTATTCCGGAAATAACAAATCATAAAATTCTTTCTAAAATTCCAATGTAAATCCATCTTCTCCAGGTGATTTTCCACTTGGCATAGATTGTAACACCTCCTTAAGTTCCAAATCAGTAAATGAACCATCCAAAGTCTTAATATCCACTTCCTCTAATAAAGGTAAATTTAAATTTGACAAAAAACAATCAATCTGCTCCATATCCGAATTCCCTTCAGATAAAGTCCCGATAAAATGTACAAAATTCATCATTAATATCCTGTGGTTTATGTTATCTCTGAATTTCTCCTAACTGCATTCTAGACACTTGTTCAGTTTCCAATTGCCAAGCTAAAACCTTATGTGCTCTCTCCCTCAACTCATAGTAGAGCTGTTTCAATCATTGAATTATTTTTTCACAATTGTATTGTAACAAAGCTTCAATTTGGACAACTGTATTTTATTATCCTCAGTTGAATTTTTCTTAAATGTCTTCTCTAATGTTGCAATTTCTTTCTCTAAGCCCTGAATTTCTGCTATATATTGTTTCTTCACTTGTTCTATATAACTAATAATTTGACCTCGTAAATATCTTTTTTAAAGTATCCCATAACATAAACTTACTTTGAACTGATCCCTCATTCGTTTCTAAAAAAACCTAATCTGATCTCTTACAAGCGTAATAATTTCAGGTTTTTTTTAAACAACGTTTCATTAAATCACCAACAATAACAAGTTTCCACCATCTCAGCGATACTACGTGAAATTAACAATAATGAGTGATCTGACAGAATCCTACTCTTATACTCAGCCTGTCTGATTCGATCCTGCAAATGGGCTGATACCAAAAAAATCTATTCTTGAAACCGAATCATGACGTGCAGAATAAAAGGAAAAATCCTTTTTGGTCGGATTCCTCCGTTCCCATATTTCCACTAAATTTAAAACCCCCATTAACTCAGTTATTCTTTTTGCCATTTTGTCTTTTTTCACAATTTTTGGAGATTTAATCAACAACGGATCCAAACAACAATTAAAATCTCCTCCAACCATAATATTCTCATTGATTGATTCAAATATAAAAATGCATCAGGAACAAAGTGAACATCATCTTCATTCAGTCCGTAAAAATTCATCCATGTCCAAGCCTCTGAAAATAGTTTCCAATTAACCTTCAAAACCCTCTCTACATGAGCAGAAAAAGATTCTAAAAAGGCACCTTTTTATGTATCTCCCGATAGTTTTTACCTGGCCCACCAGGAGTCACTGTTTTCACTTTTGTACATGGTTTTTCATTGTTTGAGAAGATTTTATAATTTGCAATGTTTTCCCGAGAATTTTAACAGCTCTTGGCTAATATTGTGAACTCCGAGTTGCGCACATATTGAAATATGAAAATAAAGTATCTATTTTGAGGAACAGAAGGAAAGGACACTGCTGGTGACACATCTCAGAGAGCAAAGGTGCAGGAAGGGGGAACATTGCAGAGTGCGTCGAAAGAACCAAACACTTGTTGATCCAAACCAAGACTTTTATTAACTAAAAGACTGGAGCATATCATAAGTGGGTCGACCAGTCCAGAATGACCTGGTCTGGCTAGGAGAAATCCTTTAAGACCTGCCAGTAGGTGTGGCTACACTCTCAGCCAATCACAGTCATCCTAAAGTACACTGTGGACAGATACACATTGGTGTTAGAATCTGTACTATCAGGGGGAACGACCAGAAGGCAATTGCTGTGTTATGTGGCTTTCTGCAGGTGTGCAGAAATGCTGGGAAACAATTCTGGGGGCCATCTCTTTTTCTTCACCCGTTACAGAGCAGCAGGTAGCTGGGAGAAAACAGCAAGGCTGCAGAGAGACAGATAGATTAGGAGAATGGAAAAAGAAGAGGCCAGTGAATTCCAAAGTAGGAAAATGTCTGGTCATGAACTTTGGGAGAAGGAATAAAAGGGCCGATTGAAAATTCTGGGGGAGATGGACCTTGGCATCGCCGTGCAGGATGCCCCATAGGTTAACTTCCATGTTGGTGGTCAATCAGCTGATTGGAATGTTGGTATTCATATCACAAAGAATAGGATATAAGAGCAGGGATGTGATGTTGAGGCTTAAGAAGGCACTGGCGAGGCTGCACCTGCAATAGCGGAGAGAGTTTTGGGCTCCTTATTGAAGAAAGGATGTGCTGGCATTGCAGAAGATTCACAAGAATGATTCCTGGAATGAAGGGATTAATATATGAGGAAGGTTTGATGGATCTTGGACTATACTCCTTGGTGTTCAGAAGAATGATGAGTGGTAGGGGTCCTAAGAAGCACTTCGAATGTTGAGAAGCCTGGATACAGTAGATTTGGTAAAATTATCTCCCATGTTAGAGGAGTCAAGGACGAGAGAGCACAACTTCAGGGTTGAAGGATTCCCACTAAAAACAGAGGTGCAGAGGGATTTCTTGACACACAGACTGCAGAACCTCTTGAATTTTTTAACTGGTGGCTGCAGTGACCAAATCATTGGGTGCATTTAATGAACTTCAACTCTGTCTGCTGCAACAGGGTGGATCTCCCTGTGGCCACCCATTTCAATGCTTACATGGCTGACCGTGGACTCAAGCACATTTAGATTCTGATGAAAACAATTCATTAAATCAGTAAAAGTTCAACCACAGCAACTGCTGGAATATAAGTTATACAAAACTGCTGGAAAAAGCAGGTCAGGAAGCAGAGAAACCAAGAACTGGAGAAGTAAGAAAACAAGTGTATTTGAATTGACAGGCTGGAGAAAACACAGAATAGGTGTTGGGAAATTTGCAAAGAAAGTCCTGGCCAAATAATGTAAGAAGCAGCCAAGTGGAACCACAAGATGCCCCTGTTATGCAATTTTCCCAGGTGGCACATTTTTGTGGCCTTGTCTTGAGATGTGCATCTATATGTTGTGGTTAAAAACCCACCGTTAAGCTGGAGGAGCTCAGCCCGGATTTTCAGTGTCCATAGGAGATCAAGATATATTCCCAACATTTCAGTCCTGAGCCCTTCTTCAAGGAATGAGCCAGATACAGGAACTCTTAGAAAAGGCACTTTCAGGTGGCCAAATGCCCCACTTGTAAAGCCGCATATAATGGCAATATGGGCTGCCGGAAGGCCACCTGAATGCGCAGGATGCGCCTGCCAAATGAACTTGGTAACCCTCCTCCGAGAGGGATAATCGGCACAACACAGAAATGCTGTGGTGCCGGGTGGAGGTGTTTGTTGTGTTTACCATTTTTGTTTTTGTTCTGCAGTGTTCAAGTGTGGAGTGTATTTGCAATGTGATTTGTCCGTTCCATGGTTTACATCTAGTTTAAACATAATGTGAAATGTTTACATTGCTATATCGAACTCAGATATTTATGAAGCAATAAGATTTCTCAAAAAATGTTTTTTATTACATTTTTGACAAGCACACAAGTCTCATTTATATGCAACCATTACTTCACGAGAACACATAACATGCCAGGCAGTAGGCTCATGTTGTCGCATTGGGTGGGGAGGGTGGAGGGGGGAACAAGTTGTGGAAATTAGGAGCTAGGTGGCAGGGTCATACCCTTACAGGATGGACAAAATGGCAGAATGGATGGCCTGGTGCCCATGGGCCTGCTGATTGCGACAATCTGTGCTAATGGGTGCAGGACCATCTGCTTCAACCAACGTCCACTCTGACAGAAAGTCTTCCTTGTTAATCTCACATATATTGTGCAGGACACAGCGAGCAAACACAACACCTGGGACTAAGGTGGTAGAGATATCCAGACGGTTGGACAGGCACCACCGGCAGCCATTTAGACGGCAATATGCATGTTCCACCACTATCCTTGCAGAATTAAGGGCCTTGTTAAATCTTTGCTGATCCAGATCCAGTCCTTGGTGCTGTGTGAACCCCTTCATCAGCCAATTTCGTAGTGGATATGCCAGATGACCCACAAGATGCGTTGGAACCTCCACTCCATTAACATCCTTGGACACCTGCAGGCACAACAATGGAGAATGTTGTTAATTCATACACATGACCGTTGACACAATAAGCATACATAAGATTGACACATGGAGCTTTGTAGGGTGAACACTCACATCAGGTGGGAAGTGGTATCCGCCCTGGTCCTCTTCCTTTCTATACAGAGGAGAGTTGGCAAGCACTCGGGCATCATGGGTACTGCCCAGCCAACAAACACATCTGAGAAGCTGTAACGTGAATGGAAAGCACAGTGAAGTGATAGACATTGAGATGTGATGTGATAAAGACCAATAAAGGCTTAGCTCACCAGAATCTGTGGTCGACCACCGCTTGCAGAACCATTGAATGCCAGCCTTTGCAATTGTAGTAGGCTGCAGTATGCAAGCTGGGGGCAATAATGGGAATATGTGATCCATCAATGGCACCGGCACACATTGGGTATCCCCTTTGCACCAAGCTGTCATTGGTCTCCTGGAGACGTGTTCCAATGGGCAGGGACATGAGACGTTTACCGAGGAACTTCGTCAAGGCGGCCGTCACCTCCTGCACCACCATGCACACGGTGCTGATGCCTATTCCAAAGATGGGACTGATGGATCGATACTCACAAGGGGTGGCATACCAGCGCAGAGCCACAGCTAATCGAAATCCCGGCTCCATGGTTGCTGCGCCTGGTCTATGCGGCTTCAGGTGAGGTTCTTAGAGTTCCAGCACGAAGTGAAAGGTGCCATGCGACATACGAAAGTGTTTCCTCCATTCAGCAACATCAAATTTGGTGTGGTCATTTCTCCAGAACTCAGTGCCCTGGGATCAGTTCAACCTCCAGAGAGACCCATGTGTCACTGACAAGCATCATTCACCTTCGTCTGTGAACAATGGTGGGCGAAACCTCTGAGCAGAAACAATTTCAAGCTGGCACTGGAAGGTGTTGTTAAGGTTACTGAACGCTTACTGTAGCTTTTGACAATTCACATCTGATAGGTAATAGACTCAATCAGCTGTGTTTGGGCGGGAAACCAATATATGAATGGGCTGCCTTTTGGAGGTTGGGACCCTGTTGGGAAGAATTGATCATTGAACCCTGTCTGGAAGATTTGCTGGCCTAAAGACTTGTATTTTCTCACCCACTCTGGAAGCCTGTGAGTGAGTAAAACCTATACTGGTTGTATTTTCATCGGAATTTATAGCTATCCTATAAACACAAACTTCTCCATGTCCGCCACAAGAGCGGGGATCTCCCAGTGGCCACCTGCTTCAATTCCCCATCCCATTCTCTTGCTGACAGCCTGTTCATGGTCTTGTCGTGACTGCAAAAGGTGGTGCTACTGAAATGAAGCACCTCCGCACAGCATGAAGTGAACCTGTAACTGCCTTTATATGAACCTCTCGTGCTGCTTTTAGGGGATGACCTCATTCCTCTCTGGGGTGCGCTGGTCTAGGGGAGTGATGTCAGTGCGTTGCGGAGTTGCTGCAACCAGGATGTGGCGACATCTCCCTCCCAGGCAACATGTGTCACCAAATGCATGCTTCTCATGAGAAGGGAAGGGGGGCCTATGCCATCTTGTACCAACTGACTGGGACAGCGATTCGGCCCGCCTGACCACATGGTCGCTCGGCCTGCTATGAAAAACCTCATCCCTATCACATCCAATTAACACCTTTTGTTGGGCTGGATTTGTCCCCTAACCGGAATTCTGAGCCTTTCTGAGATTTCCTGCTTCTGGGTTATTCTGTTTATTCCTTGAAGAAGGGCTCAGGCCTGAATGCTGGAAAGAATAGCTGAGTTCCTTCAGCATGTCGGTGTGTTTGTAATTATAATCACAGCGTCTGCAGACTTCTGTGTTTCACTCATCTTTATTTGTAATACAAAGAACTGATGTTGGCAGTGGTGGTGGGGAGAGAGTGGGGGGTGGGGAACCACCTGATGGCATCCTCATTAGTACCTGGACCTACCACTTTGTGTCAGCCTATCCCAACAACTGGGAGCTACAACCCTGCGACAGTTCCCATAGAATTAGAGGACTAACAGTAGATCTGTGTGGAAAGAAGAACCTTAGCTGCTTCTTGCCCTTTCGTGTAAGACTTTATTCGTAATAAATGATCGACCACAAAAAACCCTGTTCCAAGTCTCTTTCAGCCCTTAGTATCATGTCCATACATTCCCATCATTGAACATTTTACATGCGCTCTCTGTTTGCACTCGGATGGTGAGTGGGAGCAGTTCCTTTGGTGCTTCAACCTTCTCCCGACCCCTGCACAGAAGCTGTTCTTCATCCTGCTGATGCTGGTTCTGATCCTCCTTTCTCTTCCTTGATGGGAGCAGCTGAGAGATGCTGTGGGCAGGGTCAAAGGGCTTCTCCAGGATTTGGCATGGCCTCTTCAGACAAGGATCCTGCTAGATCACACTGATGGGGAAGAGGGAGACTCCAGTGATCCTCTCTGTTGCTCTGAGGGTCCTGTGGATTGACTCCAATCCATTTCTCTGCAAGGACCCTCTCATCCAGTTTAGTTTGTACTTGTGTGGTGTTTCAAGGTCCCTCGGCCTGACGGAGATTGCCGATTCTATCGCATCTGCTGATTCCAAACGACCTTAGTTCCTCCGTCCTGTCGGGTCAGTCCGATTTAATGTTTCTCATCTTTTGTTTGATTTTTTAAGATTGTGTAGTGGATGTGTGTGGGGTATAAGTGCATGGGTGCTTGTGGGTGGGTATATGTGTGTGCGTGTGTAAGAAGGGGTGTGAGGGACAGTGTGTGTGTGTGTGTGTGTGTGTGTGTGTGTGTGTGTGTGTGTGTGTGGGAGTGGGAGTGTCTGTTGGCATTTGGGTGTGTGTGGTAGTGTGTGTGTGCGTGCATGTATGTGGGGGTTTTATTTACAGTGAAAAAGTATATACAGAATATTTACAATATATACAGAATATATACAGAAGAGTGAACAAATATATACAAATATATCAACGATCAAATATATACAGAACATATGTATAAAGCACAACATCGACGTCAAATGAAAAGAACTCGACAAAATTATCTCACTTATCGAACACATCCCTGATATAAAAGCACATCTACCAATTTGCCCCGAAATAGTTGGGGTTGTGTGTGGGATTTGGGATGTGTGTGTGGAGTTGTGTGGAATTGGGTGTGTGTTTGTGGACTGCATGTTCGGGTATTGGGGTGTTGGATGGAACGTGTGAGTGGATGTGTGTGGTGTGTGTGGGTGAGATTGTGCAGTGGATGTGTGTGGGTTATATGTGCATGTTGCTTGTGGGTGGGAATGTGTGTGGGCGTGTGTAAGAAGGGGTGTGGGGGAGGGTGTGTGTGTGAGGGTGTGTGTGCAGATATGTGGGGCTTTTGTTTACAGTGAAAAAGTATATACAGAATATATACAATATATACAGAATATATACAGAACAGTGAACAAATATATACAAATATATCAACGATCAAATATATACAGAACATTTGCACAAAGCACAACATCGACGTCAAATGGAAGGAACTCGACAAAATTAACTCACTTATGGAACACGTCCCTGATAGAAAAGCACATCTTCCAATTTGCCCCAAAATCATTGGGATGTGTGTCTGGAGTTTTGTGGGATTGGGGTGTGTGTTTGGGGTCTGCATGTGGGGTTATGGAGGGAATGGGTGAGGGGTTGTGTGTGGGGTGTGTGGGTAGGATTGTGTGGTGGATATGTGTGGAGTGTATGTGCTTGGGTCCTTTTGGGTAGGTATGTGTGTGGGCGTGTGTAAGAAGGGGTGTGAGGGAGGTTGTGTGTATGTATGTGTGCGTGTGGGAGGGTGTGGGAGTGGGTATGTGTGCGTGTGTGCATTTCCTTCTTTCCATTTTCCATAAGTGAACAAATATATGCAGACATTTGTACAAAGCACAACATCGACGTCAAATGGAAGGAACTCGACAAAATTATCTCACTGATAGAACATGTCGCTGATATAAAAGAACATCTTCCAATTTGCCCCGAAATAATTGGGGGGACCTATCCTGAACGATTTTCAGAACCTTTCATTCTAAAACCCGACTTCCAGACCCATATTATATTCGTCTAGGAACAAAGTCTACTTTAAATACAAGAATCTGGTTCGGAGACGGGATTAAGGGGAGAGGGAGAAAAGAGATTCTATTGGAGTGTGGATGTGTGTGTGTGTGGGGTCACTGTGGGAGTTGTCTGAGTGTGTGGATTGAGTGTGTGGGAAGTGGATGTGATAGGTTTGTGTGGGGTGAGTGTTTGGTAAGTGTGGGGATGTGGGGTGTGTGTGTAAGTGGGAGTGTGTGTGGGAAGTGTGTGTAAGTATGTGGGTGTGTGGGGTGTGTGTGGGAATTGTGTGTGGTCTGTGTGTTGTGTGGAGTCAGTGTGGAAGGTGTCTGAGTGTGTGGGAAGTGTGTTTGTGGGTGTGTGTGAGAGGTGTGTGTGGGGTGTGTGTAAGTGGGAGTGTGTGGGTTGTATGTGAGGATTAATGTAGGGGGCTGTGGGGGTGTCTGAGTGTGTGGATGGGGGGTGAGAGTGTGTGGGATGGGTGGATGGGGGTGTGGAGGGGTGTGTGTTGTGGGTTATGTGTGTGGGAGTGTGTATGAGGGGTATGTGTGTGTGGGTTATGTGTGGTGTGTGTTTGTGAGGGATGTGTGTTTGTGGGGGGTGGATGTGTAGGGAGTGGGGTGTGTGGGGGTGGGTGTGTGTATGGTGTGTTAATGTGGTGTGTGTGTGAGGGATGGGTGTGTGTGGGAAGTGTGTGTAGATGTGTGTTTGTGAGAATATGGGTAGGGGGCAGTGTGGGGGTGTCTGAGTGTGTGGATGTGTGGGTGGGGGGTGAGAGTGTGTGAAATGGGTGGAGAGATGGTGTGGAGGGGTGTGTGTATGAGGGGTGTGGGTGTGGGTTATGTGTGGTGTGTGTTTGTGAGGGATGTGTGTTTGTGGAGGGTGGATGTGTAGGGAGTGGGGTATGTGGGGGGTGGGTGTGTGTATAGTGTGTTAGTGTGGGGTGTGTGTGTGAGTGATGGGTGCGAGAGGGGTGTGTGTGGGAAATGTGTGTAGATGAGTGTTTGTGAAGTGTAGGGGGCAGTGTGGGGGTGTCTGAGTGTGTGTATGTGTGGGTGGGGGGTGAGAGTGTGTGGGATGGGTGGAGAGATGGTGTGGAGGGGTGTGTGTTGTGGGGCATGTGTGAGGGTGTGTGTATGAGGGGTGTGGGTGTGGGTTATGTGTGGTGTGTGTGAGGGGTGTGTGTGTGGTTGTGAGGGGTGTGAGTTTGTGGGGGATGGGTGTATGGGGAGTGTGTGAAGGGTGTGGGTTTGGGGTGTGTGTGGGGGTGTGTATGTGTGAGTGGGTGTGTGTGGCAGCGTGAGTGTGTGTGTCAGTGTCTGTGTGGGGCACCAACGTATATAGGACATGGCAAGCATTGCATGCCCCCCCACCCCGCTTGTCAGCGCTACTTCCATCCCCATACTTGTCAATGACGACGTCATCTTGCACCCCTTGACACATCAGCGATGGCACCAACCTCCCTCCCTCCATCAGCGATGGCGCCAACCTCCCTCCCTCCATCAGCGATGGCACCACCCCCCTCCTTCCATCAGCGATGGCACCAACCTCCCTCCCTCCATCAGCGATGGCACCAACCTCCCTCCCTCCATCAGCGATGGCACCACCCCCCTCCTTCCATCAGCGATGGCACCAACCTCCCTCCCTCCATCAGCGATGGCACCACCCCCCTCCCTCCATCAGCGATGGCACTAACCTCCCTCCCTCCATCAGCGATGACACCAACCCCCCTCCCTCCATCAGCGACGGCACCAATCCACCTCCCTCCATCAGCGACGGCACCAACCCCCCTCCCTCCATCAGCGAAGGCACCACCCCCCTCCCTCCATCAGCGACGGCACCAACCCCCCTCCCTCCATCATCGACGGCGCCAATGCCCTCACCCACACCTCCCCATGGGTCAGCGACTGCACCAATGCCCTCACTTCCACCATGGGCGCTATTTTGGGGTTTGTGTGTGTGGGGAATTTGGGTAAGTCTCTGATGTTTGGGGATGTGAGTATGGTGTGTATGTGTGGTGGGTTAGTGTGTGTGGTGGGTTAGTGTGTGGGGTGGATTTGAGTGTGGGGGTTGTTTGTGTTTGTGTGGTGTTTTTGTGTGTGAGTTTGTGTGTGTTAGGGGTTTTGTGCTTGTGTGGTGTTTATGAGTGGGGTTTGTGTGTGTGTGGGATTTGAATATAGAGAGTGTGTGTGTGGGTATGGGATGTGTGGCTTGTGTGGGGTTTGCATATGGAGGGTTGGTGTGTGTGTGTGTGTGTGTGTGTGTGTGATATACGTGGAGGGAATGTGTGTGTGTCTATGTGTGAGCGCATGAGTGTGGGGGAAATATGTGTGGGGTGGTGTGGGTGGGTGGATTTGCGGGTTTGTGTGTGAGGGGGTTGTATGAGGGAGTGTGTGTGTGGGTGTATTTATGGGGTGTGTGTGTGTAGGGGTATGTGGTTCGGGATGTGTGTGTAGGGCCATGTGAGTGGGAGTGCATGTGTGAGGGACTTGTGTGGGAAGGTGTTTGTGCAGGGTCGCATTAGTGCGTGTGCATGGTGGGATTTGTCTGGCAATGTTTGTGTCAAGGGTGTGAAGGGTGTGTGTGCGGAGAAATAAGTGTGGCAGTGCATGCGAGGGAGGGAGTGTGTAGGGGGCATGATTGGGAATGGGTTTGTGCGTGGGTTGTGTGTGCAGGGGTGTGAATGCGGTGGTGAATATGGAGGGGCGTCCATGTGCTGGGTGTGTATGTGGGGTATGTGTTTGGGGGATGGGTGGAGGTCTATGAATGGGTGTGTGTGTGGTTTGTGTTGGGTGTGTGTGGGACGGGTATGTTATTGTTTTTGTGGGGAAGTCTGTAGGGTTATGATTGTGTGGGGTGTGTATGTGGGGAGTGAGTGGGGGATGTCCATTGGGGCCATGTTTTTTGGGGCAGATGTGTAGGGTTGTATTGTGTGAGTGTGCATGTATGTGTGTGTGTAGCTGGGTGTTGATTTTGTGTTGGTTGTGTGTGGGAGGTGGTCAAGTGTGAAGGTGTGTGTGTTTGGGTGTGTGTGTGAGAGGTATATGGGGTGTGGATGGGTGTGTGTGGGGGGGACTGTGTGTGTGAGAGGATGTGTGTACGGGTATGTGTGTGGGAGGTTTATCTGTGTAGGGGTTGTATTGTGTGAGTGTGCGTGTATGTGTGTGTGTAGCTGGGTGTTGATTTTGTGTTGGTTGTGTGTGGGAGGTGGTCAAGTGTGAAGGTGTGTGTGTGTTTGGGGGTGTGTGTGAGAGGTATATGGGGTGTGGGTGGGTGTGTGTGGGGGGGACTGAGTGTGAGAGGATGTGTGTACGGGTATGTGTGTGGGAGGTTTATCTGTCCAGGGGTTGTATCGGGTGAGTGTGAGTGTGCGTTTATGTGTGGGATGTGTGGCTGGGAGTTGATTTTGTGAGTTGTGTGTGGGAGGTGGTCATGTGTGAAGGTGTGTGTGAGGGGTGTATGTGGGCGGTGTTTCTGGGTTGTGCGTCGGGGTATATGTGTAGGTGTGGTGTGTGGAAGGGGACTGTGGGTGCATTGGGTGTTTGTGGAGTGAGGGTGTGGAAGGTGTGTATGAGTGTCGAAGGGTGTTTGTGTATATCTGTCAGAGGTTGTGTTTGGGGGAGTATGTGTATGGGGGATATGTGTGTGTGTGTGCGCAGAGTGTATGTGTGGGAGTTTGTGAGCGTGAGGGTGTGTTCCTGGGATGTGTATGTGTGTGTGGGGTGTGCATGTGGGAGGTGTGTGATTGTGGGGGGTGTGAGTCGGGGCTTGTATGTGTGGAATGTGTGTCTGGGGATGTGTGTTGGGGGTTGTGTGTAGGGTGTGTGTGTGGGAGGTGTGTGATTGTTGGGGTATGTGTCTGGGGTATGTGTCTTGAGTGTGTTGCAGTTTTTTCAGGGGGGGGTCTAGTGTTTTTCATTGTTGGTTGAGGGTTTTTGTTTAAGTTAATTGTGAAAGATTGGGTGCCATTGTGTAAGTTGTAATAAGTAATTTAAGTTTTACAATTGTTAATGTTAAGGGTTTAAATCACCCAATAAAAAGGCAATGTGTGATAGATTATATTAAGAAGCTAAAAGTAGGGATTGTGGCAAGATAGCGTAGAGTCTAGACATGTAATCTCGACCTCTCTGGCCAGATTTTTAAATACCTGTTTTTTAACCCTTTGTTTTCAAGTTTAAACTTTTTAAATTTTAGTTTAAAGTATCAAGCAATTATTATGGCCACTAATGGTAAAAAGATTAAACCTCAAGTTCATAAGAATATACATTTTCGAAGTGCTGAGGATCTGGGGACTAGACGACCTGAAACAGCCCCTGGCTCAATTTCTTCATTGCCTAGACCCCAAAGATTTCCTGTGCGGGCTGAAAAAAAATCTATTGCTACCAAATGAAGGATGGCGCTGGAATTACCCATTCCCCGGAAGAAGGTGCGTGTTACCAAGAAGTAGAAAGCCTTTTGATTTCAATGGAGGGAGCACACAGGAAAATGTCTCCATTGTTGGAAATGCATCAGGTCGACGTCGATTCAATCCAGTTAAAGAAGTTTTGTGGCATAAAGGTTATAAGTCTACTTTTCGTTACCCTGCAGTGTTGAAGGTGTTTTACGGAGTCTATCAATTTTGGTTTTTTGAAACTGATTGTGAAGCAATGATTTTTGCTGACTCATGGCCAGATATAAGAGGACAAAGACATAGTCCAGCATTATTTCCTAAAGAAAACTTTGGTAGCTCTGGAAAAGGAAGAAATGGCAAAAATGGGAAAAAAACAGGAATGGAAAGAGTCCAACTTCTGAAATGGGATTTTCAAGATTGGAGTCTTTTGGGTTAAAAGAATTTTCTTATTCTATTTTTTCTTTTGTTCTTATAATATTTTGATGTTACTGACTGTTTGGCTGGGCAAGGAGAGATTTGGACTTTCTTTACTAGTCATCAGCCACTGGTGGGTGACCCACACCCAATTTTTGTTTAGGGGATTACTACCTTTTGGTAGTTTTTTTGGGGGGGGGGGTTTCTTTTTTTTTCCTTTTTCTTTATTTTTTAATTTTTTTGTAGTTTTTAATTTGTGATTTTTTTATTGGAGGGCCTATATACATTAATTTGAGTTTTTATATAAAGATATTATTGGTATTTAGTAATAATAGTAGATATGTCAAAGTTGAGGTTTGCTACTTTTAATGTTCGAGGATTAAATAGTTAGATTAAACGTAAGCGGGTCTTGGCATATATTAAGAAAAAGAAAATTGATATTGCTTTTTTACAAGAAACACATTTGAATGTGATGGAAAGCGTGAAATTAAAAAGGAACTGGGTTGGGCATGTATATTCTTCTTCATTTAATTCTAAGGCTAAAGATGTAGCTATTTTGATACGTAAAAATGTATCTTTTGAATTACAATCAAAGGAGAAAAAGGCAGAAAAAATAAAAATTTAAAGAAGCTAAAAGTAGATATTGTATTTTTGCAAAGGACTCATTTGACAGAAAAAGAACATTTGAAGTTGAAGAGAGATTGGTCAGGACATGTAATTTTTTCTTCATTAAACTCTAAAACTAGAGGCGTGGTGATATTAGTTAATAAAAAAAAACTTTTTGCTGTGGATTTTTTTTGATAATGTTGGAAGAGTACTGATTGTTAATTGGAAGATTTTTTTCCGAAAGTTGGACTTTAATGTATGTTTATGCACCAAATGAAGATGATCAGACATTTTTTTCAGGGACATTTTTAAATTCGAATCAGGCATATGGGAATGTGTTAGTCGGAGTAGATTTTAACTGTTGTTTGGATCCCTTGTTGGACAAATCTCCAAAAATTGTTGAAAGAACTAAAATGGCAAAAAGACTGTTTAGGATGATGGAGGATTTAAATTTAGTGGAAATTTGGAGGAAATTAAATCCAACTGAGAAAGATTATTCACTTTATTCAGCTCGGCATGATTCTTTCTCTAGAATAAATGTATTTTTGATTTCTGTGCATTTACAAGTAGATTTAATTTTGCAGAATATAAAAGTAGGTTATTCTCATATCCTTCATTAAATGTTTAGGGACTGAATTAACTGAGACAGCTTATCGATGGAGGTTTAATGAAAAGTTATTGAAGAGACCAGATTTCATTTAGTAGATGAGAGATCAAATTATTTTTTATTTACAAATGAAAGAAAATTCAGTTCAAAGTAAATTTATTTTGTGGGATGCTTTAAAAGCATATTTGAGGGGACAAATTATTAGCGATACAACTAAAAGAGAAAAAAACTATTTATTCGTAAGTTTAAATTTGGAAAAGGAAATCGAAGGCTTGGAGAAAAAAATTAAAAAAAATTATACAGAGGATGAAAGGATAAATTTATCTAAAGTGAAATTACGTTATAATTTACAAACGTATAAATATGAGAAAATGATGTTGGAGTCTAAACAATGTTATTATCAATTGGGAGAAAGAGTGCATATGGTTTGGCATGGCAACATAAAACTGAGCAAGTATCAAGGACAATTAATGCTATTAGGAAGAATGGAGAAATTACATAAATGAATACTGATGAATTTTTAAAATTTAATGAAAATTTATATATGTCAGAGGGTTATCAAAAAATGGATCAAATTGATTTATTTTTATCTAGTTTAAATTTGCCAGTGTTGAATGAATTTGAGGTAAAGAATTTAGATATTTTATTTACTGAATTAGAATTGAGAGAAGCTTTGCAATCGATGCCTGATGGGAAATCTCCTGGAGAGGATGGATTTAAGGTGGTGTTTTATAAAAAATTCAATGATTTATTATTTCCATTATATAAAGATGTTTTGAAACAAGCAACTAAAATGGATGTATTTCCAGAATCTTTCTCAAAAGCATTGATTACAGTTATACCTAAAAAAAGAAAGGAACTCTTTAAAAGTGTCACCTTACAGACCGATATCATTATTAAATGTTGATTATAGATTGGTGTCAAAAGTTTCAGATAATAGGTTAGTGAATTATTTGCCAAATTTTTTTACGTAACAATCTGGTAGGGTTTGTCAAAGACAATGTAGTTAAATTGTCATCAGATAATATAGTTAAATTGATTTCATTAATTAATGCTAAAAACAACAAGATAATCAACCAATGGATATATCTTTGGATGCTGAGAAGGCATTTGATCGAGTTGAGTGGAAGTTTTTGTTTAAAGTATTGGAAAAATTTAATTTTGTTCCATTTTTTAGGGGTTGTGTTAGGGCTTTATATGCAGAACTTACGACAAGGGTAATAACGAATGGTGAGATTTCAAAATCTTTTAATTTATCTTGTTCTACAAGACAGGGTTTTCCTCTTTCACCTGCTTTACTTGCTTTGGTGACAGAACCTTTACCTCAGGCTGTTTGACATGATTTTGGTGTTAGAGGACTTAAAGTGAGAGAAAATGAAAATAAAATTAGCTTATTTACACATGATGTTTTTGTATATTTAACTAATCCAAAAACTTCACTAAAATTATCACAGGACTTGTTGAATAAGTATGGTAAATTATCGGGATATGAGATTAATTGGGAAAAGAGTGAGGTTTTACCAATAGCAGAAGAAGATTTTATGGATTGTAGACAAATTACTAAATTTAGATGGTCAAATAAAATTAAATATTTAGGAATAGTTGTAAATAAAAATGATCATGAATTATTTATTTTGCATTATGTACCTTTATTAAATAAGGTTAAAATTGATTTAGATAAGTGGAAAGATTTACCACTGACCTTAATAGGAAGAGTGAATTGCATAAAGATGAACATTTATGCTCGAGTACAATACTTTTTTCAATCTATTCCTTGCATAGTTGGGTTATTCTTATGGAAAGGTAAATTATCGAGGGTTTCTTTCCAAAAATGGACTTGGCATTATAAATTGGGTGGTTTGCAATTACATTGTTTTTATAATTATTATGAGGTGGCACCGATGAAGTTTATTAATTGGTTATTTGATAATCAACAATCTCCTAGGTGGGCAAAGATAAAGATGGCTCATATTTTGGAAAATAATATTAATCATTTCATTTATAAATGGAATCCTTTATTGTTACAAGAATTTAAATTATCCGTTTTTCGACATATAATGAATATTTGGTAAAATCGCAATTTAATTCTTGATTCTATCGGAATAGTTTCGATAAGATCACCATTATATCAGAATAAATTAATTCCCTTTTCATGATAGAATCCTTACTTAAAAGATTGGGAAATTAAAGGATTAGTGAATGTAATAGATTGTTTTGAAGCAGGGAGGTTTTGTTCATTTAAAAGGTTGCAGGAAAGATATGGTATTGCATCAAATTCTTTGTTTATTACCAACTTTGAGATTATTTAAAGAAGAATTATGGGAAGGAAATAAATTTACCAGGTCAAAAGAAATTTGAATTATTAATTGCAGATAAAGGTGAAAAATGCTTTATTTCTGATATGTATAGGTTGTTGCAGGAGAAAATGGAAAAAGACAAATGGGAAAGAATTAAATATTATTTTGACATGGGAGGAATGGTCAAAACTGTGTGTTGACGGTGTTACCAAGTTAATTAATGTGAGGTATACTATGGTCAATTAGAATTTTTTGCATCAATTATATTCAACCCCTGAGAAATTGAAGAGATATGGATTCAGTTTAACAGATTTCTGTTTTAGATGTAGAGAGCAGAAAGTTACTTTTGTACATTCAGTTTGGTCGTGAAAGAAAATTAAGCATTTTTGGGAGGAAATTATAAAATTTTTGAGGGATTTGTTTCAAAGGGATATTTAATGGATCCAAAAATATGTTTGTTGGGTTATGTTAATGTTCCATTTGTTGATTCAAAATGCCTAAACCATATTTGGCTTTGTTAAGATTTGGGTTAGCAGTAGCGAGAAAATATATAGCTGTCACATGGAAGAATATAAACTTGCAAAGATGGCATAACGGATTGCACTCTTGTCTATATTTAGAAAAATTAACATATAATGTAAGTAATTATTCTTTTTTATTTATATGTGGTGTTTATATTTGAAACACATGGCTATAGAAATTAAATCAATGTTGTAATGTTGGCAGACCAATCAGGGAATATTTGATACATTTCTCTAAGGTTTTGGGGGAGGAGAGGTTGTTTTTTTTTTCTTTATTTTGGTTATTTTTTTCTTTTTTTGGTTTTTATTGTATTAGTAATGGGGAGGGGATGTAGTTTACAGTTATTTTATGTGTATTTGATTTTCTTTATGTAATTTGAGAATATTAAATAAAATCTTTCAAAGAATCGAGTGTGTATGTGTGTGTGTGTGTGGGGCGTGTGCGTCAGGGTTTGTGTGTGTGGGGGTGTGGTAGGAACTGCCGCTGATCCCCGAGTCCTCCCCACTGCCGCCGCTGATCCCCGACCCCTCCCCACTGCTGCCTGACACATCGATTCCTCCAGACGCTCGAGATTCCAGCCGGCTTCTCTGAGCAGGGTGTCACGGTTGATGTAGTGGTTAGGGCAATGCCTTTACATGGCCAGTGGTCAGGACTGGACCTCAGTTTGAATTCTGCGCTGTCTGTCAGAAAGTTCTCCTCCTCGTTGCTATCAAGTGGCTTCTGTGTTCAATCTTGCCTTTGAAAGTTCTTCTGCATTCAGGACAGGTTGTTCCAGATGGCAGATCAGGCTTGGGTTGGTACGGCCTCTCCTCTCATCTTCTTCTATTTCTGCACATCTGCTGGCTTCAAAGGTTGCTGTTCCCTCTCAGATGATGGTTTGCCAGACCTTTCTGTCCATGGTTCATCCACCCTTTGACAGGTCTTGTTTTTCATCCTGCAGGGTGTCTAGCCACCCTCCTCACCAGGCAAGCCTGATGGGGGAGCCGGTTTAGTCGCCGACCACTCGACCATGCGACAGGTAGTACTGGGTTACATGGTACCAGTAGCACTCAGGCGAGTGACCTGACACAGATCCTTGTTTACTCTTCACTTCATGCAAAAAGGCTCCCAAGTACTCATGTTGACCATGACTGTGGCCAATATGCCTTTGTTGAAGAGCCTCAGGATCCGTACTTCCATTTCAGTTCATCTAATACTAGAAGGGGTGTCCTATAGTTGTTTCCTTGATGCAGAGTTAAAGGCTTTGGTGTGGGTGATGAATGATGTGTACAAAGGTTGGATCTGTTCACTACATTTTTTTGGAGTTGTCGAATTTTTAGGTGTTGGCAGAAATCTCCTTGAACTTTGTTGAGATCCTCCAGGACTGGATGTAGAAATACCTGAACATGTTGATTGTGTTTCCAAGTGTGGCTGCCTTATTGACAGTTGGTCCTGCTACCAGCTCGACTTCCAGCACAAGTTGTTGTCCTCCCTTCTGCGCTTCACGAATCTACAAGCAATGGAAACAAAAGTCATTCAAGGGAAGAGATGAACAGAGTTGAGGAAGATCACGCGAAGACGACCAATGGTCTTCAGCTCAAAATCATCTTCACTTTTTCGTAAAGATTCAGAGACAATAGAAACCCATTAATCCCCTATCCCTCTATCCCTCCCCCTTCGTCGACAACTCTTCCTCCCTCTCCCTCCCTCTCCTTCCCCTCTAACTCTCACTCTCTACGAATATCCCTCCCCATCCTCAAAAACTCTCCTTTCCTCTCCCTCTCCTTTTCCCCTCACCCTCTCCCTCTATCACTCCCCTTTCCTCGACAACTCTCCCTCCCTCTACTTTCCTCTCCCTCTCCCCCTCACCCTCTCCCAAAATCCCTCCCCTCAAAAAATTTCCCTCCCTTTCCTCCTCTTTCCCCTCTCCCTCTCCTTCCCCTCTCCCTCTCCTTCTCCTGCCCTCACTCTCTCCCTATATCCCTCCCATTCCTCAAAAACTCTCCTCTCCTTTCCTCTCCCACTCCTCCTCTTCCCCTCACCCTCTCCCAAAATCCCTATCCCTTCCTCAACAACTCTCCCTCCCTCTCCCTTTCCCCCTCCTTCCCCTCCCTCTCCTTCCCCTCCTCACCCTCACCCCATTACTACCCCTTCCTCGAAAACTCTCCCTCACTCTCCTTTCCTCTCCCTCTCCTTTTCCTCTCCTCCTCTTCCCCTCACCCTCAGCCTATATCGCTCCCCCTTTCTCACCAACTCTCCCTCTCTCCTTTCCTCTCCCTCTCCATCTCTTATCGCTCTCCTTCTCCTCTTACCCTCACACTCTTCCCTATATCCTTCCCCATTCCTCGACAACTCTCCCTCCCTCTCCCATTCCTTCCACTTTCCATCTTCTTCTCCTCCCCCACTCTCTCCCTATATCCCTCCCCCTTCCTCGATAACTCTCCCTCCCTCCCTCTCCTTCCCTTCCCCTCACAATCTCCCTATAACCCTCTGCCTTCCTTGACAACTATCCCTCATCCTCTTTCCCTTCTCCTTCCCCTCACCCTCTCCCTATATTCCTTACCCTTCCTCGACAACTCTCCCTCTTCTTTCCTCTTCCTCTCTTTCCCCTATCCATCGACTTCTCCTCTTCCACTTCCCCTATCCCTTCCCATCTTTGACAACTCTCCCTGCCTCTCCCTCTCCTCTTCCCCTCTAACCCACCCCCTTCTTCGACAAGTCTACCTCCCACTCCATTCTTCTCTCTCTCCTTCCCCTCTCTTATGCCCCTCACCCTCTCCCTATATTCCTCCCCCTTCCTTTACAACTCTTCCTCCCTATCCTTTTCTCTCCCTCTCCTTCTCCACTTCCTCTCCTTCTCCTCAAACTCTCCCTGTATCCTTCCCCCCTTCCTCGACATTTCTTCCTCTCTCCTTCCCCTTTCCCTCTCCTCCTCTTCCACTCACCCTCTCTCCCTCTATCCCACCGCCTTCCTTGACAACTCTCCTTCCCCACTCTCTCTCTTTTTCCTCTTCCCTTCACCCTCTCACTATATCCCTCCCCCTTCCTCGACAACACTCCCTCCCTCTCTTTCCCTCTCCCTCTCCTTCCCCTCTCCCTCCTCTTCCCCTCTCCCTCCCCTGAGTGAGGTGCTGGATTTGGGAGGGGGGGAGGTCAAATGCAAGGGAAAGTCTACAATATATCCTTTCTAGCATTGATGGAGAGAAGGATTTTGAGCTGAACGCTCTCTGCACCCTGAAAGAGACAACATGGTGGAGAGGATTGTAAAAAAACATCCAGCCTGCTGGACTTCATGATTTGGGGAACTGAGTGTAAAAGTTGGTGAGTCAAGTTACAGCTGTATAAAATTTTGGTTCGCCGCATTTGGAATATTACGTAGTGTTCTGGTCCCTGAATTCACGGGAGGATGTCGAAGATCTTGTAGACCTCTATCACGTCTCCTCTAATCCTTCTACACTCCAGCTCTGCGAACCTTGCCTCATGAGAATTGTTTCCCAATCCAGGCAGCATCCTGGTAAATCTCCTCTGTCCCCTCTCCTTCCTATAATGAGGTGACCAGAACTGAACATAATATTCTAAGTGAGTCATACCAAAGATTTATAGATTTGCAACATGACAACTCTACTCCTGAATTCAAACCACCTATGAAGGAATCTCAGCACACCATAATCCTTCTTCACTCTCCTATCAAACTGTGCGGCAACCTTGAGAAATGTGTAGATTTGCAACCCAAGGTTCCTCTGTTCATCCACACTCTTAAGTAACTGACCATTAACTCTGGACTCAGCCTTCTGGTTTGTCCTTCCAAAATGCATCAACTCTCAGTTATCTGGATTGAAATCCATCCACCACTTTTCTGCCTAACTCTGCATCCCACCTTCATCATTTTGTAACCTTTAACAGCCTTCATCTCCATCCACAACTCCTCCAAACCAACCTCCGTGACATCCGCAAACTTACTGACCTATCCATCCGCCTCTTCATCCAGGTGACATGAAAATCACAAAGAGCACGGGTCGCAGAACAGATCCCTGCGGCACCAACCTCCAGGCAGAATACTTTCATTCCACTACGACACTCTGCTTTCTTCCGACATGACAGCTTTTATTTCATGCAGGTAATTTTTCGCTCATCCCATGACTCAGGACTTTCCGAAGGAGTCTCCTGTGACCGACCTTCTCAGACGCCTTGCTAAAATCCTCGTAGACCTCATCTATCACCGTACCCTCATTAATTTCTTTTGTAACCTCCTCCAAAGACTGAGTTAGATTTGTGAGGCCCAAGCTTGCCTTCACAAAGACATGCTGACTATCCTTGAGTAGAGTGTATTTCTCCAGATCTTCATAGATCCCATCCTTAAGAATCCCTTCCATTAGTTTACTCACCAATAATGTAAGACTAACCCTAATTCCCAAGATTCTCCCTATTACCTTTTTTAAACAAGGGGACTCTATTTACCATTCTCCAATCCACCCGAGTCGCGCTGCCGTCTATCTCCCTCCTTGCCCACGTGAGTGGTGCTGCTGTCTCACCCCCCCCCCCCCCACACATCTGGGTCACGCTGCTGCCTCTCCAACCCACCCCCCCACCCCTTCACCAAGGGTCGATATCGACCACTTTGGAGACCCCTAATATGTTATTTAAAGTAACTTAATGTCACTTTATTCGATTCAGCAAAGAGTGGGGCAGGGAGGCAAGGTTAGGGGGGCTTTACTAAAGCTCAGCCTGGAGTGGTAGTTAATCCGCCACAGTTGACATGGCGTTGCAGTCGTGCTCCAATCTTCAAATATGCCTGGATGCAGCAGGCATGGATAATTGCCGATGATTTGCCACAACCCATTTTTTATACACTTGTGGATGCATGAAACTATGCACCAGCTTTGATCTTTTTCAAACTTCGAACATGCGAGGCAGAAGCTTTAATAGTAAGAACCCATTTACTTGTTTCAGATGGTGAAGAGAAGCAACATCCACGTCATTCTGTGCATTTCTAAATGGCACATTGGGGAAGTAGTGAAATCAAATTGCATGAGTGGATGCAATTGCTTTGGATGAGACCTTAAACCACATCCTATATGGTTTTTAAAGAACATACAAGATTCTATCGTACAATAAATTCTGTTCTTTACCCGGCCTCGGGCCTAGTCGGTTCGAGCAGTGAGTCGGAGGAGGCGGAGACCAGAGTTTGGGCAGTGTTCGGAGGTGGAGCGAGTTGAGAGTGACAGGTTTAATTGGTCAAGGCCGATAAAAGGAGGGAAATGCAAAGGAGAGGCCAGCGAGGAGTGGCCCAGTGAGTAGTGGCCTGGTGAAAGAGTGGGGTTTCGAGGCTTTGGCTCGAGAGGGTTCAGCGAGTAGAGGCTGAGGTCGAGTGTATCTAGATTAAGGTAAGACTATATTTTTTTTGTTATTTTCTCTTTCTAAGGTGAGGGGGAAGAGAGAAGGGTTGAATGTGAGAGCAGTTTGCTCTTTTCAGTGTCAGATGTGAAAGGTCCTGGAGTCTTCGACCTCCTGGACATCCACGATTGCACTAGGTGTACTGAGCTGCAGCATCTCAGGGACCGTGTTAGGGAATTGGAGCTGCAGCTCAATGACCTCGACCTGGTCAGTGAGAGTGAGGCCATCATAGATAGGAGCTATAGCCAGGTGGTCTCAACAGGGCCACAGGAGGAGGATCAGTGGGTTCCAGTTAGGAGAGGGGAAAGGGAAGAGACAGATACAGGAGGGGGCACCTGTGACTGAAGCACTCAACAAATGGTACACCTCCTTGAGGAGCATTCAGGCTGGGGAAGGAATCAGTGGCTGTATCTCTGGCACAAGGTCAACCTCTGTTGCCCAAAAGGGTAGGGAAAGGAAGAGGAGGGTAATAGTTATAGGGGATTCGATGGTCAGGATGACAAATTGTGGATTCTGTGGATACGATTAAGGAAACAGATTGGTGCCAGGGTCTGGGATGTAACTTCCTGTGTCATTTCAGAACAAGTTGGATAGCTGCCTGGATGTGAGGGGATTGGAGGGTTATGGACAGGGAGTGGGTAAGTGGGGCTAGAGGAGCCCACTTAAATCGGTGTGGACTCGAGGGGCCGAGATGTCCTGTATCTGGACTGTAATTGTCTCAGCCAAGATTTATCTTGCAATCAACATCATCTGGTCATTCCTGCATTGCTATTAGGGACCAGTTATGTGTGCAAAATAGCAATGTTTCTCAACTAGGTCAACGACCCTGCTTCATCAATCCAGAAATAAAACATTTCCAAAATCGCAGTGGTGAGAAGTGCCAGGTAAAAGTAAACCTTCAAGATCTTCCACTTGGACATTTGTCCGTTCCAACGTCCTCTTCTGCTCTGATGTTTCCTGACGCAAACGCTGGAATCTCTGTTCGATGGTAGCTAAAATGAACACAAGGTTCTGTTACACATACATTTAAAAATGTCTTCAAAGATTTACCATGTTTCCGGTGTTTTCTTCCCAACAAACACATTTTTTTGGTTTGGAGAGAGAACTGTGGGTTTAGTAATATTTAAAGCAATGCAGAACAGAAGATGACGAGAGAAAAGGTGAGCAAGGAATGAAAAAAGTTTGGAGGGAATCAACGTGAAATAGCAGACAAGTGAAATGAAGAACAGTGAAAAGGAAGGGACATTTGCAAAAGAAAATGGAGAGAGAAAGAGAGGGACAGTTGTGCAACTCTGTTGAAAACATGTTGACTTCAAGGCCTTTTACTCATCGAGAGGAGCAGGTGAAGTGGGGGGGAGCTGGGGCCGGGGAGGAGCAGGAACAACAAAGAATACCCTGCTGAATAGAGAAGACTCTGAGAGCAGCTGCAACCGTTCTCACCAGAACTGTATCCCGCCCTTCAGGTGCTCAGATGCATGGATCTTCAGTGCCCTCCCAGCACAGCATGAGAAATCCCCTCTCATTGGGGGGTCTTTGAGACATCACAGCCCTAAAAACTTCCTTGGCTGCATGTTTGCCAGATGTTCACACTTGGTAAATGGCCGCTGCTTAACCTTCTACCATTTCTACATACCCTCTATTTCTATTAATAACTGATCAACAAGACAAACGGAAAATATAGAATTTCTGAGGTTTAGGAAAGGAAACAAAAATGTATAAAAATAAATGAGCTGATAGAGCATCTGGAAAAAAGAAAAGCAACATTAACATTTCGATGGAGCTCGTGACTTCACCGCCTTGCTGGCATATTTTAACATATGTTTCCTATTTCCAGTCTTGTTTCTATGATTGGAAGTTGTCTGGTTTCCAATCATTCAATCTTCTCTTTAATTGATGAGCCATGGACAAGTATGCATGACTGGAGCCTGGCTGCTTTATTAAATAATCGCAGAGCATCACTTTCAACGAATTCACTGCAAGAATTCCCATTTGCCGCCATTTTCATTTCCAACGCTCCAAATATGGTTCTCAATTCAGTACCTTTAATGCAACAATTTTATAAGACCCAACACTTCTAAGATGCACCACTCGAGCAGAAATTTCATTCAATAAACACACATTTTGCAATACTATTGCGATTCTGGCCTACGAGTCTGAATCACTGACCACAATTCAGTGGAGAAAGTTCGATTGAACTTTCTTAAATACTGCATTTTATTCAAACATTGAAGTGTGCACAGTTCTTTAGTAAATGGTCATTTTCAGAGCTGTTTATGAAATGATAGCCTATTTATGACGTGCTAGGTAAAGATGATTCAACATTTGAAATCCAATCAATTGCAAGAAATATTTTAGAATGGTTCAAAGAGGTTGGTGGGTCCCCACTGGTAATTTGCACAATTTGAAAATGTCTAATTTACCAGCTGGAAGCATCACTTGTATTTGTTGGAATTAGAGAACCACCTTTTGATCTAAACATCAAATGTTGAAATGGTACCTGTGGTCTTTCGAAGCTGGACTATATTTGGAACAACGTCATTGCTCAAATTCAGCAGGCACTTTGCTGCCTCCTGTAACTTTTCGACACCATCTTCATGTTCAGAAATTTCTCCCTGAAGAACCTGTGATTTCAAAATGACACAATGACTCATTCACAATAAAATTAATATTTATTTCTGTATATCTTAGATTTGCCGATGCCTTGGTTAATTTCGATATTGTCTTTGGGTCAAGGAGATAAACAGCCTGTGAAGGCGATTCTATAAATTACCAACAACTCTCTGGCCTGCTTTGGGGTGAGGAGGCGAACATTTTCAAGGACCCAATAACCACAGGATATTGGAATTTTCTCAAACAACCAGATCAAACTTTCTATTGATCATTACTCATTACTCATTAATGCTTCGAGGTATTTAATACGCCTGATGTTTGAGCATTTTCTGATGCTGTTGAGCTCATCATCTTTATCTTGTCTACATCTCTTGACCGGCCCTGAAGTCCCCTTGCAAACCATCAAGGTCACAAGAAAATATTTAAAAATGTTCTGATGCTTAGATTTACATCAGCATTGATAAAATAATGCTGAAGAACTCATTTGGCTTTTCACCACTAATGGACATAGATTTGGCTGCAGAGGGTTATTCTGCATTATCGTTTTTCTGCCTGTCTACTTTTACTCCAGATGACCCCTCTCCCCAATCCATCATCCTTCAAAGGTAAATATGTGTTCTCCCTCAGCAATCCGACCCGTTTGCAACTCCTATTCTCTCGAGCACTTAATGGCCCACAGCTTTTCTCCATGACCATCAATCCCAGGCCATTATTGCAATAAATGGTCCGATTTTTCTCTGACTGCAAGACCAGAAATGCCCTCCACCTCAATAAAGCAAAACTTTCTGATTTGTCTTTCTGATGCAAATTCCAATTCCTCAAACATCAACTCCAGTCAACATGATGCCATTAGTTTCGTTAATGATAGAAAAGGATAGGTCTGGGACTCGGGTTGAGATTTTAAATTGGAGAAAGGCCAATTTGAGGAAATTAGAAAGGAATGAGAAGGTGTTGACCTGGAAAAGTATGTGCGGGGTGAGTGGAAGACCTACAAAGGTGAAATTTGGAGAGTACAGACTTTGCATGTTCCTGTCAAGATTAGCAGGCTTAGGAATCTGGTTTGGAAGAAGAGAGGTGTGCAGCAGGTATAGACATCACAGAGCAAATGAGGTGCTTGAAGAGTATAGAAAATGCAAGAAAAAACCTCAAGAAAGAAACCAGGAAGGCTATGTGGATGATAATGGGGTAAATTGGATGAGTAAGCTTGCAGGTGTTGTGGACACTAAAGAAGGTTTTCAAAGCTTGAAGAGGGATCAGGACCAGCTGGAAACATGGGCTGACAAATGGAATTTAATGCAGATGAGTGTGAGGTGTTGCATTTTGGAAGGACAAGCCAAGAAAGGACATACATGGTAACCAGTCGGGCAGTGAGGAGTACGATAGAACAGAGGGATCTGGGAATACAGACACCTCATTCTCTGAAAATGGTGTCACATGTGGATAGGGTTGCAAAGAGAACTTTTGGCACATTGACCTTGATCAATCAAAGGATAAAGTATAATTTTCATTGGTGAGACCCAATTTGGATTATTGTGTGCAGTTTGGATCACCTAACTGCAGGAAGGATGGCAATTGTGCAGAGATTGACTTGGATGTGGCCTGGACGTCAGGAGCAGAGTTGTAGGAAAAGGTTAAACAGGTTATGATTTTATTCCCTGGAGTGTAGAATGAGGGAAGAATTGAGAGAGAGATTTAAAATGATGTGGAGGACAGAGTAAATATAGGTAGGCTTGTTCCACTGAGAGCAAGTGAAATACAAACCAGAGGACATGGGATAAGGGTGAAGGGGATAAATTTAGGGGGAACATGAGGGAGAACGTCTTCACACAGAGTGAAGAGGTGGGAGAGTGGAACAAGCTGTCCGTTGAAGTGGTGACTGTGGGCTCAATTTTTAATTTGAAAAGAATTTGGACTGGTACATGGATGGGAGAGGTATGGAGGGCTATGGACTAGGTGCGTCAGAGGGCCTCGGCAGAAAAAGGGTTCGGAACAGACAAGAAGGGCCAAAGGGGCCTGTTTCTGTTCTGTAATATTGTAAGGTTCTATGGTTCGAATACTTCTTTGGAATAAATCAATCTCTGCCACTTTGCAAACAAATCTTACCTCCAAATGTGCTCCAAATCACCACTTTCCTCCCACCCCCCTTCACCTGTTCCTGAAACCCCCATCTATGGAGTTATCGTCTCTGCACCTGATGATCCCATTAATGATTTGCTGAGATTTTTTGCTCTGCTGTTATAATCTTGGAGGTCGTCCAAAATTCTGCCACCATTTTCTTAGGCCCCCATTAAACATGGATAAGGTCTGAGGAAACCCATACTGAAAATAGACACACAATGAGAGCAGAACTGTTTGGCTTCTTTGTTACAGTTTCCAATCTCGCCCCCACCATCTGGAAGCAAATTGGCTGTTGGATCTTCATCAGGCTCCCATTAAAACCTGATCAAGTTGGAATGAATGGAGCTCAACTTCCTATTTCAGGTGCCAAACTTACAACCTCCCATGTGGCCTTAACCACTGTTATTGGATGTGCACATTATCATTATTTCAAAGCATTCATCATTCTACTCGTAAATTAGAATAAGCAACATTACACAGTGATTTATGAAATAACAACTTTAATTTACCATGATATTTTCAAGTTCTTGCTGCAAGATTTCTGGATTAGGGATGGCCTCCAGCTGAACCATTCGTCTTTCTCTTTCTACTCTCTCTAGCCACAAACGCAGCTCATCTGCCTTCTCTTGCCATTGTTCAAATACCTTGGTGCTAAGACGGATTCCAAGTCCAATGCACTATAGAGTGAAAGAAATGAATGAGTATGTGGATTTTTAAAATGTACGATTTTGTGATGCGATCAAATATCGAGTGTCCAATCGATCCAAAATGGGTCAAGCGATACATTACTGGTCCATTACTTATGCCAACTATCATTTTTTTGTTCCCTGCATCAAGTTTTTTGAGGGTCACAGACAAAAAGGCAATGTTCACTCCTCACCAAAGGTGAAATGCCTGTTACCCTGCCGTACTGTTCCATTTTCTTGTTATGTCAATAAATCTTTTAATTAATATTTTGAGTTTGCTTTCAAAATAAACTGATGGTCAGGAATATATCAGAAGCATTGAAAACCTTCACAAATTTAGTGTGTCAGTGAAGATTAGACAGAAATTCTTTTGGGGCTGGGCTTGTTCCAGCCGAACACTGCATTTCTGTTATGCCATTCAAGCCTAACCCTTGGGTTTAGGACATACTGAGCCAGCGAGGTGACCTTTGTGGATTGGACACATTACACCGTGTTCAGTGACAAATGCACGTGGGAGGCCAGTCTGGAAAATCTTCACCAATTATGATCTGTTCGACATTTGATTTTATTAAAAGGAAATGAGTTCATGACTTATTTTCTGCAGTGGTCTCTGTCCAACTCGAGTGAGTTTGGCCACCAAGAGAGCTCCACAATACTGGAAAGATTTGATCATTGTTCCTGTTCTTCATGGGTATTATTAATCACAGCCGCAAACCTTTTCCAGAGCCACTCTTATAAGACTAAAACTTACACAAGTTGCTCAGTCTATCAAAATGCTCTCATGTTACTGATCTAAAGTAAAATTGGAGTTTAAATGCTATTAGTCAAAAAAAAGGAGATATGTCATACTTCTGATCGAAGTGCGTTGAAGCGAGCATCGGCGCTTTCAACCGTCTCCTCCACACGTTGGCTTATGGCATCAGGATCAATTGGGATCTTGTAGCTTTCAATTGCATTCCTGATTTCAAAGAGAAAGGCAGCATCGAAGAGACTTTTCCAAGATCGTCTGAGGTATCTTAGATCCCCTTTGAGAAACTGAAAATCATTGAAGAGGAATTTCTGCTTCTTAAGTTTGAATGTCAATGACGTGGAGTCAAATTCCTCAGCTTTTATTTTTTGTAGTTCCTTTTCTGAATGAATCATTAATGTTTCAAATTCATCATAATCTGTTTAAAGGAATATAATGGTGAAATAATCAAAATGATCAAATAATACCAGATTATATAGACTTTGACACATTGACAGGATCCTGTAATAATTACAAGTTGGGGTTATTCCAAACCACATGTACCTTTCAGTTGTCTTACTTAGAATTCTTTTTAACTCTCAGTAAATAGTATTTTATAGTAATCTGGAAAATAAATGAATACTTTCCCTCACCTTTTCGGAACTTCTGCAGTTCTAGATGCAGATCCTCAATCACGTTTAATTGAGAATCTGCACTTGATAAAGCGGATTCGTACTCCTCCATCAAGACATTCAAGTTCTCCTGCAGTGCAACTTCCTCGTCTCGCAAAGGGTCCTGGACATTTTGTTCCAGGAAAGTCTGAGCTGCCTCTATGGCCAAAACCAACTCTTGCTCTTTCTGGGACAACTTTTGGCGATGTTCCTAGAAAAGAAACAATCCTAGGTTCATTTTTATTGCTCCAAGTTGTCTTGGGGGAGGTAAGGTTTCTATTTATTGCATTTGCAATTGAAATAAAATATTCAAGTTTCCCAATTTATTAAAATCAGGGTACCAAAACACCCTTAAATACACACAGGAAACATACTTCAAGTCCAGAAATCTAAATGGTTTTATGCTTTCGGAGGTTTAATCAACTACCTTGATCTACAATTCTTTGCTTGTGTCAAAGGATGAATCCTGCTGAGATGGAGTAGAATATATTCCATATTTAATTTGACTGACAAGAAAATAAATCCTCTCCTTCAGTATTTGTACACAGTCCCTTCCCTGTCAAACAGACTTACTTTTATTTAAACTTAAGCACATTAAACTTTTGTCATTTGAATGATCTCATCCTTAACTTTCAATTCAGGGATTTAATATTCTTTCATGATGTAAAAGAGAACACGTGAAATCTAACGAGAGGTGACTGTGATCTAGTCAGGAGAATGTGAACTAGTTTGTAACTGTGTAAGAATGCACCCTTCTCACTGAAGTAACTGTGGGGTGGATGTCTATGTATATGAGTGTGTCAACATTTTTAAGAGATGGTGGATCTTCTTGTCTTTTTTCTTCACTGGTATCACTGTTTCCTTCACGCCAGACTTGCACATCTTCGCCCAGTGGTTTGCTATGCCGTAGGCTCCACATTCAGAACCGTATGCGGGGCAATCATTTTGGTCACGGAGGGGTGTTGTCCGCTGCCCTTCCTACAGGTCCTGGGGGTGGCACTTTTCTGATTGTATTTTTTATAGCATCAACCCTTCCTTCTCTTTGCTGTGGGTGGATCTGCATTGATAGGGATTTCATTTGCATCCTCGTGGCTTTGAAGACTCTGGCTGTGTCAGAGTCTTTGGCCAATTTCAAGCTATCCTTCCCTAGAAGAGACTTTTGCACTTCAGGATGGGCATATTAGTGGATCAGCTAATCTTTCCTCTATATCCTTCCATCTGCATTTTGCAGCATTAATTTTTGGTGTAGTAAGGAAGTTAGTAACAGTCTCATCAGTCTCTTACACAAAACCTTGAAATTCATTGCATTCAAGTCTAGGATTAGAGCTGAGTTCAAGGTGAGAAACAACCTTTGCAAATATCTGCTCTGGATCATTTTTCTCCACCCCGTAAGCTCTCAGCTATTAAATAAGTCACGGCCTGGCTCCCCTGTCCAGACATGTATAGAACTAACCTTCTCCTCGCTGTTGCATTTTTAAAATAGCTTTTCACTACTAAATTGTACATCTGCTGAAACGTTTTAAACGATTCAACCATGTCTTCAGCCTCCCGTCCATCACTGGGTGAACTGCTGTTGCACCAGCCATTCATTTCCAGGTGTACTTTTTCTCTTCTTCCCCTTCAGATTTCAGTCACTTCCAATCCATTTTATAGTTTTATTCTTGTTCTCTCAGACCGACCACTGCCAACATGTTCTGTCTCCGTGTTACCTGGGAGGATTCTTAAATAACTTAAAGATGCAAGATTCAAATAACAGAAGGGAGTTTACTTACTGATGCCTTCCACCATCTCAGGAAACTGTTCACACTCATACTCATGTATAGGTGCCCCCCAGTAGTGCACGACGGTTACCACAGTGAGAAGGGTGTATTCCTAGGAAGTTACAAAAGAGTTCACATGATCCTGACGAGATAACACACCCTTCTCACTGTCGTAAATGTCGTGCACCAATGTGGGGTGCATGTCTATTTGAGTATGAACATTTCCTGGCATGGTGGAAGGCATCAATAAGTAAAATCTCTTCTGCTATTTGAATCTTGCATCTCTAAGAAGATGCAAGATTCAAATAGCAGAAGAGATTTTACTTCTGCTATTTAAAAAGCCTCCCACACAGAGACATAACGGTGACTTTATTGTATTTATCTTTACCATTTGGTTCAACATCCTTTGGACTTGACAAGACTTTATTCAAGTCGCCTTATTCCAAAACAAACCAGGCTGTCAAGCACACACAGGGCAATAATTTGCATACATGTTAAGCAATGCTTTACGAAAAGAAGATAACATCAATTGGTAAATGTTTAAAGATCTTTGCTCTTTTTTAACGATGAAAATCTGACTTGAGCACTGCATATTAAGGAATGACAAACGTGAAAATCTATCCCCATTTGAGTGAAAACATTCTGGGTAATTATCATTTTCACATTAGTGCTTCAAGATGCAGGTGTCCCTGCCAGGGCCCAAACTGAACGAACGGCAATATCTTTCCCAGTTAGAAGGGAGAGGAGTGTGGAGGGGAATCAGCAGGTAGTAATGTTCCTACGGACCTAATGCACGTCCCTCTCCATGTCAGAAGGCTCCTCTTTGGACATATTCTTGGAGTCGAGTAGATGTCGTTCACTCCGTTGATAGAATACAGGACTACCTCAGTGGAGAGAATGAATGGAGGGCTAATCAAGCCAACTGCTTTGCTCTGCTGTTGAGGTCCTTGGGCCCTTTGGGAATTGTGCTCATCCAGTCAAGTGCGGAGCAAAGGTTCGCCACCTACTGCTTGACAGGTAGCCTCTGATCTGTTTTAGTTATCACAGTACTCAAAGTGGCTGGTCCATGTTAGGACCACAGTGAGAAGGAGACCTGGAGTCATGTGACAAAACCCAAATGAAGTACCATTATGCAGGTTATTGGTGAACAATGCCACTTTATGTCACAGTGTGTGCGACACACTTTCCATCGGGCAGCTGATTAAATAAAGTATGGCTTTGTCCTGCTTTTGGTAGATGGACCAGATACCTGAAGAATTTGCCACTTTGTCAGAAGGATGTCAGTGGATCAACTGTGACAAGAGGTGCAAAAAAATCTAGACTGAACTTCTCCAGTACTTCGAATGTGATGGAGTCTGGTCCTATTTGTCTGCTGCACTTGGTGTTCCTAAGTAAATCAAATAGGGTGAAAGTGATTTCTGTGATGGTGTCGGAAGAACCTGATGGAACATGCTAGAAAGTGTCTTAACCCCAACATTGTTATTCAGAAGCTGAGGCCTACCACCACTGAGAATGAGGAGACCCTTGGTCCCTCTTTTCCTATTTACTGTTCATGACCCAGCCGGAAGGACGACAGAGCTCAAATTTCATCAGCGGTTAATTCTGTCTTTGGAATGTTATTTTTTTTTCTGCATTGCCTGCCCACTGTCCAGTGTTGTAAGATTATCAGTCTGGCACCTCATGTGCATCTGCATTCCCTATTAAACCATGGTGATGACTTGTCTTGGTTGTAATGGGAGAACTAACGATGGTAAGTAACACTTTCCTGCTGCAAATGTGAAAGGCCCATCGTACCTTTTGGCCACTGTGATTCCAGCTGTCAATTTATTCTGAATCTATCCCATTTAGCACAATGGTGCTACCACACATCAGAATTGAGGGAGCCCCTGGAGAAACATGGGATGAATCTTTCTGCTCCTGCTGTCACCAACAGTTGCCTCAACAACAGGAAAATTGTGGTAGTGAGGGGGTGTAGCCTTACTCACTCTCTTTTCCAAACCAATCCCTAGATCTGCACAAGGATCTGGCCTGGTTGAGTGGACGAACAGTGACGTTGCTACGCCAGAATTCATTCCGGTGGTGTATGCTTCCTCAACCCTTTTTGGTTGTGAATAGCTTGCATGGCCCATTCAATGGGTTATAAAGAGTTAATCACATGAGTGGGTGCTGGAGTTATCAAAATAGGGGAGGAGGTTCTTCCCTTTACAACATCAAGATCCACATTATCTGAGAATACAGCATTACTGAGGTGAAGAGTTTTTGTTAAGAAGCTGCCATGGTGAGATTGTTAGTGAAGGGCCTCTGTGACCATCGTCAATCACTGCCCCTTCACTAGTGAGTTAAACATATTCCCGTCATCTCTCATCACTTGCGTGACTGGGCCAGAGCAAAGAACAGAAAGTATGACTGAGTTAGAAAGAGGATCTGCTAGATCTTTGAATAGGATTGGGAGAAGATCGTCAAAATTCAATTCAACATTATTTAGAAATTGTGTTAGTCATTATTTAAGTGAAATTTAGTCAGTCGCCTTTCATCAAATCTGTACTGATCAGAGGTTCTGATGAAAAGTCCAATCCAAAATATTTTTACAATTGTTCGAATATACACTTATCCAAAACACCTGGAAGTGTTCATACCTTCAGGCCTTGCTGGTGGTCATTCAGTCTTTCGCCCATCTCAGCAAATGACCCCATCGCATCGTCCTCTTCCTCCATCTGGAAACCATCACCTAATGCGTAGAATTCGTCTTCGGTGATATGAACTCCATAGTGACCCTCGACTGCCAACCATTTCAGAAGATCACCTACTGTCTTCTTATGTTTTTGTAGGTTATCTTCTGTTGTTTCCTACAAATTGCAAAATCCTGTTAGTTTGAAGACGTGTTGTACTTTCCTGGCAGCAATTCCATATTCCCTCATCTATTTGCAAACCCTTGGGATTGAGGAGGATGTGAAACCACTTGAGTGGAAGATGCCTGTTTATAAACAGGGGCCATTCCACACCATTTCATCGGAATATGCACATGGGCAACATGTGGTCTTGCCCAGTCTTCGATCAATACGAAAAGGATGGAAAATACTAAAGACCAGCCTCCTATACACACACACGGGCATCGACGGAATTCCGCTTCATCATTTCCCTGCTCATGTCTCCCTAACACTGCCTTCATTTCTCGGGCCCCTTCGTCTAATCCCTCCCCTTTCATTTCAAAGGCCTTCTCTGCGTCTAAAGCAACTGCTACTGTTGGCGCTTTACTCCCTTCTACTGCATGAATTAAGTTAATAAATTTACAAATATTGTCTGTTGTGCGTCTTTTTTTAATAAATCCAGTTTGGTCTAGATTTACCATTTTAGGTACATAATCTGCTAATCTGTTTGCTAATAGTTTAGCTATTATCCTATAATCTGTGTTAAGTAATGATATTGGTCTATATGACGCTGGTGCGAGTGGATCTTTCCCTGCCTTTGGTATTACTGTAATTATTGCTGTTTTACATGAATATGGTAAGCTTTGTGTTTTGTCAATCTGGTTGATTACTTCCAGGAGGGGAGGAATTAATAAATCTTTAAATGTTTTATAGAATTCTATTGGGAATTCATCCTCTCCTGGTGTTTTATTATTTGGTAGTTTTTTTTTTATTATCTCTTGTATTTCTACTATTTCAAATGGTTCTGTTAATTTATTTTATTCCTCTATTTGTGATTTTGGTAGTTCAATTTTAGTTAAAAATTCATCTATTTTGCCTTCTTTCCCTTCGTTTTTAGTTTGGTATAATTGTTCATAAAATTCTCTAAAGTTTTCCTTAATTTCTTTTGGATTATATGTGATTTGTTTGTCTTTTTTCCTTGATGCCAATACAATTTTCTTAGCTTGTTCTGTCTTAAGCTGCTATGCTAGAATTTTGTGCGTTTTTTCCCTTAGTTCATAATATTTCTGTTTTGTCTTCATTATGTTCTTCTCCACCTTATATGTTTGTAGTGTTTCATATTTTATTTTTTGATCTGCCAATTCTCTTCTTTTAGTTGTATCTTCCTTCATTGCTAATTCTTTTTCTATATTTACTATTTCCCTTTCCAACTGCTCTGTTTCCTGATTATAGTCCTTCTTCATCTTGGTTACATAACTTATTATTTGCCCTCTAATGAATGCTTTCATTGCATCCCATAGTATAAACTTATCTTTCACTGATTCCGTATTTATTTCAAAGTACATTTTAATTTGTCTTTCAATGAATTCTCTAAAATCCTGCCTTTTAAGTAGCATGGAGTTTAATTTCCATCTATACATTCTTGGAGGGATGTCCTCTAACTCTGTTGTCAATATCAAGGGTGAATGGTCCGATAATATTCTAGCTTTATATTCTGTTTTTCTTACTCTATCTTGCATACGAGCTGATAACAGAAATAGGTCTATTCTTGAGTATGTTTTATGTCTACCCGAATAATATGAATATTCCTTTTCCTTTGGGTGTTGTTTCCTCCATATATCCAAAAGTTGCATTTCTTGCATCGATTTAATTATAAATTTGGTTACTTTGTTCTTTCTGTTAATTTTTTTCCCAGTTTTATCCATATTTGAATCCAAATTAAGGTTGAAATCCCCTCCTATTAATATATTCCCTTGCGTATCTGCTATCTTCAAAAAAATATCTTGCATAAACTTTTGATCTTCTTCATTAGGTGAATATACATTGAGTAGATACCAAAACTCCAAATATATCTGACATTTTATCATTACATATCTCCCTGCTGGATCTATTATTTCCTCTTCTATTTTAATTGGTACATTTTTACTGATTAATATAGCTACTCCTCTTGCTTTTGAATTATACGACGCTGCTGTTACATGTCCTACCCAATCTCTCTTTAATTTCGTGTGCTCCAATTCAGTTAAATGTGTTTCTTGCACAAATGTTATATCAATTTTTTCTTTTTTCAGTAAATTTAGCAGTTTCTTCCTTTTGATTTGGTTATGTATTCCGTTAATATTTAAAGTCATATAGTTCAACGTAGCCATTTCAAACTTTGTTTATCTTCCCTTTCCGTTTCTCCATCATCACCTTTCCTTCTTATCCATTTCTGTTTTCTTGTTTTGAACACTTTATAAGACAACATTTCTAAAACATCAAACATTTTCCTTATTCTCCTATTTAAAACTTCTTTAACCCCATTCTCCCCTCCCCCTCCTGAGTTGCCCTTTATCTCTTGTTGGGCAAACACATCTCCCCTCTCCATTTGGATTTGCGAATTCACTCGCAAATGTCAACTGATTTTGCAGTGACCGTAACTCATCCCCACCCAGCCCCCCACGGAAAAGATTTCAATTTTCATATGTAACAAAGGTCACTCTTTTAATTCCCTCCTTATTCCCTCTATTCCCTTTCATTCCCTTATTAATTCTTATCTATACTCTATATATTTTCCTCTAAATACGTATACATTCATGTATACACACACATACATACACATCTACATATATATATATATATATATATATTTATATATATAATATATACATACATATACCTATATACACACATACATATAGTTCGTGGTCATTTTTACTCTCATTACATGTCTTCATCTCTCTGCTTGTTTTGTAGTTGTTCTGCAAATTTTCGTGCTTCCTCTGGATCCGAGAATAGTCTGTTTTGTTGCCCTGGAATAACTATTTTAAGTACCGCTGGGTACTTTAACATAAATTTATATCCTTTTTTCCATAAGATCGTTTTTGCTGTATTGAACTCCTTCCTCTTCTTCAGGAGATCAAAACTTATGTCTGGATAGAAAAAAAAATTTTGACCTTTGTATTCCAGTGGCTTTTTGTCTTCTCTTATTTTCTTCATTGCTTTCTCCAAAATATTTTCTCTTGTATATCTTAAAAATTTTACTAAAATGGATCTTGGTTTTTGCTGCGGTTGTGGTTTCGGGGCTAATGTTCTATGTGCCCTCTCTATTTCAATTTCTTCCTGTAATTCTGGTCTTCCTAGGACCCTGGGGATCCAATCTTTTATAAATTCTCTCATATTCTTGCCTTCTTCATCTTCCTTAAGGCCCACAATCTTTATATTATTTCTTCTAATGTAGTGTTCCATTATATCTGTCTTCTGAGCTTACGGCTCATGTGCCTCTTTAACTTTTTTATTAGATTCTTCTAATTTCTCTTTTGTCCTCTACTTCCATTTCTACGATTATTTCTCGTTCTTCCACATTCTCCACTCTTTTTCCTATCTCTGATATGACCATTTCTATTTTATTCATTTTTTCTTCTGCATTCTTAATTCTTCTTTTTATCTCATTAAATTCTTGTAATTGCCATTCTTTCACTGATTCCATATATTCTTTGAAAAAAGATACATCCATTGTCTTGCCTTTCTCTTCTTCTTCCACTTCTTTCTGTTCTTCTTCTTCTTCTTCCTCTGGATTGACCATCTGTTGTTTCCTTCTTTTCTTTTTACCTTCTTCTTTCTTGTTGTCGTTATTGTCTCTGTTCTGCACCAGCTGCTGTGCTGCAGGTGTCTCTCTCAGCTGTGGAGATCGACTCCGCAGCTGTTTCCCCCTCCCGTCAGTGTGTTTTTTTTCTTGCGCGGTTGCGCACTTTTACTCGGCTCTGCGAGCCATTTTTGTAGTCCCGAGCCCGGGACTTCCACTGACCTGAGGGAGCGGGCTTCTCTCTCTGCAGCGGGCCTCCTCGGACAGGTAAGGCCTTCACCTTCTTCTTCCGACGTTTTTTCTTCTTCTCTTCTTCCCGTTGTTTTCGACTTTTCTCTCTTCGCTGCCATTTTCTTCTCACCTTTATTTTTACTTTGTTTTAAATTTTAAATTTTGTGCGTTTTTTAACTTTTCCGGAGAGGGCTGGAATTCCCTGACCGGCCACTACTCCATCACGTGACTCCCCCCATCTGGATCATCTTCAGCTGTCATCATTTTCTTAGTCACAGACCTAGTTACCGCACATGCAGGATATATCTCACCATCCTCTCTAACCACATCCTTACTAGGCCAATTTGTCAATCTTAAAACTGACCCAACTTTATTCTCTGACAAATCATTCCCCAGCAAAAACGAGACACCTTGCATGGGTAACTCCTACTACAACAGTTCCTTTGACTAATTCTGAATTTAGCACAACCTTGTGAAGCAATATTGACCCTACCTCATCTCCAACACCTTTAATCAAAGTTGTCTCCTCTGTGTCTGTCCTTTGATCCACAGTTAAAACGGTTTCTAACAACAATGACTGAGCAGCCTCAGTATCTCTAAGAATGTTAACTGGAACCTGTGGTTCTCCCTCCTTTATTAAGACAAAGCCCTCTGACACAAAAGGCTTGAAAACATCCATGACCTACTGATCAGGTTATGCACCTCTGCTCTCCTTAAATTCCACTGTTTCTGTATACATGGTTCTGGTTAAACCTGTTTTTACCTTTTCTGCTTCAAGACTAGACAATTCACAGTCACATGACCTGCTTTCTTACACAAATTGCATATAAATACAGAAGTTCTGTCCTTTCCTACCTTTCCTTCATCTTTTTTCTGAACATTTTCTCCAGACTTTATTTCAGCCCTACTATCCTGCTCCATCCTAACCTTATGAACAGGTTTATTAATCTGGTCCACATGAGCTCTCTGAAAATGCCTATTATTCTGGAATGTCCTTTTGTGAGTCTTCCTCAACAAATTTTCCTTCACATGTAATATTTCACTATTATAATCCTCTACGTTTGTACTTTTCTCATCCAATGTTTAATTTCAACAATTTTCAATGCCTCAGAAATAGCCATCAGTTCCTACTTTCTCACCTTCTGCAGTTCTGCAGGTGATGGTTGTAACAAAAATGTATCAACATCCATTGCTGCAGTTTTTCCAGACACAAGCTTTCTGTTAGCTTGTAAAAATAGCCTGCAAAAACAACCCAATCAACTAATAAATCATGAAACTACAATGTTCAAATCCTAAAGGATGAGCCCCCATAAAATGTTACGGAGTCCAGATGACCCCAAAAACCAGTAGCAATAGATATGCACGACAACACAGGGTTATTTAAACAAAAGTAGTTTAGAATTTTATTTGAACATGAAAACAGAATTGAACTTTAACTTATTACTTAACCTACCTAACCCACTTAATCCGCCCTCAAATACTAAGTGCAGGTGAGTGTAATGTGTATTGAAGATTAGAAAAGTTCTTTGGATCACAGTCCAATCTCGCTGGTTGCAGGCAATTCTTGCAACAGTGCTCATACATTAGCATTAACAAAGTTCACCAAGCTTTGGTGTTTAACAGACAAATGGTTACCACTCAGAAGGGCTCTTGCTGGTTTTCAGAGAGAGAGATTCCATTTCCAGAGCATCTGCAACTGATTTCTTCTTAGTTAGTCTTTCTGACAAAACTTGTCCCCTTCAGGGTTCTCCGGATGATCCTTTTTCTTTCAGGTCATCTTTCAGACCATCAGTCTTCTCCTTTGACCAGGCAGCCTTCCAAAGTTTGGCAGCTTGTCCCTCTGGAACAGATTTCTCTGACTCCTTCTCTCTCACTCCCTCCCTCTCTGAGAGCAAAGCTGTTCTAACTCTGCCTGCTAACGCCACATGCTCTCCTAGGCAAGCTGTATGTGGATACTTTGTTGCTCCTTTGCAAAAAGCAGGATGCAATAAGCCTGCTAAAATTCTGGGTTTTCAAATGTGTGTGTGTGGAAGCTGCTCGAGTAATTCATTCCAAGCTACCTCTAAAACTCTTGTCACACTGCACATTCAGAGATCTGAGAAGAACCCTTGGCCGAGCCAACTTTGCTTGAAAGAAAACAACAATCACTAGCGATCTGTGGTCGTCTCAGCCTTCCTTAAGATAGGTTGCAGACACCACCTTATCAATTAGTGCATTGGATCAGGTAGTGCCGGAAATACACAGAGAAGCCGCTGTGTGGAGATTTCACAGAAATACAGTTTAGAAGCAGGAAAGGATCAGATGTTATTGAACAACAATGAAAGGAACTATTAGCATGTGGTCTACAAAGTAACCTTCTTTTTGTATACTTTATTTAAAATCAAATTCAAAATCCACAATAAAATACATCATATTAACATACAAAAATTTCCCCCATATATACCCCCCTCCCACCCCCTCTCTTAGCTCCCTCCCATCCTCTACAACCTCAAACTAAAGAAACAAACCATCATAGTCGGGTTTGATGTCACCAATCAACCATGACATATTTAGACCCATACACTTCACAGAGGGACCCGCACATTAACAAAAATGGTAGACGGATGGCGTAAATTGTAAGTTATCTTTTCCAATGGAATACATGATTGCAAGTCCATGTGCCATCTCTGAATACTTAATTCAATTTCATCTTTCCAGGTTATAGCTTTACATTTTCTCACTACTGCCTATTCCAACTGAATAAATGCAATTTGAAATGTATCCAATTTCATTTCCAAACTCCATTTTACTTCATATGTCCCAATAAAAATACTAACGGCTCTAATGAAAGCTTAAATTTAAACAACCCCTGCAAAAGTTCCATAATTCCATTCAGAAAGGGTTTCACCTGATCACATAACCATACTGAATGTAAAAAAGACCCTATCTATTCTCCACATTGAAAACACATATCCAAAGAGATAAATCTATACCTCTTCAACTTCTCAGGTGTTAAGTAAAGTTGATGAATAAAATTATAATGAACGAATCTTTATATAACGTTTACTGGCTTAGTCACACTGTCCTCACATAATGTCATCCAATCATCCTGAGAAATTAAAACCGACAGATCCTCCTTCCTTTTACTTCTCACTTTATAAATATCCGACTTAGGCATCTTATTTTGTAATAAAGCATACATTTGTGTAATCAATCCCATTTCCCCTCCTTCAATAATTAAACATTCAAATCTCATCCTTCTAGGTAATCTCAAACTGTGTCCAGAATTATCTAGTAACAAAGTTACTAAGCATGGACCTGATCCATTTTTTCATTCTATCACTGATATGAAACAAAATTTCCAGCTTCATAACAATCTTCGACCAAGATAATACCTCTCTTTTCCCAAATATTCAGGAATACGTGATTTATTTTAATACAAAGCTTATTTTAATACAAAGGGTTTTAGCCGAAATTTTGCCCTCAGCACCAATAGCAACGTTGGTCCGATACCATATTTCCATGAAATGTTTTAACACCGGTAAAGGATAATTTTGGAAAAGTTGAGCATTCCATTTATAAATAAACTGTTGCATTCTTTGTTCATGAAGCTGAGCCATTTGGATTTTAGCCCAACGTAAAGATTGTTGTGATCCAACCATTCTATTAATAAACTTGAATTGTGCTGCTTCATAATAATCCTGAAAATGTGGTAATTATAAAACTCCAAGTCAATTTTTGTATAGATACTCTTGCCTATTTACCTTTTCATAATAAAGATCTTCCCAGCACATGGAAATCCTTAAAACCTTTTAGGAATCCCACATGTAATTGATTGACAAAAATACTGAATACGGGGGAAAAAATTCATTTTAAAACACTGTCGTGCTGGACACAACCAAGAAAGACTCAGCCACCACATTGAAAGCCATTAATGATGTTTTTATTCAAATTCAGCCCGCGCCCTCTTAAGGGCAGCCTAAGCTCAATCACCTCGTGCATTGTGATATCAGAATCGCTGCCACAGGCGTGCGCTGGGCAGGTGAATTGAGGCAGGGAGAAAACCTTGACAGCGCCATCTTCCCATGGCTGCTCCGCCATGTGGCGTTATACACCATGAGAGACTGTGCCAACACAGCGCCCTATTAAAGTTATCGGTAAATCTTTCCACCTATTTAAATCTTATTTAATTTAATGTAATAATGGTCTATAATTCAACTCATATAAATGATTATAATTATCATCTACATTTATCCCGAAATACTTAATTTTATCCAACCACTTAAATGTAACAATATCTCTGCAGTTTGCATAATCCATTCTTGTCAAAAGCATCATTTCACTCTTATCCCAATTAACCTTATATCCTGATAATGCACCACACTGTTCCAACCTTCCAACTCAATAAAAACATTTTACCAAGAACAAGCATGTGGTCTTGAAGGTAAAAATCACAGTTATAACTTAATGACTATTTTCAAATCCACTGCGTCATGTGAACCATGGCAGTGAACAGAACAAAAGTATCTGGAAAAAGCAAGGCAAAACACCTTTCAGGATTGGCCCAAGGCATTGCAACTGAACACATGGCACAGGGTCAATCCCCAGAGACATTCAGATTTCACACCTATACACTCAAGGCTGAGGTTTCTGACTTGAATTTGATGAAAGGCAAACCACAGATTCTTGGTGCATCTTTACGAAGAACACTCTTGTTTTGATTTCAGCCACAAAACCAGGACTCCAGTCTCTCACCTCATCTCATTCCAGGGCAGAAACCAAAGGAAAGGGCACATTCTTCTGGGGGTCCTTGGTTAATATTTACTCTTAAATCACCATGGCAGAAACACAGAACATAGAACACTGCAGCATAGTACAGGCCCTTCAGCCCTTGATGTTGTGCCAACCCATATATTCCTTCCTAAAAAAAGCACTAAACTCTCCCTACCCCAAAACAATAAAGAGTATTTAATTCCTGCCTTTGACAGCCAATTGTTCCCAGAAGAAATATTAAAAATAATTATACTTCAAATGTAACAACAGAAAATGTTGGAAATAGTCAGCAGGTTGGTCACCTCCTGACTTGTTGGGAGTTTCCAGCCTTTTCTGTTCTTATTGAAATATCCAGTAATTCCAGTTTTATCATTTACACTTTAAAGCTTGGGGATCCTTTGTGCTGTGAAAGGAAAGAGAATGTTTTTCATTTTAATTTACAAAAATAAGACTATCTGGACCCATTTATTAAGTAGGAATGTATAAATTCCAAGTAGGATTCACTTGTTGAAGACCTTGTTTAAGTTTCAGAATAAATGAAGCACCCAATCTGTAGATGCTTTGGAAAAAGATAAGACAAAGCATAACTGATTTACCAACACTGAATTGGAGGTAATTAGCTGCGAAACACCAAACTCTCCTTATAGGATGAGTGTCTGATGTTTACGTGAGTAATGAACCTTGTGCACACAGTACAACTTATGTTCATTTCGACATTGCCTCATAGAAGGTTTCACACGTGACCGAGAGTACCTGCTGCGTGTTTTCTTCCCTGCGGTCGACATTGAAGTCTGACGATTCCTCCGCAGCAACTCGGGAATGAAACCACCTGCCTCTGATCTTCTTGCAGCAGTTGCACGTCATTCTTTTCCGAGGAGTGAGGGATTTCCTACTCTGCTCCTCTTCCCCAGCCACTCGTGCCACTCGTAGACAGCACAAGGCATTGCCCATTCTCCTGCAAGTCACACGCGAGGTGTTTCCAGTGACGTGTGATGTAGTAATTCAAATACGTCACCACCGTGAGCCTCACTTGGCCAAAAAGCCCTGGTATTCGGCAAAGACTGTGCCACGCGCTCGCACCACGTTCAACCCTCACAATGAACACGACTGCAGTCTCAGCAACTGGGTTTGCTGGCTGTGTGATGTCATCAATGGGTTCATTGTTACACAATAATACAGAAAGACAAGTGAAACCATGGCAATCTCCCAATATTTACTCTCTCCTTATGATGTCACAATGAGACCCCAACCCCCCACATTCTCGGAATGAATGTACTCAAGGGGCAGTTTATATTTGAGGGTCTCCCGCCAACCATTGTTGTCGGGGCAGCCAGGTGGACTCCTCTTGTCATTGCCCCTCCCTCCCAGGTAGTCTGCACCCACCTGGATCGGGTGCCGGGGGCTATGAGGAGATCGGGGAAGTGATTGATACCCTCCTCTATGAGGGACTGTGATAAGACCCGCCGTGCCCCCCAAAAACACCCCATTCTGGCCTGTCTGTAAGAAAAATGACACGTGGTGAATGTTATTGCAAATTGGACAAATTCACTCCCCTCCCCAACTCACTCTTGCTGTGGTCGTTTCCGATGTGGTTGAACCACTTCATTGGATTCCAGATGATGGAATGTTTATTTGACACCATTACATCTCCCAAAATCATTAAACTGCTCTGGGAGGGGAAAAAAAGTTTGGTATCAGAGATGATTTACTCTGGGAGAACATGGCACCATAAGAGTGACCCAACTTATCAAAGGCTTGTTTCATGGAGCTAGGATCGCAGATGTTTAATTCACATTAGTTAGATCAACAGGGGTTAGGAAATGGCCTTGTCTTTGTCACATTATGAAAGCTCCAAATCCCAGAATATTCCCTAACTAAAGTCACTTTTGGCAACAGTGCATTGAAAAGGTTTCTTTTGCCATGTCCAGACGTGTAAAACATCTGACATTTCCAATTTCGGATTTCAGATTTTTTGTCAGAGTTCATACATGACGTCACATCCATCCCTGAAATTGTTTTTGCTGTGGGCCATGCAGAATTAACCCTTCTTGGCAATGCCATATAAAGCTGACTCAACACTGAGATGTAAACAAATAAAGAAATTTAAACAAACCGACTGTACGATACAGAGAGAAAAACATCAATAAAGTGTAAAAGTACCCTCCTTACATAAGTCCCTGAACTGAGTTTGTTGTTGAGGAGTCTGATGGTAGCACCTGTTCCTGAACCTTATGGTGCGGGTCTTGTGGCACCGATATCTCTTTCCTGAGTGTGTGCTGCGTGGTGTGGATTCTTGAACATTGATGCTGCCTTCCGATGGCAGAGTTCCAGATGTTTTCGTTGGTGAGGAGGGTTTTGCCTGTGATGTCTTGGGCTGTGTCCACTTCCTTTCAGAGGGCTTTTCAGTCAAGGGTATTGATGTGCCTATACCCAACTGGGATGGAGCCGATCAGCACACTTTCTACCACACCTCCGTAGAAACTTGCCAGGGTTTCCGATGTCGTACCAAAGCTCCGCAAATCCCTGAGGAAGTACAGGTGTCGACGTCTTTTTTTCACAACGCCATTTGTGGTTGGGTCCAAGATAATGACTCTCAAGATCTGAAATTTGCTCACCTTCTCCACCACTAATCCCCTGATGATTACTGAACCATACAACTCTGGATTTCCCTTCCTGACGTCCACAATCAGCTCCTTGGTTTTGGTTGCATTGAGTGGGAGTTGGGTGTTCGTGCACCATTCAGCCAAGTTTTCATTCTCCCTCCTGTATGCTGTCTCATCGCCCCATTATATATAATCCACTACCATGGTAGCATCAGTTGCATTGGCTTTGTTG